>NC_092589.1:86937083-87572500 GCF_047663525.1 Anas platyrhynchos
TCCACTTATTATTGTCTCTTTGTCTCTTTTTAAAATCTATTGTCAGATACAAACACGTCAATTTTTCTTAGCACATTAAGAGCTCATGAGTGCACATTATTTCAGCAAAAATAAGTCTGCTACAGAATTTATTTTTTTCCCCAAGAGTTAAAATTCTTATATACTATCAGTGAATCTTGCTACATAAAATTTTCAACAGAAGTGACTGTTCGTTCATCACAAGGCCATTGTTCTGTGCCACAGATCTCCTGACAGGTGAAGAGAAACCTGTGTTCCCATCCACACAGGCATAAATCCCTTAGGCAAACATCTCAGGTAGAACCCATTTTACCTACACATTTAAATTAGTAGTTATATAAGGCTATGTCAGCATTTCCATCCTGTGTAGTTAATGGGAAAAAATAACAAGTGAGAATACCTGTAAAACACGGAAGACATCTTGCCCTTCATCGGTGCTTTTTTTGGAAGCCAAAATTTTGGTCTTCGCTGCTGTCCAGCAGCAGGCATGTTCCCCTGACTACAGCCTGCCTGTTGTACAAGTTTGTCAAGCAAAAGAAAAAAGAAAAAAGGTCCCTGAAGACAAAGAATTTGTGCTGGAAGACAAGAAATCTCACTTAGAGAGATGCAGTGGCTAGGGAAATTACCTTTATGAGAGGGAGTAGGGACAGCAGCTGAGAGGCCCATGAGGTCTTACCCTGCATGTTGATCAAGCCAGGAGTAGGGCAGCACCACCGCAGGTACACTGAACTGCATCGGAAGGAAACGTGGAGGGGACATTTCTCATGGGTACAATTTATGATGCAGAAGATGAGATGTTCATCAAGGAGAAGGCACTTTTTAAACTTGCACATTCCTCCTCCTTATTTTCAAAAAGGCCTGGGCAGGATGACAAGCCATGGGCTCAGAGCGCCCTTTTCTAAGCCTGCTGGCCCTGGCTGGTGAGGGATGACATTTAGGAGCAAGCTATTCCACACACCAGAGAGCCTTTGAGGGTCAAATTATTCTTCAGACTGAGCCTTGACTGAAAACTATCCACAGGGAGAGACAGGCTGCTGGTCTTTTCCACTGTAATTTAAACCCTGGTGAGCACTGATGATTTTATGCATTCAACTTCATGCCCAGAACCCAGTGGATGCTTAGCTGCATACCATCCCCAGAATTAGCACACAGACAACAAATTGTGCTCGATCCCTCTTGGTAAAGGGACAATTCTGCAAATATTATATAAAATGGTACTCTAATGGGACAGCAGCTTCAGCAGCCATTATTACAGAACTCATTTCCCTGAGCTCTGTGGTTTCCTCCTGCCTCATCTCCCTCCCAGCTTGCTCTGGATGATATTTTCCTCTGCAGAGTGCTGACAAGATTAGTGCTGTTTGATTAGGCTGTAACAGTGGAAGCAAAGGATGGTTTCAGTTGTCAGTGGACTGTAATTTAGAAACAAAACTAGTTAACGTGGTCCATACAAAAACGTTAACAATTCTCAATGGACAGTGATAACACATTCTTTTTGTATGCTCTTTTGCTATTAAGCATATTAATTTATCACAAAATTACCATTTAAAAGCTGTTCTTTCACACCGTCTGAATCACATACAAATTAAATAAATTAGTCCATGAAAAAGATACTATACACACATATATAAAAATTATTGGTGTGTTTGTTATAACATGTAAAATACAAAAATTGTTAGGTGAGAATAAGAAAACACTTATTTCTTAAAATGTTTCCAAATAAATCCTAAAGCTTTACACACTCATTTGTTTACAAGAATGCACCTTGCTAAGAAATTTTGTATTTGAACCTGTGACACTTTTGTGTCTAGATGAGGCCATTAAGATGTTTACAGTGTTAATTTTAAAGCAAACATTTTAAATAGTATTCAAAATAGATGTCTTAAAGCTTGAGGTTAAATTTACATCAGAAGTTAGAAGGGATGATTGTTTTGTTCTGTTTTGCAGAAATCACATTAATCCTCCCCTAGTCTCTTGCTTCCTGTTAAAAACGTTGAGCATTTCCAGATTTTTGCTTGCTTACTTGTTTTTAACAGAACATGGATGAGTCCACTTGTGCCAACGCAAAACTGGCTACTAAAGGCAATATGATCTTAGATCAGAAACCAAAGTCTGAAACAAAACTGTAAACCATTTTGAGCAGTAGGAATACTGAACTGCTGCAGTTCTACTCTGATGTGCAAATCACATTGGCCATTTAATGCAACTTTGCCTCTATAGCAGTAGCTCGGCTACAAGACCAACTAGTTATGCATCCCAAAGCAATCTAATGAATTTTCAGGAAATATCATGCAGTTTCCATTTAGCCAAGAAGTCCATCCCATGTCCAACCTCAAACTGAGTCTGAGATCAAACAAGTTAGAGAAATTCTTATCACAAGGTATCTGCTGAACTTGCCCCAGCAGAATCAGATGACTCATGGGGAGTCCTTTTAAAATTACATCTTCTTATGAATGTACTACTGCATTTGGCACATTGCAATTTCTCTAGCCCTTATGAAGGATACAGTAAGATGACTATCTAGCATATTAAATATATTAGAAAGTAAGAGGGTGAAAAAGAACAAAACAAAAAACAAAACAAACAAAAAAAACACGGAGTTTCTAAGAAGATACTATAGCCTTCATAATCTACATACAGACTGCAGTCCTGCAGTTCTTTCTTGTTTGTCTTACAACATTCCTTTTAAGTTGTATTTTAATTCACCTCTGCTTCATGGATACACCCCTCCAAGAAGGACTCAGGCTCCTTTATTGCATTTCCCTGGGTCCCTGCCAGATCTTCTGAACCTTATCTCAGGTCTTCAGGTCAAGAAACCCATATATCAGTACTACTTCTGGTCCAGACCCTGAGCGTGTCTACAATGCAAGTTTCAATTAGATGAATTTTGAATTATTATTTATGTAGAGCTTCTTGATGAATAACTTTAAAGCTGATGCACTAATCACTGTCTGGTGACAGACATAAATAATATCCCTTTTTACATAAAGCTAGAAAAGACATCCTCTGTATGATACTTTCATTGTAATCTTTCAATATGAAATCACCTCTATATTGCCATTTATTCCCTCTTGCATATGACAAATTAACAGTAACATGCTTTAAAGTAAGTCCACGTCAACTGGTTATAAGGGGCTAAGTGAAAGAGTCTGATTGTCCCTTTTGGTGAAGATAAGAATCAAGCATCTTGTACGTTCTTTGGTAGTAAAAATCAGAATCAGAATGAGCAACTGTCAGTCAATTACTAATTATTTTATTAATTAAAACAATAAATAAGTCAATAAAGGTTACCGGGGGGGAGGAAGAGAGAGAATAAGGGAAGGAAAAGGGAAAGACAACATGTCTCAGTGACAATTCTTCATATGGCTGGTTTGAACTAGACTGTCCTTGGATGCTCTCTGCCATGTGTAAGGCCAATAATCCTTACATCTCCCTCATCATTGCTTCATTCCTCTTCATGTTAGAACATTAAATATTTGTATAAGGCTCATGTTTTTCAAGTCCTGTTAGTTGATTTTTAGTCCACAGTAGCCTTTATAATCTGTATAAACTCTGTGTGCAAGGAAGTTTTAGCAGCCCTGATAATACCTGCACAAGCAGGAAGTGGGGTATATCTGCTGCTACACAGCATACACTCACCTTTTTCAATACAAACAGACAATCAGAACTATCTGCACTCGGTGCCATAGCTCTTTTGTTGAATTTTGAAGACAAACACTTCCAAACAAGGCATTTCAATATTACATTGATTGCTTCATTTAAAAGGACACTGAATTGGCTCCTCACCTGGCACAGGTCATAGTGCCATCTGGTCCATGGATAACAAGCCCTAGAATATGGTGTACTAATCTCTGTAACAATATAAGCAGACAGTGCACATGTGCATATAAAATGTACAACATTTTCTAATGTACAGATTTTAATAAGCCATATTCTTTTTTACTGGCTCACTTTAGTTGAAAACCCTAATGATGAGAAAGCACTTCTAATACTTTTGTGTAAGTCTATAACAGAGGCTGTCATTCAATATTAAAAAATAAAAAAAAAATAATAAAAAAATCTCGCTGATATTTTATCATCTTTTCCCTCTTGATAATACATATGTTAGCTTATTGGAAAGATGAGATTCAAGGTAAAAAGCAATGTATAGCTCTGCTTCCCAGAAATTCCCACTTCTAACAATGTGTCTCCTTTTTTATTACATATTCTTTAATTCCTCCTTAAAAAGACTTTTAAGGATAATGAACCGCTGATATTATTCTAGCTTCATTACAATGTGTTGCTCAAAAATGCTGATTCAAGTATTATCGATTAAACTGTCAAAGACAGACTAAAGGCGGTGTTTGATCGCTTTAATCAAGGAAGTGACCTACCTATTTCAAAAACAAAGATTTATGTCCCAAAAACCTGAAGCATGTGCGTTTTTAATTAGCACTATGCAACACTTATACCAGTAGACACAACATGATCATTCTGATTTCATCTAGTAAATTAGTCTTTTTACTAGTGTCCACTCCTGCCATATAAATATTGACTTGCCTGTTAGTTCATCCAATTTGTTAGAGAAAAGGTCTTGTACAAAGAATATAATAATTTTTTTCTATCAACTCAGCTCTGCTAATGTGAATAGCTGATGAGAACTTATAATCAGTGCAGGCAGCATGGACTGTTTTTCATTTGCCCAGACTCATTGGAGCTGCATAGTGCAGGTGCTCTTTTAGTTACCCAGCTGTAGCTGGTACAAGATCATGGTGACATGATGAGGTGTTGCATGTATGCTATCAAAATTAACATTCACAGCTGGTATTCTTTCTATTCTTTCTCTCTCTTTTATTTTTTTTTTTAAATACACCATATGCCAATTAACATCTCATAAATTACCTTGTTACCACCAATTTGTACCTGCCATTTTGACTTAATCTTCTATGATACACCTTTTATTTTTTTCTTTAAGGAAAAAAGAAACACCTGTTATCTCCAGATTTCACTTTCAAGAAGATTTTAATTGTGTATTGCAAAATCTGTTGGCATGTTGCCTAAGCACAAAATCCAATATGTATCCAATGTACGTATCCAATCCATACACAAAATAAAAATAAAAAAGCTGTGCCTACAACACAATGTGCACAGTTCTGAAAACCCCACTCTTTTGCTATCTACCTGTAAAAACACTAGAAGGCAGGACTTTAAAACACATCCTTCTTCTCAACCCTTCTGGAAAGCCAGTTTTACACAACACCTTGCTCAGTGCTTTAGCTGTTTGGATATCACCCTGACATGCCAGACAGTTCTCACACAATGATTATTATGACTGTGTACCTAACTGTGTTTTGGATTCCTTTGTCAGGAACAAAATTCAAATTGCGGCGTTATTGTAGCTCAATATAGCACATCAATATTTAAGTTCTTTATTGATCTCTTCCTAATTTAGAGACATCTGGCTTAAAGGGAGCTGATTTTACTTTTGGTATAATGCTATTGGCTTCTACATACAGCAGATGTTTCATTTTACTCCAGTCATCTTCAAATTTTTCCTAAATAGCTATCTAATTCCTAGATCCTTTTGTCATATCATCTCAGATGTTGGTGAATGAAGAAACAGCTGTGATAGCTCTGTGCCTTTTTCATTAGCACCTACTCCACACACGTGCAGAAAATACCCTCTTTAACATGCAAGGCAAAAGATAATACAAATTACTAGTGCTGCTGAGGCTGCAGAAACTGTTAGCAATTAGCACACTAGAGAGCGGTGGTAAAACGGATTGGACAAATTAAAAATCTTGTGGGAAAACCTAGATTTCTGCTCTGTCCCAACTATTCTGCATGAAACTCAAAGAGAAGCAAAAGGAACCATCAAAAGCCACATTCAGTCAAGACAGAAGTTCTCTAGCATGGCAAGTTTGTCTGGCTTCTTGCAAGCTCTAGTGCAGAACAGCCGTCACACACGAGAAGGGCACCTTTTCAGCTCTTTAAAAAAATGTTAATGCTGGTTCAAGATAGTGTTCAAGCTGTGAGTCCTAAAGCAATGAAACAGAGAATCATAGAATGGCTTGGGTTGGAAGGGACCTTAAAGATGATCTAACTCCAACCACCCTGCCATAGGCAGGGATGCCACCCACTAGGTCAGGTTGGCCAAGGCCTCATCCAGCCTGGACCTGAACACCTCCAGGGATGGGGCATCCACAGCCTCTCTGGGCAACCTGCTTCAGTGCCTCACCACACTTACAATGAAGAATTTCCTCCTAATGTCTAGTCTAAATCTATCCTCTTTTAGTTTAAGACCATTCCTCCTTGTCCTATCATTATCTACCTGAGTAAAGAATCCTTCTCCTTTTTTTTTTTTTCTTTTTTTTTTATAATACCCCTTTAACATAACAGGCCATAACAGGCCACAATGAGGTGCCTCCAGCCTGAACATCTCTAGCTCTCTAAGCCTTTCTTCATAGCTGAGGTGCTCCAGCCCGCTGATCATCTTTGTGGCCCTCCTCTGGACCTGCTCCAACAGCCCCACATCCTTCTTGTGCTGGGGGCCCCAGGCCTGGATGCAGCACTCCATGTGGGGCCTCACGAGGGCAGAGCAGAGGGGGACAATCCCCTCCCTCCCCTGCTGGCCACTCCTCTGTTGATACAGCCCAGGATGCAGGTGGCCTTCTGGGCTGCAAGCACACACTGCTGGCTTATGTCAAGCTTTTTTGTCCACCAGCAGCCCCAAGTCCTTCTCTGCAGAGCTCCTCTCAATCAGTTCTTCTCCCAGTCTGTGATCGTGTCTGGGATTGCCCTGACCCAGGTGCAACACCTTGCACTTGGACTTGCTGAACCTCATGCAGTTCATGTGGGCCCACTTCTCCAGCCCGCCCAGGTCCCTTTGGATGGCATCCCTTCCTTCTGTTGTATCAACTGCACCACTCAGCTTGGTGTCACCTGCAAACTTGCTGAGGGTGCACTCAAATGAAAATGTCTTGAAGGCTGGGCTCCCAGATCATCTGCACAACTTCCCTGTGAGGATAGTTTTATGCAGCTCTGCAGTCCTCTAACTCTTAGTGACTCCACAATCCGCTTGCTTCAATTTAAAAAATTTTCTCCTTGTTCTGCATATGGGATCTACCTATCTAAATCTAGGCCCAGAGTGTCTAGATTGCTTATTTTGAGTGCCTAGAACTTACAGAAATAAAAAATGTATTAATTTTATCTTGTAATAACTTATTCTCAGAAAAAGTGGTCAGGATGGGTTGCCCAGGGAGGTGGTGGAGTGTCCCTGGGGGTGTTCAAGGAAAGGTTGGACCTGGTGCTTAGGGACATGGTTTAGTGGGTGACATTGGTGGTAGGGGGATGGTTAGACCAGATGATCTTGGAGGTCTTTTCTAACCTTTCTATGATTCTATGATTCTACTCAGTTGTTTCTCCTCCCCACAGAGCTTTGCTCTTCTTTGTGCATCTCAGCTGGGTAAGTCAGACTCAGGGTACTGTTATTTTTTTCTGCTGAACATCTTGGTAAGGCGCTGAATCTCAGACCTTGACTTTGTTCCTTGGGCCCAATTATTAGGAAAAGCTTACAAGGTTTTCATAGTTAACAAATGTTTTTCCTTCATATCATTTTTACGGTAATGAAGCCTATCCCCATCCTTGAAACCTTAATGCAATTCATCCTTGCATTTCCAGTGTCTGCTTTAACTGTCTCCTTAAAAACTTTCAGACTTAAAGTCCTTTTCATCTTGGCTGTTGCTCATCCTCTCTTAAAACCTTCCCAGTAAGTACACTGCATGTCAAGTGGGGTGTATTTGCTAATCTGGAAGCTGCACCTTATCAGTCACTTTCCTTAGCTTTTGTGGTATTTTTAAATCAAATTAAAACTATTCCTCCTTCTCTTAAGGATCCCCAGTAGACTCTCTGACCTCTTTTGTACAGTCTCCTCCATGCTCATTCAACACCTCTCATCTTGCCCTCCTCCCATCTGCTCTATTTGTACCACGCTGTATTATCCCAAAGATTTTCTCCCTATCTAAACCTCTGGTTTATAATAAAAACTTGCTTTACAATTTAGCCTTTGACACTGAAACGCATTTTACTTTCTCCTTCTCTCTCATCATGCAAGTCCCTTTCACTAGTTTGCTCCTGGAAGTTTCCAAAGCTAACTCTGAAGATGTTAAATTTTACCCTGCTATTCTGCTCTTTGTCATACCTATGCTCTGCCATGCAGAACTTTTCTGATGGTGTAAGACTCCTATGAGAAACCCTAATGTATGTTGCTGTATGCATACAACACAAGGGCATGATATAAATATTCCCATAACAAAATGAGAAACACTTTTTTTTCTATTGCTCAGATAATTTTGTCTTACTTTCTTTTCCTCATTAGCCTGGGTGAAAATCATAACATAGGATAGCAAATCCTTCTCCTACAGTCACCAGAATGAGGTGAATGATATAAATCATTCCATCATGCTGGAACAGGAGACATTTACATAGTATACTTGCACAAATTTCATATACTTCTGAAGAAAAAAATGCTATAATGTTTTCAGACCAGGTAAAATGTGTTTCTCTGCAGCAACCCTTCAATTTTACAGAAATGAAATCTCTGTTTACTTTATTAAACTTCCATGATATATAATACTGGTGTGCTCAGTATTATTCTAAAACTCACCAAAGAGCCAATGCAAAAGTCCATTGGGTCCTGTGTTTATTTCTTAATCCACTACCCCCTTTGTTGAGAGTTTTAGTGGGAGTTTGGAATACACAATAAACATAAACTGGGTCTTTAACAGTACAGTGATTTTACACCTTAAAAATCAGACAGTAAACGTAATTAAGTAAGGTTTTGTGCATGTATTTCACTGTAACTTGAATGCATGCTTCCTTATCAAATCTCAGAGTTTTCATTACCACATAGGGCAATATTTCTGTCATTAAACTATTGCTTTTTTATGATTTAGAATACAAAATAAGTATCATTTATATATTTATTGACTTCTGTGCAGTGTGCAGATGCAATTAGGATAAAAAGCAGTGAAAATGTTATGCCAGGAAACTGAGTTGTAAAATAATCCTGTTGGGGAAAGTATTCTGTTTTTTAAATCTACATTTTAAAAGAACAAATATACTTTAGTAACAACTTTAAAAATATATTTTTTATGTTGTGGGACAGGGAAGTTTTTGTTTGTTTGTCTGTTTATTGTACTTTGTTTTAAGAAAAAAAAAAAAGAGAAAAAAAAAGTAGGAATTGAGAGAGACAATTACTTACCAATTGCTTTGCCTCTGTGAAATTTTTACCTGCTTTCTGTCTCTGGTGTCAACTCACTGCCATGTCACGCAGTGACGAATTTCCCCAGCTCAGAGAAGCATTGGTCTCATCTGAGCCACTTATAACTCAACTACTTTAGGCAACAACCTGCAGAAGCAGAAGCTCACTCTCATGGTTTGCTGCAGTTTCTGGTGCTTGAAGAGGAGTTTGCAGTCAGATCCAAGAAGTCCACTGCCTTTTGGGGAACCTTTGGTGTTCCTCCAAATCTGCTGCAGCACTACTTTCTCCACTAGTATCAAAATCATCCCACCTCTTGAATTTCTGAAACACAATTTCCATAGAGGAATTGAAGGTGATAGAAAAACAGAAAAGGAGATATGTGCAGTCACAATGTCCCTAAGTGACAGACAAAACATAGGCTTATCTAAATGTCAGTATTCAAAACTTGAGAATGCAGGTATCCTATGCATATGACCAGTGGAAGACCGAGATTATTGAAGTAGGGCGTCAATAACTATGAAGTTTTAAAGAATCTTACTAGAAGTTTTGAAACAAAGATATAATGCTTATTTGCTAAATATTTCCTTTGTAAGACTGATCATATTTTATCTTAACCTTTTTTATCATTTGTCTTACATGTATATCAGAAAGGCAAACTGATGCAATTCCCTGTGATAAGGTACAAATATTAAAAGAAATTAAATCAATAAATGAGTTTTACTATTGAAAATCTATTCTTAATGGAAATCATGAAGTACATGGATTGTTTTTCAAATATAGCACACTGTTGAAATTTAACAAAGGGAGAAATATGTAGGAGTGTTGCTGAGATTCTGCATTGCATGGAAAGATATACATATATTTTTAAACTTTCCCTCTGCTCCCGTGGCATTCAAGCTATTTACTCAACAGTAAAGCAGTTTTCCAGGGAACAACTTGTACTAGGTACACACTTATTATAATCGTGCAGATTGTATTGTCATTAGTTGCAAATTCATTTCTGAAGTAATAAAACCTATTAAGCTATTCCTCAGTTATGAGCCTGCCAAATCCTGAACTCCTGGGTTACTGCAATTTAAACACATCAGTCACCAAAGCTCTGTGGCTTTTGCAGGGGACATGAATAAAAGCTTTATCAATATTTTTGTTTTGCAATGTTTCCTAATGTTCACATTTACACAAAGTGTAATTTAAGGGTTTTGTGCTTTTGTCTCTAATTTCAATTCATTCACCAAGAGAATGGTTTCCTTGTAAAATACTAAAACCAATTTGGCAATCGTTTTAAAGCATTTCATGCGTAACTTTGTACAGAACAATTAAAAGAGACTATTTGTTCTACTACAAAACATTTTTTACTATAGAAAGAAGGCAAATTGGTTAAGCTTTTGTGATTTCTGCCATTAAAGTTGTTCCTATCAAAGTCTGCTAAATAAAATATGTCAGTCTTGCAATGAGAATGAGTTTTGCTCCACTAATCACAACACATCCCAGGTGGCACAAGCTGAAAATGTTCAAACCCCAAAATTACCCAAACCTTTTGAAGATTATTATTTTCCCTAGGTTTACAGCATAAAAGATTAAGAAGAAAGATGTTATTGATAAGTGTATTTTCTAAGACTAGGAACAAAAAGGTCTTTGAGCGAAAAAGTTTTCTTACTTCAGACTGATTTTTTTGAACATATTTCAATGTTATCAAGAAAAATGCCAACTTTTTAACCAATGCAGGGTCTGTTTACCAGCAATGACAAAAAGGGAGACTTAGAATTTAGAAATAAATATATGGATTGATTACCACTTCTATATTAATAATCTTTAAAAGTTGCATTTTGATCCTATCTTTAAATGTAGATATTAATTTGGGGATCTGAAGTAAAAACTTCAAATTATTTTTGTTTTGTGGGTTAATACCACCTAAAATTATTTCAAACCCAGCCTAGTTAGAATTAATGTATGCAATTTTAATATAGCTGAAACCATAAAATCTATTGCAAGCTTTTGAAGCAATATTATACGTATATCTATCTGTTATTCCAAATCCCTCAACTATTACACTATTAGGGAAACACTGTTTCCAGGGAGCACTTGATTATTGCCTTCATGTAAATTGCTATACTTATTCTTATGGAATACCCTGGACTTCTTTCTTTCCAAGGGGATGATTTTTAGTCTCAGTCTTCTGAAGGTCTTTGTATTTAATTATATGGGCATTTGTGCTCTTTACTATTACTATTGTTTTTATGTTTTGTACTTTAAGAGAGTGCCAAACGCATTTAGATATTGGTTTGTTTGTTTTTAAGGCAAGCTCTCGTATACTTCTCTCACTCTTAAAACTGGCCCTCGAGGAGCAGTAATGCTGCATTCCCACTGTATGCACACCTCACTGACTGCTAGTGAGAAAGGGATGCTTCTTCTTCATGTCATTGGCCAGAGATCTGCTTAAAATATGTCATCACCAGTCACCATGTTCAGAGAAGACAAGACGTGTTTCTCATTTCTTATTTCACACATGCATGCCCTTCTATAACAGGTTTACAACCCACCAAATGAAACTCCTAAAGAAAGTCCTAGTACTTTAAATTCCCATGTTTTTTCATAAATACGTTGGAGCACGATTGAAGTACTAACAAGAAAATATGAGGGCTGCAAAAGACCATGTAACTGATAGAAAAGTAAAGGATCAAAGCATTAAAATTAAAAACACATTAAAATAAAAATGATCAAAACACATTAAAATAAAAATAAAATTGTATCTCATAACAGAATGTTATTGTGTGTATAATTTCATGGAAATCCTATTTAATTACATCGCATTCTTATGCATTCAGTAAATCCACCATGGAAAGGCAATAAATCAGAACATTTCACTATGAATGCTTCCTATAAACTTGTCATATGAAGTCAGGAATTATATGTCTTGAGAACATCATGGAATTGTCTCCAATGTTCTGTATGTTTTTTGTTTTTTTTTTTCCTTAGAAAAAAATATACATATAGTTCAGGGTTTCTCTAAAAATATAAACTTTATAAACAACTTTTAAAAAACATGTCTACTGACAGTTGCACCTTCCAATCAGCACTGTTATAGAAGGGTGACTAGGAACAGCATTATTTTATTTATTTATTTATTTTTTAAATCAAATATAGCAAATGAAGCATGGCTATGTTCAACCTAAATAAGCCATCAGCAGTTGGGTAAAGGAAAATTATAGCAGTTTAGACTAAAAGGACAGAGGAGGATTTCTAATCTTATTTAAGAATATCAGTATTTAATTAAATAAAGGCATACAATGATGAAAATAGTGGAAAGACACAAAGTGGGGAAACATTATCATAACAGAGTGATGTATCAAAATGAGCAGAACAGAGGAGAAAATAATGTCACCCACTAAACCATGTCCCTAATGAAAATAATGTTAAAAATGCAGCTAACCAGCTGAAAACCACAAAGGAGTAAGTTAAAGGAGTTGAATCCATCATAGGATAAATAAACCATTAGTGAGATGCTGCAGCAAACGTACTAGGTAAAGTGTTGCTAACAGAATAGAGCAATATTAATCACCAGGAAGTAATCTGGAGGAACCAAATTTCTAGTCCTGTGTACATATCAGAAAATGTATGCTCAAGAAACATGAACTCCAGTGAAATAAAATAAAGGCTGTTAGAGGGACAGAAGGAAAGAGAGGTTTTCTGCAAGAGCTGTGTCTGTTTTGTAGGCTTACATCAAAGTATCAATAAAAGCACTTGGATCAAAGGGCAGTGACACGTTCTACTGGTCATTAGCTCTGTTGAATGAATTGCTCTAAAATGATCCTCTGAGAAAGCCCTGTTTCTGGCGCACTGAGTGTTTTGTGCTGCTTAAAACAAGACACAGGACTGCTCAGAGGCTCAAGATGGTATTTAGACAGGTTGAACTGAGGACATTCATAGGTGATGGCTTTCATTCTAAATTTGGAAGACAGTCCAAATATTGAGTGTCTTATTTTCATAGCTTCCTTAGGAGACCTCTTGTTGTCCCATACTACTTATAGGGCACTGACTGACACCCTGACTAACACTATGAGCCATGCTCTGTCTGGTCCACATTATACCACTGACTATCATCCCCTCAAAACACATTACTTTTTCACATTTGCCTTTCACTCTTAACTGTCTTTCTAGTAGATTTTAGGCAGCCAAAAGTAGCAATTCAGAAGAATAACTTCAGCTACAGTTATTTGCTAAGTTATTCACAATTTTGGTGTTAATGATGTAATTTGAGAGACTTTCTCTGCAAAGAACAGAAATTCTTTTTGCTGTGTATGGATTTTGAGTTGAAGGAATAAGTGAATACAAATATAAAAAGGACTAGGGCTAAATTACTGTCAACTTTTCAGTTTCTTAAAAAAAAACCACAATGAATACATCAAATCAAAAACTGAATCAAGCAACCAATGAATCAAAGATAATTTTCTCCCGATATTTGAAATTATCAAGTCACTGAATTAGTAGAGAATAAATCATAAAACTCACGTTGAAAACAATATCATTTGTTTGTTTTCCACTCATGCATATAGACTGATGGAAGATGTATTATATCTATTACTTCCAAATCCACAAAAAATGAAAACCCATTTATCCATTACCGTCTTGCCCAATAACTAATGCCCAGTCTGCCACTGGGCCTTGAATTAACAGCTGAAAAACCTGAATGTGCATTCTTGATTTAGCTCTTTGATTCAGGGAGTTCACCTAAAAGGCAGTGCAATAAATTTTGCTAATTGTTGAGAAATAATGAGATTAACTAACTTTCCCTGAATTCAAATCCTAAAATCTAATGATTGTTAAAATGAGTTTTTCCTCATGTTTCTCTCACAGAAATTAAACATTACTTAGGAACAGATAAGGCAAGTATTGAAAAATTAATAGTAACAGCTCCAGCAGCATATTTCAACTTCTTTATAGAAAGGACTAAATTTGAAAATAAAAGAGGGAGGAGGAAGCCTGAAACAAGTAGATGTTTGAGGTCTAAGAGCCCATTTGAGCAGTGCTGTTTTGGTGGGGATTTTCAGGTCCATCAGTTAGGGACAGATGAGGAGAAGACTGAGGCCAAGACAGGAGAGGAGGCAGAATAAGCAGTGAACACAGGAGCTGCATGGTCAACAATAAGCCAAGGACAAGTAAATGAGAAAAGAAGGAACCAGACTCAAGAACAAGAAAGTACTCAGAGGCTGAGATGAAGACTGGACAACTTCCTACCAGTCTACATGTGGCCAGGAAAGGCTTAAACTTAAAAATAGAGATGGCTGCTGGAGCAGGACATAAGAATAAACTGTCAAAAACAATATCAGACAGACATAGATGTGGGAAGTAAATTTTCTGAGAAATTTATGGAGATTATTGCTTAAGAATTAGCACTGCAGAAGACCTAATTCAAATAATATTCCATCAGTCTATCAAAAGTATTACTTCCTTAAATCAGACTCAAAAAGTACATTACCAGTTGTGCAGTTTTGTGGAGATGCATGTGCCTTTGACCCCACTGCACTGATACTCGTTGAAGAGCAATTCAGATTTTAATTTTACAGTTTTTGTAAGAAAGAACACAGTAGTCCATGTGAATGTGAACGTGCTGAATAGCATTTTTTGTTACATCTTTGAGTCATTGCCACCCGCCTCAAAAAAAACCCAGAAAGTACAGGCCCAAACTATCCAGTGCTTATAAGTTGCCCAAAGCATTGAGGTATTATGATGCTTGATAAATTGCATTTGAGTGAAGGTAGCAGTTTGATATCTGTCAGTAATGGAAACACTACTGACCTTTAGTAGTATAATTACTACCTATAGCTACTACCTATTGATAGGGGCAGAGCTTTCGTTGAAATCCAGTGAGTGCTGAGGATAATGCCCATCATTGTGGTCTCATAGTGGACCTTTGCACAACTCATTTATCTATCTTAAGAGTTTCTAGCAGGAGATAATCACATATTTAGGTTTCCTAGTTACCAGCAGAAATAACGTTGGAGACTGCTTCCTGAAGAGAAACGCAAAGCTCCTTTGAAAGTGTTAAAGAATTATTCCAATCTGGGATATGAAGTGCTGGGTAGAACACAGGTAGACTAGTCCTCTGAATTAGATATATCTCAAAAACCACAGGTATATAATCTCTGTCTTTGCAGATTATCATACACAGAAGTCAAATCTTTTTTTACTTTCCTAGTGATGTTATCAAAACTAGAAAAAATACTTAAACAGTTTAAACAGATGCAATGTTGACATTGTCAGGAGCTTGAAAAAATGTCTCTCCCTTATCTCTATAAAAGATCCCCAGAAAGGAGAAGTCTGTGAGACAGCAAAGGCAAAGCATTCGTAATGCAGCCTCAGGCCAGAGGTTCATGAATTGATGGGAGCATGTAGAAAAGTCTTTGCTACCAGGCTACCCAGAGAAACAGAGGGGACCAGGACTTCCTGGTGCAAGGTCACTAAGGGAATGATCTCTCAGGGGCTTCAAAGACCTGGGATCAGAGAACTTTGCTAGTGTCCAAAGGCATGACACATTCCAGACAAGGAGCTGAATGAAAAGCTTCCAGTCTCTAGCACGACTCAGGACAACTCCAGCACCTGCTTGTGCTGTAATTTTTGGCAATGTAGACATCTAATGTGGTCACTATGTTCAGCCAATTGATAGACAGTCATTGGTGGTTGAAAATAACATGGAAAAAGAAAAGAAAAAAAGTGAAGAAAATAATCAATCAAATTTTTCTGGCCAAAGAAAACAAGTGATAAAAGGGAAGCTATACTGACAACAGCAGAACAGATAAATTATTGTTTTTATCTCGAGACAATGGTGAGAAAATGAGGTGATAACCATCATAGGTTTTTGTATGATGTTCCTCCACAGAGCATCAAAAGCAGGGAAATAACCCACAAATATTGCAAATGCGGCAAGCCTTTAGTCTGGAATCAGTTGTCATATGCATATCCAGAAATTCAAAATGTGTGGGTGTTTCATCCTGAAGAACCTAAAATTCTGCTTTGCATGGTTTTAATACCAGAAAACTCCATGAATTTTTGAGTCTTAACATGGATTGATCCATCACAGCTGTCCTCTGGACATTACGTCCTAAAATCAGAGCATTTTTAAGTTTAAAAATCTGCAAAAATAAGCTACTTTATTATTCTGGTAGCTGCTGTTATAACTATTTTTCCAACTCTGGCTTACTGCTGTGTTACATTTAATTTAGAGTCAGAATTATTTATGGCAGAAACTTATCTTTTTATTATTCTATAAATTCTATGATCTCCTGTAGTGCAGTCTAGTAAAAGATGCTGATACAATTGAGGAGAATGAAAAGGAATTTTGAATACTTCTTGTATTCAATACTTCTTATGTAGAAGTATTACTCAATATATTAATATCTAACAATTTATTTTTTCCTCTTCTACTTCTGTCTGCAGAGGTTAAAGCAGTAAGTGAACTACCTTACCTCAGAAAGTAAGCAATATCAGCCCTAATAGTAGACTTCTCAGTTGAAGCCCGAAATAAGAAATTTCACCTTCACTGCGGATGCTTGGGAATCCAGCACGCTGTTGTAGAAATGAATGACTTCTATTTCTCTCCAGGAGCATTGGCTGGGGAAAGATAAATAAATAAAATTTTTAAAAGGGATAAATTCTACCACTTTTAAACAGCCTACCAAGGAAACAGAGAAGCTTTCTCTCCTTTCCTTTAAGCAGAGAAACCTTTTTTTCCTTCTTTCTTCCTTCCTTCCTTCACTTCTTCCCAAAAACATGAGAATGCTTTACATGAACAAGTGATTTGGACACTTTCTCTTAGCTGAACAGACCTCATTCTCACTCAATTTTTAACTATTCCCACACAAATGGTTTAAATAGAATGAACACCTTAAACTAATTTGAGTCTGAGTCGTTTTTTTTTGTTTGTTTGTTTATTTGTTTTTCAGCTGAAAGTTCAAGTTTCTGACACAGAACAAAGCATGACTTAGTTCTGTCTGTATTTTCAATCAATTATTTTTCAGCGGTGGTTCACCTAGAAGACGCACAATCTGACAACTCTGTTCTTCCATGCTGATTCATGCAGGTAGCCTTGTGAATGTCAAAGTGTTACACAGAAATTCAAAATACAATTTTACTTATGTTATATATTTGAAAGCTGCTACTATGACTCCCTTAAGTCTCTACTTCCTTCAACACCACCCTACACCTGTCTGCTATCGTTCCTCCTCCTTCTTGAGGCCTTATCACTACTAGGATATAGAGAAGAATGATTTCAAGGTTTTGAAATTTATGAAATTTGAAATGGTTTTTAACATTCTTACATTTAGAGTGTGATGTTTAGCAACTGTGCAACAGTATAGTATTATCTTCAGCTTATGTTACTTTAAGTGTACTTACATTCCACAGTTACAAGGCTTAAGTGTACATTTTTATACAAGGATTACTCTTGAATTAGGGTAGAATTACTCATGCATATAGGCTTAAAATTATGCATGTATTTGTATCCCTTATTCAGGCAGTTCCCTGATGCATCTGTCAAAACATAACTTCACTTAAGCCATAAAATATATAAGAAATGCCATTCCCTTGTGACAGTTGATCATGAGAACTATCCACAGTTCAGAAGGATCTAAAAGGTCTGCAAGAATATTGATCCCATTCCCACCCAGTGCTGGAAAGATACTGATAAACTGCAGTGAGTTGTGGAAGATGGACAGTGCTGGAGCACCCACCCTGTGAAGAGAGGCTTGTTCAGCCTGGAAAAGAGGTGGCTTCTGGGGGACTTAACAGCATCTCCCAGTGCCCATAGGGAGGTTCCCAAGGAGTCAGAGCCAGGCTTTTCACAGTGATGCATGAAAGGAAGATGAGACACCAGGCATAAGACTAAGTAAGGAGAAACTTTTCTAGAACCAGTTGCCCAAAAAGGGCAAAAAAGTTCTCCTTCCAGTCTCCATCCTTCAGAGTTTCCAAAACTTGACCAAATAAATCACTAAGAAACTTGATTTTCCAGCCGATCCTGTTTCAAGTAGGGGATTGGACTACATCTTTTCAAATCCTTTCCAGCCTGATTTTTCCTATAAACCTAAGAGCCATACAGAAACCTTTTGGAGATTCATTAAAAATCTGAAAGAACAGGAAAATGTCACAACATAGTATTGAACACACAAGTTCAGCACATATTGCTTTTTTATTTAAATATAGCCTGCTATATTTCATTATTTATGCATGAATTTGCATTGGAAACTGTCAGCCAACTATATGGGCTTCGATAGCTCTGCTGAGCTCTTACTCTTATTCCAGGGAAGACTAGAAAAACAAAAGCTGAGCACACAAAAAATCTCCACTCATAAAGAATCTTTGGACATCTTATTTGTCCCTTAATCTGCCCTTTATTGCTTGCAAGTTGCATTTTTCTTTACATTTAACAAGCTCTACTTGCAAGGGTAAACAAGTTTCCTCCTAATGATGTTCTGATGGAAGAAACATAATTACACACCATAAAATCTTAGTAGCTATTTTAATTGCTCCACAAATTATCTGTAAGTGCTGTGCTTGATTTATAGTAGCAAACAGCTCCTCCTCCCTCCCCAACAGCCAAATAGAGTTCACTGGGAACATTCAAGGGAACATACTTTTTTTAGGGGGGAAAAATATCCACCTGTTAAAGGCATGTCTTTTTACAGGAAAGACATAATTAAGAAAATAAATTTTACTTGGAAAGGTTTCTTAGATTCAGTAAAAAATTTAATCAGATTTAAAATACCGGATTAATCAGATCTTAATCATCATAAGAATACCGGAGTTGTGACAGACGGAATGATAGCAAATTGGTAAGCTAAGGCATACAGCATGATAAAAACAGGTTCAATCTCTTGTTTTAACCATGTTGCAGCAGAGTCAGAAGCGTATATTTAGATCTAGGCAAGAGATTTATCCTGGTTCAAGCTTTAACTTTTCTACTGCACTGGAAGAGACTGCAATGTAAAAGACTTATGTAACTAATAATAATAAATCACTAAATTAAATTGTTTCCTGGCTAGTCCTATATTTAAATAATATTTAGGCAGCTGTGAAACAAGTAAACCCATATGCTTGCATAATCATAGCAATTTCCACACCCCTCATCTCCTCAGCATTTTACAACCATAAATGAAGTGGTAACTTTGATACAGAAGAGCATCATTTTTAGACAGACTGTTGCTGAAGGAAGAAATATGATAAGATCGGCATTTTAGAAAGTGAAAGCTGTTTGTCTACAACAAAGCACTACACTAATTAGCCCATAATTTATTGAGTAGGAAATAGAAATCATTGAGGCATTAGAAAAGGCTTCTAGGAAAAGACAAACTTTGTAGCTGTTCCATCAGAGGATTATATTCCAATATAATTACAGTTTATTTATTCAAAGAGTTGTATATTAACGTGCTCCAACTCATTAATGAATAACATTTGTTTCTACAGAATTCAATGTTGACATTTCTCTAAACAACTTTGAGCTGTACTTAATGGAATCCAATCTGCTGAATGAAATCCTGAAATATTAGGACTTTACTGAGCCACTTGTAGTCTAAAGCTTTCTTGAATACAATTTTGCCCTATATTTAAGTTGCAGATTTTTTTTTTTTTTATCAGACAAATTGACTGTAATATAAACAACACCTAGAGGGTTTAAGTTGCAAAAATATACAAAAGCTAAGACTAAAGAAACCATTTAATGTGATAATGTACATATGGAAGTCTAGTAGTTCAAGTAAGCAATTCAATTTCTATTTTTCTTTTCTCTCTCTTTTCTTTTTTTTTTTTTTTTGAGTATTAGCTCAGACAAAACAGTTAAATTCAATTTTTAATGCAAAACAAAACTGAAGAAGGGAAGATTTAAGTGGAAAATTAAAAAAATAATTTTGTTCTTTTCTCTTTACATCTCCTGATACTTGTTTTTGTCATTTGCCAGAAATTAAGTTAAAGTCAAGAGCAGCTTTTGATATGTTTTCCCTGAGTAGGAAGTAGTGAATGACATCTGAGAAGATGCATTTTCCTTTGTTTATTTGTTCATATATAGAGAGAGATATACACACACACACATACAAACTTTGTAACTTTTTGACAGATGGCCTTTGCTGCTCTGTGCCACACACCTCACTGTTCAGGGATTCATGTAGTTTCAAACTGGAGGCACTACAGAAAAAATTACAGCACATTTCAAGCAGAACTGAACAACAGCTGCATTTAAGATTTAAAATGAAGATAAAGTAACAATTCAAATAATAAAATTTTCACTTAATATGGCATATCAATAGTGAAGTCTGCAAAATTTATATACCACTACCAAATTACGGCATGTAAAAGTAAGAAATAATTCTAAAATATGAATAAACCATAAATAACATATATGTAAGCTCTATATGTGTAAACATATAACTATATTTATTCAAATAGAAATAAATACAAAATATAAAGGTGAAATTCTGAGATAAGATTCAGAAAAGAAATATGAAACTGTAAATTTGCAGATGTTGTATTTCATGCAAAATAAGTATAATCAGAATTTCATTACAATTCTGAATTAAATAAAAATTTATTATGTCAGTACTTTCATTATGCTCTATATTCACCTTATACTTTCCATATTTTCCTTGAAATGATTCACATACTAAATTCATGTGTTCATACTTCTTGTCTTTATAAGTTACAGACCTTCTGTGCTAGTGGGGGATTCGCCCTAGTCTTCTGATCAACCTGAAGCTCCCAGGATGTAAAAGTTGGTACTGAGTAAAAATGGCTTTTTTTTTTTTAATTAAACTGTAAGTTTCAAAATCTATTTCCAAATATTAAGTCATGTAACTAGTGTTTTCTGACAAAAACAAAGCAAAATATCTTATGAAAAGAACATATGAAAAATTGAGAACCAATGACAGTTGGAGAACCAGTGAAGTTGTAATAAAAATAACTAATAGCCTAATTACAAGAAACATAAATTCATAACCCCAATGTATCAACCTTACTCTCAAATGTAAAACAAAATTCCTTCTCCTAACTTAATCTATCAATGCTGTAAAAGATAAAGTTTAAAGTGCTGTGAACAGAAATCTCCACTAACATACAATTCAGTTTTAACACAGTCACTAATCAGCTTATGAAGGCTAAAGAAGTCAATATTACGTGCCACTACTTACTCTGATTGTATTATGTTAATATGGTTT
This sequence comes from Anas platyrhynchos, assembly GCF_047663525.1. NCBI lineage: Eukaryota > Metazoa > Chordata > Aves > Anseriformes > Anatidae > Anas > Anas platyrhynchos. Next base: position 86,958,534 of record NC_092589.1, read on the forward strand.
CTGATTTTTTTCACACTATTCAGTGAATCCATCCTTATTGTCACTGTTTTTCTTCTGCAGTATTCCAGCTACAGCCACTTCAGGAAAAAGTCTTCACTTAGAAGTAGATATTTGCTATTGCACTTTTAAAAATTATCACAGATTTTTGTAAAAGTTTCTTTTTCACAGAGTATATTTGGAGGCTGTATTTCAACTAACGTTGTCCTTTTGAAGGTCAAAACAAGATTCTCTTATTTTTCTGAGTGATTTCCATTCCCCTGAGTCTTAATTCTTTTACTGTCAGCTGCTCCCACCTACAGTTACTATTTCCTTTAGGATGATAAACACCAGAGTTGATGTAAGGATAAGATCAGTGGAGCTATCAAAGATTTAAACCAGTTCTGGAGATGGAATCTGAATAAATAACAGGACTTTTAGCTTTGATCTTCCCCTTTCCAAGCCCAACTCATTTTCCTCCATCTCAGGGACCTTATACTGACTATCATTCCAATTTCCCCTTGGAAGCTTCCCCTGGGCTCACACTTGCCACAAGCTGAGTGAATTAAAACTGCCCAAAGAAGCATTGACAAACAGAAATGTCCAATGATAGTGAATTGACTGCAGGCAGTTATCCTGGGGTGTATTGCAGAATATGGTGTAAAGACTGACTTTGGCTGATGCTGTTGTAAGTAATGTTCAAGAAGGAGTAAGGATTGCATTAGTGACCCTCTGAAACGTAAGCAGAGTATATAGAGAGAACTTACAAATCACAAATGAGGCAAAGAAATCAACAGGAATGATTATTCAGAGACATAAATAACACACAGAATTTTTCACTTAACAGAAAAATTAAAATTTTTTTTAAAGAAAACAATCTCAAATGTACTTGAGATTTTAACCCAGGATAAGATCACTGCTCAACTGTGATCCAGCTCTTAGGTCCCATGTACTTTGGAAGCACAGTCACTAGCACTACCTTTCAGGAATGCTTTTGTCCCAAGTTCCCTTTATCCCTTTCCTGGGAGTTCAGGCATCATGGCCTATCACCTGCCTGAAGCTCTGTTTTCCTGCTTTCTCTAGGACTTCTGTGGACACCCTCCTCAGACTCCTGAGAACTTGATATTTCTTTCTGGTAGGATGATATTTAAAGCAAAGGGCAGAAAAACCTTGCACTAGAATTTGTAAATACACACATAATTAGACTGTAGGCAAAGCATAACACATATACCCAAATTTCTGACAACAGGTATGTCTGAAAGGGATGAATTAGATGTACAAAGAGCAAACTAGTAAATTCAGGAATCAGTAAGGCTGCAGACACACCTGCCTTTTTTTTCTTTTTTTTTCTCCTGATTGTAGCTGGAAAGGTCACTTTTCAAAATTATTTCCAGCTGCTAATGACTGGCATCATGACAGCCTACAACCTTCCAGCTGAATTGCTCTTGTGCTAACATCCAATACCCACCTCAGTTGAAATGAGCTACCATAAAGAGAACATCCATGGTAGACTAACATTTTTTAACTAAAATACCTGTTTCATTGTGTTCAGAGAAGAATCAAAAGTGTCTAGTCACTTCTTTCTCTGAAAAAAGCATGCATGTTTAAACACTACTGCAAGAATAAATGGTACTGTTAGTGGACTAAAGTTAAAAATGAATTCAGCAAATGTACAGTGGTTTTACATAAGCACCTGCAACATGGACAAGGAAGGCTACAAGCATACAAAATAGAATCAATTCAGTCACATTTAAAATAATTACTCTCCAAGCATAATAATATTAAGATATGATCAAAACATCTCACAGGATATCAACACTATTAAGGCTGGCTGCAAAGACTGAATCATGAGGGAAAGTCGAGAGGGTTAAATGAAAGCAAATAAAAAATATAAGACCTGACCAGGGGCACAGAATATTAAATGGATGTATTCCTGTCTATCAACACTTGGTAGCACATTGCCAAGACAACACATAAAATGATCTGCTGTTCATCAGTCTGGAAATTAGTAAGATATTTGTTCACTTATAAATTCTAATCTTCATTTAAATTGGTGCTGAAAAGAATTCTGTCACTCAGCTTAAAAGCCGATTTGGTGGTTTGGTTATGATAAGCACTTTTTTCAATTTTTTTTTTGAAAACGTACATCCAGAGGAAAAAATACAAAAGGAAAGGAAAGGAAAGATGCACAGGCTTCTTCACCAGTGTCATCTATAAGGTTTTTGTCTTTTCTGCTCCTTGGGGCAGGAATGTTATGGGAAAAGAGGCTTCATGACCCTGTTCTATAATTCTTGCACCATGTGTGCATCCGTAAGTTAAAATAGATTAATTAAGAAATAAACCAGAAGCAGGAACAAAAATATCCACTTGCACTGTTACCCTGAATAAGGAATGTAAAGTCTAAGACTTAGTTATGTTTCTGTGCTTGCAGCTACCAAAATAAAGGTGAAACATCTAGCAAAAATAAAATAGGTAAGAAAATCTCTTGAATGTTTCATTATAAAGATGATCACACCATTTCAATATTTCACCCTTTCTGTTAATGGCCTACCAGGTGCAGATAAACTCTCAGTGTATCGGTATGCTTAACCAAAGCTGAGGAAGGGAGGGAAGGTGTTAATGGTAATGCTAAACGTGATATTTGCATGCAGTCCAGTCACAGAACGCAACAAAGTACTTCAACTGGCAATGTTTTCCCCTGTTAAAAATGAGAAACCTTATTTTATTTCAAAATAACCACAAAGGCACTTTGTGTGGAACAGGATCATTAACTTCACAGAGAAATGAATTGAGTGCATGCTGCCTCTAGTACCCTCTCTAACTTTACTATAAACTAGTAGGTAACAAAAAAAAACCAACAACAAAACGTGTGAAAAATAATTCCAGTGATATACTTGGCTGACACGTATTCCTTTGACTCACTTGCTTCAATTATTGCCTTAAGTGATTTTCATACTGCAACATAAATTATTTTAAGGAAACTTTCCTTCTCATTTAGAGCAAAAAGCTTGAACTGCCAAACATAATGCTGAAGTTCACAGTCAGTTTAATTCTTACAGTTTGGGATGTCAACTTTGTTTTATGCAATCATTAGGACTGAAAAACGTGAAGTTGAGCATGTTGCTCAAGAAACTTACATTAATATTACACAGAAATGCCTGTAACAATACCTTAGTGCAACAAGGAACTTGGACTTCAGTGGTATCCATGTGGAACAGGCTTCCTTTGTGCTTCTATTAGCTTCTAATATAGGAGTGTACTTTCAAAGGAACAAATGGTACAAACTGTTTTCTGAAAAGCAGAACAAATTGCTGCACCAAAAATCTATATAAGAATCTATTCCATTATATTCTAATGGTAGCAGACTAACATTTAAAATGTTGCATAATTTTGTACAAAGTCTTTCTATTCAAAAGAGCCTTTAGACAAACACAAAAAGAGAAAAAAACAAAGACTCCTTTGAAATAAAGGATTTGTTTGTTTGCCTTAGAAAGTAAGTGATAATTAACTGGAAAAATTAACACTGAATAGGAGTTTAGCAGTCTTCATTGCCCACTCATGACGGATTTTTTTTTTTATTTTTTATTTTTTAAATAAGAAAAGCTTGAACTGGCTCTCTATTGAGGAAGCAGCCTGTGCTTAGTTCTATTAAGAAAACCCTTTTCCACCTCCTCCCTCATCCCCCAGGAGCAAACTGCTCCAGCACAGGGTCCCCACGGGTGGGGGCAGCTCCCCCCAGACCCCCTGCTCCTGCGTGGGCTCCTCTCCACGGGCTGCAGCTCCGGCCCGGGGCCTGCTCCTGCGGGGGCTCTCCATGGGCTGCAGCCTCCTCCAGGCCACATCCACCTGCTCCCCCGGGGGCTCCTCCACCCATGGGGGGGCTGCAGCGTGGAGATCTGCTCCATGTGGGACCCATGGGCTGCAGGGGGACAGCCTGCTCCACCAGGGGCCTCTCCACAGGCTGCAGGGGAACTGCTCCAGTGCCTGGAGCAGCTCCTGCCCTCCTGCTGCACTGACCCTGGGGTCTGCAGGGCTGGGTCTCACTCTTCGCAGTACTGTTTCTTTCTTCTCTCTCACAGCTGCTGTAGCACAGCAGATTTTTCCCTTCCTTAAATCTGCTCTCCCAAAGGCCCACCCAGCATCTGTCCCTGGCTCAGCTCTGGCCAGCAGTGGGTCCCTTTTGGAGCCAGCTGGAGATGGCTCTGCTCTGACATGGGGCAGCTGCTGGGCTCTGCTCACAGAGGCCACCACTGCAGCCCCCTCACTACCAAAACCTTGCCACGTAAACCCAATACAGCTACAAAATTAATCTTTAATTCTTTCTTTTTCTTTTGGCTCAGTACATATTTCTTCATCTTTGGTATGAAAGACAAAACCCAGACTACCCAATGGCCAGAAATAACGACTTTCCAGAGGAAGACACCAGTGCAGGGTTGTGAAGGTCAGAGATGCCCCACTATCTTCCTCAGGTAACAAAAGAAGTAATATGCGTGTTCAAAACCTTTTGTGGATGCAAACCGTTTTTGTTAATTCTGTACATTGAAAAGGTAACAGAAAATTAGGTTGACACAGTTTTTACTTGCATTCTGCAGAAACACAAAGAAAATGCTTCACTAAATCCATGTAGCTCATTTATGTAAAAACAGATTATGCTCTGTATTTCCTTTATAAAAATACCTTTGCTTTCAATGTTTTATCTTCTTACAGTATGTAATAGTAATTTACAAGAGTTTCAACTTTGTAGCTTTCTCCTGAGTTTTTACTCCATAATATTCTTCTATCTGTACAAACTTGCATGAATGTATCACAAAGTGTACTTATGAAATCTGCAGGTGTCACCATGCAGGGGTCAGGGAGGACACAGTTATTCTGGAAGAGAGAATCAGGCTTCAAACATCATAAACTAAAAAGGTCTTCAAAAACCATAACTAAATTCAATAATAATAACCGCAAAAAGTTATGCTTTGACAGGAGAAATACCAGAAACAGTAGCTGACAAAAGACAGCAAGAAACCTCGGAAACTTCTCGGAAAACTAACCAACACCAGGGCTAAAATCTGCAATGTTGGGTTTCTAATGGTGTTGCAATGGCAAAATTGCTGATAAATGTATGTACACTTCTTTTTAAACCCCGCATGCTGAATTGGTGGATTCTGTATGGTACCAGAATTAGCATTCACGTGTGTCTCTGACAACTACAGAAATGTGCAAAGACAGAAGATTGCCTTTTTTAAGAACCCCAACCAGATTTTTCTTGGAACTCTGTTCACTGGAGGATTTTCCTGGCTAGCAAAGATTGTTCCTTGAAGCATATTTTGACAGAGATGTCTCCAACCAGATGCCTAACCTCACAGTATTTTCAAGACTGGTAAGCAGGTGACTTGCAAACAGTGCTCTTCTCAAAGATAAGCTTCTCTTTAGTATAGCAATAACAACTGTGGTGATAGCCCCAAAGAATTTGGGATGAATTTGAAATCAGCAAGTTTACAAAAAATCATGTTGAAGAAATGGCTAGTTAAATCAGGGATAAAAAACAACTTTACCTAGATAAGCAGGTGCAGACTAAATAAATGTGCTTAAAAGAAAAATGGGAAAACTAAAAGTAAACACAATTAAGGAGGGTGAAACAATTTATACAAGGGGAGGTGATTAAAAGTAGCTCTAGGTGAAACATACCATCTGGATCAAGTTGCAGTAACTCTTATTTGAAATCAAGCTGATCAAGAACTGCAGAACAGGAAAAGACCCTTTCTGTCATGCAACAGAAGAAAAAGCACAAACCAGGAAAGCTATGGGCATAAAGCTGAGCAAAGCTTTTCTGAGCTCTAAAGAAAAATGTACATACATGGAAAGCTGCTCAGAGAACGAAAACAAACAAAGAAAGAAAACCTCAAAACTTCATCCAAAACTTTTGCTTTTCCTATTTTTAGTTTTAGCATCATGAATAATTAAAAACATTTTAAAACTTGCCCTTTTTTTCTTTATTAACCTGAAAAAATGTAAGATTCTAATCCTTCGATTATAACCCAAATGTAGTTTTCATCTACTTCTCTCTCAAGCAGATCATTGAGTTCTGTGCAGGGTCACTAAGGTGGAGTTTATTTATGGGGTAAGACTGGAATAAGCTGAAAGTGGAGCCAGATTTGTCAGTGAGGGAGTAAGATGACACTAAATATCAATCAAATTGATACTTAGCTAAATATCAATCTAATTTTGTCCTTGTCTTTCCTCTCTCCTCTATGAAAAGAAGGGTAAGTGATTAATATATATATATTATTATTTTTTACAGTACCAATCCCTCTGCCCATTGCACCTCATTTTGTGCCCCAGCCATCTGATATTCCCATATTCCTCATCTCACCTAGCACTGCCAGCAATATCAAAATCTCCTGCTCTTCTGAAACCTCCTTTACTTCTCATTCTTCTTTCCAGTCTATTTTTTGTTTGAGCTACATTTCCCCTTGTCCTTGCTCTGCACTTCTGCTTTGTATAACAAATTATGGGTTGGGCTTTTCACTTCTGAGAAGTAAGTTTTGTTTTACTCCACTCAGTTGTCCCTTCAGGCCACATATGCTCATGAGTTGTGGAACTACTAGAAAAGCAGAAGTTGTAACATTTATTTTGGTCTGGTGAAACAGTCACTGAGTCTTCTGTTCTCATTACCAGCAAAAGACCTAGATTCGTTTGCCTAGATCAATAAAATATGACTATATATTAGTCCACCCCAAATCTACAGCTTTTAAAAAGCCTGAGGTAAACTGAGTTTCGAAGTAAATCCTTTTAAACAACTGTGATGTCGATTCTGAATTTTCAAGGCTAGATCCTTCTGAAATGCAGATGTAATCTTAATTACACTACCTACCAATGACTTTCAAAGTGATTTATATCATGGTACTTCACAGATGGCTTTCAATCAAACTGAGGGCACCACATAAGGCTGAGGATCTCAATGCCTTCTTTACCTTATTCTTCAACTGTGAGGTCTCCCAGAACTTTCTGCTTAGTGAAAGCATTCAAGGAGAGGAACCATCAGCAGTGTATGAAGATCAAGTTAGGGTTTTATTTGCAAGATGTCAGCTCATACAAGTCCATGGGATTAAGGGGTCTACATCCATGACTGCTGAAAGAACTTGCCAGTGTCCTTGCAGGGCTGCTTTGCATCGTCTTGGAAAGATGGGCAGAGATCAGGTGAGGTCCCTGGCAATGGAAGACAATGTCACACCTATCTGTCTTGAAAAAAAAGGTCAACCTGAGTAACTACAATCTAGTCAGCCTCACTTTACTTCCTCAGAAAAATCACTGAGAGAGTCCTTCTCAGAGCACTTTTCTGGACATGTGGAGGAGAAAAAGTTAAGTGGAATGGATTCACTAAAAGTAAATCATGCCATGCCAACCTGTTTACATTTTAGGATAAAATGACTGGATTTGGGGATGACTTCAGCAACATTTCAACACTGCCTCTCACAGCCTTCTTGTATCCAAATTAGGATGCTACTCCTAAAGGATTAATTGAAGTGAAATCAGTGGAGGGCCACCAGGATGGCCAAAATTGGAGCATCTGCCCTGTGAGGTGGCTTAAAGGAGCTGGGCTTGTTCAGCCTGGGACAGAAATATTTCCAGGAGGACCTAAAAGCAGTCTCCAGTGCCAATGGGGAAGGTAGGAAGGGGACAAAGCCAGGCTCTGTGTGGTGGGAAGACTAAGGACACCGAGCATAAAACAAACAGAGGTTCAGACAGTTCAAAACATTTTCCACCATGAAAACGGTCAAGAAGAGTAAGTTATCCAGAGAGGCAATGCAGTCTGTCTTTGGAGTTTTAAACACCTTACTGGATACTGAACTAGCAACAAGCAACTTGGTCTGACCCCACAGCTAACCCTGTTTCAAGCAGGAGGTTGAACTGGAGACCTTTTGAGGTCTCCAACACGAATTATCCGATGATCATACGAATGTCAGCTGAATGTTGTGCCACAGTAAACTAGAAAGTGTTACTCTGTATCACCTAGTAATGCACAGATAACTGGAACAAAAAATAACGAAGATTATTACAGCACAAAAAAGAGGTAAAATTTAATTTCCACTACTACCAACATATACAAGCAATAATTATCTCAAATCAGTAAACCACGTATAGATTATAAAAAGATTCCAAATAAAATTTTAGAAAAACGTCTTCAGACAGTTCACTTCAAAATCCCAACCATTGCTGTCATTAGCAGGTATGTAAGATTTTTTAGTTAATAGAACAGTCAATGGAGCAGCAATAGAATAAAAATTTACTTTTCTTGTATCATAATTTTTCTACTCTCATAAAACGAGACACTCTACCATAAAAATTCTTTTTAAAACAGATGCAGACTGGTACAAAATATTGTCAGGGGGGAACCTATGAATGTGGCAAAGTAACAAATTACAAAATCATAAACAGCTGTCTGGCTACTAATTAACAAGCACTGCTAATTTGACCATAGAAATATATAATTTGTCAGCGTGTGTGTGTATATACACATATACATCTATATAAAACCCTAAATACTTTGCATTTTCAGAACATTAGCATTTTGCCAAATTTTAACATATATATATTCACAAAAAGAAAATCAGCAAGACAAAAGAAATATCCCTGAACTGTTAATTGTAAACCCATATGGCTAACCCAGGTCAAACATTCCAGGGAGCAACAAGTCAGACTTCTTTCAGAGTTCTTCTAGAGTGTCCTAGTCTTTAGGTCTAGGACTATGCTCAGCACATGGGGCTTCTAAACTGTTCTTTTGAGTCATCTTTCTCCATTCAGCAAAGACCATATGTAATTTCTCCGGATTTGGGAATCCCCTCTGGAGGCTAGATGTTTAAAAGCTGGATGTTGACGTCCCTATTTAGTACATACTGTAAGACCTGGAGGAAGTTCAAGCTGCCGGAAGGTTTCCTCCAACTGTGATGCAAAACCTCACATCAGAATATATGCCTGTAATTTCTAACTCCGAGGACTGGCTCTATCATCACAATTTATTTCAAAACTAAATATAGTGATGGTTCACATGAATCACATCTAACAGTTCCTGGACAAAAGCAGAAATTGTTTGAAAAGCCTGGACTTAACTCTAAGATATCCTACTCCTAAAAACAAAGATATATCAAGGATAGGATTTAGTTCTCACATTAAGACACTTAAGTGCATATTCTCGTTGTAAGGAGCTACATATCTAAGTCTGTATTACCTGCGCAACTCAGTTGACTAAACAAGAAGCATTTAGTGACAATGCCACTAAAGATGCTCCAGGGTATCAGAGGCACTTACACAAAGACAATGAATGTGACATAGCACTTAAGATCTACACACCTTCGCGGTAGCAGCTGAAGATCCAGCGCAAAATAATAGGGTACTTTTGAAGTTTTTCTTAATTAGACATCTCAACCACATGGAGACATCTAAACATCTACATCTGTGCATCTTCATCTTGACGGAAGTCCCATCTTGGTGAAAAATCTCTTCAAGAAACACAAGATGACAAACTAATAACTATCCTGGTTGCAGAGGCTGTTGCTCCCACCACAGCTAAAATGGGCTTGCTAACATGGATTAACCACACTATTTAACTTTGCACTGAAACAGAAGACTGAGCTCCAGAGAGCAGTTAATAGTACTTTAGCTAGTAATTGTCTAAACTGCTACAAGGGGGACTCTCACCCTGCCCCAGCATTTTCAAAACTGCAAACCAAATATCCACATTCTTGTCAGATTTCGTAAGCCATGTCTCAATTCAGCAGTTTTTTCAGAACTGATGAAAGATGCGTACATTTCCCCAAACAACCATTGCTCTTCCAGTGGCCTCGAGAGTTTGCTGGTGAGAAAATGGTACAATATGCAAGGAAGAAAGCAAAGACATCAATCAAAAAAATATTAATTGACCAACAACAGATCAGGAAATATGCAGTGGTGTGCAACCTGTTTTTGAAACCATTCTCTTTCAGAACAGGAGTCTTGAAACAAAACTCATTTTGCTGTTTTTCAGATTCCAGTATCCTCCTGTGATATCATTTCTTTGCAAAACACTTCTGACGTTTTTTTTTTTTTTTTTTTTTTTAATGCTAAAATGACTGAATATTGCTTAAATTATTACATCAATTGTATACCAGTTCCCATTTGCTTATTCCCCTTTCCTTGATCTTGTTGTAAACATGCTTTCAGTGCTGTTACAGGAATGATGTAAGAATGTGGAAGAACTGATCCTTTACCTTGACCAAACAAGAATTAATAGAACAGTAAAAAAAAAAAAAAAAAGCACAGTAGTTCCTGAGTGGCTGCCAAACATATGTCCTTATTTACTTACCTTTATTTTCTTTAATTTGGCTAAACTTATCTGATTTTCTAATTTTCTAATGTGAATATTCTGGAACACTTGCTTTGCAAATAAAATAGACTTCTGTTGAAAGAAAGTTTGCTAAAAGAAAGGATTAAACAAATGTTACACTATGACATACCAAATACTAAGTTTAAAAAACATAACAATGTTGGACAGTATATAAACAATTATACGAATATCTTTCATGAGCCAATTCAACATCAAAATAACTGGATTTACAAATACAAAAAAAAAATCTTTTACCTATGTAGAAAAAATAGGTTTATTATCTCAAGTGCATCCAAGTTAACAAGATAAATTATTTACAGTACTGAAAATGCCATGTTTCAGATAATTTTTGGACATAAAAATTGGTCTTTAAAAAGGGGAAGGATAAGGACAAATGCTAAAAATGTTTTAGATTTTTGGTGACTATACACTAAAAGGAGACATCATGAAACTCAAATGTTGTTTATCTACTAGAAAAAATGCTGTCATTATAAAAATTACCACCACCTCCACCCCCAATTTATTAAATCTTCTCTGGATCAGTTAAGCTATTGTTGAACTCATTTTACAGTCCTTTTATGTTTCTATTAACATGTGATGTTAATTATTACTATGAATACAATTGTATTGCACAAAAATGAAATGTAAAAAAGGACAATAAACAAGTAACCATACAAATGAGATTTTATCAATGTTCACTAATTTTGAACAGAAAGATTTAAAGCAATCATAAAAGGAGTTAAATTTAATCAGACAATTTTTGAAATCATTAGTCAACTCAGAGTAAATTCGGCCTACTGTTTACACACACAGAGGAAAGCCAAGCAATATACAATGAGAGTAAGAAAGTTGTAAAACTAAGCATCAGATTTTATTTTGCTCAGATAATAATTATTTTGATTAAATCAGAAACTAAGACTGTCCTAGAAGAATAGGTATTGATAAGTTACCAAGTTTAAAAATAAACATTTTTTTTTCTGATTCCATTATCAGATAGCAATCTTTGCTCCATCATACTGAGCATGTCATTGCCATTTTTTTTCCAGATGTTCAGTCTTTTATTTCGTATTATCAATATGCCCAACCATTGAATGTCTCCCATGCACACAGAAGCTACAGAACTCTTTGTTTCCTAATGTGGAAGCCTAGCTCTACACACCCATTATTTCCTGGCTTTAAAGTTCATAGTGCATATTGAGCATCACCTGAAACAATTTTCTTTGGTACCATTTTCACTGTGTATGCAAACACCAACATATTGTTTTCCATTACAATAAATAGCTTTTATTCAAAACAGCATCTGGATTATTACATTTCTTGTATATTTAAAAGTGGAAATAAATTGTATTATCTCCAAAACTGCTGCAGTTTAAAGTAAATGTTTTCCAATAACTACAATTTTCCTGTCTGGCTCAAACATTTTCCAATGCAGTCCCACAACAAAGGCACTGTTAAGAAGTAGGTTGGTTGTTTTAATCAATTTGTATTTGAGCTGAGTTCAAAAGAACACTCACTCTCCATAAATATAAAGAAAACAAAGGGAATTCATCTGAAAGGTGAAGAATAATTTGATCAAGGTTCTTCAGAAATTTGATTTTTTCTTCTCCATCATAGTGCAAGCTTGAAATATTACTTTCTTCTGTCTGATATTGAAGAAGTTGTTCCAGAATCATGAACAAAGAAAAAATATTTTCATACTGAGTAATGTCATACATTTCATGGATCTGGGAATAAAGGAAAATCAATCCATAAGCACAGTGTGAAAACGTTTCTAAAGCCCAGCATCTCAGATGACAGTTTAAAGAATAATGTTAAAATTTGCAGTAATACATAGTATTTATATAATTAGAATGGCTACATATTCAGACACAATTACTTCTAAGAAATGTTTTCCTCTATGTGGTAACTGCCAAACAACTAACTCAATCAAAGTGCCATATCGAAGGTCAGCACAACCTCCTGTCCTGGAGTCAAAGAAGGTTTTCTCTACCTAATTATTCAAATGCGGTGACATATAATAATGATCTACAAATCAACAGCAACAGCTTTGTTTTAGGCATATAATTAAAGTTGGTGGATTTTCATTTTCTGAGAAATGAAAAGCGTAAAAAATTCTCTCAATTCTCATCTTTGCAAATGATGCTTCTAGAAAGCAAATAAAAAGTCAGGGTTCTTGCTCTCAGTAGAAAACGTCCAAATCAGTATCCATATCTCACTCAATTACAAAGGGGAAGTGCCAGTTTGTCAAATAAGCTTGCTGATCAAACTTAGAATTTATTATAAACATCAGTGCTATCTGATGTAAATGCAACTGTCCTGTATTTGGAAACCACAGTTTCAATCTGATATTTTATAATCTCTGCTGTACACGCAGAATAACTGAGAAGATAAAACCTTAAACCTTGGGGAATTATCTTTTTGGAATGAAATTCTACGTCCTGCTTAACAGTAAAATCTATCAATAACATTAGATGACCTTGTTCTGAAAAAGACTGCAATTATGGTAGCTGGTTGATCAGAACTCAGAGGTTAATCATACCTGCTAGAAAATCAATTATGTACTTTAGAAAATGGACCAATAGCTCTAGCAAACCTAAACAACTATTTAGGCCTAGAGTACAAAGCTAAGGTCTAGGCTTTGACGTAGGTCTATGAAATCAGTATGAAATCATTTTACCACCCTAAACTATACACTGCTAGATTTTCCGGTGTATAACATTTATTACATAACAATTGCTTTTATAGATGAGGCAAGCGATTCTTGATCCCACTAGAATCTAATAAAAAGACAGCATTTTGCCTTCTCCTGATAAGGCCCCTTCAGTAGATGGTGGTTCAGGGGAATGTTTACTTTGTGTTTCTCTTAAACCTAAAATCTGTGTTTGAGGCTCCCCAGTGTAATGTCTTCCAGGTATTGACCTCCTATGTCAAGGACAACACTAAGACACCACAGCCATCTGATTGCAAAGCCTTGATGGGGCAAAGTCATTTTGCTGAGTTTTCCAGACATTATAAAAATTAGGATAATTGATGAAAATATTATCCCTAGCCTTGCAACTTCCAGTTACGTCTCTTTATAACTTGGTAAGAAAAAACCCGCAGTCCAAAAGCCACCCCCATTCAAAACTGACATTCTTATCACAACAGATAACAAAAAAATTAAAAGCAGAATATTAAGTATTTGTGAAGTCCAATTAAACCCAACTGTACAATTAGGAAAATCCTTTTTATAACTTGACACCGTAACCTGCATGGTTTAAAGGGTTCTTTCCTTCTGTTGCACACGATCATGTCATCACCATTTGGCTAGCACTCTGAAATTACATTTTCTTTCCCTCAGTAATAGTGTATTCACGGATTATTAATTTGTGTTAGTCCCCCATTAAATATTATAGAAAAAGAAACAACATACAATGGTAAAGTATGATTCTGATGAGAAAAATGACTATGCAGAAACATAATTTGAAGTTCTATGCTTCTAGCTGCTGTAACTTGGGTATTAGAAGTACAATTTTACAAGGAAAAACCTTTATTTGATTTGTAAGCGTTGTCCTTACAAATTCACTCAGATCCTCCTTTCACATGAGTAATCAATAGAAAAGGTTTTAGAAAGGAAATTATGTCACTTCACTTATCCCTATAACCTCAGGCTCTTCCAAGCAGTTAAGCAACTGTGTTACTTTCATTGGGTCTCAAAAAGTGCAACTAATTGCGACTTAGTAAACTATCTAATTGATTATGGATAATAGAAACCACAAGCTAGCTAATTACCTTTCATCTGCAAATACTACTGCACTAAAATAAAATGGGTTTAGCCGCACAGAAAGGGTAAGTCTGATGGCACGGAGGAAGCATTTATTGAGGTAATTGCTTTTCAGGGGACAAATGCACTTCAAAATAGTTTTATAATACCAGGAGAAAAATATCAGTCTAGAACATTTGCTGGCTCAAGGCTTATTAACCTTTCCAACCCATTTAATAATCTGAACAAAACATGTCTCCAGTTCTTTTCCCAGATGTTTTTGTGTAGCGCTAATTGATGCAATTACTACCAATGTAAATCTATGCCACAGAATTAGTAGAGGAATATCTTTACTGCTACCAATGGTTAGTTAGATAACAAACCTATTCTTCTTGCTTACCAATGTGTTTAAGTGAGTAGCAGAATATGCACATGTGCACGTCCATACATACCCTTGCACTAAGCTAGTCCATCCAGAAAGTTCAGAGGTATGTTCATAAAGCAAACCTTCTATATAGACTCTAATTTCAAGATATATTTATACTAATTTTAATTAAGTCTTACATGAACTCCATTTTTTTTTTCAGGAAGAATTTAAAGAAAAAAATAAACATACTTTTTACAGATCAGATTGGTATGCACTGTGGGTTTTGGACACTTTTTTTTTTTTTTTTTTTGATGGGATCAGTCCTTGCTGATTTTTCCTCATGAGGTATTTGGAAATATGTTTATTAACAATAAAACGTATTTTGCAAACACTTCATTTTTTTTAAATTTAACTTTTTAAATTACTTTTTTGTTCTGATTTCTCAATCCATTTTTTTTTTCAAAGTAAAGTAACTTAAAAATTAATAATTATATAAGACTGAGATTTACATAAGATAAAAACAAAGGACTGTGTGGATCTCCTGGCTGCATTAAATGATCTGCTAATCAGTATTCATGCATTTATATAAGGAATCTCATGCTATTAGTAAAACAGCCCATGCCACTCTTCCAGGTCACACAGAGGTTGCTCCAAGGAGCAATATAAGTGAGCAGGAGCCCAGTGGAGCCCTGGCGCAGGGAGGTCCAGCAGCCTGCTATACTGCTGGCCACGTGCTCCCTACTTTGGGCCACAACTAGCTCATGCATTTGCATACTGCATCTGAGCTGGGGCAATCCCAAGAACAAATACAAGCTGGGTAATACAGGCTGAGAGGAGAATGAGAAGGACCTGGGGGTGTTGGTTGACAAGAAGCTCAACATGAGCCAGCAATGGGTGTTCGAAGCCCAGAAAGCCAACCGTATCCTGGGCTTCATCAAAAGCAGCGTGGACTGCAGGGAAAGGGAGGTGATTCTTCCCCTCTTTAGTTGGCACAAAACCAACAGCACCCATCATATAAGAAAGCACACACTAGGGTAACTGAGGGTATCCCTAATTGCTGTTTAGTGTTTAAATAACATGCTGATAAGCATCTCTGAAGTATTAAAGGCAGGCACACATGAAAGACTTCACAGGAAATCTTTTTGTTCTGAATTTAATACCATTGTCTCTTGTTAAAAGGTAATTACCTTACAAATTGCCATGCCTCAGGATACAGTCTTTAGCTGATTAGCATTTCTCTTTAATTGCTTTTTGTTTTGTGTTTTTGAAATGCATAGTTCCCTAACATCACTCCCAGTAATCATAATCTCCATTACCCACATCAATATTCACCTGCCAATGAAGTTCAAACTGATTTACACCCTCTTTTAGTATTTAAAGCAAAATTCATGCACCCTACAATTCCTTATTTAAATTTATAGCAAAAAAAAAAAAAAAAAGTCTTTTCAAAGCATTTTTGATCTTTTGTTCAATGGGATCTGAAATTCTAGTTTTTCATGTCTTTATGGATGCTATCACTTTCTCCTCAAGTAGCTCAGTGAGATTCAAACATTCCACTTACAGATTAAGACAAAACTTGCCTGCAGAAAGGCTCAAGGAATAACTAATGTTTGTGAAAGTTCAATTGAAGAGGGGAGAATGTCAGTTAAACTCTCAGAATAAATGAATCTGCTGCTTCAGTGTGTGCTGTGACTACAGTTCTGAGCAACATTCTGTCAACATCGTCTTGCACGTCCCAGCCAGACTCACCCTGGGCTTTTTTGTGAGATGTCTGAGAAGCAGCTGTAAGAATCCTCTGAAAATTGTCTGTCCAGAAATGGTAATTTGGCATACCATGGAAAACACTTCTGATAGCAAAGGGAACAAGCCCTTTAAATTCTATCACCCAAGGGGAAGATGTTTATCCCAGAAACATCGTGCCTCTTCCATGCATCATTTACCAGGGTCACTGGTACTAGTCCTTGAAAACTGAATTTCAAGAAATACTCAGGCCTTCTTAAGCAATATTATTCTTATCTAGTATTATGATTTCTGCAAAAGATTGTAAGAAATTAAACATACCAGCAATAAAGTATGCAGGTTTTATTTTTTTTTTTTCCTGGATGAAGAGAAAAAAAAAAAATGCCTCTATACCTGTAAACTCTTAGGAAAAAGCACTGTGACTAAAATATAAAATAAAAAATAAAGGGAAAGGGGAGAAAATGGGCCTATCAATTCATCTATTAAGCATAATAAGTTCTTCTGTCTTCTTCAGATATTCAGACATACGCTTCTCTCCAAAAGGGAGCCTTAACACAATTTATGTTGACTTTCAACTTCCATCAAAATCATAAAAATCTGAGATAACAGACTGTAACACATTTTGTTTTGCCTTACCTGCTACCCCACCTTTAAGGTTCTATTTGGGATTTGTTTTTCTTTCTCCTATGTTCTGTTTAGCTTTCAGGGAGTCAATGGATGATGATTATTATGAATGAGGTACTAACTACAAGTGGAAACCAAGAAAAGACAGAGGCCTCAGCACATGAGCATCCAGATTTTACAACTAGAAGGTAAAGCCATGTATCAAGTTAGAAGAACATAACAAAAAAAGTAACCTAAAGATCAGGAAGCATATAAGCTGTCATTCCATCAGTTTCCCCATTTATTAGGTAGTGCTCATGAGGAAAGAAAGAAGTAGGACAGGAGAGGGCTCTCATATTCTTTCTTCAAATATTCTCAACAATGGGAAGGAAGTTCTTCCTGTCCAAAAACCCTACTGTGCTTTGATTACAGGTGATGTTTGAATGGACTGTCCCTTCTGTCTTCCCAGGCAGAACCACATTCATGGCCTCAAGTGTCTATTAAGTTTCCACTCAATTCCCTAGGTCAGCCTTAAAGATGACAGGCTTGTTTTAGCAAAAATGTGAGAGATAATGCACGCACAATATCACTTCATACTCTAACATACGTTTCTTTCATTTATCAAGTGTATGAATACCACAGGCAACCACTGTGCTGTTGCTAACACAGGAGGTTCCCCCTGAGACTCAGGCAGCACTTCTGTGCTGTGTGGGTGATGGGGCCCTGGCACAGGCTGCCCAGAGAGGCCGTGGGGTCTCCCTCCTCCAAGACCTTCAAAAGTCACCTGGACATGGTCCTGGGCAGCCTGCTCTGGGTGGCTCTGCTTGAGCAGGGGTTGGAGCAGATGGCCTCCAGAGGGCCCTGCCCACCTCAGCCAGTCTCTGATTCTGTACTGGTTTCATAATTTTTGTTAACACAAATGTCTATATCTTTGGAGAATGCACAAAAGTACTGAAAATAAAAGTCACTTTGCTTTAGTGGTTCTAACAAACACAATTCTGAGAGTAATGTCAGATATATGCTCATTAGCACTTTATCGTAATTCATTCATTTTGAAAAGAAGTCTTTTGAACATGCTTTTCATCTCACAGGGCTTTTTTGTTTTTCTACAAGCATGATACACTTGCCTCTCATTCAGCTTGACTTACTAAAAAAATCACCTCTTCCAATATGAGGGATGAAAAGCATTAAATAAAACTAGCAAGTGACAGATGGCTGGTCTGACAAGAAATCGAAGTAGTAGTTTAAACCCACAACATGTATTTAAATTGCTTGCCACAGAACACTGTGAATGCTGGAAGTTTGCATGGCGTGAAAGGTTACGTACACAAATGCATGTACAAACAAACAAACTCCACCTTAGATAGTCCAGATTGTTGGATAGTGGGGAAATATTCCTGTAAAGATCTTCAGACCCTTCCCTAACCCTCTACTTTAATGGCTGTCAGAAGCAGAATATTTGGCCTCTGGTCCGACAGCATAACCACTCTTGTGTTCCCCTGCCTGTTTTCCCATCTTCTTTACTGCCCTACACACTACCAACACCATGTTACTTCAGAGAAAAAAAAATTTCCTCCCTTTCTGGGGGAAAGTAAAGATTATTTTCAGCTCAGGAAGCCACCAAACAATTGCTGTCTATGCAGAACAAACTTCATCAGCTATAGTGAGTCAGCTTCCTCCAAAGCCAAAGAGAACCACTACAGGTTCCCAATCACAAAGTCTGAACAGAAAACAAATAAAATAAAAATAGGAGTTTTCAGACTAACTGAAAGCACAATACCTATTCAAAACTCATATCTAGCTGCAGCAAAACAGAATAGGAAAACCACAAAAAAAAAAAAAAAAAAAAAAAAAAAAAAAAAAAAGAGAAAAAACCTACCAAATAGCAAGAAGAGTGATTCTAGACATTGTCCTACATGAAGAAAAGCACAAAGCTGGTTGGGACACAAGCCTAAGATTTTTAAGAAGAAAATGACATCTGCTTTCACTTTTATCCAATGAATCAAAGTCTATGTATTCTTTTCATAAATAAAAAAAAGGATGTGCTAAAGGAATGCTAAAGATGATAGGCTTCCTTCCAATTCAGCAGTTATTCTTCCTCTTCCATGGACAGAGGCTGAATACTGAATGACTGTTCAAGACAGTGTTATCTTAATCAACCTTTGTCTTTGGTTTAGGACAAAGCATTTTATTTATCTACTTTTTATTCCTCTTGTTTTGGCATAAATCTTGCATTTTGTTGTACAGAAAAAATCTTTAGGAAAACATTTATATTTCAAATAAATTAATACAATATACATTTTATATAAATAAAACATTTCCAAAAACTAGCTGCTGAAAATGGGTATTTCCCTTAGATAAGGGACAAAACATGTTTTTTCAGCAACGCTAGTATCTGCATAAAACACCAGCTTTCCACTAGAATTATGTCAACAAAACCCATAACCTCCTCTCAGCTTTCAGAGAATACCATCAAAGGCAGAATTTTAACAGGAAGCCTTGAGAGGCAAGTTAGGGTATTGTGATTTCATGATAATTAGATAGGACAGACAAGCAGTGATACTTACTTACTTAATGTATACAAATTATGTGGAATATGTATGTAGAATAAATCTTGAATAGATTATCAGAATTCAATCACATGAAAATGATGTTGCTTATTCAGCTGAAATTTGTGAGAAATTATAGAAACATGATATCTACTTGAAAATCATGCAAAATATAAAATTTTATGAAAGAGCACACTGCAGTGTATCTGAGAGATTATATACACGCTGTAAAGCTTCATTTTAGGAGCAATTACTCCTTTGCCTAAAACACGACAAAACAGAGAATTGAACAGATTGCTTCCCACAATCTTTTTAGGCTTTACAGAAGCGAAATGGTATGGCTGTGAGTAAATATGGTTTCTCCTTCAAATTTGCTTTTCCATTAATTTCACATTATACTCTCCTGCAAAACTCCAGACCAGTAGTTTTCTAGAAGTTTTCACATATTTTATTTGTTTGTTTATTTTTAAGTGCTACAGCTGTACCGAAATGTAAAAAGACAGGTTTTTAAGAGCTTCAGAGCAGCAGTTTGGAACTTTCAATGTCACAGCAGAACCAGTGCTGGAAAGCAATGATATGCAGTTCAAGACTGGCCCTCAGCAAGCTGGGGTACCTCTAAAAGCAGCTACATTTAGAGAGATTCTTTTGAAACCAACAAACTTCTACAGCTGTGTGAAAATTGTAGCATCCTGACAGAACATATACGCACACACACACAAAAAAAAGTAAACTTGAAAGGGATTAGACAAGAAATGGTTTGAAAGAAAACCAAGTTGGCTTCTATTTCTGAAGGAGAAAATAATGCCAAAACTTTACAGAGAGGATTGTGTACAAAACATTGCTTACAATTCTAAGTTACAGTATCATCAGAAACAATCATGGAAGAATTCTTAGAAAACATCTGAGATCTGTGAGCATTATTATTATTACTGAAATATACTAGACCATACCAAACCAAACAAACTCCAAAGGCTTCCTATACTCAAATCTGGAATAGTTAGATGTCAGTTGTTAGCCTTGGGGCACATTCTCTGCTGTGCAAGTCATACTTTGTGCATGGACAAATCTTCAATCTGGATTGTTCCAAGCATCTTTCCTGTGTCACTTGACAATGGCACAACTGGCCTTAACTAAAGGAAAAGATGCTAGAGAGTATAAAATTAGGTCAAAATTTGGATGTATAATGACATTTTCAGCAAGCACACAGCCATTTACAGCAACAGTCATTCATTGTGCTAGCAGGATGCCATTTAGAAATGATGGATCTGGGAATGTCAGGATTTGAAATGATCTAGAAGGAAGTTAAAGAAAATACAAAAGATTTACACATGGCAGGAGAAGCATATGATTTTTCGATCTGTGGCATAACTTTTATGACATACCAGTACAGATCAATAACACTACCTATAGCTGACAGCTCGCAGAGAGGTACAGGCCCCTCTGTCCTTCTCAGAACTCATTTGAAGGACAATGCAGTGCTGCTGAGTTGGGCATCTTACAGCTGAGTACCCTAAGAAAAAGACAGTCAATTTTATCTTGTCCACGCTACGCCAAAGACCTAAGAACGATAATGCTAAAAACAACCAGAAGTGTACTGCATTTCACTGAGTCACCCAAAAGCAGACTGTTGCAGGTAAAGTGCAGAGAGATATCATAATAGTTTAAAGCAGAAGCACCAGTTTCAGCAGTCATTAAAAACAACTGCCCAACCAGAACTGTATGACTGAAGTCAAAATAAAAAAAAAATAAATTAAACAAAGCCCAGTGAAACAGCATCTGCACTGAGAAACCTAAAAGACAGCATTTTAGACAAAATGACTGAGGTGCCTGTTGGAGCTATTACGGAATGCTGACATAAACATACCTACTGGGGCCTGTACGGGACACTGATGAATGTTAGCAAACCGAATTTTCCAGTAAGAAAATTGTCATTTATGGGGATGTGTTATGATAGTTGCATAAAATGTACATCACAGTAGCATAAAACAAACTGAATAGAACAGTGTATCATTCCGTGACACTGCTAGAAGTCAAGAACATACTTCTACTTGGTGGAACTAAACTTTGTAGAAAAAGTTCAAACCCACCTTTCACCTGAGGCTGTAGTGTCCTCATGATGTCCCTGCCATTCCTTTTCCCACAGTACCCCAATCTCCACCCTTTAAGCTCTTCTCCATCTTTTCCCTCCCCCATCTGAGGAAAACAGGAGGCAGAATAAAGTGTCCCATTGGCACGACCATATTCTTGGCCAAGAACAGAACCACACTAATCTGAAACACATAAGCTGTTTTTCATCACCAGAGACTCTTTCGTGTCTCTGAATTCTGAATCTGAACAAAATAGATTTATTTTCTTTTTAAAATTTGATTTGATCTTCCCACAGGATCAAGGCATTATTTAAGAATTCTGAAACACTGCATGCTGCTTGTATGAAAAGCAGAGTTTAAAATGCAATTAGAACGTGGCACATACAATTACCAAACAATTGTGGAGCTTAACACGATTTCAAGGAGGTTACAGAAAACAGTCCCTAGTCCTCACCACCATTAAGGCAGCACATGACCTTTGGTGTAAGAGAACAAATCACATCATACTAGAAGAACTAAGGTAACTGACATTCTCAAAGATCATTCTGTTCTTTCTGCCAGTGCCACAGTGCCTGCCAATTATTAAATGAGCACACAGCACACTAGATGCAACGCTAATGTCAGGTTTACTGTGCAATCAGAATGCAATGCTAGACACGGCACAATATTTATTATGAATGTGTACCGAAAAGATTAGAAAAATTCCAGCAATTCGAAGGAGAATTAACTTTCCAAAATGATAGCTAAGCTTCATTTTGAGGCAGATTTCTTTTAATTAGATTGGTCTGGAACAAGAAATAAACAATTACTCCCTTCTAACTGTGAAACAGATGTCACAATTCAAAATACCTGCTACTTTATTTTGCATAAAAATCTATTTACTATCAGTTAATTCTGTTTAATGACTACCGGTAGGCAATGCATACAGGAATGTAGCAATACTTCTCTAAGGGCCATTAGCAACACAGTGGCATTCCTCTTTTCTCAGCTATAGAATTGTGTTACTTTAAACAGATATAATGTTGTACACTTAATGCAATTTAACATAATTGCTTAATTTATTAGTAAGGATTAAAACTACAGTGCAAGGTATTAAAAGATAATATTAACAACTCGCACTGAAGACAGGCCACATAAATCTTCAAAACGATTTCAGATGACTGCACAAATTACATTAAGAAAAATATGACAGGAAATCATTATGGACTGACTCATTAAAAGAGGAGAAAAGAAACAAAATCAAATGCCATCAAAATTAAACTGCATAGATCATCTTTGTTATGCTGTGCTAGACACCTAGCAAATTTTTAGCTATTAGAAGATGTAGACTACATGGACTAGTAACCTACTAACCAGTGAAAGACGTCAGCTACAATATTAGTAAAATATTTTTAATGGTCAAACTTATGTCATTAGACAAAAGTCACTATCTGAATCTGTGCTTTTTTACATTCTATTGCTACCATCCATATTCTCTGCAAGAGCACTCATATAGCAGAGAGAAAAATCCTGGGACAATACAGCAATTTTCAGACTATGAACAAGTAAGAGAGAGACTACTGCTGCATTTTAATGGCTTTCAGGTAGCTATACAATACATCCCCTCAAGCTTCTCTGATATCAGCACATTAGCCCATAAGGAACTCATGCTGTGACTGTTTTTGCTACCTGACCTAACTCATTTCAATCTAATTCAGGTCCTCTTATACTATATTGGCATACAGACATTGACTTAGAAATGGTTTTAAGCTTTCCAGTCTGCAAATTCTTAAGGTTTTCTTGTTTGGTTGTGTCACAGGTCCGTCTCTTTTCCTTAATATTATGTATGTTAGATCCCTACAGAAGATGGAGTGATTAACACCACATATAAACTCTGGTTCATTTAACGCTCTTTTCAGTCCTCAGTCCTCTGGCCAATAAGAATTGAAAGAATTCCCTAATCATAAAGGATTAGACTTTTTCCACCTACTGTTCCCTCAGTGGGATGTCAGACTAGTGTTCAGAACTGTTCAAGGTCAGACTGGGGCCATTACCACTCTGTATGTGGTTTTACCTTCCCATGAAGCTTTCTAGGATAGCTGTAAACTCTTTTCGGAATAAATTGTGTCTTGATATCTGTTCCAATCCACCATGTCCCCAGGTGACTTCTCAATACTGCCAAATTCCCAAGACAGATAGTCTCAAATGAGTTGGACTAAAAGAATTAAAGCAGTTCCAAGAGTAATTCTCCCAATATACCATATTTCTCCAACAGCAAGAATGAAAGCGATGGCAAACTGTATATTCATCTTATGCTAGTGCTTAAGCATGCGACACAAGACTTTCTCTGGATAAAGTCAATGGCTCTTGCTGCTTTATTAGAGATAACTGACAAAGTTACCAACAACAGAAATCACACATAGTTTTGTGCATTTCTTCTTAATGCTGAAAAAGGGTAGTAGAACTTGAAAAGACAGTTTGCTGCCTTTTTCACTCAGCAGTTGTAAATCATCATCATTTGGGACAAACATCTTTTATTTCAGAGCTCTATTTGAGCACTAAGTTCATGTTTTCTGTCCTAAGACACATTTTACTGTCAAGCAAATGTGCACAACAGCAAAAAAGAAGAAATACATTTGACCATTAGCAGGACAGATAGTGCCCTGCTACCTATCTGCTGTAATAATAGGGAGAGTCAGATAGTCAGCAGCACATTCTTCCTGAACCGATGCTGTTTCTTGCCTCACAGTCAGTTGTACCAGAAAACAAGCTCAACAGATCGGGCATGTAGCATTTGAAATATTTTTTATCGATGTAATCCACACGCATTGTTCCTAAGAGCAATCAACACTTGAAGGTGGAATACTACTGTGACAAGACAAGTTATTCCATTTATACCTGGTCTTCCCGTCTGTCCAGGTGTCACCTTTTCCTCCTGACAAACTTAGAAGAGTTTTGGAAAGATTTAGAAACACCGAGCAAGATCTTTCAAGGAACAGTAACAGCTTTCCAATTCTTTAGTACATTCAGGGTTTCTTGCATAACTTGCAGTATCTTCTAATGACATTTTCTAAGAACATGATAAAGGTTAGAACACAGTATTTTTTGAACCTGCTATTCCTATTCACTGTTTAGGATCCATCAGAACTAGATCCTCCGAGAATCACAAAATACTGGCTGAAAGTTAATGCCTTAGAGAGAAACACATCTGAAGTGTTATCAATAGCCCAAAGATAAAAGTTAAAGCTGAGAAGGACAAAAAGGTTGCATAGAATTAGCTCACAGAATGGACTGAGCTAACTCTTTCATGAAATGTCCACATGGAAAAAGTAGAAAGAAATTTCTGGCACAGGATCTGAAGACTGGAAAGAAAATATACCAGGTGTTACCTTTGAACAAAGGTATCTTCTCTGCATTGTATACGTGTGTTGTAATCCCTCATTTGTTTCCTCTTTAAATCACAATCTTCCTTTCTCTCAGAATAGATGACCTTACATGTCTCTA
Source organism: Anas platyrhynchos (assembly GCF_047663525.1). Classification (NCBI taxonomy): domain Eukaryota; kingdom Metazoa; phylum Chordata; class Aves; order Anseriformes; family Anatidae; genus Anas; species Anas platyrhynchos. The sequence continues at coordinate 86,983,432 of NC_092589.1, forward strand.
AATCTGCTGCTCTTATCTGAAGCCTTTCTGTTCTGTTACATATTTTTCTGAGAAGACATTATCACATGCTCACTGCAACTCATAGTCTGTATCATTACTGGTTTACTTCATAGTCTTGGTAACAGTTGAAAACCGTTGCTCTGCCTGGAAATAACAGCTAGCAACCTATTTTCTGCACTTGTTAAATGATATGAAATTAAATTTCAAAAATTCATTCTTAAGGGTGAAACAAAATATTCATTCATTATGGCCGAGAATGAAAAATAACACTAACTGAAGTATTCCAAATTTGAATCTAAAATAGCTAGCACCACCTTGCTACACTAACTTATGAAAAAATGACAAAATACTTGGAGTGCTTTTTAATTTTCTTCTCTTGCACTGCAGTATGATTTATCTTATGATTTAAAACTGTGCTTAATTGCATATTAAGAGATGACAATATGTGCAAAAAGATTTTATTAATACAACTGCCTGTCATATTTCATATTGAAAACAATCTACACTGGCTCACCTATAAAATGAGCTCATAACAAAGGCCTACTTCATGCAAAGAAGCACATTTAATATTCCACACAGACTGTAATTGCCATTCTACTGGTTTTATAATATTCATATTTGTAAGCAGTTTTGAATAGCAGTCAATTACTTATTCTATTGGAATGCTCCCCTTACATTTACATTAAGAACCTTTGAGAAGACAGTCACTGACTGGCATTAATAATTTTGCAGGAACATAGATACATCTTTTAGTTTTAATTTGACTTTGCTCTAGTCTGGAAGTATTTTTTTTCTTTGTTTAAAAAAAAGTAGTTTGAGTATTTAGTGATTATTCCAGTACCTGAAGTATTCACTAAAGAGACAGACAACTGAGTTCTGAATTGCTGTAGAAAGCTACAGCACAGTAGTAACACCATTAGAACATATTGCCACAGACTTTTGGTAATCTATTTTAAGAAGGAACTCTGGATTTCAACAGGGTGTGTACGTAAATAAAAGAAGAATCAGTGCAATACAAATATGAATGACCTGTAAGATTAGCAAAATGCACTGTTTAAGGTATTTTCAATGTGAAACTGAGTTAGCAAGACTGGGAAAATGTGTTTGATGGGTGTCTTCCTAGTTCTGCTAACCCTTCTACTTTGTCCTCTCGTTACGGAAAGTGACGTAAGAAACAAGTATTTTGTATTAGTTACATGCCCTGTTTAGTGCTGGACTGGTTTTGCTGTGCTTCATTAATTAATCAAATGTGAATATTATATAAGCAGTATTTTAAGTGGTATGGTATAGAACTTAGTAAACTGCAAATAACAGTGCAATCTGTTAACATAAATCAGAGATGAAAGTTTACAAATCTATCATTTCTGCAGAAAGTAACACTGTAAGAAAATGGGACATCAAAAGCACTGGTACTGATTGACTTTATTTAAATGAATATATGCAAATCTCTTCCTTCCCACTTCCCACTTGAAATAAAAGATTTAGATTCCTCAACTAAGGAAACCACTTTGCAGTTTACAAACTGAATCTCTAAGGTGAGTTGCACAGAAAAACAAAATTTAAGAAATATGCATTTCTTTAACTTTTCCTACTTTGCAGAATAGCTGTCTCCCACTCATTGTATCTACTGCTGTCAAGCCTATCCTTAAGTGTTCACTTCTTTCTGAGCACTGTATCAGGAGTTTACTGAAAGATTTCACACTGAGAAACAGACACATACAAGTGGAAGCACTGTGGTACTTCTTCAGTTACGTCCCACTGTGATGGGACACTTGCAGTCTTACAGTACAAAGCATTTCTGTTGTTTGTTTTCTAAATCAAGAAAGATACAATATAAAAATATAAATATTTAATAAAAAGAAGATGAATAGCAGTTCAGCTTCTAAACATAGTGAACCAATTAAAAAGTTCTGAAACTAGAAATATCAACAACCTTGGAGTAAACTATGTGGTGAAATGACAGGAATCAATTATTAAAAATGAAAAGCAAAAAGTTGTGAAAAAAAGAAGCAAAAACTGACTGACAGCAAAAAGCTGAACAGACAGTGATGGTGACTCACTAGCCCACTTTGAGAAGTGCACCCTAACCAGAAAATCACATCTACTGCTCAGTCTTAAATATTAGCTTCAAGCAGGCACACAATATAAACCAGAAACAACAGTGAGCTGGGATAAGAAATCAGTTATTTCAGGATTTACAACCAGACAGTCCTTGTTTGTATATTATTTGTAGCTTTTCCTTAAGTCTGTGACATTCTATTTTGTGTGTGTATGTGGGACTGCAGAAGGCAGTAATTCTACACAGTCCATAAAATCAAAATAAATAAAAAAAATCCTCCTTTGCTGTTACTTTGCTTACTTACAAATCAATTCTCAAAAGGTTTTTCTTTATGTTGATGTTTTCAGATCTTATGACAGTTTCTTTCCCCTTCCTAATTCTAAGTCTGTATTAATTCAGTGGCATTTCTACAGCACAACTGGCCTCGAAGGGAAGAGAGTGTAAAAAGAAACTAAATAAACAAATTCATATTTTTCAGAACAAATATCTTGATTTACATCAAAGAAACACAAAAACAGAGCAGTAAGTCTACTCCATTTTGTAAAATAACTACAAGTTCTTGGTGATCATGTATCTGAAACAATATTAAATAATGCAGTGTGATGTTTTTATATAATCTTTAATTTTGTATCTAGAAGGAGCCACCAAGATTATATTGTTCGATCATAAAGGATCTCAAAGAAAAAAAAAAATACTTTTTTTTTTTTTTACTAGAAATTGCAGTTAATCATCTTTCAGAAAGGCACTTAGATTTCTATTAAAGATAAGCCATGGAAGTTGCTATTCTCCTTGTTATCTTTCATATATAACCTGAATTTTCCAAGTGTTAATATTAGAGATAGAAAAGTATGCTGATGTGAAAACAAACCCATTAAAAGAAAACATGAAAACACTGATACAGCATTAAATAATCTCTGCACAGAAAACAGAAGAGGATGCAATGAATAGTACTGAAGGTAAGAAAAAAATGCGAGTGACTAACAAGAGAATCTAAACGGATCACAGAATATCAATAAATATTAGATTAAAGAAAAATTAAGAAGTTTAAAGCATATCAGGAATAAGAATAAAGCCATAGAGAAACTAAAATACCCTACTAAATGAAGGCATGAAAACTATAAGTAGCTATGCAGAAAAAGCAGAAAATAAACAAGTTTTTCCTCTGATGTTGGAGTGGAAGAAAAGGATATCATTTGATATTCTAGACAGAATTGAAAATAGAGGATATAAAACAGCATCTGCAACAGCCTAGTACTTTGCTAAGGGATGTTCTCAATGTTCTTTCCAGAGCACCTTTCCAGTATTTTTTCCACAGCATCAGGATTCATGTTAAAGCATCAAATGTCTGTACATTAAGCCCTACCTAGATCACTGTATGAAGGATCTAACTCAATAGGATAAAGCATTTTCTAATAAGGCAGTAGGGCCTTCTGCTAAGCAGATTTCCTTTGTACAATTACTAATGAACTATAACACAGTTCTGCCCCCTATGCTTACTCTGAATATTAAAAAAACAACAACCTAAAAACAAACAAACAAAAAACAACAACAACAACAAAAACCACACGATGTTTCCTGTGCAAAAAATAAAAAATGCTATGTTCAACACAAACAGAATATTTCATTGTTTGGACTGCAAATTAGGAGTATCAAATCAGACAGACCTTTCTTCTGCCTCAGAAAGATGCTGACACTAACAGATATTTTATTAAATCATAAAATCATAATTTACTTTTATATAGTTAATTAATTTTAAAAGAGCATGAAGAAGTAGAAGAGCAAAATTTATTATTATGGCTAATCATTTCAGGGATTATAATTAGTTCTAAAATAGTATTTGTAAGATGCCAATTTATTTTAAGTATCACAGTTCACTGCTTGTGTTTCTGGATACAACTGGCAGCTAATAAAACCAGCCTATGTTTTATTTATTAACTTAGCAGAAGTGCACTTACTAGATTTCACATTAATTGTTAGTATTCCACTACAGCAACAGAGCTTTGAAGGTTTTGTTAGAAATACGCCAGTTTCAACTGGTTGCCTATATCTGAGTTTGTTCTCCAGATAAAATTCTTTTAAACTTAACAGTTCAGGTTTCTGGAAAACAATTTGTTTATTTGTTTTGTCAATGGTAGAAACAGTTATAATGTGACAAATAATTGTCCACTGCTGCTCATTAATATACCACACGAGCAACTAAATCAATGTCTCAATTCATAAATAAATAAATTCCAGAGACTGTACTGTCAATGTTCCATAACTACATTGATAGACAGAAATTCTTCAAAATCTTGCAAATGCATCATGTGAAATAGCAACTCTGACTCTTCTTAAGCTTCTAACTAAAGAAAAAAGTTCCTTAGAAGCAAGTTTTTTTCTTTTTTTCAGACTTTTATATATAGTATATATAAAGCTACTTTTTATATATATTTATATATATAAGATATGTTTATATATATTTTATATATTTTTATATATAGTGTATAGAAAGCTATATATATCAAATATGTAATATATATAATTTATTTATGTCTTCTTTGGAACTTAGCAAGGGCTCATATTTTACAAATAAGATACTGCTACCCCTGCTACCCAAATGACTACAGGCATCTTTGTGAGTGAAATTCCAGAAATCTGCCTCCTGAAGAGCCAAATGTAATAGAAATCAGTGTTTTGTGTACAGATTTCAATAAAACTTGCCACGTGTATATATACCACTACCTGCTCGAGCAGAAATTCATTGGGTGACACCACTTCTGAGCACATAAACCAGCCCCAGTCACCCACAGTGAATCCACACATGCATACCAATACTGATAAGGGAAGAAAAAAATGTTATTTTCTTTCCTCTCCTAGTACTACATTGCCTATTAGAAGAAGGAAGCATGCATTGATTTAAAAATGCATTTTAAAAGACAATATAACAAATGAGAAGTTGATCTTTTCTGTTGGGGGTACTGCATGTAAAATTAAAAGTCATGTCGCATGCTATATACTATTCTGACCCAATTTCTCACACCTGCAAGTGTGACAGTTTCTCAGACTTTTCCTAAAGTCTCTTAAAGGTTAACAGCAAGGGTATTTAAAATGCCCTGTTTTGGTTCCTCTGCCCTCACTTTTCAGGTGGGAGACTCAATTAGGAAGCACCTGAGGATGGTAAAAGATGTGCCATGCTGTTACAAATGGTCCTGCAGCTCTAAAGGGAGAATCCGCTACTAACAGGGCTGGCTGGCTGTGGCACTGTGCCACAGGACCTGAGGCTGATGTGGTGCCAAGGTCACAGGGAAAAGCAAGAGCCTAAAAGCTCAGCCTGGCATCAGAAAGAGCAAATGCACTTAAAATGTCTTCCTCATTCCAACACCATGAAGAAGAAGCAAGACTGAACTGCTGGAACAGTTTCTAATATCTTATTTTTTTGTACCTGTTAGTCACTCAAAATCTCACTCAATGTCTTCTTTGAATATCTTACACCGTAATTTAAAACAAAAAAGAAATAAAATATGGGTGACATGAAAGTGATCACAATCACAAAATGGTTTGCACAATTGTTTTCTCCTTAAACCTGATGTTTAAATTTATTATTGAGTATATATTATTGTCACTGTTGTAATCTTACAAGGATCATAACAGAAGTGGCCGGCAAGATGTTTGCAAATGCAAATACAGTAGTTCAGTTTTGCTAGACATGGTACTCTGCACAGAGGGAGAGAGGGAGATAAACCTATTTTAGAGCATCTGATAGGAGAGACAAGCAAGGTAAACATCACTGATACATGCAGTTAACATTATTAAAGAGTATTTTCATTTAAAAAAAGAAAAAAAGATTAAATTATGTTTTACATAAGGTCATAATAAAAATTACTGATACAAAATACCTACTGTCTGAAGTAGAAGGAAAACAATAAACTCCCAGATAAAAGGAAACCCAATTATATATGTAAACAAGCTCTCAATTCTTGTTTTAAATTCTTATTCTATTATTTTCAAGGTAGCTACTCTCAGCAACTGTGTTCATACTATCATATACATCCAAAGGATTTATCCAAGTGAAAAATTGAGTCCTCTAGTGATTCCTGCAGGCTCTAGATCTGGTCTTTAACTTCTGAGATACTGCAGAATTAGCAGCATACAGACTGCTAGCAGACCACAGCACAGCCAGGATTGGATCATTCACAACTGTCTTACCCAATACAGAAATCTGGGGAATATTCTAAGCATAGCTAACACTTTTTTGAATTGAGTTTTAGTAAACACATTGTTTCCATCAGCTGTATTTTTTCTCCAATAAGCATTTTTACAAATATATAATAAATAGCAAAAAAGATCAATACTTTGTTAATACTATTGATCCAAGTTGATTCAATGTAAAACTAATTGATTGGACAATTGGCAATTAGGCTTTGTTCATAATTTATTTTTCTGTACAACTTCATGTATCGTACTATACAGCATTATGTAGTTGTTATAGTATTCTAGCATATTCTATCAATCCTGTTCAGGGCTCTTTTTTGTTTTGTTTTGTTTTGTTTTTTTTTAAGATTGTAACTGAATTCTAGGCAACAAAATTCAGAAAAAAAGACAAATTATAAGCTATTATTAAACTAGGAGAGGAATAAAAATTGTAACAATTAACAGAATCAATACAGACTTCAGATCAGATATATTAATAAAACTATCTTAAATTCATCTTCTGGAAAATTCATTCACTTGTACAGAAAGGAGATTGGATTAAATTACTCCCTCTGACCTCAGAATCCATGAATCAATAATATAATTTAACTTTCAAATGCATTTAAAATTGTTTGCAAGGAAGTTAAGCTGTATGTTCTGAAATTGAAATGTATGCTAAAATACATTTTGAAGAACAGCTCTTATGATAAATAGAAATATTTTAAAATGAGCAATAAGCAGCAAAAACCTCTTGAATAATATTAATTTTGTCATTAGCATAAAACAACCCAGAACAGTACATATTATTTGAAACGCTATTCAAGCGAGCACAGCTGTAAGCTACTCATTATTCAGATACTTATACATACATATAGCACCACTGTAACTGAGCACAACTCTATAACATCTCAATCCAGTACTGTCTTCATTACATTTTTCTTCCTATTTGTGAGATCTCACTTAAAATCACTGTTTTCTCCATCTCTGTAGATTAAAAATATTATACACAGGTGTTACAGTGAAAGCTGAATATAAGCTGAAACATCAAAAGTAATCTGCCTGGGAAATACAGTATTCACTGGACTCCAACTATGACACAAAACAGTCAATTCTGTGCAAAAATCACCCATTTAAACCCCATGCCAGGACACATGTTACCTACAGCCTGAATTGCACTGCTGCCCAAAGAGGAGAGTTTTAACCTCCTGCACTTTGAAAACCCAGTCATGGAACAGATTAGAACTCTTCTAAACTATCGGTCCAATTTTGTAAATTTTCTGCAAAACCTCTTTCCTGAGCTACGAGCATTAATTATTAAATCCTCATTATACCCCAATCCCCCCCAGAATATCATCCACACAATTAATCAGAGTAGTACTTCCATATTTTCCAGAACCGAGAAGCAGAACACATATGCAGTGGACTTTTCCCTTCTTCCCTCCCTCCAACAGATTCAGATTTTAACCATAATTATAAACGTTAACATAATGAATAAATGAGGGCACAGAGTTCAGATTTATAACTGAAAGGATCCCCAGGTGACCAATTTCTAGTACAATGCTTCCACTCTGAGACTGGTTCAAGTACACCTATGTACTTGAAGACTTTCAGTAAAGGAGAAGAAACTTCTGTGTTGGCTGTTCCTGCGCACTCTAGCCATCCATCCTAAGAAGCAGCTAACTGCTTACTCTGCTTCAAGTGCTTAAGCATTTTAACAACTAAAATGCTTATTATAATACATAATCTTAATGACCAAATACATTTCTTCCTGTTCACTTCAGGAGCCAAAAATTTGCTGTACATACTCCTTGTGCAGCACCTTTTCCCACTCTGAACGACTATTCCACATTACAGCTGCTCTTCCCCTCAGCCCTCTTTCTGCTAGATTGAATGATTCCAGCTCCTTCAACATTTTATGGATGTTCACATTTTGACAATGGTATCTTAATGTACATTAAACACGCCCTCAAAGAAACCCATGAAAATGTCAATACGCATAAAAAATCAAATGCAAAATTGATCTATTCCACTATTTACTGTATTTTCAAATAGATCAAAAACTGCAAAACAAACAAAACCCAACAAAAATTGCCAAGAATTGTTGTTTCAGTAAACAGAAATACGTTGTGACATCTAGATCAACCAGTTCTTTATATCACAACTTACCTACTTATATATTAGCATAATTGTAATGAATGTTAGGCAACCTTACTCCTTCTCTCCCCCCCATATTAGTAAGTCTTCCATGATTTAAGAAGTCACACTTTGAAGTTGACTAGTAGTGTTGTATGGCAAGTAGCCCAATAGTATTATATAAAGAAAAGACTTCTATAAGCAGTTTAATCTCCATGTGCATCTTCTAAAACCATTGAGGGAGCTAAAACCTTCTTCCTTTTCATTAGTCTTAAATCATGCAAAAGGAAGCCTCAGAAACCTTATACTGTACCTGAAAGTTAACTTCTGCTCTTTCTACAGTGGTATCCCTCAGTGAGAAAAATGGACAGACATAGTTTAGAAGGAGCAGTTGTCCACATGATAATTAATACATTTTAAGAATCTGTTACCATGGAAAACTAGCTTAAAAGCTTCTGGAAACACAAACTGGAATTAGCTCTCATGTTACAGACAATAGAAAGGTAAACTGCTGATTCATTAAATTTGGACACTAATCAGGGCATACCTTCCTCAAAGTACTTAACTCCAAATGATTCTTGAGCAACCGCCATGCAGAAATGAGCTAGCAGGATGTACTCCAAAGGTTGGTCAAAGAACTCATTAGTGCAGTCATAAAACACTGAGGAAATTAAGGTCTATGATTCAGACTATGTTCTTTAATATTGCAAATTAATTATCTCATTTATTTTTTATGGTTTCTTAATGTACTACTAGCTACCTGCTTTTAATTAGGAATAGCAATTTTAAATCAATACAATGAAACTGTAAGCCTAATTTGACTCTTATGCCTATAGTTTTAATAACATGATCAGTTCCTGTATTTTATTTTATTTTTTTGCAAAGGTACCTACTTCTGTTCCTGATGATGCTGACTTAGAAGGCATACTATTCAGTACTTTTCCTATCCTTGTTACATGCATGGATGTAAAATGTGCAGCATTCACTTTCTGCTTTGAATACAGATTTTTTTAAATGGCAATCACTGCTATAATTCCACACATAGCACATATATAACTTTAACTTCATCACCACCTTTAGAAAGAGGTGGTGCTTTTATCTTATTACAACAGAAATCTTTGAAATGCAGTATCTGTTAATGCCTAGTCTGCTAGCTGACTAGGATGTGATTTTACAATGCCTGACATCATACAGAACTGAATGAATTCAAAGCACGGCTCCTACTGGCTCCTGTCAAAGCTGTGAGCTCTTACACCTTGTACATCAAAGTTGTACACGTGCACCCTTAGAAACAAAAATAAAACAAATGCATATAAAAATGGTCTGAGGTAGATATCTATAGAAAAAAGAATCAGCCCGAATGGTTAACATTTGCCAAAAGTGAAAACAAGGTCTTATGACAGGAAACACTGACATTTAACATTTACCAGGTCTACAGTGTGGATTAATTTTGTTGTGCAAAGTTGTGTCTTTTTTCTGTTTAGTAAGAGTCAGAAGTATTCTATCCATGTGTTGTAACTAAAATTTATTCTGTTTTCAAGAGATGATACAATGCCTTTCAGTCATAAAGCATTTACCTGACAGAAGAGCACTAGCTGCTTGAATTCTGCCATCCATTTTGAAAACACCAAATGGAATCACATGCCATTTATTTTTCAGAAAAAAAAAAAAAAAAGAGCTTGGTGACTATCTAGGTTTACTTTAGTCACACTCAGCTTTGATTGTGATCAAGAGCTTGATGTCCAAGTGGAAACTGGTGCTGAGTGCCGTTCCTCAGATGTCTGTATTGGGACCGGTGCTGTTTAACATCTTTGTTGGTGACATGGAAAGAGGGATTGAGTGGACCCACAGCAACTTTGCAGATGACACCAAACTGTGTGGTGTAGTTGATATACTGGATGGAAGGGACGCCATACAGAGTGACTTGGACAGCTCAAGAGGTGGGTCCATGCAAACAACATGTTCAACAAGGACAAAGGGCAACCCTCTAGGTTGGGGCTGTCCCAAACACAAACACAAGCTGGGTGACAAGAGGACAGAAGCAGCCCTGCATAGGACTTGGGGGTAGTGGTAGATGAAAAGTTCAACATAAGCCATCAGTGTGTTCACAGGCCAGAAAGCCAACTGTATCCTGGAATCCATCAAACTGCAGCAAGCAGGTCAAGGGACCACTCTTGTGGTCCTCACCTGGAGTACTGCATTCAGCTCTGGGGCTGGCAGCACAATGAGGACATGGCCCTGTTAAAGCAGGTTCAGAGGAGGGCCACAAAAATGATCAGAGGGCTAGAGCACACTTCCTGTAAAGAAAGGTTGAGAGTTTGGGTTATTTAGCCTAGAACTTGGCTAAATATCATTTTGAGATGAGGTTTTACATAATGGCAGGATTAGACAACCTTGAGCTGAACACCTTCCCTTCCCGCACCACTTAGTCATTCTCCTCTGGCATGGAGGTATTAACAGATGTGCTCAATTGTGCTGCACCACGTGAGGTTAACGCTTCAAGGCCAGAGCTCAGGACAACGTGCCTGGAAAGGAGATGGCAGCTGTGAGTGTGAAGGACTTCTGAAAAGGAAATTGGCTGCACAGACTTGCACTGGTATAAAGCAGGGTCCTGCATCGACTTTGGAGCGTTGGCTGGCTGTGAAGGAAGTGGTTGCATGTGTGCTCTGGTACCAGAACAGGCATCGCTGACATTATTGACAGCAGTGATGACTAGTTGCTGATCTTTTCTAGGTACAGATGAATAACAAAATGCAAGAGTTTACGTCTGAGTCACTTTTTACAGTCACATTATGTAGTGCCTGCAACCTTTAAAGGTATTTCCCTCTCATACAGCTATGGCTAGGTTAGAGGCTTGATCAAAGAAACAAACAAGCATCAATTACATGTGGATAGGACTTCAGGATATGTGATGAAAAAGATAGTTTAAAACATAACAGGTCTTTATTGATGGAAAGTGACAGGCAAGCAGAGGCCAGCTGTACTAATGTACCCCCTCCCCCCCCCCCCCCACTTCCCACCTGCAGTAAATCCAAAGTCATTCCCCCAGTCCATCCCTGGCTAAACATTGTCCTCTTCAGGCTGTGCCTTGATGGTCTGCCCCTTTTCTTTGTGGGTGATTGTTCTTGGGCTGGACATCAGCCTCACACCTCACCATGGTGGTCTGTACTGGCTTGGCTGGTGGTTGTCTGTTTGTGGCTTGGATGTTGTTCTCAGGCTGTTGTTCTCTGATGCTTTGCGCTAAGGCTGGTGGTGGCAATCTGGCTCTCAAATTGCCAGCATTTTGTTGATGTCGACCCACGCCCTAATGGTGCGCAAAAACTTTGTCAGTGGGTCCAGATCAATTTCCTTGTCATCTACCTTTTGACACTTAGAGGGAGGTTGGCCATCGAGGTCATCCATTTCTTTCGTGAATTTCCTCTTTCTCCCCATGCGCACCGTTTCAACCAGCCTCAATCGCTTAAAGGGAGGTTGGCCATCGAGGTCATCCATTTCTTTCATGAATTTCCTCTTTCTCCCCATGCGCACCGTTTCATCCAGCCTCAATCGCTTAAAGGGAGGTTGGCCATCGAGGTCATCCATTTCTTTCGTGAATTTCCTCTTTCTCCCCATCTGCACAGTTTCATCCAGCCTCAATCGTTTATAGGGAGGTTGGCCATCGAGGTCATCCATTTCTTTCGTGAATTTCCTCTTTCTCCCCATGCGCACCGTTTCATCCAGCCTCAATCGCTTAGATGGGGGTTGGCCACTGAGTTCATCCAGTTCTTGAGACTTTCTCTTCCATCCCAGACGGGACATTACAGCCATCCTTTGGCTTTCGCAATGAATCGCTCAAAGGCTGGCAGTTCCTGTCTGCTTTCTCAGCACCCTGGCTCCAAGTCGCCTTGAACTGCCTGGGCAAGAATGTTGGCAAGATGTTGCCAGGCACGGGGCAGCTCTTTTTATAGGGTGGGGCCAGAGGTCACCACTGAGGTGACATCACAGTAGGTGGCAGCTGGCATCACGGGAGGCCCCTTTGTGGCAAAGGAGGCAGATACTGAGTACACCCAGCATCATTTGGCTCATCCTTACCACAGATCTAAGAAGCAGTCTTCTCCATTTCATCTCCAATTGATCTGTCTTACATGGCTCAACAAACGATCTACCCTGCTGTGGGAGATGGTGCTGTTAGGAGAAACTTCTTAGAAAAAGTGGTTAGGCATTGGAAGGGGTTGCCCAGGGAGGTGGTGGAGTCACCGTCCCCGGGGGTGTTTAAGGAAAGGTTGGACGTGGTGCTTGGGGACATGGTTTAGTAGGTGACATTGGTGGTAGGGTGATGGTTGGATCTGATGATCTTGGAGGTTTTTTCCAACCTGAATGATTCAGATTCTAAAGAGCTCAGGGATCTCTGCTCATACATACACACTCTCTAGATGTGGAGCCAGAGAAATAGTCTACCGAATGTCTTATTCCTGAGAGAGTTGGGGTTGATGGGCTGAGGGGGTTGGAGTTAGTCAGCCAGTAGAAGAGAAGACTCTGGGGAGACCTTATAGCAGCCTCCCAGTCCCTAAAGGGGGCCCGGAGGAAAGCTGGGGAGGGGCTCTTTGTCAGGGGGTGTAGTGACAGGACATGGGGTAAAGGTTTTAAGCTAAGAGTAGGTTTAGATTAGATATTAGGAGGAAATTCTTCACAATGAGGGTGGTGAGGCACTGGAGCAGGTTGCCCAGAGAAGCTGTGGATACCTCATCCCTGGAGGTGTTCAAAGCCAGGTTGGATGGGGCTTTGGGTAACTGGGTTGAGTGGGAGGTGTCCCTGCCCATGACAGGTGGCTTGGAATTAGATGATCTTTAAGGTCCCTTCCAACCCAAACCATTCTGTGATCCTATGATTCTAATTTTTTAATAATAAGGCAGAAAGAAAGTTCTGTAACATGAACAGACGTAGCTTTGTCAAGCTTGTAATTTCAGCTGCAAGCTTGCAAATTGTTCTACAGCATGATGTCAACCAAAGCAAGACCCTTCCTACAATCAAATTCTAAATTATAACAGTATATTTATTTTAACTAAACTAATAACATTAGTTTCTCAATTCCCTTGTTTAAAACAGAAAAACAAAGAAACAAACAAACAACAGAATTAAAAAATAAATAAAACAACATCAAGGCATGGAACATACTTGAATATATTTTGTTCTAGCTGTTACCTAAGGTTTCTCTGAAAAATGTTTTGGCCGTGGAAGAATAGGGGTTAACTTAGTGGATAAAGTGTCCTCCAGTACAGATCCCACGCTGTTTTTACCTTCTCTAAGGTTTTCTGAAGGGAATTTGATGAAAAGGTGGAGTTTCAGAGCATGTCTCACTAGTCACCTTAAATTACCACAAATTCAGTAGGCTTCATTATGAATTATTACCTACATATAATTGGTTGCTGACTTTGAGAGTGTTACTGAAGCATCTATAAACTTTCCTGAAGATTACTTCTTGACAGCTGGAAAAGTGACTTTTCTTTATATGACTGAACACTTTCCCTTGGAGCTCAACTGATTTGCAACTATAATCTCACCTACTGCTGGAAAACTTAACAAAAGCAAGAAGTGGGATCACCACCCTAGGTGTCAGGAGAGCAGATTTCAGCTCCTTCAGGAATGTATTTAGGAAAAATTCAATGTGATATGACTCAGGAGAAAAAAAAAAAGAGACCTGGCAGAGTTAGCTGATTTTCAAGGATCAAGCTCAAAAATGGTCTACCCGTCAAAGTGAAATGGCATGGGGCCTAAATGAACAAATTGCTCCTGACAATATTCAAACATAAAAAGGAAGCATACATTAGGTGTAAGCAAGTCCAGGTGACTTTGGAGGAATACAAAGACACTGTCCAAATTTGTAGAGACAGTTAGGAAAGCAAAAGCCTGTCTGGAGCTGAATCTGAGACGGAACGTGGTTATACTGCCTCACCTCGACTCTCGGGCAGATGATAGAGCAAATAATCCCAAAAGGAATTTCTGAGCATGATAGGGAAAATGGTGACAGACAGTATGACTTCAGTCTGCATATATTTACAAAGGGGAAAGTCATACTTAATGAACCTGATAGCCTTCTACAATGAGATGGTAAAGGTGATCAAACAATGGAACAGGCTGCCCAAAGAGGCTGTTGCAGCCTCCTTAGTTGGAGAAATTCAAAACTTGATTGGACACAGCCCTGAGCAACCTGCTCTAGCTGAGCCTGCTTTGAGCAGGGAGACTGCACACCTTCACCTTCAGAGGTCCTTTCCATTCTTAGCTATTGTGTAATTCCATGAACATTTGACGAACACACTTTATTTAAGTTAATTATGAGGACTAAACTGCAGTTCACATAATAGAATTGTGTAGGAAGGCCTCAAACTGAGTAACTGAATATGTTAACCTAAACTAAACTCTGTTTATAATTTATTCCTATAGGCAGAACTACTACTCAGATTTTAATCTCTATGTGTAACCTCTCTCTCTCTCATTCATATACAATTCCCTGCAGTATCCTATATTAAATGTAATAGCTAGGCTTAGTAAAAGAGCTTTGAATAAATGATAAGGTTACATGAAAAAGAGTTCTTTAAAACAGCAACTTCAGCTAGAAGTTTGATATTCTGAAAACTCAGAGAAACTAAGAGTAACTTTTAATGAAAGAGCTAATTTTAAGGATGAAATGAAGCCAAAAGTATCTTGTTTCAAGATAAAACACCTAGAGGTTTAATTGTGCTTTGCCAGCTCAATTAAGGGATTGACAGACACGAGCAAATACAAAGTACACAAGCTAAGTCTTCAAACATTGCACTGTAATCATGTAACGTGGGATGCCAACATTTACAAAAAAAAAAAAAAAAAAAGAAAAAATATCAACAAACTATTTTTTCTTCTGTTTTTCTTCTATTTTTCCCATTTCCTTGCTCTACAAATTTGACTCAATTTATTTCTGCCTATGTGAATTGTTACTGGAACCAAGTGAAAATAAACCATTCTGAACCAACAGGAAATTAAACTTGAGTAGATTCACGAATATTATTTACTAAATCTAATTTTAATTTTGTTAGTGCTACATGCATTTCAAACGTCTTTCAGCAGGGAAGAAATAATTCTAGAAGACATGCAATAAAGAGTGTGCTGCTGTAAATTATTTTGAGAATGTGTACATGTGTGTATACACTCAGAGCTATGGTTCAGTTGAATAAATATATCTGGTTGCACATATTTCATCCAAGTTCAAGAATGCAACCAAAAAATATCTTAATCCTAAATCTAATCAAGCCACTTAAATTATTTGTTGCCCGAGCACACCTCTTCCTGCAATACCTCCAACGTTAGTGAAGCGTTCTCTGCTGCACAAATCCTGGACATCCAAACCTTGCTCTGTACCTTAACGCCAATCCAGCATCTCACGTCACTCGTGACACTCAGATCTAAACACTGCCCACTGCTGCTGCTTTTCTCCATCTCCATAAACCTAGCACAGCATCCCCTTTCTGTATCTCCCAAACTTTTATGAGTCCCAAAGACATTATTAAACTTGCTTCTCATTCTTGCACTCACCCAATCACAGTCATACATTACACCCGCAGAATTAACTGTGTCTAATTAAAAATGAAACCCCAAATTCCTAAGCCCTTGGCTCAACAATACAAGTCTAGCTCTGTGATCCCTTTGGTAACCATGTTCAGCTTTAGCTCATCTCATCCTATCTCCCTAAATTAAATCCATGTCAGAAATCCTTTGAATCTAACAACCTGAATAGGTTTCAGACTGATGTCAGCAGCAACTCCTACTTCCCTCTCTGGGTATAGCATTAGCACTATTTTGCTGCCCTGCCAGATCAAGCCTTAAGCAGCCAGGTGAGTGCTGTCACCAAAGTCTAGACCAACTACAGAACCAGATTCAACCTTCTGCGTGCTTCTCAACCATGCAAACCATAATGCCACCCTTAGCTACAAAACCTAGACCAAAAATCTAAATCTGTATCCAACCCTTTCAGCCCATACATAAAACTATCCTAGTAATCATTTGTACATTACCCACTCAATACCTAGCAGCATGAGTTCTGCTTTTGGAGCCAAACTGGGGACTGCAGCTCCTTCTGGATGTGGCATTCACTGCAGATCATCAGCATGAGCTGACCCAAATCCCCAGCAGTGCCACAACTGTAGTCTGTGATAGTTAGCTGAGGACATGTTCAGTATGTTCAAACACCAGCTCTAGCCTGATTAAAACCTGGGCAGCAGAATGACCACAGCTTGGTAGGTCATGACAAACACTGCCTTTCAAACTTCATCCGCTGTGCTGACAATCTTATTGTCCCATCCTAAATCTAAATCTGGTTCTAAGTCTAAACCCACTTTTAAGCCCGCTACAGCCACCCCTACCACCTAACAACCTAAACTAAGCCATATGGTTTCTTGAAAATCCAGGGATCAGCCCAACCACACAGATAAACAGATTGCAAAGCAAAACCGTTGCTTATCAAAGAATATGTGAGGAACAGAAGCAGTTTTTCTATGCTTGATGGAGTACCACAGCAGAAGATATACCACTGTGCCTTATGCCTCATGTTTATAATATCTCACAGCTACACCAATAGTTTTTTAAAAGCACTTTAGCATTTTAGAAAGCACTGAACAAACATCAGCTAATCCTCCTGATATTGTGGTTTAAGTAGTGATGGGTATACATAAACACAATAGGTCAACAGGCACAGTTTCAAAGGTATTTTTAGAAAAAAAATGAAATAAAATAAATCTGCAAGTTCCCAATGGATCAGGCCAATGTTCTAAGTCATTATGGACCTGACTGTCCCAGATGCTTAGAGAGACATAAGTAGGCATGAAGATAATAAATCCAAAGATATTAATGTGTCCTGTAAAATGAAAAGATCATCTTAAAAAATAGCTGAAGTAATGATTTCATTAGTAAGTCACTATCCTTCCATAGGTTCCACTTACAGTTTACTATATTTAACTAGGTTATTATTTAAAGACAGCTTAACCATCGGCTGTAATTACTTTTTTAAACAGATATCCATTATGTCAGTAACTTCCAGTTAGGGCTAGAATGCTTCCCATTTCTATTATATGGGGATACAAAATACTAAAGCAGCAAATAAACTGCAAGCCATTGACACAGGAACTACACATTTATACTGTTTCCTGGAAAGCATTTAGTGAAACTGTGTTAAAAGGACATCATAACGAAGACTTTAAACAAGTCTCTAAAATAAAATTGGAAAATTGTAAGGAAAAGTTACCTTGCCTATAAATTGAACTTTTAAGAGCACATATGGTGTATATGCTAATTCACATAGATAACTGCAATATCCAAAAGCATTAAGGAAGCTGTGCTTAATTCTCTGTAACATCATTCTGTTCTGCAGATCGTTGCCATTAAGCAGAAATGCCCCGTGAAGAAAGCAGGTTAACAGGAGCATACCTATTTAGAGACACAGATTAAGTAATAATCAAGTGGTCTTCCAGTCTAGTGGGTGTACCATGTGTGCCACAAGGATCAGATGAATTAAAGACCAAAAGGAATTCAGAGGTAAATTTTGATTTTTAAGCATGTTATTTTTACTTTCTGAACAGACTTTTTATAAAGCCTCAATTTTGTAAATTATTTTAAACACAAAGGTTTCTAGGAATATTACCTTTTTACTCGTTAAGATATATTCTGATGTCTGAAATTAGGCATTTGTCCTTTTCCAGTACTTACGTTTCCATGAATGAGATGCATCACCAATATTAAGACTGGTAATTCTTTGGTCAACAGCTATACAGAGATCTCTTCGTGTAATAGATACTGCTTCTATTCCCAAGCACACCTAACATTTTCTGATTATATCACCCTCAGTTTTGCAAACCACCTAAGAACAGCCAGAGCCCGACTATCTTTTAGCTCTGTAAGAACACTTCTCTACCCCTTTCTCCTTAGTGCTACCATTTTATGATGGTACGAGAGGGAAGAGAGAAACTGCATGAACCATTTTTCATTTTCCAGCTCTGACATGCCACAATATCTTGTATGCATCTTAAAATCTAATCTTTAATAGGGAATGACATATGCAGCAGAAGTAGGCGTACACTTCAAAGATATATGGCCCTCTTCTGACATGTATTGAGTCTTGACTGATCCTTTCACTGATTTCTTTTAGAGGAGAGATTTATTATTTCACAAGTATGTGCCTCCAAACTAGGTACATATCTATGAGACAAAATGCAGACAAAATATAGATTATTCTACAAAACCATTAATTCATTTGTTACCAGTGGCATCAGCAGTCATATGGAATAAAAAAGTAATCCTATATTTACCTACAGCACTATTTTGCAGCACCTTTCACCAATAACAATCTGAAGTATGTTACAATTTGTGCTTACAAGATTAAGGAAATAAATGCCATCTTAAAAAGGATGAACGGATGTCCAGATGCAAGTTTAATTATTTTCATGAGCTCTACATACCATAAATCTCTTCTCTTTTACCTGTGCATCTGAAAGTCAACAGCAGAAACTGAAAAAAAAGCCAAACAGGCTGAAAAGTCATTTTTAGAATTTTTTCTAGCTGCATAATGTTCTCAGCTATTTTTTTCTAATTAACGATTAAAGTTAATTTAAGCCAGCAATTTAATTTTTTCTAATTTAAAAATTTAATATTTGGGAAAAGTAGCAAGGAATTTTTATATCCTGTGTTAAAGCTCTACTACAACAAATATAAATGCATGGCTGAAGAGATAAGACACTGCAGAATTCAGAAGACAAAGCGGAATTCTTGGAAAGAATTGCTTATTTGAAGAATTCTCCACATCACATCAGACAAACTTGCATTTGGAACAAAGCACTGTTGAGTACCATAACCACCCACAACATCCAGTGGGTATAGGACGGCTCTATGGCGAAAGGCTTATGAAGACAAACCCTGGCATTAATAGTGCAGTTCTTAGAACTTCAAACCTTTCTGCTTGAATCTAACTGAACATTGTTTCTGGCAAATCCTATTTTCCCTGATGGACTGATCACCAGTGGAGCTAGGCCAATAGTCGCAAAGTCCCTTCTATGCAGACCTACCACAAAAAATGGCTGTCCAGCCACAGGAGCATTTCCATATGCTTCCATGCAATGCCATGTAGTCTGGCATTTCAGTGATATGACTGTTTGTTGTGCAGAGCTGAACTGCAACAAAAAAAATCTATGAAATGCTCATCATTTTACTACATCCTTTCTACTCCTAGCTCTTTTCCTTCAAAAAAAAAAAAAAAAAAAAAAAGCGCCTGTGTAGACTGTCAGTTTAAAAGCACTTCCTACTTAGAGGCTCATGCATCAGACAGATCATGGCTGAACAGAAGTTACAGGAAGCTCCAATACATGTATCCTTTACCCCAATTCTTCATTAATCTCTTCCAATGTGGTCTGCACTTAAGAAGTTCCAGGATTTGGGAACTGAGTTCACTTGTTAATAATCTTAACTAAAATGTGTCATTTTATTATTCTCAAAGTCAGATACCTGATGTGGTTATTTATGTAAGTTCATCAGTGTCCAGACAGAAGTACACTTTGCACGGTTACCTGTTACCACTGTTTTGAAGGATCAGCCCTTCCCTGGCGTAACAGTTCTGGCACAGATGATCCAGAAAGAGATATTCGGAGAGATCTGATGGGATTCTCCTCACTTAGCTTTACATGTCTACAACATAAATGTCTACCTCTGAGCTGTTCCACTTAAGTTTCCTTCCTCATGGCCAGAAGAAGGAAGAGGTCTATAGAGAAAAATATTATGATGATGTACATTCAAAATACATGCTCCCAAAGAAACGCCTCTTTCCCTATCTTGGCTATAATAAATGAAGCAACTCCAATGGAAACATCTCAGAAACCTGAAGTGAAACAAATCCCATCGTGTATATCTCTAACTCATTGAGTCAAAGCTATGCTGTCTCAATAAACCATATTCTCAAGAATTTATGTAATACTCAGCAATGCCTTACGCATCTATTTGTCTTAATAGTGGCAATTTTTTAGTTAACTTTAGTACTTAATTGACTTCTGTGAGAATGACAGCAGTCTTTACTGGACACATTTGAAGAATATAGAATGAATCCTACCCTGTATTCTGTGTCCAAGTCTAACCATACTATTACTTTCAGGGTAAAAGTTAGTGCCTACATTTGGATGTGGATTTAAATTTAATGTTTATATACAGTATTAAGAATTACAAGTATCTTAATATTTCAGTTTAAATGTCCTATTCAGTGTAAATTTTTTGTGACAAACATTTTAAGGTTTTAAAAAAAGAGTAATAGTGTACAGGAAGGAATGCAATATGTATCACTATGTACCAGCAATAGCAAGGGCTTTACAAAAACACAGTATGTCTCCCCTTTTTCTACATTTGAAGCTATTTTCTTTTGGTTTTGTTTTTTAATATTTATTATTATTTTTTGAAGTTCTTGGAATTAACACCTAGGGGGTTAGAAATGACTACTGAACTAATATGTGTTTACCATTTACGGTTCTCTGCCTTTGAAACAGTTATCATAAACATTTGAAACAGTTATCATATCTTACGATCTGCTATCATGGTGAGAAGCTCAACATTTGAAAAATAATCCATCTTCCGTAGTATCATTCTGAAATCTCAGTATCTTAAAATTGTATCTGCTCTGACAAAGGAATCCTATTGGATATCAAAAGATTTCTATTTCATGGATTCCTATTTCACAGGAGGATAAGGTTCAGTTGCTGCATTTTGATAAAACCACATTTATGAAGCAGGGAAGGTACCTATTACAGATAAAAATGAAAAGTACATATGCAATATCAATTGAAATTAAAGGAGTCAACTGAGTTTATATTGATATACTATGGCTGAGAAGTGAACGTCCTGGAGTCAGCAAAGTTCTGAAGTACGAGTTTTACTTTAAGTACATGATGAAGTACTTACACGAATTAAAGCAAACTAAGAACATGCTTGAGGGTTTACTACCATAAAAGTCATCTTAAATGGATGAAAAAACAGGATAATTACCTGGCTTAACATGTTCCCTAGTAACTTTTATTTTCTGTATTAACATATGGGAATATTGGTCAAAAATACTAAACAAAAGTTTATTATTCATGTATTTCAGGTTTTTTTTTTTTTTTTTTTGTATTGCAAGATTAACAGATTTAGCCAATTAGGGAACAATATAAAAACACAAAGCACATTTCCTATGCCTTTCTGTCTTTATTCATTCAGTTGACTACTACAGTCAACCTATTTTTAAATTTTTAAAGCTAGGGTTATAGGTAGCTCTTTAAAATTGTGGGTCATAGACAGATAGACGTGTTCCAAGGGGATGCAGATACAGACTTCTTAATCAGTCAGAATTTTAAAGTCAAAAACTTTCAATATTTATCAAAGAATATATCCACAAACCTACATAAGCTGAGCTGCACACACTTCCTACTGCAGAAATGATTTAATGCAAAGCTATGAAGCTACATATTCTGGAATGTCAGCATTTTACAAATTAATTGTAACTCTGCTCAAGTTCTAGTGATAAAATTAAAATAATTAAAAAAACACTATCTAGAGGATTCTTTTAGTAAAGTTAAAAAGAATTTTGTTTTCAAACCAAGTCAATATTATAAAACACTTTCAACTTTCAGAAAATCATTATAATTGTACAAAATCAAAGACGGAAATTTGCTTGGATGAAAAAGCCTTTTTTAAAAAATAAAACTCACAAACTGTTTAGGAGTTAATTGCAGGCTAACATATACACATCCCCGAACAATTTCTTTACTTGTCCCATCTACCAAAAGAGAGAAAAAAAAGTATTTGCACACCTTTAATCATAACTAACACTGTAGGTCCTTAATTTGACTATCTGAAAAGGAAGACATGAAACACCTCTGTTACTAACAGTAGTTTCATTTAAGTAACAGAACAGGATTAGGATACTTGTCAGCTAATGTAACTGGATTATATAAAAATATTGCTATTCTGTAAATTCTAATTTAAAAACTTAGATTTGTTAAAGCTGTCATTTGCAATATTTCTAACTGATATTGTATTGTTAGTTTTGATTATAAAACAAGAAAAAAAAAGCTTTAATTACTTTCAGAATCACTTATACCAAAGGTAGTGCTCCTCGAAGTCACTATTTCCAGCAATAATTGTCACATACAGAATGTGTAAGGGTTTGTAAATGAACATAAAACATCTAGTAGAACTAAATAAAAGAACTTAAAACAAACAAACAACATAAACTTCTCAGCAAACCAAAACTTCAGTTACTTTCTCTATATGAACTGCAGCTTCTCAAGATCTTATACTCCTATAAGGGACCACCTACAGATATACATGTATAAAGCTGCAGCTACACGTTCAGCCACCTTGAATCTTCTGCAGTCCCCAGAAAAGCGTGCTGGGGCTGAACATTTCCAGACTGCTTTGCTACATTGGAGACTACCTAAGCGTCCTTAAGTTTACTTACTTTTCTGATGCATACTTAAAACCTATGTGTTTTAAAAGGAGACAAAAAAGAAAGCACCATAAATTTGGTAAGATTATATGAAAGTCCTGTTCCAGGCTAGGGTTTCTGTTTGGTTGATCAAGATGACCCTTCCAAGAAACACTGACAGTGCTGGATGAGGAAAATATAAATAAATAAATGCATTTATCAGAAGGCAATATGCCTTCACTACCCTCACGCGACCCTGCGGGAAAAGGGACAGGAAAAAGGTGTATCATGTGTCAGCAGCAGAAAGCAGACTGATAACAATGGGAGGAAGTAGAAGCAGCACAGGAAAGTCTTCTTGCTTGAATATGTTTCTAAATTCTTGAATGAAAGAGAACTAAATTATTTCTTGGGGTGAAGAGAAAATGCTGTTTAAAAACAGGGTGAAAGGGAACCTCATCAAGTGTTTTGTCAGAAAATCTTCTACCCTTCCTTTTGCACTATAGTAATAATACATCTCATTTTAAAAGTGGGAGGCATTTTGTGAGCGTTCTTCCCAGAACCAAATCTGAAATTCAGTACCACGTATTGATAACAGAAGAGATTTGTAGCAAGCCCAAATACAAGTTAATGAAAATGAGGCAGATAGAGAGCAATAGTTAGAAAAGCCTTAATCTGAAAAAGGACTTGATCCTGAGGCTAAACAGGTCAACTAACAAATGCATTTTACTGAATTTCAGTCCACATAGATTAAATATGAAGAAAGAGAATAAATGTACAAGATCAAAAATATCTTTGTTTTATTTTTTAGATGAAAGGTGTGTATATTCCTGCCCCCCTAGAAATTCTCCTGAGCTCTGAACCTGGGTCAGCTCTCTACATGAAGAATTTTCACATGAAGATTCTCTTGAGGAAGGGTAGGAAAGACAGTAAGGAAGAGTTACATAGGAAAATAACTTATTAAGGAAGAAAAATGACATCTCTTAGACTTTGCACTGTGCTGATTCTACCAAAATTCCTGGCACAGGTTTTAAGCACTTTCACCATTTCTTCCTGCGTAGATTGGTTAAAGAAAAAAAAAAAAGGAAAACTGAAAAACTATTGTACACATCAACGAAGGGTATGAAGCCATCCATGAGAAACTGACATTTAAAACATTTATTATGCTAGCTGCTGTATAGGAACTATTTAAGGATTAAATTATGATTTTTAAAATATTTATTTATGAATCCAATCTTCTGCCATCTTCCCATAAACAAACAATTTATACTGCACATAATAAAAGAACTGCCATAGGAAAATCCAAATCACACCTGTGCAGTTAAAGAGAATCTTTTATGATTAAAATCACAGGATACCAATTTAATTTAGTTTTCTGAAATTCAAGTTATATAGTTTTAAAATCTCCATTTTTATGATTAAAATCAAAATATATTATTCCTTCAACAATAAGCAAAGCCAAAGAGGAGTCAGACTTAAATTTTTAGAAATAAATTTTATGTACCAAATACAAAAGCTATATTTAAAACAATTATGGTACGGTAAGGACAAATATTACTAGAGTAACTAATTCAGCAAAGCCCAATGTTTGACGCAAGCTTTTCACGAATGTGGAACACAGAGGATAAAGTTTGCACCAAACAACCTGGGTTCTATACTGCTGTTGGTGAAAACTGTACTGAAAGGAGGGATGACTATTTCTATTAAACAGGTGAGATTTAATCATGTTAAAAATGAGAAACTTGTTTAAACTAAAAACAACAAAATCATTTCTAATTACACATTTCCCTGTCTTTATGTTTATTTAAAGCCAGTTTGCTTTTGTCTGCTATGATTAACTCAGGTATGCTACTAGTGACTTAAAATAAAACAGTTTACTGTCTAATTTTTTCAAAAGTGGTCTTTTTGAAGCCTTTTCAGAATATCGTTCAAACATGTTATGAGTTAAGGTTAGAAATTACAAGTTCCCTCTCCATCAGTCAAAATTTACTCCCATATTATTCCTTACAGGGGAAAAAAAAAAAAAAAAAAAAAAAACAACACACAAACAACACCTGCTTGAGCAACAGCTTTTTTTTTTTTTTTTTTAAACTGGACCAGAGTTGATATATCTAAGTGAATATTTTCTGTATACCTCAGTAACTTTCTTTTCCACATAATAAAAAGCTGAATGCTTTCTTTTTATTGACCCTTCTAGGACACTACATAATCAAGTTATTTGATTATGTACACAAACCATTACACACAAATATATTGAAAATATATGAAAAACAATTGATGTCACATGTCTTCTCCAAGTTTTAAAGGGACATTTAATTAGTCTCTTTCTTTTTCCCTATAAAATTTACTGGAAAAAAAAACTATGTTCATTACACATACACAAGCTCTGCATACTTCCAAAATAAAAATGTAATAAATTAGTTTTGCCAAATACATTATCTCCTCTCCATTTTGCTTTTCATCTCCTGCTCATTACAACAAACTACATACATTTTTAAGTGCTTGAAAACTTCTGTATCATATAAATTAATATTATAATGCGAAGCACGAAATCTAATTCTGAAGGAAAATACTACTACTCTATCTCATATACAACTGGAGATGGCTCTAATTCTTTGTGGGTCCAGCTGGATACCAAATTTGTATGCCTGTGTGGACCACAATTTACAGCTTTTGAGAATTATTTTAACTAACTCCTCATACTAACGCAAGTATTTTCCAAATTACATAGCATGATCTTAAAACCTATACAGTCTATGTATTTATTATACATTCTTCATTCTTATAATTTTACTTTTGTCCAACTTTTATTTGACTTTTTTTTTTTTAAATATGCTGGTGAAGTTAGATGCTAGCTTTTGCTGGGTTCTTAAACCTGCACATTCTATAGAATCATCAACTTACCACATTTCATGAAACAAAATGCTGTGCCAGCACTGCTCAGCAATAGCCAAAACGTTGCTGAGAATCTATGCCATTCTAGCTACAACTGCAGAGCACAGCACTATATGGGATGCTCTGTGGAAGTTAACTCCATCCCATCCAGACACAGTAGAACATAATGTTACTTACTACTTATTACATTTTATGAAATAAATGTAGATAAAACACTCCCCAAAACACTCCCTGGATTTTTTCCAAAAGACAAGGCAGCAGTACCTGGTAAGCTTGCAACAGCTGCTCAGCAAACTGTCGTAGTTCTGACAGTAGAAAAGATATTAAAGAATTCCTTAGTATCTTGTTCCTTCCAAGCAAAACCAGTGTGTGTGATACAGCATCCAGTGCCTGAAACTAAACAGAAATATCAGTAAATTTAAGCTTTCAAGATCTGTGTCTTTTTTTTTTTTTACCCCAAATGATTTCCTTCAACAGTAACAGAATTTATACTTTTTTAAAGAATAAAGTCGAGTTTTTTAATAGTTTATATATATAGTTAATGCAGTTTTAAAGTATATATATAGTCTTACATACATATATGAGAAATGCACATCCCTTGCCCAGAAACCTTGCATTCAGCACTGCAGGACTGGCCATATGAACAAAAGTCTCCAAGGGTGGGAAATCCCTATGAGGCAGCTCTTTGGCAGGAGCGGTGCTGTTATAGGAAGCGGGCGACCAACCTGCACAGATAGTATTTCTTTTTGTCACAGGTGGGCCAAGGAATGAGGAGTTGGACTTGATGATCTGTATGGGTCCCTTCCAACTCAGGATATTCTATGATTCTATGATAAACAAATTCTTTGAAATTCAAATGCGTAAGCAAGCTTAGAGCTATACTGGATTTCCCAGTCAATGGAGTTAGCATTTAATAGCATTTATTCCTGATAACTAATAGAAAGTGCACTGAATTTTCAAGTTCAAACAAGTCAGTTTCTATTTGTTGGTTAATGAGCTGTAGCCAAGGTCACAGCCTGTGGTTCTTTCGAACCATAAGAGTGATGTGAACTTACACAAGAATTATATTTGCAATTTCTTTGCCCACATTCTTTTCTATCAAAAAATAACGTATATATTATTTTCTTAGTTCCTTGAAATGGAAATGTACAGCCATTGCTATACTTTATGTAACACACTACTTTACACAGTAAACAAGACGTTATTTCATAAAATACTACTAGAATTTTTTCTATATATAAATGTACCAGAGTTCTTTCAAAGAAAAAATACACATTAAATGACTACTAAACTTCTATACCCTTACAGCATTAATATTCAGTATCTCTTGCACAGTGTCTGTTGAAACAGCTAATGCACCGCAGATGAATGATTTTGACTGACAAAAGGATGCTCTGACCCCAATTTGTATCTCTAACAAAAGCAATGTCTTAACCACTCAAAAGCAGACTATTGCATTTTATGAACAATCCAGTTTATTCCTCTAGCCATCTCATATACATCTTCACCTAGACCACCCACTGTTTCCTGCCTATGTTGTTTGGCTGACAGGTGCATACTTGCATTTTGAACGAACCCACCATTTAACAAATTTGCATAGGATGAATCTTCCTGGAAAACATTTCCAAACAGACAAGAGGTAGGAAGGTGATCAGGAGTAGTCAGAGTGGATCTACAAAGGAGAATTCATGCTCAGCCAACCTGATAGTCTTCTGTGATAAAACGACTGTCTGAAGGTCAAACAGTGTACAGCTTTTACCTTGATTTAACAGGGCTTTCAAGACTCTCTCACTCCCCCACAAAACCACTACTGACAAAATTTTGAAGTATGGGTTAGGTAAGTGGATAGTGAGGGCAACGGAAAACTACCCAAGCTGCCCTACCCTTGGGGTTGTTATCAGAGGCTCAAAGTCCATCTGGAGGCTGCTCACCCAGGGCATAATGCTGGCACCGGTACTGCTCAACATCTTCATGAATGACTTGGATGATGGGACAGAGCACTCCCTCAGCAAATTCAAAGATAACAAAACAGTGGGAGGAGTGGTGAGGCTCCTAGTAACTAACAAGCTGAATGAGCTAGCAATGTGTCCTTGTGACAAAGAAGGCCACCATCCTGGTCCTCAGGAAGGGAAGCATTGCCAGCAGGTCAAGGGAGGTGATTCCTCCCTTCTGCTCACTGCTGGTAAAAGGCTTTTGCAATGCTGGATCCCATTCTGCACTGCCTGGCACAAAAGACATGGACATGCTGGGGTGAGGCCAACAAAGGGCCAAGATGGTGATGCTGGGAGTGGAGCATCTGAAACACAAGGAGTAGCTTCAGCTATTCAGCTTTAGAATAAAAGGCTCAGTGGGATCTCAACAATGTATATAAATATCTGATGTGGAGAAGTAAAGAAGATGCAGTCAGGCTCTTCTCAGTGATATCCAGTGAAATGACAAGAGGCAACAGGCATGAAACACAAGAATTTTCATTTAAATGTGATAAAAAAAATTGTTTACCATGAGAGTGATCAAACAGCAGTACAGGTTTCCCATAGAGGCTGTGGAGTCCCCATCCCTAAGGATATTCAATGCATGACTGGACACAACCTGCTGCAACCTGCTCAAGCTGAACCTGCTTGAGAAGGGAATTAAATCTCCACGGGTACCTTTCAGTTGAATTTGTGAATCAATATTTACATTTTTGCCTTGCTTTGATACAATACCTACAAGTGGTAGGTATTTATTTCTATTATTAATAGAAACTAGTACCAGTTTCTATTAAATCTCTGCTACTACCAAAACATAGTTAACAATGCTTCCATGAGCATGAAATCTATTGCATTTCTGAAGTGATAAGATGGCATTTAAGACGCAATGAAGTGCTCTTTTGTTTACTTCATACAGGTTTCCACAGTTCAAAAAAACATAATTTACAGATTAATTTACATATTTTCAGGTCTTAAATGGATTAACTGGCATTTATTAGCTAAGGCTTCTAAGAGTTATAACTTTAATGAAACTTACTTTGCTGGACACTTAGGTGGCTATTTTGTTTGAGTCCTAAACAATACACTTGATTTCTTTAAGCTTATGGAAGCAGAGAAACACCCACAACACTGGCTCAATAACTTCAAGAACACTTATGCCGCAGATCTTTTGACTATATCCCACCAGCTTTGGGAGCTGAGACTATTCATTCCACTATGAAACTTGTTCTGGTTCCCAATTATCCTGTCGTTCAAGATCCCTTCTCCATAGAGCTGCAACCTCAAGGACCTTGTAGTTTACATGTCAGCTTTTCAAGAGTATGTGCTATTTGTACAGGTAGAGATCTCAGAAATACATCTTGGAAGTTATTTAGCTTTCAATTCTACCAGAAATATACATACCCAAGGAAAACAGTAATATATAATCACTCTGTCTTAATTTCTCCATGACTACAGATCACGTGGATACACCCTGCTTGACAAATGTAGGTTCTTCCTCCTCTCTTTCCTTCTTTTGCTGTAGAAATGTAATTAATTTTGTAGCTTCACATTTACAGTTGCTGTCAAGATGGTCAAAGTGCTAGTTGATGCAATGCCTATTTACTAGCTTATTACAACTGATGACTTTGATCAGCCTGGCTATCATTCGACCATTATGAGACAATCTCCTATTCATAATCATAATGATTAAACCTTAATGAATCTTTGCCATTAATCACCTCACTGTAGCATGTAATCCCAAAACAAATACAAGAAAACTAGAAAAGACAGACAACTCTTACTATCAGCATCAAATCTGCTTGCTGACACAGATACACTATAAACTCCTGTTATTAAAGAAAATTCAGAAATGGTGTATGTGTAGCTTTGAAAATCTGAGAGATTAAAATGATTCACAGTTGATTACACCAAAGATTCTACAAAGATGAAACATGAATGAAGGTAAGACAAAAATAGGGTTCTGAACAATTAAAATCTTGTGAAAGGATAGCACAACACACACACCTACATGTGCAATGAGGATACATAAATTAAATCAGACCTTCATATATTGGAAACATATACCCTTCCAAATAAAACAATGATTCTTCTTGCTAAAAATAATCCAGATATTTACAGTTTTGGAAGATCTTCCCTACTATCTACTAAAATTGTATAGCAGAAACAGTTTGCAACAACTGGATAGTTCTGCCTTCTTGACAGTATATGTGTGACAAAAGGGCAAGACTGCTTGAAGTCATTACTCAGAGGTTTAAACAATGCTAAAAGAATAGCACATTTCTCATTTTGGTTGCTATTAATTTTTACTCATTTCACTTTATAAATTAAGATGGATACATATTTTAGGACATACCATTGAGTATACTCACTAACTTGCCTTTGGCAAGCAAGAGAACTAGACAAAAATCCAGAACAGTGTTTCTTTCCAAAGTCTGAAAGAGTAAGAGATCCCTGAATTTCTCTTTGTTGAGAAACAGATGTGAGAGATTTCTGTTCAAACTTATGCTGTCTCAAGTCACAGCACTGAACTCAGATTAAAGTACCTGCACTAAGCAAAGAGAATCAATACTCATTCAAATGCTCTAGTTGGCAGCCTATTTGTATTCTAGCATTACTGTCCTTCCCTTCACCTCGCAATTGTCTTCTGTCCAAAATAATATGCTCCAGAAATGTTTGACTTCAGCATGCAACAAAAATGAACAGAAAATCTTTTGTATGTGTCCCATACAGAGTGCCTCTTTGCTGCTCCTGTGCCACCTCTTTCCTAGCCTCTTGTGCCATTCCACTAAAGAAGAGACAACTGGTCTGGATATTCCTGGGATCCACTACAGTGGACAGATTGCAGAATATAAAGCAGCCTTCCACAATCCTTTCTGTCCTGCAGTTGCAATGCAATGGCTTGAGTACAAGAGGCTAATACAAAAAAAAAAAAAAAATAATCCATGCATACCTTCATATTCTTAAGTAGAAGTAAAATAAGCATCAGTTTTAACTCAAATGTAAATGTACAATTAGATACTTAAGCCTATGGAAATCTACTCCTATGCATTTTAGCATATTAGTTCACTATTTTCTTGGTAAGTATAACTTACCTATTATATTCTAGAACTCTCAAGAGTTCTATCAACAATAAAAGCCATCGCTATAAGAAAAACAAAAAAAAAAATACAAAATGGTGCCAAGTAAAAGAATGAAAAAGATGAAATGTGCTCTGAAGACACTGCTCTACCCTTAGTAACTCGAGATAGCAAGTAACGTTCATGAGCATTCAAAGAAAAAAAAATATATTTTTTCTGGTAGCAAGGCAGAGGACATTAGTACGTGACAATTCTGCAGATGCCTTTTGAACAGATTACATTAAAAACAGCTTAATTCACTCTATCTTGAGCTAATGTTAAACAATTATTATTAATTTTCTGTGCATGCTAAGAAAATTTTGCCTACTTCTTAACACAGATAGTTCTACCCTACATTGAGCTCTACTATATAAGGAGCATGAACAAGTCTTCTGTTAGGATGAAACAAATAATGCTTGTATATAATGTATTTAACAACTTTACAAACTAATGAGATTTCATTAGATATCAGTCAGTATTACATGCTTCTCAAACAGGCAAAACTCACTAATTCAGCCATAATTCAGAGCCAGAAATTAGACAGGAAAACAATCTGCTTTAGGTGCAATAAAGTAATTTTTCAGTGCTACTCTTCCCAAAGAACACACTCAAAATAGGTATATAATTATGATTGTTCTTTTTTAGTCTCTCTTCTATGTGGTTTCAAGATTTTTTAGACAGATGGAGAAACAAATATTTATTATTTTTGTAGTAATTAACACTGGCAACTGAAATTTGCCTAAATGATCTTTAAAAAAACACTATTCTTTCTATTTTGTCAAGCATTACCATTTTCTAGTCAGAATTTTGTAGGAATGGATCACAGGGAATCTTCAAATTTAAAGCATGAGCCTCCACTACGTGAGGGACATAGAGATTTTGTAACGATAGACTTAGGGAACTTGAGATACGGGTATCAATGACTGAAAAATCCCACCTGCTAAGTAATTTATTAAAGAGTATGGATTTAATGTTGCATTATGGCGCATATCTTAGTGTATTTTATGAAAATAAAATGACAAAGAATTAGGGTTGAAATAACCCTCACAGGCTGTATGTATTAAATGCACACAGACTTTATAACATATAAGCAGTAAATCTGTAAGCAGAGAAGAAAAACAAGCCTGTCTTTCAGAGTGACACTCATATATTTCTAATTAAGTTCTGGAAACATTCAGACCGATAATAGTTCAAACACTATGCAGTTTCATTAAAAATAAAGCATATCTTCAGCTCTCAAGTCTATCAGCCAAATGTTAGAAAAGGAACAGAAATCTTTTAATCCCTTGAGCTTGCTTAATGGTACAGATGAAATAAAATTTAGCTGTTCAGGGATTCCCAGTTAAAAGAAATCAGAAAATTAAATTGTGAAAAAACGTACTAGACACAAGAAAAGAATTGTGCCTGGTACAGTGTTTGGGAGCTTCAGCATTTGCCCCTAGCCCTCATCCCACACCCCACTTTCTGTCCTCTTCCCATGTTCCTGATGATGCGGAACAAGAGACAGCAAAGCCGTGCCCGTGGCTGGGAAGGATGTGTGAACTGTCCATCTGCCTGTCGCCAAAATGAATATATAACGTCAGCGTTCTGCTTGCCTCAAGCATACTAATACAGTCTCGCCTCCAACCAGCCATCAATTTTAAAACCTACTGGAAGGTATTTTTGACCTTCCACTTCTCCTTCCACATAATTTCAAACTGGCTATCATTTTCAAAAGCTATTAGTACGGAAAAGGCTGACCAGCAAGACAAACAGCACACTCTTAAAAGCCTTGTTTCTGCAGGAAACCAGGATACAAATCTTTATATATGATTATTTGTTTAGATTTCATTTACCTGAACATTAGACTTTCCTTTAATAATGGTTTTACAAAACATGTGAGTTTTAAAATTACTAATTCTTATACAAACAAAGTAATTCCTTCATGAGTTGCATGATTCAGTACACCCTGTGACTATGAGAATTGAACCTTAGTTTCTTTTTCACCAGTTTAAAATTTCCATGCCAATTAACTGCTCTTTTCCCCTAGCAACAGGTATATTTGGCAACAGGGGACAAAGGCAAATAATTAAACAGGTACCCTCAAACTATGAGGTATTAAAAATAAGTGGTGTTTCTGCCTGTGAATTCACATCATGCTTGCGCTTTGCCCATTTAGTCCACCCAACTTCCACTAAGTCACCAACGTCAATCAAAAATGTTCACTTATATACAGAGAGCATTAATATCCCTTTTCTTATCTTACTGTCATGTTGTTTCATTTGTTAATTTGATGGTTGTTATTTATCTCTCTTCTCCTGCTTATGCTGCAGTATTTATCCTATTTCAAGTCTGAGGAATTTGTTACATGCTACTCCAATTCTTGGCTCTGTAAACCTCATTTCAGGCCCCTGCTCTGCCCTTACCCCTTCACAATCTTGTTCAGGCTTCTTTCTGCTCTTCTAAACCTTATTTTCTCTAGTAGGACTACCAGGTACCTTCCTTGCAGCAGGTTTCTTTCTACTCTGCAGTATTTCAGTACTGTTTTGAAGAGCTTTGGCTGAAAAACATTCTGATGGACAGAGCTGGGACTATTTGCACCATGTCTGACTGCACCACAAATGTTTACAAAATCAAAGAAAATGTGAAAAAGATGCCTTAAAAAAAAAAAAAAAAAGAAAACAAAACCAAGGTATTTCAGATTCTGGGAAAGAATGATTGCAGTACAGCACCCACATGCAGTGCAGAGGATGGAGATAGAGAAAGCAACAAACTGCTGTTAGCCCATGAGGTGTCCAGAGAACCAGAACACTTCAGCGAATGATGCCGGAAAAGCCCCAAATGCCTGCAGTGTATAACATGGTACTCACTGAAAGAAACATACAACCTACTAGCTCCAGTGAAGGTGTGCTGGATTTGTGGTGTGGGGAGTGAAGACCTCCAAGGAAGAGTGCTACACGACCTCTTCCCACTTTTCTTTGCTGGCCGTAAGACTCGTATGCCAGCCTGGAAAGCAAGAAGGTGCAATTTTTTTCACCCATGGATTGAACACATCTTTCTTAGGGTTACTTCTTCAAGGTTGCCTAACAGTCACTCTAATGCACTGATCAGCATGATCCCTCTGGATCCATAAATGCTTCAGTCATCCCAATGCGAGTTCCCTAAGGAATAAGGCAGTGATTAGTGCATCTGCCTGCTCCTGTCTGCAGCCTAAACTAAGTCAATCCAGCTGCTGCCGCCACATCAGCTAGGAGAGAGAGAACAGAGAGAGCACAGCAATTGCTGTGAAGGACAGACTTGCAGCTACCTCCCTATTACTCCCCCTTACTGCTTGTTCACACCACTCTGGCAAAAGCAAATTTTCCAGACTACATACTAGGGTTTTTTCTTTCCCTTCCCTGCAGAGGGGATGGCTGTTACTGCTGAAGTAAGGTAAGGACAGACTCATGCTAGACATGCAGAGCCAGGACTAGCCACCAATATTAGTATGTCCTCTGACTGACTGACATAAGCAAACCTTTCTCCCGCTCCTCTCCCGCTCCTGTCAAGGATAAGCAGTACACAGCACAACTTGCTGCTGCTTCTCATCCAGTTCCAAAAGATTAATGCAGTAAAGAACACCTTTTTCAGTTTCATTACTATTTTCTAGCATGAGCTACATAACAAATCCTTTATTGAACAGAACAGAACAGATAGAAACTACAAAATTACCATCTGCAAACACAGTTTATTTTACAAAGGATGCTCTTAGGTTGTTCTGCCACAACTCAACTCTGGTAAACTTGCATTGCATTTTATATCTTTTATCTCTAAATCTTTAATTATTCTTTTAACTTTGCTCTACAGCTTTGTATGCTATTGAGATAAACTGCTACCAGATAACTTCCTTTTAACTTTCACTCTCGATTATAGAGCATGCTATATTAGAAATCCTACATTCACAGTAACACCGTCTCCAAGTCTTTTATTCTAAACTTATAATTACAATTTTTCCCCCTCCAGTTTAATGGGATAAAGATTTATCTTGTCTTTCCCATTTTGAATTCCTTATATTCTTGAGTTAGATAATGCATATAAAATAAAACTCACCTCAGTGATCAGATAAAATAAATATGAGACGCTGTTGTGGATGTGTGCTTTTATTCTTGTTGTTTTGTTTGTTTTTCAAGGCAAACAAAACAAAACACTACAAAACTAAAGTGTGAACTGGATAGCCTTAAAAGAATTGTGGGCTGTAAATCAGAGTTAAATTTAATTCTGCTTCTACTTCAAGATGATATTATACATTTCCACATACTAAAACCAAGCATCTTGCTTACAGCACCTCAGCCCAATCACCTCTACAGAAAATATATCTTCTGTCAGGGCACACAAACACACAAGCCATCAGTTCATCTGAAGACTGAATACAACGAATTGATCTAAAAAGAAATCCAGCTAACTACTTAAGACACTTGGGATCCTGCTGGCACCTGAGTTTTCCCCGGTAAATTTACTTTAAGGAACGCTACATTGGCAGAGGTCAATATTTGAATGTCTGCACCTCCTTGGGGTTCAGGAAGCAGTCATCTAGATACCTAAATCGTCCAAGAGTCTGGGACTAGTAAACACTGTTAACAGGAATAGCATCAGCCCCAATCAAACGACATTCACAAGAGCTCCTGCTCTGAGACTGTTTGCTGCTGCTGCTCTCTATTTTCTTTAAGACCTAGTGTAAATATTCTACTGATTATTAAGAAGTAGCTCTAATGCAAAGTCTCACAGTCCTGCCTGTGAGATTCAAATTAATACTTCTCTTGATTCTCCCTTCTGAACTAGTGCTGGTCAGAAGCCTGCAAGGAGGCAGAAGCAGCCAGAACTGCTATCTGCCTGAGGATGCTGAGCACCTAGCCCATGTTAAGGGATGCAGAATACACTGAGCAACAAGCGTGGGCTCAACCAGAGCAGAAGAATTATGGATTCAAATTTTTAAGCTCATGACCGCTTAGAAAAAGTCACTGGATAAATTACTTAAGACAGGTATTTTAAAGTTTTTAGGTTTTTAAAGCTAAAGAGTGTGCTGGTCATCCTCAAGGAATTTTAGTGATGCAAATCGAAATCTCATTTAAGTGACTATGACTCACAGGCAGTCCCTGGAAATGAAAATGGATTTCAGATGTTTACTTCTTGATCCATCAGTTTCCTTCCTTCTCCTTCCCCACAATAAGCAAGCAACTTGGAATACCACTTAAAAGTGCCAAGTATCCAGCATGCCTTGAAGAGAGAGAACAGATAGCTTGTTTAGGGTTGTGGATTGCATGCAGAAGTCGAGCACTGAAAAGTTATGCAAGGATTGTCTTTGCAACCAGCTGTAGCGAACAGGCTCTACAGAGCTTATTTTTCATTTCTATCCTATCACCATAACACAAACACACACCCTCTATCTGGGCACACAAAACTATTTCCTACAGAAGCTTGACAAATTTAAGCAATGAGATCTTCACTAAATTCATTAGTAAACAGGCAAAAGAACAGAGAAACTCTAAGGTCCTTGTTATTAACACTTTAAGCAAAGACTACTATCAAAAACCCAATGTAAATGTACATCATTACAGATGGAAACCATTGTTACAGGGTTGGAAACCAACAAAACAAAATATATTTTTTCCCTAACAGTAGAAATAAAAATCCAGCTAACTTCATCCTGTAAATCTTCAGTAATTGTCACTTTAGCTCATGATGTACATCAACTAAGGATGGCTGAGGAGGGAAGGTGGACAGAAGTCTCAGAGGCAGACAAAATTTTATTTACTTCATTTCTGACTAGTTATTCCTATAATCCACTTCACTGAAGCAAATGAGAGTCAGTCAATTTGGTGATTGCTTTAGACTGTAGTGATTTACAAGACAATAGATTCTGATTACCATTTGACTTAAATAGCACTCCACACAGGACAACAGATTGCTGAGAAAATTTAATCCAACAATCACGGGATTCAAACATTGACTTTTACTAGACCATAAAATCCTGGCAACACATTTTAATATTCATACGAATGAACTGCTGTTCCACTACGTACGCAAAATTCTTCGGCCAACCAAAATGCACCGTGTCTCAAGAGCCATGAAATTCCCCTTTGAACTCAATTAATTTCAGAAAATTGAAGCTCACTAGTTTTTTTTACTTGAGAGCCACTGGTGACAGGAGTAACTATTTTTAAATATTATTTGTCCCTGAGCAGGCAAGGCTCTTGTAAACCGATGACTCAAGTATTGTCCTGGCAGTTGCTGACAAAACACGCTGCAAACCGTACATGTCTGGGGGAACTTGCTGTCAGCCACAGCTAGCTGGAACACTGCTGCATGCATTAAAACCATCAGAGTAAATCTAAGATTACTCTCTTCTGGGCAATTTCAGTCATTAATGAATCACACAAGATGTATCCTAGAGAAGAAAAGATTTGAAACCCTGGTTCTGGTTAATTTGTACTTTTTCAAATGCACAAACACACTTCCATATATTTCATAACATAATTGCCAGTAAGTTTCATACAAATCCCTTTTTCTGCTTTTCACCGTACTATACTTCAACTTGACATTTTCATCAAGGTTTGTGACTCCTTTCTCATAAAAAACACTAAGCTACTAACAGGAATTCTTGCATTTGCGTTTCTACTAAATGTGCCATTAGTAATATTTGAGTTTTTAGCTAAATTGTTCATGAAGACTTTAAGATGGAACAGAGAAAATTAAACTGGGCAGTGAAGGCAGTGAAGTCCCAAACAGGATAAACTTTCTAGAAATTGTTCCTGTCTCAGCATCAGTTTAGATATTCTTAACACAAAAAAACTTCAAAACAACTCAAAACAACTACCCTACAGGCAGGATAGCCGACTTCCTAGGTGCAAGTGAGAAAAAAAAAAAGAAAAAAGGAAGAAAGGAAATAGAACAATGTCTTTTGTTTTGTTAAATGGTGCAGGCAATTTGTGAGTCTTGGCATCATCCTCTGAAATCAGTATTGATGTGTTAAATACAGCAAACAAGAAGAAAGCAATTGTGGTTCACTGAAACAGGCTCTTTTCCTTCTGGACAAGACATGTTTGAACATAATTAGAAGAACGGGGGGACAGGTGGATGAGGTATTTGTTGAACAGAAACCAGGCACAGGAGAGCAGTATTGCCTGAGCTACATGGCTCAGCTTTAGTCTAGAATCCTTAAAGCACTGTAGCATTGCCTTCTATTTCAGTGTTTTGATTGACTCCGTAAAACAAGAGGTCCAACAGACAGACACAGGTCTCCGTGACAAACCCATGGTGAAAGCCAGTCTTCTTGTACAAAATTGCCCAGAATTGTGGATGCCCCATCCCTTGAGCTGTTCAGGACCAGGGCGGATGAGGCCCTGGGCAATCTGATCTAGTGGGTGGCATCCCTGTACATGGCAGGGGGATTGGAACTGGATGCCCTTTAAGGTCCCTTCCAATCCAAACCATTCCATGCATTAGCTACACTCCAAATGACACTATCAGCTGCACCTAGAAGTACACAACAACTGAACTGAACTTCCGTCAAGATGCATGTAAACTAGTGTGCATTTAAACCACTGATAGTTGCTTTGCCAGGTACCAGAGAACAGCCCGTTTGAAAAGCAGAGTGGGTGGCTCCAGAAACTGAACCCAGTCTCACAGAGGTTTCGTGTAACAGGAATGAATTTCTCTCTTTGCTTCAAAGCAGGATTTGAAAGAACCTGTACAAGCAGGATAGTGGTTCTACTAACAATGTAATGACTCTTAACCTGAATGAACAATTTGCACATTGAGAGTAACGCACCAACAGCAACAGACCCTTATGAACCTCCAAGAGTCTCAGTGTCGAGGATTCAAAAACTGGTAACAAGCAAAGTGCTTGCTCTGAAGATCGCAGTGACTATCACAGATTTTGCAACATGAGAGCCCATCTGTACCAGAATTGCACATGCAATCCTCACAAGCTTTTATGTGTCAGAAAGCAGGGCTTCAAGATCACTCCAGCAGAAGGTGCAGAGACAGGTCTTCTAGCAGATGGATTTATCTTCAGTGCATTCATGGTTTGCCCTTAGCAGCAGTAACTTAAGACCCCTTCTAGATACTTCCAGAAGGATCCTTCCAAAAGATTGTTTGCCAGCTGCGTGCAGACTTTTGAGCTGCTCTTCAAATATGGTGGGAGAAGAGAAAAATAAATGAGGAAGAATCAAAAGGTGTTTTTTATTTGTAGTTCTTTGATTTTAAATAGTTTTATATTTTAAGTAATACTTATTTTTATTCTACCTCTCTATCTTAAAAGATATATATATATATATATATATATATATATATATATATATATAAAGATAAAAATTCTATCCAAAGTGCACAGTTTTAGGTAACAGAATCCAGGCAGAGAAGCTCTCAGTAAATGTCTTTCTGGTTCCTACAGTACTTCCAGTGCTTTATAATTAGAAACATCTCAAACAATGGGACTCAGCAGTTACAGCAAGTAATTCTACTGCTGTTTTTCTTTCTTTACATCTAATGTAGAGATAATTATCTCTTCTCCAATTCTCAAAGGTTTTTAAAGTTATTTAATTTGCTCTGCAAAATGCTGGGATTGCTTTTGAAGATGAGGCATTCAGTGTAACCCACAGCCATTTTGTTCTTTGTTCACTTTTTGAAGGTGTTTCTCACAGCCCTTTGTCCTCCTCGACAGATCCTGACAGTTTTATAGGTGAGGATGGCAAAAGGAAACTAGTGTCAAATGCTATAGCTGCACTGGTGGCTGGCTATACAAATGCTTTCTGACAGTTAGTAGGGTTAGATTCAACAAAGTTCCTCATGTTTTTATACTGCAGGAATTTAAGCATCCTCCTAGAACCAAAATTCATAGTTTGCCACTCTTTTCAGATGACAGCCTTATAATTAATGGCAATTTTATTTTAAACCTATAATCTTGATATTTCAATCACCACTTGAGTAAACAGTGATGATTAGAACTGAAGCATAAAGTGTCTGTGGGAGATATCTGCTACATAGCACATGAAAAATTAGTCGCACAGTTTCCACTAATTTGGAATTCTACATATTTATCTCCATTTTCACCCCAGTTTAAGAAAACCAAGCCTGTGGGAAAAATAGTTATTTTTTTCAATAAATCTTTATAAACACTGCATTTACCACACACACTTTCCCTTTTCCCTAGAAATCTGGAAACTACCAGGATTAACCCTTAAGAGTTGTGTTTGTTTTTTTTTTTTTTGCAATTTTTAAATTCTTAAAGCTGTTTGATTGAAGCATTAGCTGTTGGTATGAATGACTGCTCAGTCAATACTGTGGTAGAAGCAAGATACAAAGCATCTCATAAAAAGCCATCTGCTTCAGTAAAGTCATTCAGAGAAAAGACGGCACTTGCAAATTATGTGGACGTACTCCACGCTTCCTGAATGATTTCTAAAAGCCCTCTGCAAACTTGAAATATCCCTTATCTTTGAGGATATTTTCTCGCATTTAAGCTGCAACATCTCTCACTTCTCTTTTCCTTCCATCCTCTCCCTAGATTACTCCAATCTACCAGTAATCCCTCTCCGGATAGCCTCTTAGCTCCTACAATTAGCATTACTTTATATTATTTATAAAATTCCAGTGTGAGTAGAGGAAGGGAACAGGTGGAAACAATGGAGATCACCAGCTGTGAAGAAGTCCTCATTGAATATCTACTCAAGTTTTCTTTGTTGTCTATCCTGTGATCACACAAAAAATAACAGCAGTCACACCTGCACGACTCCTTTGTTCATATCACACAAACACGCTGTATGCTCACATTCAGGGGCAGTTCTAAGGAAAAAATAAGTATCACACTATGGCAATACCAAAATATAAAGCACCCTCCTATGGGAGACACAAGGCTCTAGTGCTGGAAAAGCTTCTGTATTTATTAATGGTTTCCTTCTGAATACTTTAGTTTCCCTACCTCTAACAAAATCCAGGAACATCCTTGTCCCCTCCAACCCCTTAAATTTATTTATTTTTTACATTTACATTCTGATGGGAATACTTAACACACAGTGAGTGGGATTCATTCTAAATTAAGACGAATACATACTTGTGTCTACAGGCATAGCAAATGTCTAAGTTCCCATTTTGCTCAAAACAACTTGAGAGCTCATCCTAGAACAGGCATCTAACAACCAGGCAGCATTCCACAGGCTTCATGGATTATATGTATACAATCCTCACTTACTGTCATGTGAGTGTAGTTACGTACATGCAGACACTGCACTGCGATATCAGAGACTCAAATTAAAAATTCCACTACCATGTCTACTTCAAGTTACTCTAAAAGATGGACTGAAACCCCAAAAACCTAAGACAGACAATGAAATTAATTACTTATGGGAAGTTCTATGAAGACAGATTAGAGATATTTTGACTGGATGCAGATACCAACAAGATGATGCATGGAACAACCACTGAGCAATCTTATCCAGTGGGAGGCGTCCCTGCCCATGGTGGGGGGGTGGAATTAGATGGTTTTTAAGGTCCCTTCAAACTCAAACCATTCTGTGATTCTATGAACAAAGCAAAGTGATGAATACACACAAAATGCAACTTGGTCCTACTTGCTGGGTATGCCAGGGACATACCACTCCTCTCTTCTTTACTCATTTTCTGCTTTATTTTTAAAATACAAATTTGTAAATGTCTACCGAGTGACAGAGATGATCTGAAGCAAACCAACATATGTAATCTAGGTGTACTAAAAATTTTTAAAAATTATAATCATTACTTTCTGAATATCTACATTACATCCTCATGTAGCAAGAAAGACAGAACATTTTTCTCTCATACTTTCTCTAAATTTGTCTTAATCTGCCTTCTTAACAGTTCTTATAAAGTCCTGTACTCAGTAGTAGACTAGAAGAAATTGCATGCATGAGCAAAAATTATTCAAATGCATTCATCGGCCATATCACACACACACACACAAAAAGAACAACTACAAGAATAATTTGTAAGAAGTACCTTTCAGAACCCAATAAGACAATATTTTAAAAAGCATAAAAGCAGAACAGTATTACATTATACTGAAACGGTACATAAAAGATGGAAGATGTTTTAAACTTACCCTATTGACACTGCTGTTTCTTAAAATAATCTGAATTAGATTTTTCTTAAATTCTTCCAGCTTCTTGAAACATTTCTTCAGAACATGATTAGATAATTTAGTATCAGTTATTAATCTGATCAAAACACAAACTGCCTCAGTAAGAACATTTGAAACGGGAAATTTAGGACTGTTGTAAAAAGCAGTCAGTCCATCAAGCAACTGAGACACTGAATTGCATATGGTAAAAGAATCATTCTCAAGCTCCGTAAAGTCTGCTTGCAGAATTCCTCCTTCTGACAGTTTTCTTATTTCAAGCAGATGTTGAAAAAACTGTACTGGAGCAGTCAGCGATTCATCCTTGCTAGCACAGCAAAGATTCAATGGGGGAACTATTTCCAACCAACTTTTAGATGCGTCAATATTATGCTCAGATTGGTGAAAATCAGAAACAGTGCCTAAAGAATCAAATGCGCAGTCATTAGACACATCACATCCAGAGTCTTCTAACTGGCTTGAGTAACTCACAGGATTTATACATTCCTGATCCAGAAGAGTTTCAGCAAAGGCACCTTGTTTACCTGAAATACAAATGTGCACGTTACATCTATGTGACACTTGTTTACAAAAAATGTCTTACTTCCTTCCTCCTTTTGCTTCCATGCAAAAATCACATCATACACAGGATGTTCTTGCTGCTGAGAGCTTCCCATGACTGGAGTTTAGCTGCTGTGGAAGGTGATGTTTTTAAAGTAAAGTCAAAACTTTTAGAAGGTAACGTATTTGTGGACCAGATGTTTTATGCAGATAGTAGTATGAACAGCATTTCTGAGTTTAAAATTTCCTGATGGTTTAAAGTTTTCACACGGACAATTTAAGTGGACATCACACAGACAATTTAGTGAGCATCTGTACTACCATTAATTCCCAGGGAAGGAAATGTATGTAAATTTCTGCCTCCTAAAACACTTATCACTACTTTCATTATCAAGAACTCAGATTGCTTTTAGAAAACTGTAAAGGTCTGTTACTGTAACTGCATCAAATACGATTTTCTCCTCTATCCATACTCTTTTTCCCCAGGCCAGGTAAGGAATTCTAACAGAGCCAAAGTTGAACAGAGCATTACATTTGAGCTTTTTATTATTTAATGAAGAAAAATACTCAAAATCAAAAATCTCTTGAGTCATTGCCTATCTTATGCTACCTACTTCAGAAATACACAAACTATATTACAGGTGGTACATTTTATATTTGCACTATTACGAGATTATTTTCATGTAACAGCACACAAGCTCCATCATCCTGTTTCATGGTGGATACATTTAAGTTAGTGCCTCAGGGCATAAGAACAGATGACAACAGACTCCCATGTGTTACATACTGCCTGTGGCAAAAGATTATGGTCAAAACAGTCAAAAGACAGTGGAAGATCAACACATCTCAGTGCCATGAAGCAAGGTTAGAGCCCCATGAGCCCAACCCCAGGCTGTGCCCCACTTAGTGTGCCACAGTCACACACTGCTTGCCCACTCATTCTTAAAAAAACATGTATATAACAATCATATTTTCCATAAGGACCCAAAGCAATACAATACACCTCAGTGTCTGTTTGCAAGTGAATAAGAAAAAATATAGATGGTTTGGCGTAATGGCTAATAAATGTCATAAAACCTATATTCCATGCAAGTTAAAACAACGACAGCAATTTAAGACTATTTTTAAAAGTTTGTACAGATTCCATTAAATACACATTTTCATATTGAATTCTGACCATTACTTCAGTCACTGAAAACATACTTTGTTACTGAGTTTTAATCTCAGTAGCACTAGCCTCACTGGATGGAAGCATGATTTATTTTTATTTTATAGAATAGAGTAGTTCAGCTGGAAGGGACCTTCAAAAGATCATCTAGTGCAACTCCCTGTCCACTTCAGGATCAACCAGAAGTTAAAGCATATTATTGAGGGCATTGCCAAATGT
Organism: Anas platyrhynchos; assembly: GCF_047663525.1. Lineage (NCBI taxonomy): Eukaryota > Metazoa > Chordata > Aves > Anseriformes > Anatidae > Anas > Anas platyrhynchos. The sequence goes on from NC_092589.1 coordinate 87,027,267, forward strand.
CTTGAACAGTAACAGGCATGGGGCATCAACCACCTCTCTAGGAAGCCTATTCCAGTGTTTGACCCCCTCAGAGTATAGATTTTTTTCTTTTCTTATATCTAGCCTGAATGTTTTTAGTTAGTTTCATGACTTTAACATTCAGACACAATAAAAATTGAGCAGGACCGGTACCAACTGAATCACAATGAAAGAGATAACTGCAGGGAAATCAACTGATATTTCCAGGAAGTAGGAGAAGCAGGGCTTCTAAGGCCAAACTAGCATCTTAGATATTAACACAGTTCCCAGATGCCCTGCAAATCAAACCTGGAAAGCAAGCAAACAAGAAAAGCACATTTGCCTTGGTCCGACTAACAAAAACAGGCATCAATCTTTCATATCTTCTCTCCCTAGTGCTTTGAGCAAAAGATGCTAAAGAAAAAAAAAAAAGTAACAACCAAAAATTGTTTTTGCTATTACTTAAGAAAAATAAGCACTTTTAAGGAATCCATCTACTCCTGTATCACTACATGGATACTTTGTTAGTTCTTCACGCCATGGGACAGTGTGAAAATTGCTCATGGGGATGTAAGTAACTCTGGGAGTCAAAAGAAGTAAAGCACAGAAGTACGTGCAAATCCCATGTGCGTGTTTGTTGATTATCTTGAAGCTCCCACCATAAAGATATTCAAAAACTGCATGGGCAGCTTGTTCTAGGTGTCCCTACTTGAGCAGCAAGAGTTGGACCACTTGATCTCCAGAGGTCCCTCCCAACCTCAACCATTCTGTGATTTTGGAAAAAAAAAAACAAAAAAAAAAAAAACAGAAGAAAGGAATGGTACAGAAATATCTGTAAGAACCAAATTCAAAACAATCCCAAAATCAGAAGTAGTAGACAAAATACTCCTACCAGCAGGAGACAGTATTGCATTTGTGCTTAGGTTCCTCTTTGCCAAGATACCAAACACCTCTCCCAGGATCAGCTTCCAGAAAACCCTGTTACAGTTATTCCCCAATAGCAACATATTTCCAGTTGAATTTGTAATACAAAATGCTTTTAAAATGTTCAATGATTTATATGTTCTAGTCACATGGAGAGGAAGGAAAAGCTATCTTTTAATAAATAAACAATTCACCCAACAGGAAATATTCATGACTTCTCTCAAAATATCTGAAACCAGCTTGTTATTTACTTCTTGAAAGGATGTAAACTAATCACTATGTACATACCTATTATTTAAATGAGAACGTCTTGATGTTCACACCATATGGTTATCAAATACAAAAAGAAGGAACAGTATTAAGCCTGTCTTACACTAACTTCAGTGGCAATTTCAAGTAAAATTGAATATAAAAATACTAAAACAAGAAATAAAAAAAAGATTGCATGTTATACACTAATATCAACATTTCACAATACCTTTATAAAGGTAATGATATTTGTTCATGAGTAATCTTACAGGCTGTGTAAAAATGTTGCTCTGTAAAAATTGGATTCATTAAACATTTAAACTCTTAATTCCCATTTAGGACTTCAGCTTCTCAGCATATTAAGATTCTGAGCTGAAAATCACAACTCTGTGCTCACCAAACAAAGCAAGAGGCAGTCACAAAAAAATTACTGGGGTGCAAAGTCTGAAGCACTGGCATCCCTCTACACAAATCTACCACTGTGGAAAGAGCCTGGCCTGAAACATCAGCAGTTGCTTGAGGAACAAGGGAGTGACTTGTATACTGCACACAGTATGTAAACAAGGTTGTAGGTGCCCCTTTGAAACACGTCACTGCTGTACTAGAAGGCAGAGAGACTTTTATTATGGGAGAGAGATGCTAATCAGTTTGAGAAAATGGAGTCTTCAGGTACTCTTGATGCAGGAGAGCTCTGACAATCATAGCCCACCCCACTTCCGAAATGAATTCTGTCACTTCTGACTAGTCACCTTAACACAAACACCAAAGCTCAGTTCACGGACAAGAAAAGGAGGAGGAGCAGCCTGTTGCTTCATCGGTACAGGAAAATCATTTGTTTCCAGAGTGCCTGCTGTCAGCACTATGAACATAAGGATTCTCAGAGCTGTGCAAAGACAAGGGAACAAATGTTCATGGTCCTACCAATGCAAAATAAGCAAGGCAGTACCTGTAGCATAGGTGAGTGGGACGCGTGGTGATGGAAGATACTTTCTCAGACACTCGCACCAGCTGCTGCAGACTGGACAGAGTTTGAATGAGGAAGGCAACATGTTGCTGTACATGTGGTTCAAAATTTAAGAAATGAAGACAGGTCCCCAGCTGATGAGATTGTTGTGGATTCACAAGAGTGCCTGCAAGCCTTTTGCAGAGCTTAATATACCTGCAGTTATACTATCGACAAGGATTCCAATACAGAAAACAGTCTTAGAGGTGGCAGATGTAAGAAACAAATTAAGATACTATTTGAAGAAAAAAAAAAAAAGTAGTCCATTTTCAATCATTTGGCATTGTTTGTATTCCCCCACTTTGTGAGCCCACACAGATTAACACAAAGGTCTCTTAAAACTCAATTACCATTGATGGGCTCAGTTCCACTTTTTTTTATTTTTTTAGAAAAAAAAAAAAAGTCAATTAAAAACGAGACAGTAATATTCACAATCTTAGGAACTTCTTTAGTGATACTACTTTCCAAGTAGATATTCAGTCAATAAGTTCTAAAAGGAGAGGAAAACATACATGAAATGATTCGTGTTTCTTCCAATTCTGTTCACCTCTCCACCTCTACATTTTTCAGGACTCTGTTGTTTTTCCTTTAATCTTAATCGATAGATTTGTTGTAGGTGCACCTTCCATGAACAATGAATCAAGTCTGAGTTCCTCTTCTCACATGTATTAATGGTTTTCTTCACTTTTTCTTCATAACCTTGTTTGTGTGAGCCTGTCTCTATAACATCAATAACAAAGCTGTTTGAGAAAAACACCTGTCTGTTCTCCCTCTTAAAAGTCTGTTTAGCACACTATTGCTGTCCTGATCTAGAATGAAGGCATACTTCTGTATGTATCAAAGCAAACAAATTTTGCCCAGGTTTCTCACATATTCAGGTTATTATTTGAACATTTTGAAATCAAAATTAAAAATAATAAAGAGCTTCCTTTCTCCAAAGGAACGATTATTAGGTCTGCATCCAACACCTTACTTCTGCATTTCTGTGGATTTTTATACCCAGCTTGGAAAAGAAAGCTCTTCTTTTAAAGGCTGAAGTACTTCTTGCTGCACACTTTGTCCCTTGTAGGAATAATTTCACTGAATTGAACACAGGCCTGAGTAAAATTCCCAAATTAATTTGGTACCAGGATTTAAATGTTTCTCAGAAAGCCAAGAAGCACGTATTTCAATTTGTTATGGTTTTTACTTACACAAAGAATCAGAACATTTAGAACTCAGTAATAATTGAGAAGGATTTTGAGGATATAAATGTTAATTTTAGGAGATGTCTGTGGAAGACGCATAGATCTTCTGCAGTTCAAGTCAAACAGAGAATACTTGTGACAATGACAAGGAAGGATTTATCATCAGGTGATTAAATCAATTGAGACTTGGCGCAATTAACATTCATCAAGTAGCTCTTAATGCAAATGATGTAACATATGCTTTGTGATACTGACCATCTCAATGACATGACTGAAATCTGAGTTACGCTGGAGAGGGGATATTGCAAGATATTGTGTGAATTAATGTTACCTCTGAAGACTACCTGTCTGAACTGGGAGCACAATATTAGGTCTTACTAAAACAAAAACTCAGCTGCTCTAAGGGATGGGAAGTATCAGCCAGAGCACACAGCAATCATCTGGATGCTAGTGTATTAATAAGAATATAGTTCCAGATATTCTTCCTGATTTTACAAGTTGAAATGAGGTAGACTCCATAAGGAATCAGCTAGGTTATGCATTCCTAAAAACCATCTATTTTCTTGAAAACAATACCATAAAAATGTTTCATTTTTCTTTTGTGTGTTTGTATACACAGAAGCCCACAAAAAACACATAAAATATCTACTTAAGGAATCACAGTTAAGTTTGAGTTAAGCTAAGGTTGCCCCAACAGGCTGTAGAGCTTCACTCCCTGAAGATATTTAAGAGCTGTCTGGATGTGGTCCTGAGCAAGAGGCTCTGGGAGGCCCTGCACTGAGCAGGGGGTTGGTCCAGAGGTCCCTGCCAGCATCGGCCATTCTGGGATTTTGCCTTTGCAGAGGAAAATTTGATTGATTCTTAGCTCCCCAGCGTAGACTTAAAGGCAAGAGGATCCCAATTGCCGTGGCCACACTTTAAACTATTTTTTTTTTCCAACATGCATTCAGTTTTTCCCCAAATTATCATTCTGTTTACCAAAAGAAAGGGAACAATATACAACAAAATTATGGGTCCCAGTTGCTTTTATGAACCTTATTCCTGAAAATCACTGCGCATCTCATCAGGGACTCAATGTATACAGGGAATACACAAGAAAATCACAAACCCTTTCCTTTGCTAGGATAACTGGGTTGTTTTCATCTCTGAATGGGTTTGTTATAAAGAAACCTGGAAAGAAATAGATGTTGCTTGGGTCCCTTTGCCCCAAGTATGTGCCTAGGAGAGCTTAGCAATGTCGGCTGATAAGACAGACAGCGCCTGCTTTCAAAGGGAGAAAGTTTCCAGAACCAAACCAGACCTGTTATCCATGCAAGGAGCACTATTCTGAAATTTCAGTGACTGATTTTGCTCCAACTGGTGCATTTTTAAGAGAGCAGATTCACTTATTTAATTATTCTGAAAAGGCCTCAACTTTTATAAAGTTCGCCCATTGCGTCACTACAATTATGGGGAACAGATTTATCTCAACATCTTATTCCAAGAGACATTTTCTATGCTGAACGCATTTTAACCCCATTTTTGTCACCTCCTATCTGTCCTTAATTCCCTGTTCCCCTCCCAAAAAAAATAAAATACCTTTCAGGTTGCAAGAACTACTTCCAATGCTGCCTAATCACATCAGTACTGTTGGTAGAGGCAGGGGAGCACTACTAGTACACTTCATGTGTTAAAGGACTTCATTTTTGAAGTACTATCTGTCTGACCCCACCATGCCTAAAGAAAGCACTGGCCAGCCACCTTTGCTCAGTAGAGAGAAGAATTTCTTCACGTAAAAGAAGCCATCAGCCCTAGCCATCAGACAAAAATAATCAGATCTCTTTTCCGTAGCAACAAACCATTAACTTCTGCCCAATATGGAATTTTCTCACCTTGGAAAAAGGAAGCTAGGGAAATAAAGAAGCCAAAGATGTCCCTCAGAGCCTGACAACTCTTCTGCTCCTGTCCTGTTGCATTCCTTGCTCCCTGACAAACACCAGGGGAAAAGCAGCAGTGACAGGACATAGCAATCTCTAACAGCAGCTTATTCAAACATACTGATCTGAAGAAATAGTCTGTACATAGACTAGAAGTTCCAAGTTACCAGGGTAAGTTTATATTCCCATCTTACCTATACCATGGTGTAGGAGCTATTTGTTATGTGCTGTTCAAGACAGCTGTAAACATTTCACACCATTTTCTACTTTCAAGGGAAGGAAGTCATTTCTCCTAATAGACTAATAAGTTTTTATCATTACTGTTTAGTCTGATTTGGACTGCTGCTCCCTCCACTAAGGAGGAATATTCCTTTACGAGGCTGCAGCTTATATATTCACTGAGGAATCTGCATATGGTTTGGTCTGTTCTTTCTGGATTCACCTAGTTGGTTTCTTTCTCAAAAAGAGCTGAAAAAACCTAAAATATTATCAGTGTTCTTCCACTGCTCCTATCAACTTGAGCAGGCAGAGGAAACATTGCAAGCTAAGTTATTTGAGTCAGAGTTTCAGCCTTTCAGATGTCTGGAATCAAATTATTCAGAAAAGATTTTGGCTGGCTAGCACTCTTGCCGCTCACAACAAAGCAGGACTTCTCTGACTCCTTCTGTGCCTCCAAAGGAAGAGTTGGGGCTCTAAACTGAGCACCCAGAGGTTCTGCCTCTCTCTCTGCTGAGCCAGAAACACCCAGGCCATGACTTACAGGGAAGTGGAAAGGGAAAAGGCAGCTACTGGTATACTTCAGTGGAGGTCTGTACAGTTTAAAATCAATTTTATTTCAGATGATGAGCTGGTTGGTTCTAATCCTGCAAAAGCATAAGTATATAGAAACACTGAACTTTCAGCAAGAAAAAATTAATTCATACTGATGTACAAAGGAAATTGCTCCCTTTTTCCCGATGTACAGCTAACTGCCTCAAGAAATGCACTAAGTTAAGGCATGAAGCAGGGGATACAAAATGCTTTTTGTCTCTGGCTCTCCCTTACCTCCCCAAAGAGGTAAAAGTTGATGAAAATGTCTTGGCAGGGGAGGCAGAATTTAGGGGACAGTGTCCTGAAAAGTCAAATGCAGCCTCAAGACCCAGCTGCAAGTCAACCAGTCACATTACTCACATGTTCTGAATCAGAGTTCAGCTTCTCCCTTAACACATGGACATGCTATGGAAGGGTGTGCTGGCAGCCATATGCTACGGTGGAAGCTAAGAACAAGAACATGGGAGGGGCCGTCAGCATGTGGGAGATGAAGTTCTACTGTAAATGATCCTTAAAAGGAAGAATAAACTAATTATAAAGGAAAAAAGCAGAGAAAAAAAACACGCTGATTTTTTCTTTGTATTAGAGGAGCAACCAGTTCAGTTAAGTTCCTACCCACTGCATAAGATGAGAAAAATATGAACCAAGACTGAAGGTGAAGCTAAGAAAGAGAGAAAACAAAAACATGCTAAATACAAGTTTTGCTAAGAATATACCCTGGATAACTGACTCAGGACTTTTCAAGTCTGTCAGCCTAAAGTACTAAAGCAATAAACATCTATCCTCTAAATCATCATTCCCCAAATACATGCTGGACAAAAATTGGTAGAGTATTCCATTTATGCCTTCTTGAGTTGGAGTAACAGCTGCAAGCTTTTCACAACTCTTCAGCTGAGGCAGCCAAGAAACAATATGACTGTTGATTTAATGAACTGATCATGGTTAAGGAATTTTGCCTTAGAGGACAGGCACTTCAATCCGTGAATCTATCAAAAAAGGCAAGAAACTGATTCTTTTTTTTTTTTTCTATCCATAGGCATAGCTGTCAGGACAATACTGGCAAGGTGAAAAATAATGAACAATTACAAAGAATCACAGAGCAGTTCACGTTGGAAAAAACCTCTGGAGGCCATCCAATCCAACCTTTGCAGGCCCACCTAGAGCAGGTTGCTCAGGACCATGTTCAGGTGGCTTTTGAAGACCTCCAGGGAGGGAGACTGCGCAACCTGTGCAAATGCTCCATCACATGCACAGTGAAGTGCTGCCTGATGTTCAAAGGAAGCCTCCTGTGATTCAGTTTGTGCCCATTGCCTCTTGTCCTGGCACTGGGCACCACTGAAAAGAGCCTGGCTCCATCCTCCTTGCACCCTCCCTTATCAATATATATTGATAATAACCCACCATAAGCCTTGCCTACTCTAGGCTAAAGATTTTCTGCTCTCTCAGCTTTTCTTATGTGAGATGCTCCAGTCCCTTAAATCATCTTCACAGCCCTATGGTGGGCTCTCTCCAGCCTGTCCATGTCTCTTTTGTACTGAGGAGCCCGGGACTGGACACAGTACTCCAGGTGGCACCTCCCCTGTGCTGAGAAGAGCAGAAAGATCACCTCTCTCAGCCTCTGGCAATACTTTGTCTAATGCAGCCCAGGAAACCATCAGCCTTCTTTTTTAGCAAAGGCACACTGTTGGCTCATGGTCAAATTGGTGTCCACCAGGACTCCCAGGTCCTTTTCTGCCAGTCTGCTTTCCAGCCAGGTGGCCTCCAGCAAGAACTGGTGCCTGGGGTTGTTCCTCCTCAGGTGGAGGACTTTGCATTTCTCCTTACTGAACTCCATGAGGTTCCTTTCAGACCATTTCTCCAGCCTGTCATGGTCCGTCTACAAAAAAATTTGTTTCTCCTCCTTGAAAGACTGATAAACAACCAAAAGTATCACCATGTGGAAAGGATACCGGTGTCCTTGTATTCATAAAGACAACTGCACATAAAGTTAAATATGGAGTTTCCATCCAGAGCCAGTGAATACATACTGTGGCAACTTTATGAACAGCACATTAAACTATAACAACCCACGCTGGAAAACAAATCGTTTACCTGTAGCAAAACATGCTTCTCCCCCTCACTGACAATGCCCAAACATTTTAGTGCCACTGACAACAATGGATTAATAAGAATGGATTCAAACAATTTAGACAACACAGCTTTAGAAATGGGTACTTTGTGCTTTCTTCATGTGCTTTTACATCCATACTGTGTTTATCTTTATGTGAAGAAGGAAAACAGTCATCACAGTTTCAAAGAGCTCACAAGTTTTCCACATCAGGGAAATAAAACTTCATAGGCAGTCTCTAATCATTCCTGAAGCCTCTGAAAAACCTACTACGATTATTACAAACAGCAGGTGAGCTAGGACAGCTCTCACGTTCAGAATGCAGAGCGGGGAAGACAGCTGCAAAGTGAACCTCGGCTGAAAGACTCAAACTCTTCAGCTCTCAATATGCAGCACGAGACACAAATTCACCATCTGATGCTTACAGCATGAGATTTTCTGGTGACGGATTTTGTGGAACCACTGCTATTTTGCATTTATAGAACTGTTAAATAGGACATAAGAAAGCCAAAGAAAAAACAAAGATTTTAATTTTTTCAGAGTTTTCATTGGTTTAGGCAGGACAAAGGATCCATGGTAACTGTACATTACTTGGCCCATAAAAACAACCCAGTTTACTCTCATCCCTAAAGAGAACTTTGTTAGTGCAATATTAGGTAGAAAATGTAGTGAATATCACCCTTCAGGTGAGCAGGATGGAACACCACTTGCCTCACCTTCCTTTTAACTTCCTTCAAGCCTCTCAGCAGTAGGCACACATAACTTTATCCACAAATTTGAAAGTCTCAAAACAGGCACAACTCAGGAGATTTTTTTTTCCAGGCCAGAAGTAGGTGGTAGAGCATCCCATACTTCAGGCAGACTTTGCCTCTTCAACCATCCATTAAATTTTAGTCTCAGGTGTTCTTCTCTTAACATAAATCTTCGACTGAATCAACAGAAGAGTTCACAGACCTCACCAACAAATACCAGCAATGATCTTTCTTTACTCAAAAGCAACAGACTGATCACATCTCCAGTGTAAGCATAACCATGAATGCTCACTCAGCAGTTACACGTCTGATGAAGAGTATCTTCCTTCCAAAATAACAGATGGCTCAGTTTCATTATCAGGAGAATTTACATACCATGCCAGGATTTAAGGGGAACAAGAAAAACAAGACAGTCAAAAGAAATTCCACAAAACCCAGCCATGTCAAAGTTAAACTCCAAGAGCTGGAAAGTGTCCTTTCCTTTAAGGAAAGCATGCATGAAGAAACAAATGATGATACTATATTTTCCACATCTTTTTGCTTCCTTTCACCCTGAAAGGAAACTGAAAGGAAAGAATACATCCTACTTGTCTTGGACAGCACGTGAGGTAGAAGGGGCTGAAGTGAGCTTTCATAAATATTTAAAATTTCAGAAGGTTGTCGTGCTAACAGGTTTAACATCAGTACAAATAAATAAATAATAATAATAATAAAAACTCCAAGGGAAAAATCACTGGTCTTTCATTTTATTTGGGTGCTGGAGTTTTGTTCTCTTGGGAAATTGAAGGAATTTAGAAGTATAGACAGCATATCCTCATTTGTACTATCTATTATTCCATTACTTAAACACAGACTGCTAAACACAGACTGAAATTAAAGTTTGGCTTCATTGAGGAATGAGGCTTTGTCAGTTTGAAAGTTATTTTTACTCTTAAGCAAGCTTTGTGTTTGGAACAGGTTACAGAAGAGATGTACACAAACAGCAGCTAAATATGAACAGTTACTAAATCTCTTAAGAGAAAGACCTACTGTTAAAAAAGAAAAATAAAAAATGTTTCAACTTCTAGGTAAAGTCTAATACATTGCATTTTCCCCTCCCAGTCAAAGAAATCTTTTCACAAGGCAACAAAGAAGGTACAGTTTCAGTATAAAAGCATTCTAGTAAAAGTAAAGCATCATCAAGTTTTTGATCATATTCAGATGCAACTAGCTAGACATTTTGATTTCAGAAGCTCCTCTCAGCTGTGAACTGTCCTGGGAGTACTGGTGGATAGTCAGCTGAATATGAGCCAGCAGTGTGCTCAGGTGGCCAAGAAGGCCAACAGCATCCTGGCTTGCATAAGAAGCAGTGTGGCCAGCAAGGCTAGGGTGGTGATCGTCCCCCTGTACTCGGCTCTGGTGAGGCCGCACCTCGAGTACTGTGTTCAGTTTTGGGCCCCTCGCTACAAGAAGGACATCGAGGTGCTTGAGCGAGTTCAGAGAAGGGCGACAAAGCTGGTGAGGGGCCTGGAGAACAAGTCCTACGAGGAGTGGCTGAAGGAGCTGGGGCTGTTCAGCCTGGAGAAGAGGAGGCTCAGGGGCGACCTTATTGCTCTCTACAGGTACCTCAAAGGAGGCTGTAGTGAGGTGGGGGTTGGCCTGTTCTCCCACGTGCCTGGTGACAGGACAAGGGGGAATGGGCTTAAGTTGCACCAGGGGAGTTTTAGGTTAGATGTTAGGAAGAACTTCTTTACTGAAAGGGTTGTTAGACACTGGAACAGGCTGCCCAGGGAGGTGGTGGAGTCACCATCCCTGGAAGTCTTCAAAAGATGTTTAGATGTAGAGCTTAGGGATATGGTTTAGTGGAAGACTTGTTAGTGTTAGGTCAGAGGTTGGACTCGATGATCTTGAGGTCTCTTCCAACCTAGAAATTCTGTGAACTTCAGCCCATAGCATTTTGACTACCATCTCCCAGAGGCAATGTCTCCCCAGAGCCTGGAGACATCCTCCACTGCCCAGTTTCCAGGATCATCTTGTGCCACTGATCTCACAGGGAGTGGAGAAAGAACAGCTCACTCCACGTACACAAGTCAAATTAACTCAGACAGAACATGTTTCACTTTTCTTTTTAAAACGAATTTCACTACTTAACTCTGAAAGTATTGAAGATGGAATAATTATCAAAGTTCATATTAGCAAACCAGACAGTTAAGCTCTTGATTGCAAAAGACAGTTGCTGTCTTATTTTTTATTATGTTTAAGTTTATTATGTTTTTATGAAAAACCCTTCCTAGTGTATCAAGACTGCCTGAATCTTCTGAAATGCAGAACACTGAAGGAGACATACACCTAAAGATTTTGTAAATGATTAAAGGAGAGAAGGATATAATTGCCCATGAAAGACATGGTACAGTCAGTCCAATCAGGAAGATCAAATAAATGATCTTCCTTTCATGAGTGACTGACCTAATCATCAGAGCCCAGGATCTAACAGCATTATCAGATTTCAATTATCCAGACATTTCAGAAAAAGAAATATACAACACAGACTCTTCCCAAAATCGCTAAAATGTGCTAGAAAATGAAAATTGATACTGAGGTGGAAAAAGCAGACAGTGATGATCTCCATTCCACTCTTAAAGTGTGGGATACAAGTTAATAATGCCAGGATTATGGGTAAGATTTATTAACTTGAACAACTGTGGCTGTGAAACACAATGGCATACTTGATCTCAGGAACACAAGAGGAAAAAAAAAAATCAGGAAAAAAAATACTTGAAACCCTCTTCAAACAATGTTAAAGTACAAAGATTGAAGATTTACAAAATGGAAGTTATGTCAAGGTTCCCAAGTAAGAAAAAAAAAAAACACAAACAAAAACAATTATAAAAGTTCCTAGGGATCAAAGTGTGAAAAAGCAAAACACTAAGCAAGATGCAACTGTGAAGGGAAACCAAGGATTAGGTGAAATCATATCACATTATTATAAACAGAACAATAGATATTATCAATAGATTTTGATATGAGAAAATGGTGGTTTTGTTTTTGTCTTTTTTGTAGTAGCTTTAACTGAAAAGGGCAACTAAATTAGATTATTAGAACACCAAATAGTAAAATGTTATGTGAAAATGGGGCAGGACATCATCCTCAGATAAAGGAGAACCCTTGAGAGAATGCATGGGCAATTTAGACATTTATCACTAATTATCAGTTTATAATACTGAAAGAAAACAAAACAAATTCACAATGAAAAGATGTTATGTTTCGGAATTTGTGAAACACGGGTGAAGTAAATATATATTTTTTATATATAAGGTTTATGTAGAATCTGTTTCAAAAAGGAGAATCAAAAAGCAGTCACTGTAACACCTGTTTCTGGAATAAATCATCAAGCAACCGATACATAAACACCCAGAACAAAGCAAGAATAGTAACAGTTGGTGTGGATTTTTTTAGTAAAAAAACATGTCAAGTCAATCTAAAATTTTCTTTATGAGAGTGTAACAGGTTTTCTGACTACAGAAAAACAGTAAACATTGTTATCATGGCAGTTTCACATAATGCTCTCATATACAAATGCAGGAAGCATGATAGAGGAACCTTCTTCAACATGGGTACTAAGCCATTTAGAAAAACATGCTCTAGAAGTTCTCATGATTGAAAGACAATGAAAAACCATAAATCAGTGGTTCCTTACCAGACTGAAACAACATACTAAACATGGTATCTTACACATAAGTCATCTACCGGACTTCAGTAGGTCTTTGACACAGTCCCACACAGCATCCTGATCTTCCAGTTTGAAAGATGCATTTGAAAGGTGGACCATTCAGTAGGTAAGGAATTGGCCTGAAGGCCACACCCAGAAAGTGGTGGTCAAGGGCTCGATGTCCAGGTGGAGGCCAGTGATGAGTGGTGTCCCTCAGGGGTCTCTCCTGGGACCGATACTCTTTAATATCTTCATCAACGACATAGACAGTGGGATTAAGTGCACCCTCAGCAGATTTGTAGATGACACCAAGCTGTGTGGTGCAGTTGATACAAGAGAAGGAAGGGATGACATCCAAAGGGACCTAGACAAGCTTGATAATTGGGCGCACATGAACCAAATGAGGTCCAACGAGTCCAACTGCAAGGTGCTGCACCTGGATCAGAGCAATCCCACGCAGGAGGACAGGATGGGAAAGGAAGTCATTGAGAGCATCCCTGCAGAGAAGGACTTGGGGGGTTCTGGTGGAAAAATATCTTGACATGAACCAGCAGGGTGCGCTTTCAGGCCAGAAGGCCAACTGCTTCCTGGGCTGCATCAACAGAGGAGTGGCCAGCAGGGCAAGGGATTGTCTCCATCTGCTCTGCCCTCGTGAGGCCCCACCTGGAGTGTTGTGTCCAGGGCTGGGGCCCCAGCACAAGAAGGATGTGGGGCTGTTAGAGCGGGTCCAGAGGAGGGCACAAAGATGAAAGGGCTGGAGCACCTCTGCTATGAAGAAAGGCTGAGAGCTGGGGATGTTCAGCCTGGAGAAGAAAACGCCATAGGGAGACCTCATTTCAGCCTTTCAGTACTTAAATGGGTCTTCTAAAAAAGACACAAAGTGACTTTTTACAAGGGCAGATACTGACAGGACAAGGGGAGACAGTTTTAAGCTAAAAGAGGGAAAATTTAGATTAGATGTTAAGAGGAAATTCTTCAGAGGGTGGTGAGTCACAGGAACAGGTTGCCCAGAGAGGCTGCGAATGCCCCATCCTTGGAGGTGTTAAAGGCCAGGTTGGATGGGGTCCTGGCCAACCTGATAACTTGATAAAACTTCCACATAAAAGAACTTTGTATGTCCCACCATTGTGACCCATTCATGTAGACTAAGTGTAACCACAAAGGAAGAGACACTACAACACAAAGCAATACTTTCACTCTACTTATAGAAGGCAATAAAACCTCAGCTGACCATGATATCCACCACCCTTGAAGAGCACACTACATTTCAAGAAAGATGAGGGCCATCTGGAAAGAGGCCATTGCTGAGTATGATTGGAGATACAGAATAATTAACTGTGAGTGAAGGAATGAAAAAAGTGGAATTGTCTAGGAACTAGGAAAAAGGAAGCAGAGATGGGAGATCTAGCAAATCTTCAATTACATTCAAGTGCGCTATACAGAGAAAGAAAATGGCAAAAGTAGTAAAGAGGTTGAATTGTAGTAAGAAAGCTCCATTTAGACACTAACGTAAACAAAATCTTATTAAGCTAATGAGGTACTGGAACAAACTGTCAGGAATGATCACGGAGCTTAAGAAAAATCTCTCAAAATTTACTTGCAGATAGAGGGGAACTAAGAGACATGCGACCAGTTCCAGGCTTCTGATTTAGTGACTCCTTTTATCTACCTTTATTAACACGGTTGTTTAAAACAAACAAACTTTCTTTTCTCCAAAATAGTGTTTTTTGGTTTTTTTTTAATAGTCTTTAATTAAAAGCTTTCCTGAATCCTACAATATCAGGCTCACAATTTTATCACATCAGAATAAATATTCATAGTATCCACAGTCTATCCACATTAACAGACGCAGCATACATATGGCCCATTAGACATTCCTAGCTTTTTCTCTCACATGTATTAAAGTTATGCTTTCAACAGATTAGGCCTAAATTCTACCACTTTAAACATGCTTAAAATTAAAGTCATATTACATATATATAAGACCCTAATGTTTCCCAGATTATAGAGTAAGATTTTGTATAACATACATACAGTAATATCTGTACATCTGCCATTATTCCATATGATACACGTTGATTTTGAAGGTTGAAATATATATTCTAAATATGTATTAAATTCTCTAGCTAAATCCCATTGCAACTGGTGTAACTGCCCTATTACTTCAGGTTTTTGGAAAAACAGGAAGCTGTACACTAAAGACTACAGTACCTAGGTACAAGAAATGGTGCAGCCAACATGAAAGCTGTTTTGTCTTTTGCTACTGCAACATAGAAATAGCCAGAAATGATTTCAGAAACTTACCACTTTCCAAGCAGACTCTCCGACAGATCTTGTTCAAAAGAAGTTCTTGACGTAATCGAAAAACTTCAGCTTCTAGTACTTCAACTTTCGATCTCCAGCCAAAATCTTGTTCAGATACAATTTTGGCTAGGTGCTCAGTGTATTCTTTGCAGCTTTTCCCTGGTGGCTTTGAGTGGATAATTGCAAAAGCCAGAGCCAGTTTTGATATTTTCAAATACCAGACTTGATTTTCTCTTCTGCCTTTGTCTTCTATTACATTAGGAAAAAACAAAAACAGAAAATAATATCACCATGACTTTATCAAAGCAAATTATGCACACTCTTTTTTTGGCTTTGAAAACTGTTCAACAGTGAGACCAATTATTTTATTTCTAGTGCATTCCTAAAATCAATCAAAGAGAAGAACCATAAACAGTTGTCCACAATGTGAAAACAAAGCATACATACATGAGCTGCGCCCCAGCTATAACAATAAAACTCAGTGTTTGAGAATAATTATGTAAATTAACAAGCACTTCAGATAGGCTTATTCTTGCAAAATGTTAAATGTAAACGTTGTCTCCACTAAAACAAAAATGAAAACATTAAGAATCCTAAAAAACAAACAAACAAAACTACTAAAAACCTAACAGCACGAGTGAAGAATGGGGCTATACTAGCTTAAACCCAACACATACTATTTCTTCATAGTGTACCAAAAAGACCCAATTCTCAAAAAAATAAAAAGTAAACACCTGAGGATGTTGGTAGTTTCCAGCTTTGGACACCTGGTAATGCTGCACTTCTGGTCCTAAATCTACATTATATCTCAGGCCTGCAGAAAGTCTTTGCTGAGAAGTACTGTTACAAAAAGCAGACTAAAGCTGGAATAAAGGTGTCTTTTCTTTCCTATTCTTGCCATCAACATCCATAAATTTAATCTCCTCCCTTCAAAGTAAGAATACACATCTTCACTCATAACTCACACAACTTCACTTAGAAGTAAGGTTCTTCACAGCAGTCAAGTAAGCTTTGAAACAAGAACTTATAATATATGCATGAACACAGGCAAGTGTAATTTTGTAAGTGTAAAATGACTGCATTGACAAAAAACACATCCTGAAGTTTTCTAATTTTATGGATTATAGGAACAAACAAATGAAAAGTAAAGAGGAGACTGAGGTGAAAACAAAATATGGCTACAAGAGAACAGCAGACAAGAAAAAGAACTTCAAAGTGACATAAGTGGCTAGTAAGACAAGCAAGGACATTTTTATAAGCTCTTTTACAAACCGCAAGGATGAGGCAAATGGAATTACTGGGGTCAGAGAAAGAAAAGGCTTATCTAGATGATTATGTTATGGGCAATAGCACAGGACTTAGGAACAAAAAGGGAAAAAAATAAATGAAAAACATCAAGTAAAATCCAGGCTAACTAGCAATATTTTATTATTACTTTTTTTTCTAATTCTGCACTATTTTCATTCAGTATTTCACACCATGTTTACTTAAAAAACAACAACAAAAAAAACCCACATTATTTCCAGAAGAAAAAAAAGCCTTCTTATGCTTTCATCCTGGCATTAACACAAAAATTATCCATAATACTATTTTTTTCCTCTCATTTTGCACGATTATTAGATAACAAGTACTATAATAAATTGTGTCAAATAACTGTGAACAATAGTAATAGCACAGGTTTCAGTAAGGGACTTTATATCACCCTTTCACCAGATCATCTGATACCATTAAGCTGATTTCTTCCTTTGGTTCTCCTCTGCTTCAGACAGTAAGGCATATAACACCATTCATTTATTTATCCAGCACATGCACTTAGAGAAGAGTTGCCTTTCAAACATTTCCTTTTCCTATTTACCTATAAAACGCACAAACAATTCCTGTGCATTCCTTGCATGTTATCCACTCAGATACACCAGTCACATTTTGAAGTGTGAGCAGAGGATAAGACCACAAGGATTCCTGAGGATCTACCACAGCCATTCTCTAAATTATTTTCCTCCACTTGAAACACGACATTCCTGCTCTGACAGTGCAAAAACAATTAGTCTAAGCCACCAGGGCACTGATAAAGATTAATGAAAGAGTAAGCCCTTAGAAACTGCACAATACTATCTATACCCACTGCCTAAAGCAGTCGAACATTAAATAAATGATACTTCATATATAATTTCTTCCTTGTAAAATCTATTTCACTCAACTTTTCCATTCATAGCTAGGAACTCCATTGAAAAACTGCAAGTTAATTCCCTCAGCCCCAAAGAATCAACATCTCTGTGGAACAACTAATTGATTTAAGACACCCTTTCGCCTTATCTATCAAAGGAAATGTTTTACAAATGCAGAACCACACAAGCAACTAAGCTACTGTCAAAGCTGTGACTAAAATGAAATACATAGGACCACACAGGAAAAAAAAAAAAAAAAAAAAACAGTAACAATTGGGGATCCAGCATTTTTGGTTCTGAACTGATGTGGTCCCCAGATTATCTCATGTTCTTAAATAGAAGTTTCACTTAGGTATCACTCAAACTGCATGTCAAGCTCTATTCTTGCTAAGTTCCCTTGCAGAGCAGAGCCAAAAACTCAGGCAGCCAGAAACTCTTCTTCTTACAAATTGCTTTCATTTCTGGTTTATCATTTTGATATCTCTGGAGACTTCTTTGCAAAAGCTTTCTGATTCACCTCCTTTAAAAAAATATACAGGCTCACTTTCTACTCTATAACATGTACGAGCCAGTACGAGCATTTTCCCATAAATTACATTCTGGAAAGCTGCAGAAGGATAGATATTTCAGTATGGGTCAGGAGACGATATTTAATTTCAGCTCTTTGTGACTGTTTATATACCTTTTATCATTAGAGAATCAACATCAACACCTTCTTTTCATGCAGTTTATTTCTACTCATGCACCAGACAAAGAGCCAAAGTCTGCTGTTTGACCACTGATACTTCATCGCCATGCGCTTCATGTGTCTCAGCCCATAACTCTGCATTGGCAAAGGAAGTAAATAAATCCACATAGCCTCTAAAAATCCACTATTGACAGAACATGTCTACATTACTTGAAGTAAAACCCAAGAATTCTGAAAGTTCTCTCTGACTATCCCAAGTTTGCAGCCTTTGTAATTGAAATATCCAATGATTCACAGTCAAGAAAAAAGTGCCTTCCCTCACACCCCCCAAAAACTAGACAAGTATTCTAAGCAACTGGTGGGAATAGTTGAGACTGAATTTCTGCAGCTCGAGAAAGAGTATGAAATGCTGCTTTAGTAAGATTTTTCCCTACTTAGGGCATTATTGAGTCACTTTGTTTTCCTTTTTAGAAGGCACTACTATATTTTAATCAGAGCATAACACTTAGTGGACATATTATACAACCCAGACACAGATAAGCAAAAGGCTCTTTCACCACACTGAAATGTTACTTACTAAAGGCAATATATGACTAATAAAACACATAAACCATACTAGTTTTGCTTCAAAACACTGAGCAGCATTCCACCTTAATACTTTGGACATAGAGTTAAGCCTTTTCCTCTTTAACATCTTCAATATACCCACTTTTACAGTAGGAGTACCTTATACTGAATGAGCTTAATGATGTGCTCTTACTCTGAAAAAAGAATTGCTTCTTTTGTGGAAAAATTCCCTGTAAAGATGTTGTTCAAAAGAAAAAAAAAAAAAAAAAGCAGTACTGATTACAAAGTTGGAGAAAATTCTGCTGGAATCTCAAAATCTCATTTTAAATCAAGTAATTTATAAGAAATGATGATATACCTGCATGTATTTCTGGAACCAATGTATTTCATACAAATTTTATTGGGTACACAGCTTGTTTACCTTCTTCCTATTGCTCTCCCATCACCATCTCTCTCCTTTTTTCCTTTTTTATGATCACGGAAAGAGAAGGCTCCGGGAGAAAAAGCAGCAGCTGTAAGAATGGATTCAAGTTTTCCACAACTCCCTAAACAGAAAGCCACTCTCTCACTAACCACTGCAAAAATATCCTAGAAAATAACTCAGTGGTTGATGCTGTTAGATATGGGGGTCCTTGCCAATTGTGCATTAGCAAAAAGTGCAGAGCAATCTGTTGCTCTCAGGAAGTGCTGCACCAAAGACCACCAAATGCGAATGCATTCCACTAAAAGCATATTGGCAGCTACAGAGCTGTATCAATGCTATTTTCCCTCATATCAGCATAAAAGTGACACCAGTGGTTAGGCACAAAAAGAAAAAAAAAAAAAAAGAAAAAAGGTTCAAAACCAAACCAGAAATTTTCCTTGGTTCGGGATAACACAACGAGAGCAGAAAGAAGTAGGTCTAGCTGACTAGTGCCAAAATATATCTGATAGGAACCAGTAGGATGAGGAATTATCCAGCAAAACAGAACTGGTACCCAAGTTACTCAAGGACAATAGGGAGAATAGCTACTTACTAACAAAGCTCCACTTGCGTGTTCACTCAATGGTTAAAGAGGAAACCACTAACACCCAGCAAAAACACCCTGCTAGAAGTGGGAAGCAGTACCCCAACAACAGATATCAACTGGTAAGTTCCCTGTGCAAAGCCTCGATCCACAGACTGATCCTGGAAGTGCAATCAGAAGATGGGATCAGCTAAAACTGCTGTCAAACAGGACGGGGCCTCCAGTTTCTTGACCCAAATAAGGAACCCTTTCTCCAGCCCTCTAACTCAACCCTGTTGAGGTCCCAGCTGAGAAATCCTTCAGCTGCTGAAATAATTCCAAAAGAAGTCATCAACCATCCTATACAGCTGTGTGTTAGATAACAAGGGGGACTAAGAGGTAGTGTAAGATCCTTTGAGGACCTTAGATATAAACAGAAAAACAGAAATGGGCTAAATCTTACTACACCAATTCGCCAGTCCTGCTGTTGTGCAGCTGCATATGATACAGCATTTCATATTACACCATCAGCTACAGTAAGATACCTTTATGGCAAGTCTCACCTCAGTTTTAACACTGTCTGCTATACATGAAGAGGAAAGAATTCTCAAATAATAAAAAAAAAAAAAAAAAAGCTATTTTCAGGTGATCACTGAAGTCTGCTTTCTTTCCATTGAGAAACTTCATGTATTTAGGACTACTCTAAAGGTCAAAGATTTCCTATTATTGGTAAAAATATATATATATATATATATAAAATTGTTCATTATTTAAAAAAAAACAACATTCAAAACACCTATTAAAGCCATGAAACTTGCACCTAAATTTAAATCACTCACTAAAATCATTTAAGTAGCTAGAAAGCATACTATCGTTTGCTTCAGATTTCTTTCGCATGCAAAATTAAAACAGCCTAATTTAAAAGTATCAACTCTGACCATGAATACCAGTACTTGAAAGAAATACAAATTCACGTGAATTGGAAACAGAGGCAGGAGCTCTGAAGCTCAGTACAAGTCTGCCAGCAGTTCAAGCATCCCTGTTCGTATCAGCTGGCTGCTGAACAGCACTACCACAAGTGGCTGATTGTGCACCTCGCTAGTTAGTGGTCCCCACTTGCCTCCCTCTATGAGGTTCTCAAAAACTGAAAGTTGAGCTCTTGCACAGGACATGAAACAAAGAACTTCCAAAGCCTGCTACTGGCACAAAAGCATCCCTTCCACCCCAGCACTCTCTTGGCTGTTGGCAGATGCCTTTCTACCTCTTACCTGTTTCTTACTGTTTCTTTTTTTCACCGTTAAATACACACAACTAAACAGTGCAGTTCAACCTCCTGAATGCATAGCCGTTGCTTTCTTTGCAGCACACAACACCAAATTAAGTCTCTAGAGTAATATATATGTAACATAAGAATATATATATATATTTTTATGGATGCTTTCTGGCTTTTTTTTTTTCCTCTTTTCCTCATGCAGAAATTGCAATAGCATCAACCACAGGCTGATAGGGATACCAATTTTCTGTTTGAACACTGTCCCGGGGAGCCCGTTCCAGCACCTGGCCACCCTCTCAGTGAAGAACTTTTTCCTGACATCCAGTCTGAACCTCAGTTAACCCAGAAAGATCCTCTAACATCACCAAAATGATAACCCTGGGCCAAACCAGACGTACTTCATTCTCCCTCATCGAGTTCTGGGTTCCTCTACTGGGCACCGACCACAGAAAGTGCCTGCCAGACACAGAGGGATTAGCTAATTGGTTCACACAAGCAAATCCTCAGGTCAAGAGCTTTTAAAAAGTATTTTGGAAGTTATTTATGGGTAAGGGACGTGAGTTTTAAATAAATAATCTTCTTGAACTCTACCTATAATTTTCTGACTGACCTCGAAGACATGGAAATTACAGGATGGGGGTGACAGGATGGAGAAGGGGGTTAAATGAGTGCTTTTATAAAAACACAGTTATACTGTGATTTAAAATAAGGCACCTCAAAATACAAACAAAACCTGAATTTGTTTGAAATAATTCAGTATTAGAGGAATACTCATGTCACAGGACTACACACCTTAGGCCTGATTCCTAAGTTTATCCATGTAATTCATGGCTAATAATGGAAGAAACTTCTTCAAATTCCATTGGCAAAACCTTACTGTTTACAGGACATTTATTTCTTATTCAGAACATCATCATCTAAGACTGAAAGCTCTAAAAATTAATACAGTAAGACACAAAATAGACTGTAACTCAATTAACTTCCAGGGCATCAAGGGCTTAGTTCTCTTCACATGTGAAATAGATGATACACATTAAAGGACTGGTCTGTCAATTTCACGCTGAAGACAAAGGTGAAAATATTGCCAGTATCTGTGTAACCTCATTGTGCGTTACATGACAGCAACCAAGACACTGACCTATTATAATGGCACACAAAACAGGTCACAAAATGATGCGAGTGCTCTAGCGGAACTGAGCTGAGCTGCAGACACATATGGCTATAACATTAAGCAACGATAAAATAAACTTGATTTAATTAGTATGCCAAACATAATACTGTCTTTTATGCATATAATAAATAATGATAATGGGACAGCTGCATAATCAAGATGAACTAAAGTATGCCTTGTGTTCCAATTAAGCAGCTTTTATTGTAAAAATGTATAAAATGCATATTAAACCAAAGCTGCTTGATGGTGTCATTTTTAAACAACATAATATACAAACATATGTAATGTAGATATAGTTACTGAGGGAAACATTCAATTTTACTACCATAATCTGAAACAATACCTCCAGCATATTCTTTTGTTGTTGTTGTTTATGGACTCAAGATGCTAAAGTGATACTGAAAATAATAAATATTTAAAAGATGTTATATCAAAAGCACAAGGAAACTTGATTAAAACGCACCATGAGATTTATTTCTTCAAACCATTTAACTCTTAAAGCATTTTAGCTTCTAAAATGGAGTCATAAATTCTCCAAAAACAATTAAGAAGAACGATTTGAAAAATATGTTAGAGCTTTTTAACATTCACCACCTGTAAACATTGCCTAGCGTTAAGAACATAAGCAAGCATAACCCCTCAGGATTTTGGTAAAACTGAAGAGTCAGGATTTATCTCCTCGTAACTACAGAAATCTACAGTGCAGACGGCTACAGCTGAGTTAACTGTCTAAACTTCCTTTAGAGATCAATGTGCAGAAACAGGGATTTCTAATAACACTTTGTCAAGTGATTTGTACCTCTGCCTTATGATGACATTGTTCATGGCCCAGAAACGTTTGTTTCCCTCCTTGGACTACAAACAGAGCTCAAATGATGGGATCAGATGCACATACACATATTGTGCACTATGAGATGAGTGCACCACAGGCACCTAAAGCTCAGACCTGCAAAAAATACTTAGATGTCTAGCTAACAAGTGAAATTATGCAGGGTTAAAATAAATACTTTTTAAAGTAAGTTTGTAATTCTAGGTTTTCTGAACACCTCAGAAGGAATTAAGTTTTCTAGAATAAAACACAGAAATCATGGAAAAACTTTGAGAACCTTGAACATTTCAACAGTGTTCATGCACAAAAAATCTTGGCATACAGATGCCAAGTAAAACACGAGAGGCATCAAGTATCTAGAAGTCCAGAATTAAATAAACATGAAACAACTAGATTGGCCCTTCATAAAGTTTATCCGCATTAGTCTTACGCAAGATCACATTAGAAAATTATACTTTATTTCCTCCCATTTTAAAACGTGTAAACTCCCATTTTTAGCTATTAAAGAAAACTGCCTTCTGCATATATATACGCATATATACATATATATAGTGTATATATATTTATACACACACACTTGTGGCTGAGAAAGCAATTTATATATAATACATATATATTTCCATGACTGTATTACATGCTTAGATTAACTCTTTCAAGGTTTGAACTGTTTTGGCATTTTGGTTTCTGAACAGAACCAGCTGACTGTTGTTTTTTTTCTTTTCCCCTAACATGCTGTTGCAGTGAAACAAACATAGAAGAATCCTAAGTCACTCAAAAGTTCAACCCTGTCAATCTTATTAAAGAAACATTACAAAGTATTGGCAGCAAGGACAGCTTATGCACTACAGGAGCCTTAAAGAAATAAAAGGATTCTACTTTTGTTCTATACCCATCAGAATAGGCCAAGTAGAAAACCCTAATGTAAGCCTGAGATTTCTGATCATTTTAAATTATGTGTATGTTCTCCCTTGAAGCTGAGAGTTCTTCCTTTTGCACTTTTTTCTCCACCAACATTTTTTTTTTTTTTGGCTGTGGCTCTTACAATGCTATCTAGTGAATCTGACACACATTACAAGTACCACTACCATGTTTTTCTTTACTATTCTCAGCAATGAAGACGTGTGTATGGATGTAAAAGGGCATTTATTCTACAAAGCCCACTGCTCAGAAATTAAAGTATAACCGGGGTGGACATCTTTCTGCTCTTATTTTAGCATGTAATTTTTTCCCCTACAGAAACAAAACTGTAATTAGTTGGAAATTGAGAATATATTTCTCATTACTGCTTTACAAAATACACTGTGAAAGTCAGATCTTTAGTCGTTTACAAAAATTCACATGTTGCTAATAGTATTTAGTCACATAAAAGGATAAATTTACAGTTGACGTTTTGGACTATGAATATATGTATCTTTACATAAAGATACATAAAGACTATCTTTAGTCTTTATATACTGCCAAGTTGCAACAAAAAAGTTGCTGTACCTCCAAGCTTTATCTACTGCATTAGTTCCTGAATTTAGAATTTCAGAGAAGAATTTTAAAAAGGCAATCATAAACCGTTTGGGAGATTATACAGGGATTATTTGGCTTCTTTCTACTTCCCACGTTAAAAAAATATACTGAATAAAACATTACCATACTTTTCAATTTCACATTTCCAACCTTTATCTGAACAGTTCCATTCTCACAAGTTTTTTATATCTGCAAAATCAGTAGCTTTCAGTGAACAAGCAACTTGCAGGTAACTTAGCAGAAAGCTTGGCTTCCTCACACAAATTTTATACTGGCAGAATGAAAGATGAGTTTGTTCAAGAGAAGCCAAATGTTTTTTGAGACAAAGAGAAGAATAGCAGGCTACTAGGAATTTAGTACTCTAAAAAGCATACAGTATCTGATGAAGAACAAAGCTTTATATTTATTATAGATGATAACATAACAATAACCACAATTAAATGCATAGTTCTTGAATATCGTTTTGTGAAGCACTGGAAGTTGTAAAAGATAGTCACAGTGAAAGTGACTTGTCAAGCATTCACAACCAAGTCTATAGGAAATAAATTACTTCTTACACTTCAGTTCTGTTCAATTACTCCTTTATTCACAGCTCACCCTGAAGAGCCCCGTCCCAACAAGCCGAGCCATGGCAGCCCAAAGCAGCCCCTCACACAGCTTGCCCAGGACAAAATGGCTCCAGGTTCACCAGGCCCACGCAGGCAGACAGTGATCAACTGCTCACATGCTGAAACAAAGATGTCTGCTTCTGTCACTGGATTCACTGGTGCACCAGATAATTACCAGATCTCCACACAAAACATGATATTTACAAACACACTGTCTCCCCACACAGCAACAGCAGTGGCAGGCCATGCACTCACACCAACAAAATGGCGTCTGGGTGGGGGCATCTCCTCAGGCCGGTGCCCAGCACCTTCACCCAGCCACCCTTAGCATTTCCCTGGCCCTATGGAGAAGGCTTTCAGAAAGCCTCAACCCACCTGCAGCAGGACCCCTGCTTTGGGGGACGCTCCGGAGCTCCATGGCAAGCCCTCACAGGCGGCACACTCAGATCCACGCTGCCCCCTCACAGGTGGCAGCCCAGCCCCAGGGCTGAGGGGCTGCACTGGGGTAGGCAAGCTCCTGGCTCCAAGCCTGCCTGGGCCTTGCCAGGCCCTTGCTTAGGCTGAGGGAAAAACAAGGCTGGGGAAGCATGGAAGCCTTGTAGAAGATGGCCAAATTAACAACTACCTCCCTGGTTTCAGAAAGGGAGTCCCCCTGCACGAGGGAAGTGGGCATGCAAGGCTCTGAGAGGTGCAGAGGCAGTGGCTTGGTTCATGGGCTGGAGCTGCTAGTCAATAAGGCTCTTAATTTTACTTTTCATGTTGGCTGTTGAGGTGGTGTTTTCATTTAGAGCTCATCATCATCACCTGTGTCTCATAAAATGGTCCTCCATGTTTTTATGCTGGTGGATGCTTGGTGTCAAGCTGACATTAGTTTTATTGAGTAAGAAGGTCTCATGAACTTCTTGATTAATTAGGTTCTCTTTTCTTGTTTGGATATCCATGAGATCTTAAAAACTTTGAAACAGTATTTCTTTAACAGTACATTGGAGATGTATGCTCCCTTTTGGCTTACACACTGTGATCAAAGCTTGCCAATCAGCTGAAGAAGTTATTATTGTATGTATAATTAAATTCTTTACAAAAGCTATGCTGAAAAGTTTGTGTTGAGTCCTTCTTGGCCAGAAATGGTCTCTCAGCAGTTGATGAAGGAGGAGAGGGAGGGCAGGAGGCAAGATAAGAAATCAGTGAGGGAGTTGGTTGCATTGGAGTTAGATTTATCAAAATTTATAAAACTCCTCAGTATAGGAGGACTGATCTTTGTAAACACAGAAGTATTCAGCTATGACAAGTAATATGTATTTTTAAAATTCTCACCCCCCCCCCTTTTTTTCTTGGATAATTTAAACAGCTTTGTTTTCAACACTTTAAGCTAATTTATTAAAAAAATCCTAATGCGTTTATCAAGATACATAGTGTCAGATTTCTGATCTTTTTTTTTTCCTTGAAAAATAAATTCACCATTCTCACTACAGAAAACACATTGCAACTTTCATTTTATACTCCAAATGATAAAAATAAATTAGACTGAATAATTTAGAGAGTATTTTCTTTCTGACGGTGCTACTTATTTTTCAGTGAAGCCCAGAGGAAAAAATAACAAAATATTCTCCAGACTTTTTATATTACTATTTTACTTCACAACAACTTACCAGCAGCCATACTTTGTTTATCCTTTCCTGTGTATCTCTGTGCATCTGCTGTGCATAAAAGTGATGCAGATACTTCTCAAAGTGGACACTCATTATGTAGAACAAAATGTCCATGTTTTCACATAATCTTTTCAGTTGTGACTGAAAGAAAAAATTGAGAGACATAGAAACATAGAATCATTTAGGTTGGAAAAGACCTCCAAGATCATCAAGTCCAACCATGACATTAGTGCTTTTACCTGCAATTCTGGGTTTTATATACAGAAAGCTGAATGTAAAAGGCAGAATTAGGCAGAAGCAGTGTTATTACTGTCTAAAACTAGGAAGTGACTCTGACTGTTTTTGTTGTTGTTGTTGTTTGTTTGTTTTCTTGTTGTTTGTGTATTTTTATTTTTTTTTGGTTTTGTTTTAAAGTACCGGTGGTACCCACAAGGGTAGGCTTGTTGAGAGACATCTACCAAGTCTGAGACCTTTTACCACTAAATAGCTGCCAGTTAGAATGTTTTAGACTTGATTATTTTGTACTTAAACATTCAAGATCTGCATAAATTTAATTTTAGATTCACAGCTCTTTTGGGGGGGATTAGAAACTAATGGTAGATAAAAGCAATGTGTCTCAAACTTCTAAACTCATTGTATGCACTTTCAGAATGCAAGCCATGTACACTTTACAGTTTTTAGTTTTTTATTTTAAATTAAATGAAGCATCCCAATATTTTAAGGTGGAAAAAACTTTCTCTCTCTCTACCCCCCACCCACCTTCCATTTAAACAGAATATCTCTTTGCTGTTCATCAGAAAGCAGCAAATAAGGGCACAATCGGCTGCAGACTCACTTTGAGAAACATAATTTTGGTCTATTGAAGAACACTTCTCAAACATAACATGTAGCTTTTTTTAAACTTGCATTAACTTTGTGTTCTTAACACTTCCAGTGATTACATAATCTAATAGATTAGCTTCGCAATCAAGGAACAATGTGTGTGCAAGCTAGTTACATCCAATAAATAAAAAATAAGATACAATTTCCATTTTAATACCCAAACACTGGGTGATTATTACTGCATGTAATCTCAAGTGAAGCAACATTAAAACCAAGCTTTGATTTCAAATAAGGAGTTTGTATATCATGAAGGGAACTGACTCTACTAGCTGCTGATAAATTCTTTTGATCTCTGTTTCTGAAGATGCCTTTTGATCTGAAAAATAGTCAAAGGATATACTCATGGCACAAGGTCATACAAAATAATTAGCTGCTTTTATTAATAATTAAACATAAAAGCGGTGCAGGTGTTTAATTGCATTAGAGATCGTGCATTCTCGGTATTTAACCAATCCATACACTGAATAATTACAGACAAGTCAGTGGTCAACTAAACACAAAAACACAACCTTCAATCAATTGTTAAGTGTAAATGAATTATATCACTGTAGAACATGCAGGCCCTGCTCTTACTGGATGCCTGCAGTATCAACAATTAGAACAAACATGAAAGTATAACTTTTCTTTTGGAGAACTACAATTTGTCAGAATTCATTAGACATCTTCATGTTTTAGCACATCTCAATTTACCCACGGGCTGGAAGTGTCTAAAAACACATAGGAAATATGTTGTCTCAACAGATGTAGTTTGCAGTTTTGTGTAGTTTATGTGGAGTAAGAGATGTGCCAGTTTGAGAAGAGTGAGTGAAAATCACTTACAGGAATGTCAGTGTCTTCTCATATGAGCTTTCATTCTTCTATGTTACAGTGCTATATATAATTAAAGATAAAAATTTTGGCATCATGCATCTTCATTACTCAGCATCACGCTCTTCAAAATGGATTGTAATATGTTTGTGATGGCTCTATTCTGTATGTAATTACGATGACATAAATATGGTTCAAGTACATTATTAGCCTCTTTGATCATAATCTGCAATTCTTAACAAATCATCTGATTTAGGATGTTCATGAAGTTATGCAATGACTTCTTTGTTACTGTTCAGAAATAAAGCATCACCATCAGGAAGGAAAGATAACACTTCAGCAGCTGAAGAAATGAAAATCTCGCTTCTCCAAAAGCAATGTAAAAACTTAGGCACAATTTGAGAAGAACAGGGAAACAAACAACACTCACTACTAATTGGATGCGACATACCATCAGTTATCATGGTATGCTTTGTTATGAAGAAATACTTTACAGTGCTTTATTTAAATGTTAGCACTTACATAACACTGTAAAATTAGATGCACACACACGATATGACAGCAGAATCCATTCTCTTCTCTTCTACTAAACAAAGAGAAAACCTTTCCCTTCAAGGATTTCACTGTCTAGAAACCAATACAAAAAGATCCCAGTGAAATCAGGTAAGGAAAAAAGGGCAAAAACATCCTGGCAAGTAATCCAAATGATGGTCATATTTTAATGTAGACATGTTTAAAAATGATGTGACAATGTAACAGACACTTTTCTGAATTTGCATTTCATCATTGATCTCAGACTAACCAAACAATTTTGTGAGAGTTTATTCTTCGTTTCCATTTTACAGGACAACAGACAACTGGAAAGAAAGAAAAAATAATGTAAGTACATATAAAAATTTTTCAATTAATTTATTACTTCATGATTCCATGAGCTTTTCTTTTTGAATATTAGAGTTGTGAAATATCTATCCTATGACAAAGAAAATTCAGATTACATTTCCACACATGGGGCTAGAATCAAAGAGCTTCTAAGGCATGTAAGTCCTCCCTAACTACCTGAGAATACAGAAAATTAAGTGACTTAAAATATCTACATTATTTGGATTTATGCTGAGACATATTGATTGGCATTCCTCTGTGAAAACATTGGGTGTTAGATGAATTACAGGCTACAATGTTAATTTCCTATTAATTTCCAGGTTCATGGACCTATTATAACAAGTCCAGAGGAGTTGATCAGAGGGCTGGAGCACCTCTCCTATGAAGACAGGCTGAGAGAGTTGAGGTTGTTTAGCCTGGAGAACAGAAGGCTTCAGGGAAATCCTGTAGCAGCCTTCCACTACCTAAAGGGGGCCTACAGAAAAGCTGGGGAGGGACTTTTTGTCAGGGAGTAGAGTGATAGGACAAGGGGTGACGGCTTTAAACTAAAAGAGGGTAGGCTTAGATTAGATACTCAGCAGAAATTCTTTACTCAGAGGCTGGTGAGGCCCTGGCACAGGTTGCCCAGAGAAGCTGTGAATGCCCCATTCCTGGAGGTGTTCAGGCCCAGGCTGGATGGGGCTTTGGGTAACCTGATCTAGTGGGAGGTGCCCTGCCCATGGCAGGGGGGTTGGAATTAGATGATCATTAAGGTCCCTTCTAACTCAAACCATTCTGTGATTCTGTGATTTCTTCCAACTGACCTGAACGGGTCTGGCATAAGTTTTGATCAAATTCATCTTTGGAACATACCTGCTTAATTGCAATTCACACACACACAAAAAAGTCACATGCTACCTCACTTAATACAGAGCAGTAGTGTTAGTGTTGCTAGCAGCTGTCTAGGCAGTAGCTTATTGTTCAGGGATTGAGAGATAGAGAATATTTTTTTTTCTTTGGGGGATATTTGCACCTTGGCTCCCATAGGAGCACTGCAACCTGTAAGCAAGATGGTGTTACCAGACAGAAACATGTTAAGGTACATACTATCTGTATTTTGTGAAAGACATGACTATTCCAGATCAGGGGAACTTTCAGATCTGTGAACTGTATATGGGCCAAAGTACTCTTCTTCCTGCAGTTCACAAAATACAACATTTTCTCATTTTGTGGAAGCATATATTTACATATTCTGATGTGCACACGTAGATAGTAGTTGACAGACCTAGGTCTATGGGCTAAGCAGTCCTGTTTAGTCTCCAAAATTAGGGCAACTTCTTCCCTCAAAAGACATGTATTGCTCTTGTAGGTGAGGAGGGGCAGGGCAAGCTACTCAGCCATGTCACCATTTCATTCAGTCAAAAGGTGTTTTGTCAGTCTGCTGTAATTCTAAATGTGTCCCACTGTGTTTAACAAGATAAAACAGTTAATTCATTTGTTTTTCCTAGTGTGAAATGTAGGCTTCATAATAAATTATTAAAAATGTACATTCATGAAGCTGAGAATTAGTTGTATCTAGCAAACAAGGAAAGGAGGTTGGAGAAAGAAGAAACATTCCTCAGAAAAAATAAATTTTTTTAGACTGGTAAAATTAATTTGTAATGCAGTATATGCCATAAATATACAGGTCATATACAGAGGTATGTACTTCTACTGATGCATATACACATGCATTTAGATAGATAGATACATACATACATAGGAAGGCAGAGAGATAGATATTAAAGTGAAACAAGCTGTAGACAGAGGCAAAGAAAATAATTTTTGTTATCTGTCTATTATGTCCCAACTATAGCAACTGGCTTCCAAAGATAAAACAAACACTTTGTCCCCTCTATATGCAATTTTCTTTCCCTTAAAAAAGTGCCATCACTTGTCCTAGTTCAGTGGCTACTGAACTTTACAGCTGAAGGGCTGAACATAATTTTAAGAGATCAAGAGAGCTGCAGTCAATACTGTATCTGTTTTGAAACTCTAATCCTGTGCTTCCTGGGGCTCCTGGAGCCCATCAGGGAAGGGTAATGGACCTAACAAATCCTTTCTTCCAGGCACTGAGCTGTTGCTGTGGAGAAGAAGAGCATCTGCTGAGAGCATGAGAGGGACTAGTTACTGTGGTTCCCATGCCTGAAATAAAATGGTGGTGATACACAAATGTGAACATCAGTAGATACAAATGAAGATGCCCTTTAAAATGTGCATGGCATGGCTCAAGTGAAACAATTTCAAATTCAAATAAAATCATTACAAGTCCTGGTGCAGCTGTCCAGAAATCTGCAGCTCTGCAAGTGGGCTGCAGGCTATGGGTAAGAACCACAAAGGCTGAGCTGTGCATATTTTAAGGGAAAAAAAAATGCACGTGTCTGTAAGACTCCACTAATATCTATTTTGTAGAAGGATTTAAGAGACAATCACCCATCTGCCAAAATATGCATGCTGTCTTTAATCATGTTTCTGCAGAATGAAGTAAAAACATCAGAAGAAACTTTAAAGGAAAAGTATACAAGATGGTCGACTGTATTTCTCAATTACTTATTAAGAAATTTGTCCAAGACAAATGATTAAGAGGAAAGAATATGCAATGAATGTGAATATAAATTTTATGATATGTGTAATTTTGGAACTAGACTGAGTGGTTGTGACTTACAACATCACTGAGACACCTGTGAGAGGGGAGGATGCTTCATTTAAATCCACGAAAGCTGTTGCATAAATGTTGTTCATAAAATTAACTAAACTAATTCAGCTCTGGCTTTGATTCTAGCCCTTTGATGAAATAATTCACTATTTAATTTTTGAGTTATTATATGTAAAATCAATGAATGTTTTTATCATTTCAGCTGCAACATTTTATTAAATGCCCTTTACTATAAGCTTGATTTGTTGTATAACCTGAGTTCTCAACTATTTGGGGGAAGATGAAAGAAAAAATAAGTCAGCAGAGTTAAATCCTTATGCAGGTTACTTGGGTAATTCATATCTGAGAACAAAAAAATCTTTCTCTGTGGAGTTCTGTGGAGTATATGTGGCACTTGATATATGTACTATATAAGTAAGTTCCTTTAGGTTTGTAAGAGTTAAACTGAAGTTTAATCAAAAGTTTTACTCGGCATCAATCTGTGAGAACCTGAGGTGAAATTGGACCAAGTAAAGTATTCATGGAGATAATCCTCTTGTATTCCCATGCACCTTGCATTTGGAGGGGAGTTATTTTCCAAAAGCTTTTATAATTTTCATTCCTTCTTCAACTCTGCTATTTTATTTATGCTTTATCACCAAATTCTACACACAGATATGTGCATGACTTCATTGAGAGTCATCTCAAGGGAAAATGTGGCCTTTAATAAATATGCAATGAGGCACAGTTGTGATTGAGGTAGGTAGTTTTAAGATGCATAGCTTGATGATTTCAAAACCAGATTTCTTCAGACACGCCAAAGGCAGGTATATGTCATACTAAATGCTTCTTGAATTGAAGTATAAAAGGGCACCCTAAACATTTTTCAAATGATGCAGAATCTATTTCCTCATTTTCCATAACTCAGAACCAGCCAAATTGGATTTTTAGCACACTTTCATAATAATTCATATTTGGGTAGTGAACAAACATGAAAAATGTCAGCACAACATATTATGTTCTTAAACCTATGAATGCCATGATAGAAATACCTTCTCAAATGCAGTTAAAGCCATTGCAAGTGAGATACTATAAAAAGTAAAAAAGATGCTTTCCTCTTTGTTTCTTCATTTGAAATGTTTGCTTAGGTAGTCCTCAGAACATGGTTCCTTGCTATTAAATATCTTTAAGAATTAATACTTAAAATGCTCCAGACTGTTCATAATTTGTGAAGCACTGTCAAAGTTCAAAGAAGCCTATATTGCCACTGGTGTTTCCCCATATGCTCCTCCTCTGAAGTGATTACTTATGTACTTATTTTCAAGGCTAGAGATTGTTCTGTCAATTTTCATGAAGATCAGTGTGTCCTCACTATTTTTATTTCCCTTGTGGAAAAAAGTAAAGATAAACTGTCTGAATGCTCTGGGAGTTTACTCCAGTTTAAAGTTGATACTGAGCCAAAGAGATGATCCCAGTGTCCCATAGATCATTCCTTAGCCTGGCAGTCAATATGATTCCACCTGGGTCTTCATATCTGGTAAATCCAGCAGAAGCGACACCAAGCATGGAAGTGCACATCAGTTGAAAGCATAAGAAATGCCCCAGTGGGTTCATCTAACCCATTTTTTTATCCTATAGCAACAGTAGAAAAGTCTGTTAGAATATTATTTGGAGATTACTAGCTGGCATCTGTTTTTTCCTCTGTGCTTTGCTTCAGCTCTCAGACAATTTTGAGCCCTTCATTAGTGCTATAGCTGAGCATCTTGCTATTTCCTTGACCAAATTCATGTCAGAAAAGTGCCATTGCTTAAACTTTTTTTTTTTTTTTAAACAGAGTGTAACAGGTAATCAAACACCGTGTGAGATATTAAATTCTGTCTTCAGTATCCTTACTAGAACCCTATCTAATACAGTCAGTTATCTCCCATTTGAACCATGTGATTAACAAAATAGTAACCAACAACTAACTTGGACAAAAGAGTTTGGTTTTGCCTTTTTTTTTTTTTTAATTTATATTTTTTTCCTCCTTCTTTCATGAAATGGCAGCTGTAAGCCAGGATATATCTATATAAAAGATCACTATATATTTTTTGAAGACACTCGTGCAACAGAGATGCTAATGCAGTTTTCAAAAACTGGGTGCTTAAATAAATTGATTATAAATTCAATAGACTAAGTTTTAGTGTGTGCTCAAGCCACTATTCCAAACACATCCTAAATTCTCTGCAAATTTGCAGGACAGAATATTTATGTTTTTGTGTAAGAACACCCAAATAAAGATACTACAGAATTTGTAACTGAAAAAAAAATATTTTGAATATTGTGTCAAATGTCATTCCATACCAATTTTCTATCATTAAGTTACATTTCCATGATTTAAATGCAGTAAGCTTGCACCGCAGAGCTAAGAAAGTCCATGTGAGATATCTAAGTAGCTCATAAAAACCTTTCAAGCTCTTGGTAAGTACAGGAAATTCTGAAAGGATCATTCAGATGTCCTTGAATGAATTCAAAGATTATATGAACGACCTTGAAAATAAAACTTCATAACAGAAAAATAACACGTTCTTAACTATAAAATCATAAATGCAACTCAAATCAGACTTTTGAAAGGGCTTACTAAGTTTTCAAAGGAGATCTTTGAATGGGAACTTTTTGAGCATTTATATCAGAAAATCATGAACAATGGATTGTTAGGTGACTAAAACAGTTCAAGCTAAAAAGAAAAAAATAATGTAGATTTATATTTCAAATTTAAAAATAAAATTAAAAAAAAATCAAAAGCTTTAAAATAGTATTGATCCTCTACAAAATAATGGTGTATTATTTCCATCTTCTTCATTATTTTTCCCCATATAATAAAGGCCATTTAATGGATAAGGCCAATCGATAGAGTCCATTTTTAATTTCTAGGATCGCTTCTTAGAAGCTAACGTGGTTTATATGGTGATTAGATGGTGCTGCAAAACTGATGTAGTTACAAAACGCATAGGGGTAAATTCTTTGAGTCTGAAAGGTATGAGAAATATTTGGTAACATCTCATTTTAAAGTATGTTTTTGAATCTTTTTGAAGAGGTCATCTTCTTATGTCTAAAGTGGAAAACAAACAAACAAACAAACAAACTCACAGTGTAATGTCTTCTTGTTTAGTCACTAATAATGGTAACAACAGAAACACCTAGATTTGGAAAGAGGATAGAAGGAACTGTAGGAACTTTCTGCATAGAAACAGGAAAGAACCAAGAATCAATATAAATCCTTTCTTTGGCTTTCTTGATATGTCTCAGGTATGACTGAACCCATAAAAAAAATATTGGTATAAATTTTTAAGATCAAAGCAAGAATCCTCTCTTTCCTTTCCAAATATAAAAATGCTGCTGCAGACATACACTAAAATAACCAGTGAGGTGAAAAACAGCTGATTGTGCTTTTTTGGTGCCAGTTTCTAGGAAGGTGATCTTCAATCACTTGGGTCAATGAATGATAAGGAAGTAAATCATTTCACTGTAGACCAGTACCTGTTATCTTTGCTTTGTCCTAGTCTGCTGCCAGTCTCCCTGAGGCTGAAATGCAATTGTGAAGGAGCAGAAGTGACACAGAGTGGTTTTGATTTCATTTCTCAATGTTCTATCATTGAGATTTAACACTATACAAGGTACCCATATATTCCAAAGACTGTAGATTATGTGTCTCTTCTGGTAAATGTTTTGCAGATCAAGTAATTGCTTGAATTATCAGTAGGTGGGCAGAATAGACTCATTTTTTTTCCAAGGACGGCTGATCATGGATTTCATTCAGCTCCTTCCACACAGCCCTTTGAGTGGTGGGCCTTTGGGTCAGGGCCAGGAAGCTGGTGTGTTTCCTTCTGAAATCAACAGAAGGAATTGCTGCTTTTCAGCTTTTAGCAGTAATCTACCAGACTTCCATAGAAGTTGCTAGGCCAGGCTGGTAGGCAACCTAGGCAAATGAAAACTGTACACGCAAGCTGATTCATGCACCTTTGCATATACAGAAAGTAGTTAGAAGAATCAGACTTATGGGTTTGGACACACCAGTGTAGGTAGATAGAAGTCAAGTCTTAGGTCTCCTTGGTTACTCCACAGGATAAGTGGGATATTACTAGGCACCTTCATTAAACTCCCTTTAAACAAATTCATTGAAAAAAATCCATGACAAGTAAGGATCAGCCTAGAATCTCCCATGATATTAACAGAGAACAGGAGGAGGAAGGATACAGAAATCTGAAAAGTAATATTAAAATTGGGATGTTTTTACCGATATTTTGGAGGCAATCTGAACTTTTCATTTGGTTCCCTATTTACATGGATTAGTTTGTCAGTCTTCCTTTTACATCCTTTCAGATTGATAGGAAAAACAGGAACATAGAACATAGTTACGAGTGTGCTTAAACTGACAATCCAAGTATCATGGAGGTCAAGTCCCCTGGGCAATAATTCTCTGATGCTGTAATAATCCTGAAATGCGTGGCCTACTCTGCCTCCAAAGAGCTCAAGGAGAGCCACAGAATGCTTTGGATCCAGCAGGATCTGTTTCGTAGATTTCTCTGCTAGAAGACAGCAGTAATGTGCATTAAAAGTAACTTTTGCTGGCGGATTGGATAAATTTTACTAATGAAATAAGCTGAGTTTAGAGGTCCAAGTAATGAAACAGAATGTTTAATAGATGGATCTAAAAGCTTCAGAGCCAAACACAGCGGGCCAAATTCTGGGATTCCTGATTCATAGAACTGTTTGCTCATATATGAATAGTACCAGCTTACTCACCACAGAATCACAGAACAGCATGGATTGGAAGGGACCTTAAAGATCATCCAGTTCCACCCCCACTGCCAAGGGCAGGGACACCTCCTACCAGACCAGTGCCCAAAGCCCCATCCAGCCTGACCTTGAACACTTCCAGGGATGGGGCATCCACAGCTTCTCTGGGCAACCTGTGCCAGTGCCTCACCACCCTCTGAGTGAAAAATTTCCTTATAACATCTAATCTAAATCTACTCTTGTTTAGTTTAAAACTGTTACCATTTGTCCTATCATAACAAGTAAAAAGTCTTTCTCCAGCTTTCTACCAACCCTCTTTAAGTATTGAAAGGTCCCAATAAGGCATGGAAGTGCTGAAGTTTCTGACAGATTTGGTTAGAGATTTGTATAAGCTCTAAAACAAACCAAAGAAAGACTAGGATTTGATTCATTGTACCTGTCAATATTCCACAACCTTTCCTTTTCTGCTCTCTCCCAGTGAACACTTGCTAGTTCAAGTCAACTTTTGTGGCAATTACCATTCTGAGGACAGACAAGCAAACAGAAGAACCATCAAGGAACCATGCAGAGACTTTCAGAAAGTCAGAAGGAGCTTGAAATTCTGTCTGAAGAGAGTTCTCCCTTTCTCGTGGAACTGTTTGTTTGTTCCATTGGTTTGCAAATGAAGCACCCTGTCGTGCTGTGCTCGAGAGTTGATGGATGAATCTGTTTTACACTAGAAATGATCTCTACACTGCTAGTCAAGCTCTTTTTGTCCCCCATGGATTCTGTGTATGGCTGGTTTTCCCCATACGGAATAAGAAGTAAACAGAGACTGATAGATATTGGCTTTCAATCATCTGAACTGTCAGCTGCTGTGCATTAAGAAGTTATCTATGCCTTTAATTGTGAGTAGGAAAGGGATTTAGAGCTTGCAGAAGCGTAATTGTTTCACAGTAAATCTACAGATAAGACCCTCTTCCTTACTGCCCACACACAGATCCACTGACTTTAAAATATTAAATTGTCCCTTTCCCTTCAAATGCTAGTGCCTAAAACAAGATCTATTATCCTGAAGCCTTCTTTGTAGCTTGGGCTTGAACAAAATGTCAATATTGCAAACCAATAACCAAAATGAGGAAATATTAAAATGAAGCAAAAGGCAGCCTTTACTATTGCCATATTTCTTTACTGCATTAATTTTGAAACATGCATCTATATTCTGTCTAATCCCAGTCTTAGTGCCAAAAGTTTTGGTAATTGACAGGCTTCTTCCTATATGACTGTTGCTGGAGACAAGGTGTAAGTTTGTGGGGGAGGGCAAGGCAGGAGAAGATGTTTATCTTTTAATGTGCTAAATACTGAGAAATTTTCTTTTCAATGTACTTGATCAGCTAAAATAGGCTTGTTTTGATGTCTGAATCTCAAAGTTTGGTGAATTGCTTAGTCTTTGTTATAGATGGGCTTGAAATCAAGGGAGCAGAATGCAAAAAATGCTTAAGAAAATCAGGTAAACAGTCCTGTGATTAAATAAGTATCTGCAGTCTCCATGGAGTTGCCTTTGTTTCTTTTGAGCTCTATCAAATTTATTGTGTCCGTGTAGTAAGAACGCAAGAATATATGCCTATTTAGCAAAAAGTACCTGTGTAAACAAGCTAATGAAAGTCCCAGTTGATTGTATTTCCTAGCCTGCCTAAGAAGGCAAGTGATTTTGCTTATTGATATTATTAACAAAAGAAGAATGCACTTCAGAAAAAAAAATAAAAAAATGTCTCTGTTTATCAATCCTTTGTTCACTAACTGTAATTTACAGTTAGTTCACTAATTGCAATAACATTTTTCATGGTTGCACTGTAGAGTGATTTCTCATTTAGGGTGAGTCTAAATGCATGTTTTGGATCAGTAGGTGATGCATGGGAATCATGCTATAAAAGAAACAAACACTGCTTGCACCAGCCCAGGTTAGGACAGGTTGTTCCAGTCCTACCTCTCCAAACAAGCAGGACAAGTCATAACATGGTGGTCAACACCGCCAAGATTCCATGTGACAAGAGTGACCAGGCCAGGGGACAAGGAGATGTGGTCTGAACCACAGCTCATCTTCAGGTAGACTTCCTGCTGCAAAGAGCTGATAAACCTGGGAGTCACCACTGAAAGCTGGTGCAGTTTCCGAGAAAGATAGTGCCTCGTCTACACCCTTTGCCACACAAAGCAGGCAACTATCCAAATGTCAAAGATATTTAGCATTTCAATGGAGAGATACATGGCTATAGATAGTTAATTTTATCCCTGTCTTCCATTTTTCATTCTTATTGTCCTTCCTTTCCTTTAATTTCTTGAAAACAAATCTTTTACACATACAAAAAGGCATACTGAACCATTAAATGTCAAATAAATTATAGGAATAAAACATTTTGGCATTGTGCCACTTCTTTTAGGCTGCAGTAATAGCATTTGGCTTGGTATTTCCTCCAACAAAGAGGTAATCTGTTTCCACAGCTACCTTATAGCAAAGGATGATGTTAAACGAATATTTGTGGAATTCTTTGTGCTTGACATCTGTCTTTCCATTTTAATTGAGTTAATGGAATTCCTTTGTGTTATGTGTGTATTTCAATAACCATTTTCTGCTAAAATTTTCAGGTGGAACTTCAAATAGCTTAGAGTAGAATTTTATATGCTGATCAATGATGAATAGAAAAATACAATTGTCATTCTTTTCCTTCCTATTTTTCTAAGATGATGAAGTGTAGTGTGTACTGTTACAAAATCAGTAGAAGGACAAAGTCAGGGTGGGATCTTAGTATTTGTTATAAACTATATGATCCTACAATTCAATAAGTATACAAATTTCAGTAGAAAAGTGAGAAGAATTTAGCAATACTGTCTGAGATGTTGACTTTACTTACTGGTCTTTGAGCAATTTTTGTGTGCTTAAACATGTATTCATAATGGCACTACATTTTAATTAGGATATTACTCATATTATTCTATTGATACTTGGCTGCAGGGAACAGAAATATATGTACGTAGTGAGAAAACAGACAAATGTAAGTTCAATAAAGTGTTAAATGATAACACCAATAACCACAAAATAAGGTGGTAGGAAAAGAAGGGAACTGACCACTGACATTGTTCAACAACCCATGAATATAATATTAGTCTTGAAACACTGACTTGCAGACTAGCCAAGAAATTGCATAAATTACTTAAGAGCTTTTAACATTAATGTTTTTAATAATTTATGTCATTTGCAATATGCAGCATGTCACATTATTGCAATACTCAATATGCTATCTGTTACCATCTACTTGGTTGTTGTCAAATTTTCCTAGCCTCTTGTTAGTATGTAAGAGAAAAAAAAATCAATCTCCTTATATAATTTAGGGAAACAAAATGAAAAGTTAAAGCTGCATGAAAACCATTTTTTTTATTTTGATGTTGTAAATTCTCCTCAAACAATCAATCTAGAGCCAAGAATTCTCCCAATCAGACACCAGGGCTGATAAGCTGGCTAACAAAAAGATAGATAGTTTCTAATATTTGTTGTTTTTATTAACTTAGCTTATTATTAACTTATCTGAAAAGCTATTAAACTTTTCAGTTTTTCAATTTTATTGGGCACTCATAAGTCAGTAGACTAAGCAAAAACGTCTTGTAGAAGAAATACAGTTTTCAAATGCTTTCAATTGTTTCAGATGTTTCAATGACTTTCTTCTCTGACATTATACTTGTTTCTATCAACCAGTAACATTACTCTACCTCGAATCTTGCCAGAGATCTTAAAAGCATTATAAGCAGATCAAATCTGAAATCTGAAATCTGAATTGATGAAGTTGTTTGTTTAGTGAAGTGCTATGTAACTATGGAATCTCATGCTTCTGAGACTTTGGTTTAAATCTAGTTTTCACCTACAACAATTAGAAAATTAAGTGATGATAAATAGGTGACTGATGTTAGTTAAGTTGGCAGTCTCAGTATAAAGAACCTTTTTAAAAAAAGATATATTGACCTTTTCAGTTCAGTATGGGATTGACATGTTCTGACATCAAACAGTCCCTCTTTAATTTTTGGTGCAGATGTGGGATGTCTGACTGATGTTGTATGTGTGTGTGTATACACATTCATACTCAGACAATTCATTTTCCAACTTCTGGGATGGATGCAGCTTAAGAAAGGAGTTTTGTATCAACTAACAATACCTCTCTAAATAAAAAAAAATAAAGGTACGAGAACAGACAGACCTTGAAAGACTTTCAGTATCATACATGCAACTGGTAGACTTCGTAGAGTTGAGCTGGGTAACAGTTTGCTGAGCTAGACCTGGAAAACCCTGTATTTTGCAAGATCAAGTAAATATTTACAAAAATTTCTAAATCTCCATATATATGTATTTGGGCTGTCTGGCAGAGCAGGTCTATTTATCAGGTCATGCTGGGAGAAGCATTAACAACCCCCCACTCCTAGTAACACTCCTGGAGATTATGTTAACTCGTGTTTACCACCAACCAGCTCAAAACCCTCCACCCACAAAACACACAGGGGAAGGTAGAGATGGTCTTTTAAGGAATTTATTGAGATATTATGGTGGCTTTTTTTTTTCCTGTTTTTCTCCTGAGGCCCAGATAAAACCTGTATTTTCTCCCCCCACTCGTGTGTTCTTTGTTCATGAGTAGAAGGGAAGGTCAATCTAAAGGTACTGAGAACCATGCTACTGTATTTATTTCTGCCTTTAAGAAGAAAATTCAATGCCCGATCAAGGCTTCCACTTCAGTGAAACATTGTTTTTTTCACTGACTTATAAAACTATGAGATCAGACAAAACAGCTCCATTACAAAAAAAAAAAAAAAAAAAAAAAAAAAAAGGCACAACAAGTGTTATTTGTAAAAAGTAAATGATAGTGCTAGAAAGCAAACACGTTTCCTTCAAAAAGAGCTTAAAATTCATTTCCTATATTGGAAGGGCTTTCCAATTACATCCTGGAGCCAGACTTGACATTTAATCAAATGTGTTTAATCAAAATTCAAGTTATTTCCTATTTGCAAATAAAAAAAAACAACTTTGGTTTTCTATTCACATGCATCTTTAATATAAAGAATCAAACACTAGTGGTGTAAGAAGTCTGAGAAATTTTAAGTTGGCAGTAAACAAGAAATTCATATTGAACGGAAACAGACTTAGCAGATGTTTTTTGTCCTGCTGATTACATTTATCTTCTTTCATGTGGGTTTTGAATGACTTGAATTTACTTAGTGGTTTACTTATTCACTTCATTTATGAAGCACTTCACATAATGAGAACACTATTATTTTATGTTATATGGCTTTTAAGTGGATCAATACTCAATGAATTTACTTAAGAAGTATTACTTTAAATTTGCTGATTTATGGATAGTACCAGCTTACTCATCATAGAATCACAAAATAGCTTGAGTTGGAAGGGATCTTAAAACCATCCAGTTCCAACTCTCTTGCCATGGGCAGGGACATCTCCCACTAGACCAGGTTGCCCAAAGCTCCATCCAGCCTGGCCTTGAACACCTCCAGGGATGGGGCATCCACAGCTTCTCTGGGCAGCCTGTGCCAGTGCCTCACCACCCTCTGAGTCAAAAATTTATTCCTAACATCAAATCTAAACCTACCCACTTTTAGTTTAAATCCATTCCCCCTTATGTTACCATTATCTGCCCCAGTAAAATTATTTTTTCCCTTTCCATTTATATACACAAATATACTTCAGCAATAATCCTTGAGAAGTGCATATAACCTGCTTCCACTTTTCTTGGTTACACCTTTAATTTTGCTCAGATAAAGTTATTGTGATTTTATTTGTTTCATTAATTTTCAAAAGTCAGACATTTTAATCCTTTTCAATCAACTCAGAAAATGTTTGGGCTACTGGCAAACCAGTGTAGGAAGATGTGGAAAGTTATACTATTTGTTGTTATTGCTCTTGCATTTTAATAGTTTCAAAAGAAATTTGACCCTGTGCATGTCTTCCCTTATGCAGAGCAACTTGCTTACTGAGATAAGGGAGTTCTGCTAACGCTAAAATGAGTTTGGTGCACATTAAGGGCAAGCTCTGGTATCTCTTGAGAGCTAGCAGTGCCCCATGCAGTTACTGTTAGTCGGCAGTCATTCCTGTAGATGGAGGACTGACACCTTCAGAGAGTGGTGAGGTCCACATGGAGCTTTGTCTCTGAGTGCAGCTGTTCCTGTCTCCTTCCATTAGCTAGAAATGGAGCAGATCAGCATCTATATCGCTAAGCTCAGAAAGCTGATGCTAGGTGAGAGGAATCACAGTCCGAGGCTTAATGCATTACTGGGGCACAGGCACCACTCACGGTGTGGTGCTACCTCAGAACAGCAGCTCCTGCGTGCTACCAAGGCGCCAAACTGAATGTGTTCATGGAGGTGGCAGGTAGTGACCACTGACATGTCAATGCTTTGGAAACCAGGGCTCTCCAAGGGCCTTCTAAGCACAGCTGGCAGCACAGCTCCAGACTCAGGCTTGCTGGCTGAGCATGGGGCTGGTGTGATGGCAAAAAGCTTGTGGTGAGCATGGTAGCTGGGTGAAGAATTGCAGCTGGGTCACAGTTAGTGATGCAGGGCAGAGAGCTGGGGAGATGAGTTAAGTATCAGCTTGAATGAACATAACTGGTGGGAGGGGAAGGGAAGAACAGGGACATCTTTTTCCTGCACACATATATGGCCTGACAGAGAACTGGGAACTGCTGTTATCAGCACTAAGATACCATCAAAGACAGCTGAGCTAACCATCTTTGAAATGCCCTGCTGTAATATTTTTGCAGTGCCTCACTCTCCCAAAGCACACATTAGGACTGAAGTTCATTTCCTTGCACTGAAAAATCGTGACACATATGGGATAAAGTACTGCTTACCAGGATTTCATTAAATAACGAAGATTTCAGTGTCAGAGATGATGTTATTGTTCAACAGTAGAGCACTCATGAAAAAAGCTTTCTTTTCTTACCTTTAAATCTTCTTTGAATGCTTTCATTATTTGTTATAAAGAAACTACAAGTTGACTTACTAAAAGTTTAAACAGTCTTTATTCTGTAAGTAAAAGGATGCACAAGAACAAATAATTGAAAAGATATATATCAAGTGTATGCAAACACTACAGAATCATTCCTTTTGAAGCAATGTTGTAAAACCACCTGAAATTCTAGAGTGAGATGTCTTATAAAAGAAATGGGTAAAATGCACTTAAAGTATGCAGAATAAACTTCTTAATTTACACTTTCTGTAAATATTTGCTACAAAGAGTTATTGAAACAGAATGTGGGATATTTGCAACTTGCTTGCTCAATCTACTCTTACCACTTCCAGCATTTTTGTAATGCAGACAATTATCTGAAAAATTATTATTGTTTTAAAATGACTCGTTTGAGGCTACATTTAGGCATGAGATAAGTGGTACATTTAAGTCATTAAAATTGCATTTGTGTGGAATTCTCATGAGTTTTGAACCTAGGTTGAATTTAAAAACTATAATCCTGTTTCACTTTAGCAAAAAAGTGAGATGTCACATTCAGAAAAGCTCCTAATGGCCATATGTGGCAACTAATACTAAAAGTGTTGCAATAAAATATAAACCACACATAGGAAAAAGAATGGAAGTAAGAAAATCTGTATTTCCTTAGCCTGCCTTCAAGGTGGATGTGTGTTTGTTTTTTGTTTTTGGTTTTGTTTTAATTATTTTTTATTTTCTGGAGTCAGGGCAGGCATCTGTAAATGGTGACAGTGCAAGGAAAGATCTCAACCAAGGGTATAGAAGAAGATGTGGCTGCTCTGTTCTCTCTGTCACAGCAAGCAGAGTAGAAAAGCCATTTCTACATGCACTCATCTACCTTACCAAGGTTTCATGGAGATATCATGGCTGACATTAGCATTATAGCTAGGGCTGTAGTTCCCAAATTATTCTCCCACAATAAAGATCTGAGGAGATGGTCAGGGCTCCCTTGTCTGGAGAAAAATCTTCCCACAAACTCAGAGTCATTCAGCCCCGGCAAAGTCTGAGTCCCTGGTGTTTTAAAGGCTCAGGATTCACCACTAATAGACAAAGAACAGGCACTGCCTGTTTTTGTTGGTTGATAAAGCTTAACTTGTTTAGTTTAGCCCAAGGGGTAGTACAAACTGATACACTTACTTTTCCAGATACACGATGTTAAACCCTGAAGACTTGTTGGACTGAAGCATTAGAGTTCTCAGGAAATGACAACATGTACCAGA
Organism: Anas platyrhynchos; assembly: GCF_047663525.1. Taxonomy (NCBI): domain Eukaryota; kingdom Metazoa; phylum Chordata; class Aves; order Anseriformes; family Anatidae; genus Anas; species Anas platyrhynchos. The sequence goes on from NC_092589.1 coordinate 87,071,890, forward strand.
GACAAAATAAAAGAAACCAGAAGTGTCAGTCATGCACAGGCATATAATGCACCATATAATAGTAAAGGAACAGCTGCCTGTTCTAGGTGGTGACTCTTTGGCCATGCCCTCTGTCTTCAAGGAGTTATCAGCAGCCCCAGCAGCTACCTCAAACTGATTCTCAATCAACATGTAGCTCATGAGCAATACGTCATCCCTAACCTGAATAGATCTCTCCAGCCCCACTAGGTTGGCAGCTTGTCCTAAGTCCTTGCTGAATTCATAAAAGAGAATTCCCTGTGCACCTCGCAATGTTGGACATGTCTTTGTGGTTTTGGACATTTCTGTGACATTGGCTGTGCCGCATGCATGGCCAAATGCCCCGTGTGCCACCCCCATCTCTGCACCAGGTGACCATTCAGACAGCTCTGCATTTTTATTTATCCATAAGGTGAACTTCATTCTGAGAAATGAGGAGCATCCTCACAAAAAAAGGAAAAGAGGTAGGAGTTTCATCTCTGTATTCAAAAATTAGGAGAGGCATAGGTGATCTGTTGGGTGCTACCAGGAGGTGAACAAATTAAAATGTAAGAGTCATGACCGTGTCAGGCTAGCTAGTCTAATTCTTGCCTTGAGCCAAAATGTGAGCAATAATTATACTCTCTAGTGAGCTGCTCCATGGACATGAGTAATTATAATCCTCTGCACACAGAAATGTTTATCTCATTATAATGAAGCAGAGAAGTAAACAAAAATAAAAGGACTAGAACTAAATGTTCAGAATGTCATTTCTATGCTCTGCTGTACTCAGTCAACTCCAGTTTTACATGACAAGGAAGACTGCAAGTGAAAATCTGGTATTACAAGTGAAGTTTGTGTGAAGACTATTCATTAGATGTATTTGTCCAATACCTGAAAAGACAATAGTTATTCAATTCCAATATTCTGTTAGGTAGTAAACAAAGGAAGAAATCTGCAGAGATACACTGCTTTTAAAGTTAAAATACAATTTTTTGCTCACATTTCTGTGCTAACTAGCTTAGTAACACTAAATAATTCAGTATTTCAGCCCTATTTCATTAAAACACTAAAATACTTACTGAAATATAAGTGTAAAACTAAAAAAATCCACGTGACTGAATGTAGTTAGTTACTGCAGACCAGTTAGAGTCGGTGCAGATCTAGGAGAAACTCAGTTCAGCCTAAAGCAGATATCTTAAATATAATGTAGATATGTATATTTAATCAAAAGAATCTACCCTAAGAAATATAAAAACTTTAGAGCTAGAAATACGATCTCCATACATTCAGATTTCATTAAAATAAATCTGATACCAAAGGTGCACTAGGTGCACCCAAAATGTATAAACCTTACCAAGCAAAGAGCTTCAGAGGAAAGCTGTACTGGCCACCCAGCTATCAAAAGAGATTTGGAGACTACTCAGATCAGTTCAGTCTGATTTTTCCACTTACCATTTTTGTAGGGAAATTGTCTACATGGCTACATAAATTCAGATAATTACCAGCCTTTCCACATTTCCTTCCATGAAAGAACATGACAATAAAATATGTAAGTGGTTGAAAACCTGGTTCTGCTGAGGTCAATGGAAAGATTTCCTTGAATTCGAAAATGTCAGAGTTTCACCCCAGGCCAAGAATGGCTGTGCCATGTTACCATGGATCTGCACAGGGAGTGAAGACAATCCCCCACATCTCACAACAAAACCCAATAACCCCCCTTTGCCTGTCAGGTTCTTCATTTCCCCTTCTATCAAGGTAGCTGCAGGCAATTCTGTAGTAGGGAACAGGGTGTCTTATGCCTGAAATGCAAACAAAGGAGTGAATGTTGGAGTTCAACTATGACTCACATTCGGCAGCACATATTCCTGTCACTTCTGAGCGGCACTGCCCTACTCAGCTCCGCAGAAACATTTTAAATGATGTGGGAGATATTTTATATGGAGAGGCAAAGCACTCTTGTATGTGACTCACAAAGATCTCATTATTATTTTATCCTTTATTCAAATTACTCTTTAGATCAAGATTGTATTAATACTCATAATTAATTTGGCCTTATATAATGCTTTTAATCCAAGTATCTCGCAACACTTCTCGAGCATTATCTAATTAAGCCAGTCACAATATCTCTGTGATGTAGTCAAGGAATTTGTATGGCTGGTTTCTTCCAGCCCAAAAAACAGTCACCTCTGGGGTCAAATGAGGCAGCTGCTCAATAATGCATAGCGGCACCGTGCCACGCTTTGGGAGAGGAAGTGAGAAATAGCAACTCTAATTGGAACTACAGGGGGACTGAGGGAGGAGAACGTAATTATGTATAATTTCAGATTTAAAGGTGATAACTCGTCTTTTCCTCTGAAGGTTGTCAAAGGCTCTCTAACGTCCAATTGTTTTTTTAGCTCATGGTACAGATGTCTCATAGAGTACCGCAGGTCCTCTGGTACTCTCTGGTCAGAGTCAGAGAGGAGTGCCTTACCACATCATCATTTCATGACCTATTTTAAATTGAAATTCTGCTTCCACACATATAATTTACTTGCCCAAAGTAAATAGCTAGTGTGATCCTTTGATCAAAACCTGTAATAAACTGCCAATATTTAACATTTCTTCCCACAAGGCTGGTTTAAAGTAAGTTGTATTATCCCCACTGTACCAAAAGAAAATGAAGCAAGAGGAAAATAAATTATCTTCCTTTACATACCTAGAAAGCCAGTGATTAAAAGGTCATTGAATCTTATTTTCCAGACCTGTATTACTTTGCTAAGCTCTCACTCATCCTTCTTTCTGCCTGTTAGAACATCTTTAACATTCAGTCTGTATTTTTGATATCCATAATTAAAATAAAGATCAAACGTGGAATCTAAAATATTCTGCTAACAGGAGAGCTTTCCCATATGCATACCCATTTGTATGTCTACTAAAACAAAATTTAAATAATGAAAGCTATGAACCCCATGGATGCAGAAGCTCCCTTGGTGTCTTTTAGACAACTGCTCCCTGGAGGTTGGGTGCTGTGTTTTTACCCACATTGCTGCTTCAGCCCAGACCTATCCCATGGGGACACACAGCAGGGATGTGGGCACAGACTTCTAGGGCTTGTCATGCTGAGGGACATTGGACATGGGGCTTACGGTGTCTGCCAGAGGGGTACAGATGAATTCATGGGCAATTCCCTCTTCTCAGGACAGGCAGGAAAAGCAGTCTCATGAAGAGGGAGTCACCTACATGTCAGTCACTGAAAACACCTCTCAAGTTTTCACAGATTCTTGCAGCTGGATCAGGGGGTGCTGATCTCCTGTGGCCTACTGTGTGGTATGGAGAGCTGCAGATATCACCAAGGAATTTTTGCACCACATCTGCAACAGATTTAAGATAAAAACCTGGTCTCAGTTTAGATGTTGAAGGTCAAAGGATATGCCGTGTCTCTAGGTAAAGTATTGAAATGGAAAGGTGCACTTGCCATTGAATAACAGAAGCTTCACTGAATCTACAGCTACTCACTCTTGATTATAAGAAAATGCATCCCTTGTAAGTATTTATAAACAGGTTTGCTGAAGCTGAGGGGCCCACTTATTTTCATTTGTATAAAGCAAGAAAATCAAGAAAAATAATAGGGAACATGATAATGATTCATCATGTGTTTTAAATTTTGAGAAAGCACAGAAACTACTGAAGAACCTGGAAAATACGGTTCTTACACTACACAGAAAATTATAAATATGAGAATACCCATAAGCTTAGTGCTCTTGCTATGTAGCAGTGATATAATCTGCAGTGACTTAGACCATCCTCCATGTTACAAAAACTGTTGGAAGTGCTGTCCATTATCACCAGGGAGCAGACACGACCATTTTTGAGATGAAAAGACCTTTGTGAAATGACCCGCTAAGTAGGGTGCCTGAGATGATGAAAATTCCAGTTCTTGGATGATTTCAGTTCTCCCCAAATCTTGATGCTTTCAAATACTTTCTGAAATAAAAATTCCAGAAAAAGTTCATTTTTTTCCCCCACTTTTCTGATTATAGAATAATTTCAATTTTAAAACAAAGTAATTTCTGAGGGAAAAGTATGAATATATTAATAATATGAAGAAATATTTCAGTCAGAAAAAGCATTGTAACAAAAAGTTCTGACATACTCAACCTATCTCTATGTTATTTGTGTTAAAATTAACACAGTTTTACATTTCACTAGAGCAGAACATCTGTCAAAGTTTTAATAGCTTTTGTTGTGTTCTTTAAGCAACTTCACTCATTTCAAATAAAAAATTGGAACTTTTTATTTAAGGGAGCATTCTTTAAAAAGGAGTTTAAATTCTCTTTCCAATTACATCTGGAAGTATCCACTTCTCTTTCTCAATGGATAATAAATTTCAAATGACTTTACTATGTTCATTATGGTGTGCATCACAAATGGCTGTAGTTTCATGGTCATAGTGGCTGAACTTATATCATCCTCGCAGAAAAATGCGTGCCCTTTTTCCTCAAGAGAGAGGAGGAACATCTCTAGAGTCAGCTATTAATAGAAGAAAAACGCTAAGTTTTTCTCATTGTGGGCCAGGGAGACATATGTGCTGTTAGGGGGGATGAAGTTAACTTCAGGGAGGGGGGGCTAAAAGTTAGACAAGTCAAAGTCAAGCTTTTCTTAGCAATAAGAGATGCAGGCTCCTAGGTGATTCTTCTCACTACAAATTAGCTACCTAATTACATACCTTTCCTAAGCTGGGGGAAATAATTGCCATTTGGAAATACCCATTATTCTCAACTGACTCTAAAGGGAGCCAAAGGTAAGTAACTCACTGCTTGATAGCTAACTTTCTGTAAATTTTGGTGAAATGATCCTACCCTAAGGGCCTATAATGATCTTTAAATACTGTTTTTAAATTGTTTATGGATTTTGATAACCATTCCTAAAACTGACAGGAAGCCTTCCAACCTGGGCAAGCTGTAGGGGTATCTAACATATCTAAGGGTGATGCTAGAGCAGTGACAAGTATGCAGCAACAATCTCTATTGTAAACTCATTTTTCAGTTTTAATTCCTCATATAATATAGCACTTCAGTAACTGAATAAACAAATGTATTGCCTGAATAGTGCTATAACAGTACCTGTTGCTGTACATATAGTGGATGAAATATTTAAGCCCAGTAGATATAATGAAACACAATACTCCAACCAAAGCAGAATGACCAGATGGCTCAGCACAGATTTGAGAATATTTTCCTATAGGTAGAGCGTATGAGACCCTTGATCTTATTTACATGAACTTATATATTTGAAAGTAATCTCTAGAGCCAGGTGTAGGCTTTAAGTCTTGCTAGTGCAAGAATCTAGATGAAACAATTAGTTGTTAGAAACATTAAATGGAAGTACTGCTACATGTCATTGTTCTGGTAGGATTTAGTGTTGCTTTAGGAAAAATGTAGAGAACAATCTGCACTGATACAAAGGGACTGAGCTCTCCTCTTAAAGGTATTGACATGCCTAGGCTAGCAGAATAGCAGAAATGCCTAAATTAAAAGTTATTTTGGGTACCTCTACACTGCGTTACTGTCTGAGATATTCTCTACATTAGCTTCAGTGGGACTGCACAGGTGTTACAGAAGGGACAGTAAGCCCATTCTCGTAACTTTACAGCATATGTTTTGCGTTTATATTGAGATCTGCTTGATTTTACTAGCTAAATTCAAAATGCATGAAATGTCAGTGGTTTCTCTCTAGTTGTAACCATGTACTCCATGGAAAAATTGCATCATTGGTAGAGAAAACCAAACAACCAAACAAAAAAAAAAAACAGGTGATAGAGGAAAATAATCAAAAGAAAAATGAGGGAGATTCTCACTGAAAAAATGTTTTAGAGAGTTATTTGCACTGAAACAATAAAGAGCATCTAACATGCTACACAGTTCAACATCCTACCCAATCAAGCATACTTTAACAGACAATGCAAATCAAGACCATTATAAATAAATCCAGCCCCTACCCCCTTAAAGCACTAATCAAATACAGACTCCAGACAGAGGAACCCCAAGTGCAAAAGCAAACATCTCGTTTCTCAGTTTTAGTCAACCAGGAGAACAGATGGCCCTTAATAGCATGCCCTGAAACATCTAATTACATGAGGAACTTTGTATAGTTTTTCTAGACTTTTAATTGGTCCCCTAACTGTGTGTTAAGAGAGCCGTTTTTTTAAATAGATTAAATACTAAATATCAAGATAGATTCTTTTACAGCTTGTGCAACACCTTGCTTGGTTATTATTAACGTGGATTTCAAAAATATGGCAATGCATACTGTGGGTCAAGGTTGTCATGCAGATGAGCTATATTCATTTCTTTGGAAGTCTCCCTCATCTATCAAGCCGACTGCCTAGCCTTTCTACAAAATAGGAACAACAAGATGTATATGATAACACATTTAAGGTCATTAAGAATTTAGCCTATATAAATAACATGAGAGGAGGAATGGCTGGTAACTATAGCAACCAATGGAAACCTAAGCGGAGAGGAGAATGGACATTACACATCAGCATGCCAAATTGAAACATAACAATACAACCAGAAAATTACCAATATCTTGCAGAAGTCTAAAGTAGTGCTGAAATAATAAAATGGTATTTATACATATTATTAAAAGAATTAAAACACATTTAATGTCTAAGTACCTAAAGTACCTAAGTACCTAAAAAAAAGAAAATCAATGTACAATCAAGGGCACAAACTCTTGTTTACAAATAACAGACAAAAAAAAAATAAGAATTAAGTGTGGCAAGAAAAAAAAAAAAAAAAAAAAAACAACAATGAATATAAGTGCGCACTGAATTCAGAAACGTATCTAGGATCTTAACTTCCATTGCCCAAAACCTTGTGTAATGCTTCCCTCTAGTAATATAGGCCATAAGAAGGCATCAGAGTTCTGCTATTTTGGTCAATCACATCATTTACTCTAGGTTGTGATCATGCTGTTTAACAACAATATTTTTTTTTTGCTGCAATTAGGAAAGCTGTTCCAAAACATTGCTGCTCTGATGCTTAGAAACCTTCTTTTCAGGATGAATTTATTAATGGCCAGTTTACACCCATTTGTTCTTGTGCCAACAGTGGCCATTAGTTCAAATAGCTTTTCTCTGGTGTACTAGCATGCAACATTATAGACCTCCTTTTTGTTAGACTGTGAAAGCCAAGTTCCTCTCAGAAGATAACCTTTCTTTCACCTAATTATCTTAAAGTCTTTCTCTGCCTTTCATCATGCTTAATTAATTTGCATGACTGGCTATAATTTTACATTACATTCCAGGTAAACTCTTGCTGGAGTACCATTTACTACTTCCCTGTCCCTGAGGATGATTTTTCTTTTTATATGGCTGCACCACATCAGTCTGTCACAGGATCATTACCAGATTATTTTTTTTTTCTAATTGCTTTTTTTCTTGTCTGTTTTTCCAACTAGGCAAGCTCCTAATTCACTGCAAAAGCTCTAGAAACTACTCCTCAATCCTTAGCTTTCTGTTTTTTGCCGCTAAATGTTGTCCCATTTCTAATAACTCAGTTATCAACTCAATATGGTGCACAAACATATGGCTGTTATTCCATTTGTTTTTCCTGTGTAAGTGCCTATGCAGTTATTTATATTTGTCCTCCAAAATAACCTTGGAAAATTGTAGTATCAGTAATAAGAATTTACTAGAAATATAGACCTGCATTCACCTTTTCCAGGATCTGTGGCTGTACATCAAAGGCTGCCTCAGTGAAATCTTTTGCAACCCTTCTAGAAGGCAACTGACCAAAATCCTTTCTGTTTTCATCCACCCATCATCCATCCACCCATAATTCATCCATTGTTTCACTGCTGATTAACACTATGCTGATTCTCAGCCCCACCAACTTCATATTAGCTTTCCTGGATGACACACACCTATTTTCCATTATGCTTCTTATTTCTGTATAGGAAATAATAAAGTGATCTAAAGAAATCCAAACAGATCAGTAGTATTTTACACATATTGCCAAGATCATAGAAGGAAACAGGGAGTGAACGTCAATGGAGGATTATGAACATTAAGTTTATAGCATAAAATAAAAGCAAATCTTGTTCTGCACAGATACAAGTGTTATGAAAGTGAAATAACAATGTAAAAGGTATAATGCCTACAATGATGGCACTTCCCCTATTGGTTTTTAGAGTTAGCCAACATGACACACCTTATTACTTGTCTTTGCTATATCCTTATCTGTTACCAGGGGAAATTGATAAAATGTCTATTTACAGTAGTCCATTTATTTTCATAAGCACAGCAAAAATCTTATGGTGCAAGAGAATTTTCAGCTCAGGGCCTATTACCAGCTGGCACTTAATGCAAGAGCTCCCTCTCTGGGTAGCCCTACAAAGGTCATCAGAGCCTGCATGGAGCTTTTGTCCTTGAGTTTCCAGTGCTTGTGGCCCAAATACAGATACTCTCTATAAAATCCACTCTCTATACATGCAGACACAATTTGTGAATTGTATATGGATTCCAACTTTGCATAAGCCCTGGGTTTCAAACACTGTTCCCTCATACCTATTTCAGGCTCTGGATTTTCACCTCTAGTGTGAAATAACTAAATCAGATTTGATGAAGCTCTCAGACTCCCATCTCCTGCCCCATTCCTCCTCCCTTTTGCAGAAAGGTTTTTGTCCACTTGCAATTCTGCAATGTGCTCAATGCATAGCCAAGCACCCAGTGGACAAGATGGTAATATCTGTACCAGGGAACTAACTCATCCCATGGTCCATTCATGAATCCCCAGCCCAACTGGCATTGTTTGCCTGTGCCCACCCTGTTTAATTCTCTCAGCCTCCTCAATGGGGTAGCCACTTCCAACTTACCTGCTGGGAATAGACCCAGGCATGGTTAGCCTATGCTACAGAGATATTCGACAGTCTGTCATTTGTCAGGTCAATATTAGCAATTCATCAGTGCAGGCATTTGACTGAATTGGTTTAAATTACCATTGAAGACAGCCACAAAATTGCTCATATTCTCACTATTTCAGTTACAGCACCTATATGCACATATTTTCATTTGTGCTCCTAAGAATAACCCTTCTAAGGATTTGATTTTAGAAGTAATACCAAAATCTCTATTTACAGCTATCAGAAGGTCTGGGAGCCCAAGAACTTCTAAGGTTATAGCCCTTGAAGTACGGAGATTTATGCCTAGTAATGAGCATTGTTGTGTCTCCAGATGAGGCAACTTGCTTGTGGTACAGAAACCTGTGGGGTCTGTCCCTTTGTATTATGATTTCCAGAACCTAGAAAAGCTTCCCTGTATTTCAAAAACTTACAAAGATGTTTAAGAAAGATCTCCTCATATTTCAAAAACCTACAAAGACATTTAAGAAAGATCTCCTCATTTCAGTGTAAAAAGCTAAAAAGTAACTTTGCTACTCTTTAATTATCATGACAACTGCTCTGCTAGAGGCAAAGCTGTGTTAATGGAAGTCTTTCAGACTGAAAGAATAGGATAAGAAATAGGATAAGAGAAGTAATGTTAGAGAAGTACAATGTTCCATATTACTTTAAGGATGCTTGCTCTGCAAGATGTTCAAAGGAAAGGAGATTGCTAAAGTGATGGGCAAAATGGGAGGTAGGAGAAAGCTGAGCTTGGAGGAAAGAAAACTAGTATCAGCAATGCCAGCAGCTTCAAAATACTTTGATATATTGTCCAAGATGTCCTGTACTCATGCTGAAAAGAGAGTCTGACCATGGGAATTCAAATAAGGAAATTTTGAAGCAGTCAGAAAGAGCTATGAGAAAGCAAATTATAGATAAGAAAGAAAGTTATTTGGAAATACTATTTTGCATAATAATTGACAAGCCAAATAACATTCTGGATGAAATCATGTTACACAAATAGGAAAGGTGAAACACAACAGTCCTATAATTGAATAGAGTGCTAACTAAGATGACTTCTTCTGATAAGCATTCAGCACAAATGATGGCAAGTTTATAGAAAATACAAGAGAAGGCACATCCCAGAGACACCTACATGTGCGATCACTGTTTAAACAATCAAGCAGATGAATAAATCAAGTGAAGATTAAGTATATTAAAATTCTTAGCACTAGATTAGAAATAGAACAGAAATCTTGTTTGTGAGGCAATAGATCTATTCCTTTGAAATAAGAAATATGAAGGAGACTACTTTGTAAAACTGTGAAAACAGTTCTTAGCTAGCATTACAAAACACAGTCAGTGCTGATAGTTATTCTGCATTTAAATTGGATGTATGCAGCAGTTATGAATTGTCATGAATTGTTATTAAAGCAGGATAAACCATCTGGGTAGTGTGACCACTGGTTTGCTATTTCCTCTCTCATTGCACATTTGCTTTATTTTTATTTATTTATTTATTTACTTGTTAGTTTTCCTTCTTTATCTCCATAGCTGTCTCCTACTTCAAAATAAAAATAAGTATATTGAGGCAGAGATATTGTTTACTGGGTGTGTATTACAGGGTGGCTTTTAAGCAAGTGGGGTTAGGGTTTCAAAAACCATAACATCACAAATCTAGAACAAGGCACTAGGTTACATATTCAAATTAATCCTCATATCCTGTGGGTTTCAGTAGTGTTCAAATCACAATAGGCAAAGAAGCCAGTTATTGCATGCCTGTCGCATTACAGATGTTATTATATTTGAAGCACCTGTCCACTGAAAGGCCCTTTATGCATTAGAATTATTTCCAGACCTTCGCCTTCTGAACTATACTATTTCTTCTCTATTGAAAGATTGAAAATACATTATTTTACTGTGCAATTTGGTAACAAAAGTTCCAATAAAGTAGTTCTACATACAATAAATTAACATCTAACATATCTTTATATTGAGAAAGCAGAAGGTAATATTATCTAAAATGAAATTGTTAACACTTTGAAACAAATAGATAAGGCAAAATACTTTTTAATTATATGACTGCATTTCCCCAGTTCTAAGCAGAATTATTGTGGACAACATAAAATTCAGAACAATTTAAGCAAAAATAATAGTGTAATTGGATAGTAATTATAGAGTTCTAAACGCCTAAAATGGAAAATGTCACAAATACTATGACTATTCGACATAATGTCAGTGTAAAAATATATACTGTCTAATAGCTTCAGGATATTCTCACATGGCTAAATGGCAGTTATTATATCCTTTGCTTGGGCTTAGAATGGATATATACATATGTGTCTGTGTGTGTACACATACACACACATATAGATATATACCCATGTAAGTGTGTGTGAATGAGGAAATGCAATGTTCTTTAGTGTGTTCTCATTTACCGTTTAGTCAGAACTAAACAGGAACACAATTCATGTAGACTCATAGAAATTATTAGTGTTTGAAGAAAACAGTATGCACACACAGTAAGAAGGTGGTACAATACTCATCAAATTGTCACCTAGAAATATGTTTCCACATGCCAGAATCTCACCATAATTACAGAAACAAGAAAATTAGTAAAGTAAAACAGCATACTAAAAGTAAAGACAGGTTTTATACAATGTCAATTTCAATTATAAAAATAAAGGCAGAATGAAAGTAAACAGAAAAAGATTTTCTCTAAGAATTTCCTAGGTACTCCTTGTTATGAATTCCAATTTTATAAAAAAAAAAAAAAAAAAAAAAAAACAACAATAAAAAAGCAACAAGAATGGATACCAAAAATATTCCCTTGTACTTAGATAAGGAAGCTGTTTAACATCTCAGTATTTAACCCTGGTTAAAACTGGAGAAACACAAAAAATAATCTCAGCTACTCAGCCAAAATTAGTATTACCCCTAACATACCTTGAATTAATTCAGACTAAAGAATTAGGCTCTCTGCCTGCAAATAAATAAACAAATAACAAATCCTGATGGCCCTAGATCATTTGTGCCTTTCCCACAGAACTAAGGAGCTTTGTGGATGACCCTGCCTGTCTCTCAGGAATGGTATTTGTGGTAAATGTAAGAGATCATACGAAGCCAGCATGAGAGAAAGGAAATGCTGTGAAGGAGGAGATAAGTAGAGAGCACCAACAGGGAAGCAGGGAGTCAGAGTCTGAAAATAGCAGTTATTCTAGGAATTAAATTAAGGCTCTAGCCACAAAAAGGGTACTCCTAATAATAGTGCAGTATTGAAATGTAAGGTTTCCATTCCATACTTATAACTTAATACTTCACAAATAATTGAAAAAAAAAATAATCTTGTAAGTATAAACCACATTCTTAGGATGTTTGTAGTGTTTTCCCAAGTTTCTGGATGATCTGGGACTAAGTCCAAATGGGGAAAGCGGCTAGTGAAAGAAGTAGATCAGTGCCAACCAAAGAGCCTTATAGTGCCAACATAAAAAAAAATATAGTGACTATTAAATAACTTAAGAGTTTCCTTCCATGGGAATGCCATAAAATCTTCTTCCTCAAATTAATCCTAGTATTTTTATAAATGAAAAGTAGAGTTGATTGGGAATTTTCCTAAATTAAAAACCAAAATACAGTCCCAAACTCAAAAGTAGAGGATGAAATATTTCAGCATGCCACTAGGACATTTCATAAACAGTTTCATAAATAGAGTTAGAATTAAATGGAGGTACAAAGACTGAGCCTTCAGGATTTATTACTCAAGTTTCAGCGTAAATTGGGTGAAGATGAATCTAAGGCTTTTGGTTGATCTCAGAAAGAACTCAGTATCTGGAAATGTTAAGATATGTTGTTTAGCTTGGAATGACAAAACCTAACAAAAAAATTGGATGCCATTAAATTTGATTTGTGTGTTAAAGATTATCCATATTTTGTTTGACACTGAACAAATTTTGAAACCTTACCATTTTCACAGGATGGAATTCTTGATTTGTCACCAATTCTGGTAACTTCAAAGCCTGCATACCATTAATCAAAAGATGTGAGTGCACCGTGGTGCGAGAGGACAGCCAGGTAAAGCTCTGGGGTGGGTGTCTTGGCCCTTGCTTTAGGTTTAAGACTATCCATTACGTCCTTGCAGACAAGTTCTTGCTTCTCTGCTTGGTTACTACAATCACAGTGGCTTTCGATTCTAATTTGATTTTGATTTTGGCCAGCTCCCTCCGATTCCTAAAATGTTTCTCTCTGCCACTGTGTGGGCTTTGTTAGGGGTCAGTCCCTGCTCCTTTCAGCGTTATCTCTAAGGGCTCTAGCAGCTGCCTTCTTGCCATGGCTCTCCCATTCTCAGAACCCTTCTGCTTCCCTCAGGCCAGTGGCCATCTCTCAGATCTCTGGAGGCACCACTTGAGCGCACCATACTTTGCCAAAAGAGATACCACATTACAGGCAAAATGAGAACAAACTGTCCAACACCTGTGACAAAATCTGTTTTTATTTAGTTTTAAAATCTGGTATTTGGACCACAGAACTGCACTGTTTGTCAAGATGACAGCTTTTCTGATTTAGTCAGTATAAAAGCATCATTTAGTTGACTATATGAGAGGAATGTTGTTTCCTCATGGTGAATCCATTGCCAATATTAATTAACTTTATCTCTGTATTATGAGATTTTTTTCTCTCTAAGAAACTCTTCTGATAAAGTATTTCATAAGTTTAAAGCTTTATTTAAGCTTTTCAGCCTTAATGATTCTATGATTCTATGTTCAACATACTTAACAGCTTTTACATCAGCATGATAATTTTTGACTTTTTAGAATGTACCTTTTTATAATAACAAATTAAGGAAAATATTTAAGATATGTCACCTCCAAAGGAGAAACAATTCCAACATTATTCAAAAGAGCACAAAGAAAATTGCTTAAACCACCAAGCAAAATAATATAGATGTATATTGATGATATACAGGCGGCTTGAAGGTGATGAGAGCAAATTTTGTGCCAATATTCTGCTAATAGAAGAAGACAGAACAGAAATTCAAACATAAGCTGAGGGTTCTCAGTGAAGCAGTGACTCCCCACTTGCTACATCCAGGAAGATGATGTAAACCAGTAAGATCTCTGCCCAGTTCAGTTTAACTGTTTCACTGCAAACAGTTGCTTGCAATAAAATCTGCATTTTTTTTTTTTTTTTGTGAAAAAATGGTTACACATCTTAAAATGCTTCTGTTTTCTTCCTGTTGTAGATTACTTCAGCAGTTATCTGTAACTCTTGTTCCATACATAGAGAGAAACAACACCTTCATATAGACATCCTTAGTCAGACATTGTACGTGAAATATTTTCAATAAAATAAAATAAATAAAACAAATTTCCATGGTATTATTCACATCAATAAATTTAAATTTCTGAGTGGAAAATATGGTTCCAAATTAGGAAGATGTCAATGCAGTCACCAAACGTACTTGCAAAATCGAGTGTTCATTCACACCTATTTCCATTATAAAGAGAAAAATCTGGTATTTCTCTATAGAAACAATCTCACTTCTTGCAAATATGTCATCTAATAATGAAATTTGCATATCCAAAAGTGGGGATATGATAGATACTGAACTTAGTCTTCACAAACATATTGCTCAATGAACAGGTAAACCTTTCATGTCTTCTGAAGATGTCTCTTTGGACAACATCACAGGACACAGCATTAGTTGCAGAAGATACAATAATTATTTTAAATAAAATATGAAAGAGTTTAGAGTATGAAATTGATAATAAATTGTAACAGTTTGATTATTTCCCTGTTGTGTGGAGTCTTTCATAATGAAAATGTTGAATAACAATTCCAAGTAATTAAGAGGTATAGAAGATGGATGTAAGGCGCTAAAACCTAACAATAAATACAGATAAGAGATCCAGGAAGAAAATGTAGAAAAAAAAAAAAAAAAAACATAATTGAAAAAGAGGTATCTGTACAGCCATCTGGTTAAAAACATTAGTCATATTTAGACTGCATCCAATATCATCTTGAGTGAACATGTAACCTATGCACTAGAGAGAAAATGAGGCAAGTACCTGGTAATGGAGTAAAACAGTACATGGGAACAGGTTGGAGAAACTTCCACATTTTTTTTTCACTTAATCCTGTCAAGATATCCATGATGAAAATAATGTTTAATATACAAAGATCAGTCTTAATTTATTAGAAGTAATGTTCTTTACTTGATTTTCTTCTAATAGTCTTCCATCATGAAAATTTATTTTTATTCAGGAAGTCTCAGATTAAATATTTATTCAGATCAATAGTCTGATAAAATAAAAAATGAAAGTTGATTTAAATTGCATTCTGTACACACAGAGAAAATCTACATATTCAAGTGGAAAGGAATTTATTTACAATATGAGAAATGAAGATTTAAAAACATCCTTTATAATCAGTTAAA
Source organism: Anas platyrhynchos (assembly GCF_047663525.1). Taxonomy (NCBI): domain Eukaryota; kingdom Metazoa; phylum Chordata; class Aves; order Anseriformes; family Anatidae; genus Anas; species Anas platyrhynchos. Next base: position 87,087,191 of record NC_092589.1, read on the forward strand.
AACTCAAAATCTTTAAAGAATCAGAGACACTTTATGTTCTCCATGTATCCCTTTTTAATAATTTGAAGGCCACAAGGTTCTCATCAGGCTTTCTAGCATTAGAATATCTCCCCTCCCCGGTTTTATGGGAGACCTATTTTGCCTGATATTAGATATATAGACTTGCCTGATATTTTTGTGGATGGTGTCAAGAGTAAAATAGATGCATGTTTCCAGCAGCTTTTGAGCCTGGACTTGCCATCTCCACATGATATTTGCCTAACCTGTAATGGCACACCTACTTAATGCAGTATATTGCGTGTAAAGTTCCCTAGACATGTGTAAATACCAATGTCAAGCAGAGGTGCTCCTTCAGCCCCAGTACTGCTTTTTCAGGACTAGTTCATGAGGGTGGAGTGCCCACCATGCTTCTGGCTACAGAATAAACACAAGTATCTTGGTGTAGCACTGCTGGGACATGTAGTTGTATCATTTATTTTCCACAGTCAATGAGAAGAGATAGGTACTTCTCTAAAGCAATGCATGTTACTGTCTTGATGCTGTCTTGATGTCTATTGCAAGATAAGTAAGTTCATTCACGCTCTGAATGGTTGTGTTTCATGCTCGGTCCTCCAGGACCTTTCCAGAGCTTAGGAAAGTATTTTTTTCCCAGTTGAAAAGAAGGGAAATGATGTGCAGAAAATTACTTATTGCTTTTTATTAGTAATAATAATAACATGGTCTGGCAATTCAAAATGGGGAAGAAATGGTGATTGGACAGAAACACAACAGAAATCTATGGAGATGCGCATATTGGGCTGATACATTCAGACCAGTTAAATCAGGGGATAATTGACAATTATTACCCCTTGTAAAAGTGATTTAGGATTCTAGAGGGAACCCGAAGGAAAAGTGTGATCTAACATTTTAATTACCTACTTAACAAATTTGAATTTTATTTAATCAGACAACCCAGTCTATTACTATTTTTAAGACTGTTCAAACCAATGTCTTATAATCCTTAATGAAGCTGTTTGTTTAAATGAACAAATATGTCAAGGTACTTTAATACCAAACCAACACTAAAGCATAAAAACTCCTTTTTTATAGGGCATTTGATGTACGCCAGTGTGCTATGACGTATTTAACAATAGATTAATAACAATGAGAGGCCTATGTGATAGTGAGGGGTCCTGAAGAACAGTTCACCAAAATGGTAGAAGTATTTTTCTACCAAACAAGATTTCTGTAATTGAAAACATCAGAAGTATTGAGATCTCTTACATGGTTGTCTTGTTCTTAAAAGATCAGCATAATACCATGTGACCTCCCTTTTTAATGGCTGCATGAATGATTGCAAGGGGAAGTTTACCCTTTGAATGCAGTAAGTTTCCACGATGCATAATCTTTTGCTGCTGAAAAACTATATTTTCAGAAGCATTTGTTCTTATTCAAATACAATGTTAAACTCTGATAAATATCTTTATTCATACTAGAAAAAAAATCTAATCTCATGATTTTTTTCCTTTGTGAATTGGCTATGGGGATAATTATAACCATAATTATACATCCTCTAAAGACTCATGAACATAAGGTTCAGTGAGGATGAGTATACCAGAAGGAAGATTATGTCTTACCCATTTAGCGCTCTCAAAATGCCAGGATGGTTTTTTTTTTTTATAATAAGAAGAACATTGATAGAATAAATTAATAAATGATAATTTATTTAGATTTTGTAACTGCTTTTTGACAAAATCCCTCACATTGAACTAATAAAGAAATTCAGTAGGATCAAGGGAATTTATTGCCATGGACTAGAAACTGTTTAAGACACAAACTAACCAACCAAACAACAATAATAAAAAACACAAGCCAAACTAATGATGATGGAAGGTGAAGGAAAATCAGAAAGCAAATGGAATATTAGGCTTCAAAAGGCTGGTATGAAGAATAAAAAGAGAAAGGTCATAACCCCATTTATAAATCAAGATATAACTGTTGCAATAAGGATACTGTACTCAGGTTAAACTATCTCAAAATATTCTTTCTAAAGGTGCAGATGAGAGTAATAAGAAAGTTTAGGAAGAGACTGAATAGCCTGTACTAAGAATCTGTTAGAGTCAATTACGTAAAAAACAAACAAACAAACAAACAAACAACTGGGGAACTATCTTATTCCCACCCATGCTGCAACATGCTAATCTCAGATGATTTGTTCCAGTTTAAGAATAACATTTAACCTAGTGGAAATTCAGACAATCAGAACTGTCCTGTTCAGGTACCCGTAAGGCACCCTCCTGCAGATTCAACAGTCTTAGATTGTGATTCAGCCCTGATGCCCAGGAAAGAAAAACCTCGAGTTAATGAGGAAATCCAGTGAAGGAAACATAATTTAACATGATTGAAGTTCACAATTGTTGATACATGTGTAAAATGCATGCTCTGTTTAGGTTACATTTCTTCTAATTTAAGTTCCAAAGCCTGACTGCTTCAGAATCTATGTATCTGCACTTTAGCAGTGATTCTTCTTATGAAATAGATGTGCCCAATATCCCTCTTCGGTTCAGGGACTGATAATATGTCTCCAGTGACTGCAACGCCATCTCAAACAAGTGGCAGATATCCAGAAAGCAGGCAAAGATAAGTAGTGACAGTTTTGGGGTCTTGAACTCTGAAATGGGAAATGTGATGATTCTTCCATTTCAACCTGCACTATTTGTTCAAATGGCAAGATGGAATGTGTGAAGGGCATTAGCTCACTACTTCTGCCATTTGTTAAGGCAGAAGAGCAGCCCAAAGAACAAGACCTGCTACAAAGATGCTTGCTTATAAAGTAGTTGCCTATTTGGTGAATGCCCCAAAGGTGAAGAGGGTGAACTATGCAGAAGGGATTAGGGTCCCTATCCTGGATATCATGAGCTGGAAAGACACACTAACACCTGAGAATCTCTGCTGATGGTATTTTCTGTTATCTGGAAGCCTAAATCCTCAATTTAGGAGGAACAAAACTAGGCTTATCTAGTCCTTATTTTCTCCGTCAAGCATAATTTCCACTTCAGTGGAAAATGAAATTTCTTCTAAAAATAAATTCACCTGCATTTTTGGAGAGCTTTGAGATCTTTCTAAACTAAGGCTGCTTACCACAATCTAGTTCATTTACACTCATTTTATAGCACAATGAAAGTCAAATGAAACACATTTTCCCAGACAAAATTTCCCATCTTTCTGTCTCACCATTTCTACTATTTCTGCTTAAATTCTCAAATAGTTGAAATAGCCTCTCCTTTTCCAGAAGAGTTCTCCTCCCCAAGCCCCAGTTCTCAGATTCAGATTACAAAATTAACTATGAAAAGGACGGTGTAAATGACATGGAAAATCTGTAAGTGCATTAATGCCACAACTAGCTAGAAAACTAGTGACATCTTTATGCTACATCCCTTCTGTACTTCATTTTTTGCTGCTGCGGTCTGCTGTTAACCTTTGTCCTGTGCTGTTCAGAAAGTGCCCATATTATCTGAGTGAGGCTCTGAGGCTTAATAATTTAGCTTATTGGTTTGAGCTGGCACAAAATGTGGCAGAACTGATGGCAGAAATAAGACAAAAATAGATTTGATGGAATTAATGGAGCACTTGTGGGCAGGAGTTGGCTTAACACATTAAAGATTTTTTTTTTTCCTAGCTTGACAGTGAAATGCAGGGCTGTATCTACAGGGGATGGATTTAACAGGGACTGATAAATCAGTGTAATGCAATAGCTAAAAACACAGCTACATGGGAAAGAGCCCAGAGAGAGCCAGGGCTGCATGCCACTTGGGCAGCACTGCTGGTGGTACTTGGCTTAGGGAGGGTGATAAAATGGATAAAGAAAATTGTGCCTATAAGCAGCCACCAAAATGTGCACTTTGATCCCCTCTGGAACATGGGACATAACAGGACTGAGCTATCCGTCCCCTGTCCCTTAAATTGACTGCCTCACATGTGTGGTGTAGAAGTCATTTGCTTTTCTGTTAGCCAAAGCAGGAAGGGACAGGGGACACCCATGGTGTCAGGATGAGCCTTTCATTCCTCAGGCTAGCATTCTGGGTCTTCTGAAGTGCTCAGGTGTTTTCAGTGCTCTCAGGCATTGTATGGTCCCATACAAATGAAGGAAAGGCCCCTGGATCTGCCAGATCTTGCTTGTGATCAAGACAGGAGCAACACATGACTCCCTTTTCATCAGTAAATTAAAAAAAAACAAACACAGGGGGGTGGGAGGGAGAGGGCTGACAATTTCAGAGGGAAATGACAGGATGACTTGTGGGAAGTTCTAAACATGTTCTTATATCGTTCTACACCTGAGCCTGTCCCACTTGCAGATTGCCCTGCAGTGAGATTTTCTCCATACATTCTTCCCTGAGATAGTAGAAGCAAGAAATAGCATTCCTGGCTTTAAGATGTTGCAACACAATTCACAGATTTCTACTGTGACTCCCTGAACTGTTGCTGCAGGATAGTCAGTAGCCAGCCTCCAACTTCATGGTGAATTTGTGCAGTTTTGGAGCAATGCCTAAAAAGCTCAAGGATTTGTGTTTTTTTTTTTTTTATTATTTTTTTATTTTTTTTATTTTTTTTTTTTTTTTTTAGGGAACAGTGAAATCCTCCTGCACATGAGTGGTGAGCTAAGGAAAGAACAGTGGCCTTTGAAGAAGGGAGTTCTGTAGATCTACCCCTTCATAAAAGATGCTAGCATCATCTTTTATTCATTATAACTGTCCAAGTGAAAAGGAAAGAGAAACATAACGATTTGGCCTTCAGACCGAGAATCTTGAGCAAACTAACCTTGGTAAAATACCCCACCAATGCTGTGGCACAGCACATCAGCAGGCTGGCTGGAAGATCCCACGTGCTGGCCAGTGTGACTGAACAGGCAGTCTGAAGCCCAGAACATCAAGTCCTGTCTGTTTTGCTGCTGTTGAGCCTTAGTCTTGTTTTCCTCACTAAGCAACAGTTATGCTGGTCTGGCAACGCCATGGAAACTATTTTTCTGAGGTTTCCCCCAGTGTTTGGAACAGTTTGTTGTACAACACGCTGTCATCACTAATTTCTGGAAAGCAAAATTACTTTGAGTAAAGAAAAAGTAAAATAAAATTTAAGAGGGTAGTTAAAAGAGAAGAATACTCTAGAGAAAACATTTTATTTATTTATTTATTTTCTTCTGGAGATAAAAAGTAAGAAGGAGATTTTCTTACATATTTTAATTATAAAATGATGTTAGAAAGGAGACCTTAAAGGTTGCTGATATATATAAATATATATATAATTTAAAAAAAAGAAAAAAAAAGTAAAGAAAGTAAAGGCTTCTGCTTAGCAGAATTCAAAACTACTAAATACAAGACTTTCATTGAAGAAAAGATGGCCTGACAGAGTAAGGATACCCAGAGAAAACAATGTGTAACTGCTTCATATTTGTAATGAACATACGTCTTTCATATTTATTAATAGTAGAAATGGTTAAAACATACTGAGAAAATACTGCACATCAAAAGCTGCAGTTTCTTATAGACAAAAGCATGACACAAACATGAGAGGTGTGTAAGGGATTAAGGTTTGTTTTGTGAGGAAAGTGTGAATAGGAAGAGATTCTGCTGCTCTGGACAATGCAGGTCACCACATGCACAAAAGTATGGCTCAGATGTCTGAAAAAAGCTGGTGCAGTGATTCTCCCATTTTTTCCTTCCCTGTCCACAAGTGCCAGTGCTTACATTCCACACCTGATGTTAAAATCATCTTAGCAAATGTGGCAAACGACTGATGATCCAAGTATCACGTTGTAGGGTCTGAATAGGTTTATTTGATGGGACAAGTACAATTGCATGACATTCAACAAGGCTAACTGCTGGGTTCTGCCCTTGGATCGCAACAACCCCATGAAGTGTATAGGCTTGGGGAAGAGTGGCTGGAAAGTTGCCAAGCAAGAAAGGACTTGGTGGTGCTGGTCGACAGCAGGATGACTATGAGCCATTAGTGTGCCCAGCTGGGCAAGAAGGTCAATGGCATTCTGGCCTGTACCAGGAATAGTATGGCCAGCAGGAGCAGGGAAGTGATTGTCCCCTTGTATGCAGCACTGGTAAGGCTGCACCTTGAACGGTGTGTTCAGTTTTGGGCCCCTCACTTCAAGGAGGTTACTGAGATGCTCAGGTGTGTGCAGCGGAGTAATGAAGCTGTTGAAGGGACTAGAAAGCAAGGCCTATGAGGAGTGGCTGAGGGAACTGGGGTTGTTTGCTCTGGAGAAATGGAGACTGAGGGGAGATCCTCTCTCTCTCTACACCTACCTGAAAGGAGGTTGCAGCAAGGACAGCTTCTGTCTCTTTTCTCAGATGACAAGCAATAGGATGCAAAGAAATGGTCTCTAGTTGTGCCAGTGGAAGTTCGGACTGGATGCTGGAAAGAATTTCCTCACAAAGAGGACGGCCAAGCATTGGAACAGGCTGCCCAGGAAGTGGTGTTGTCCTCATCCCTGGAGGTATTTAAGAGACATGCAGAAGTGACACAAAGGGACATGGGTTAGTGATGGGACTCGGTAGGTCAAGTTGATAATTGGACTTGATGAACTCTGAGGTCTTTTCCAACCTAAATGATTCTATGATTCTATGATTCTATTTTTCCAGCAGAATGAAGGAACACAGGAGTGAAGGATGAAAAACACAAGCATTTATTGAACAAGAGGAAATAAATAAATAAATAAAAATCAGAAAACAAACAAAAAAAAACCTCCTTCACCCCCTCTGACCCAGATCACAAGTATTGTAAGATTTTTGCATAGGAAAGAATACCTTTCTTTTTCTGTCTGAGCCTTTTGGCTGTTTGAGTAAGTTGCACTAGTGGGTAATGCAGGCCAACTTGACAGTCCTTCTGTTCCTTATGAAGAGATTCCAGGGGGCTGCAAAAAGAGAATTTTCCCAACCAAGTCTATAATAAGGTAATTTATGATTCATTGTACCATGCTTCAGCACAGGTCACTAGCTGTGAGGTCACAGACTGAGCACATCTATGCAAAAGTCAGGAAAATTGATTTTACTGCAGACAAAACTCAAGGACCACTGTGATTCATCATCAATTACTATTGGTTCCTGTTGATGCCATGGCTTTAAAGAGAAACTTAATAAACAAGATATGAAGCAGGATGAATTCCTGGTCCCTAACAGTGAGATTTTGGGAAAGTTAAATAAAACTCTTCAAGGGACCAGGTAAATGCTTTCAGAAACCAGTTGCAAAATTACTTCTGTAGCTGTTTCCAGTTTGGTTGAAGAAGACTTGCCAGAAAGGTAGGACATGTTGGAGGAGGAAAAAAATGGTCTTAAGAATATGGCAGTGACAACTGTATTTGATAACCATCAATTCTGAGCATATTTTGATGCCAAAAATTGCTGAATGCTGCCTAAATCAAGACATTCTGAGAATCAAAATGCCTATGGCAAGCAACGTTCGTTGTACGCACTCAATGTCAGTGAAAATTAGGATATGTTTTCAGCAACCTAATACAGAATCACAGAGTCACAGAATCATTTAGTTTGGAAAAGACCTCTAAGATCATCAAGTCCAACAATAACCTAGGTATAGGTTTAAGTACACATGCTTAGAGAATCTCACCACTGTACATTTATGTAGAATATAATTCTGCCACTCAGTGATGAGTAGTAGCTGAATATGAGTGATTTTATTAAATAAATTGTGCTTTCAATATGAATTAGACTTTTAGGACCAGGTCCAAAGATATTACAAAAGCTGCATCAACAAATATTTATTAAAGCAGTGGAGCATACAGAAGAGCATCCAAGGTGCATTGTATATTTGAAAACCGACAGGCAAGGCGAATGAAAATAAATCTAAACCAAGCCCAAAGGCGAAACTGTCTTTCTATTTGCTGCAACAAAAGCAGTGACTAACAACCCTCTACTCTCCTTTTGCATTTCTAGAACATATATTTCCAAAAGCTTGGCATCACTGAATTGCTCACAAAATACTAAAATACAGAACTTGACAAGCAACACAGTTTTCTTTCTTTCTTTCTTTCTTTCTTTCTTTCTTTCTTTCTTTCTTTCTTTCTTTCTTTCTTTCTTTCTTTCTTTCTTTCTTTCTTTCTTTCTTTCTTTCTTTCTTTCTTTCTTTCTTTCTTTCTTTCTTTCTTTCTTTCTTTCTTTCTTTCTTTCTTTCTTTCTTTCTTTCTTTCTTTCTTTCTTCCTTCCTTCCTTCCTTCCTTCCTTCCTTCCTTCCTTCCTTCCTTCCTTCCTTCCTTCCTTCCTTCCTTCCTTCCTTCCTTCCTTCCTTCCTTCCTTCCTTCCTCCCTTCCCTTCCCTTCCCTTCCCTTCCCTTCCCTTCCCTTCCTTCCCTTCCCTTCCCTTCCCTTCCCTTCCCTTCCCTTCCCTTCCCTTCCCTTCCCTTCCTTCCCTTCCCTTCCCTTCCCTTCCCTTCCCTTCCCTTCCCTTCCCTTCCCTTCCCTTCCCTTCCCTTCCCTTCCCTTCCCTTCCCTTCCCTTCCCTTCCCTTCCCTTCCCTTCCCTTCCCTTCCCTTCCCTTCCCTTCCCTTCCCTTCCCTTCCCTTCCCTTCCCTTCCCTTCCCTTCCCTTACCTCTGTATTAGTGATGAAATAAACCCACATCAATGACCCTGCTATCTTGTAATCCTAGGTGTGTTACCAAGCAACCATTATATGCAACAGCACCTAACTTTTTCCCTCTAAAAACACCTCAAACCTCACAAATCCTTCCACTTAGTGCTCTAATGAAAGTGGCATCTTTTACTGCTAAATGCTTGCACAGGTATTTTCTTTCAAATCTGCAGAGTGACAAAATGCTGGTTATCGTTTTCTAAATGTATCACTCTTCAGTGCACAATGTGGTTAACAGATGTATATTTTTTTTATTGCTATCGAGCTACATACTTCAGATAAGGCTATACTTGGAGACAAATGTTTAGAAGCTAGTAACAATGTCAACAATTGCAATATGAGTAAAAAATGTGTGGGATCTGGATGACTATACCAAATAATTTGTTGCAAGACAAATATAATTTTCTATATTCACTGTTATGTAATTTTGAATCAGTAAATCAGTATATAGCTTTTCCAAGGTATCAGTGGAAGATGCATATTTAGCAATCATGGAATGGAAATGACAGAACAATGTTTTCTGTACATTTTCTTATGGAAGACATTATGAGCTAGTGAACTCCTGAATTTAGTGAAGCAAGACCAAGAATAACCTGGAGAAACTGCAAAAGTGCAACTCATGAAGCAAGAACAAAGTACTGACTGGTCAACTATAGGTGGTCATCGTTTTCTTGCCAAAGCAGTGGGTCCTATGTGAAAGGAGAAACACTGCTTTCAAAAACCCTCAAAGCTCTGCAGTTAATCACAAGTCATCCCATGTTTCTACAGATAATAAAAACTCTAAAATTTAACACAGAGGACACAAAAAACATTCCAACCAGGTTTGGCTGTGAGGAGACTTAAGTTAGATTGGAAGACGAGGTGTAAGAAACTTCTGTGTACACTATCCATCAAAATGGCAGCGGTGACAATCTGAAACCACTGTGCAATTAGCAGCTACCAGCACAGCCTTCCTGATGGATTACTGGCTGGCGATAAATCCAGGATAAGTAGAGAAATTGCCACAGATGCTGGGCAAAAGATCTCATAAGAAGAGAACAGCACTGTTGTAACTCACGTCTTCTGTATCCTGAGTCAAGCTTTTCTATGGAAAAGTCTCTGCTTTCTTTGCTAACTTAACTAAGGATTAAAGAAACTTAAAAATTAAATATGAATACAGTTGTTCATATACTTCATATGTTTTTGCAAACTTCAACAGGGCATCTCATCCTATTACATAGTGGTATTGCAGTATTACAGTAATCTCCATGTTGCATCAGTTGCTCCTCTTCAGTCTCCCCTGAAGGCTGGAAGAGTCAGTGGAATTTTGTAAAGCCCAGAGACATTCAAAGCAAACAACAGCAGCAGCTATGGCATGAAAAGTGCACTCTGGAGCAAGGAATAGCAACAAAATAAGTAGAGTGCTTATGCAAGCTTAGCAAAACTCTTGCAGAGAGCTAGCAATGACACTTGAGAGGCCTTTACTTGAGAGTAAACTTATGTCAGTGGAATGCTAAGGGGGAGATAAATGAGTAACACTGTACACATTGAGGCCAATCTGCTTTACAGAATGTTTAAACTCCAGGGTAGCTTAAGCAACTAGGAATAAAACTTGTTTTGTTCTCTGAAGAAATTACACAGAAAAAGCAAGAGAAAACAGTAAATACTCAAACCTGCTATTCTTTTCACAGTCCACATAGTTTCATTTTTTCATCATTGGTACATCTGTTAAGTGGAACGACTCCTCACATGGACATAGGTATGAGCAAAAGGGGTCATTCACAGGATGGGTTCAATGGGGGGGGGAGGGGGGTATAGGGGTCCTCTGAGGAGCAGAGCTCTGCTGTGACTCTGAGCTGAAGGAAAACAATTGGCTGAAAAAAAGTCATTTTGACAGGAAAAAATAGCATCTTGAAATAAATTGTATCCTCAGTGCAGCCCAGGAAAGAGAAAAAAATGATCAGTGGGAAAAGACATGCTTTTATAGAATAAGAAAGAACTAAAAACATTCAAAATAAGTAAATTTTCATCACCAGGAATTATGCAGTCACTGAACTTTCTAACAGCTCCTGTTTCTGGTTATATAACTAAATGACCCTGTAAAGGACTTTCCTGCTCTGATTTTCTATTAATCTATGATAGAAAGATAGCAGTAACTAGCAAGGCTAGTTCTAAGCATTTTGAAATTTGTTTGACTTTCAATCAACTTAAAAGAGCTTCAGTCAAGTCCTTTTGTTCTGAATTTTGAGATAATAAGTCATTTAAATGATAGAAGCCTGAAAACAACAGCAGGGAGATATGCTCCTGATGAGTTGTATTCATGGCAATACCTTCCTAAAAATTGAATTAATGTATACCAATTGTTATTAATGCAATCTCTCATAAAATAGAATTATTTAATTGGCTAACAAGAATACATTTATTAGATCTAATTGAGACAATGGTAGAACTGTTCACAGTGACATTTTAATCTATGATAAAACACAGAGACTTAATTTTAGGTGTATTTGGGGCTGAACCAGAGTCACAGAATTACATGAACAGAAGGCATAAAATCTAACATACAATTATTTATTAAATTTGTCCATAGCAAGACATAGAAAACAAGACAGTTAAAATACCATCACATATTATGTCAGATCACACTAATATTGCAAGTGATGTAGTACAGCTGAAAGAAATACTGGGCAATGAAGACAGTTTTGCATCAGGTTAAAGTATACTTTACTAGCCTGTTGAATGTGTGTTTTACAGGAAACCCAGGAAGCACAATTTTATGCTAGTCTCAGACAACTAAATATCAAAATATATTCCAGCCAAATTCAAAATCAGTCAGTGCCTGGCTTAGTAAAGGTATGATCCAAAGAGTTCTAAAAGTCAGCGCAGTTGTTCCTTGCAACAGTGTGGACCAGAGTCTGGATTTCCTCGTGGGAGCAGGAGTATAGGAGATTTCTGTAATGGGAGAAATCTTGTATCATTCATCAGACAATCTGAAACACTGCATCTGAAAATAAATAAATAAACAAATAAAATAAACATAATAATAATAATAATATTTAATGGTAATAATAAAGAAACCTACTTTATCGCTTCAAGAAATGATGTATGTAAGAGTACATGCATGTTATCCTGGTTTTGGGTGAGACAATTTTCTTCATAGTGGCTGGTATGTCACTGTGTTTTGGACTGAGGAGAAAAATAGTCTTGACAGCACACTAATATATTTAGTTGTTGCAGAGCACTGTTTACACAGAGCCAAGGCCTTTACTGCTCCTCATGTTGCCCTGCCAGCGAGGAGGCTGGGGGTGCACCAGGAGCTGGGAGTGGACACAGCCAGGCCAGGTGGCCCTGGCTGGCCAAAGGGATGCCCACACCTGGTGGTGTTGTGCTGAACAATAAGACCTGGGGGAATTCACTGAGGGGGGCTGTTGGGCCAGTGGGCTGTGTATTGGTCAACAGGTAGTGAGTAATCACACTGTGCATCACTTTTTTTTTTAATGTAATTAAATTTCCTTCCTTCTCTGTCCTATTAAACTATATTTATCTCAATCTGTAAGTTTTTTGTTTGTTTGTTTGTTTGTTTTTGTACTGTGGATGAGTGAGGAAATGGCTGTGTGCTTCTTGGCTGCCCACTGGGGCACAACACATATGCACATGCAAAAAATATGTGGCATGGACACCTCTTTGCAGATCTGTTGTCTTCCAGATTATTTGCTTGAAGATCACTGGCATTGCTGCAAGATCATACACTCGCTTAACAAATCCACCATCTAATAGTTACAGCATCTCTAATTTGTGAGCTTATATTATTTAGAAAAACTCAAATACTGTATTGTATATGATATTAGAAAATTGTAACATTTGGCTTACTGAAGTGTAATATTACTTTGTCTCTGTCCAAGGTATTAAAAAAGAATGAAGAACTTGAGGATTTGCATGTTTTCTGGAAAAGTCACACCTCTCCTAGACATTACAGATATATGTCTGGAATATTACTTTCAGATATTTAAGAGAAGGAGCAATCTATATTATGAAGCTTTGCATTATTTTTTCTTCTGTGATGTCTTTTTTTTTTTTTTCTTGTTGTCTCCATGGTACTTTTTCTAATGCCAAAATTGTTCAGAGCATTTTCTAAGGGCTTTATATTTAAGCATTATAAAATGCTTTTATAGCTGGGTGGCAACCTGGATTCTTTCTTTTCTTCTCATGTATTATCACCAGTAATGAAGACTGTGTTGACCAAATTCCATTTCTGGGCACCTCTCAGCCATCCTCTCTTGTGCTTAAGTAGCTGCATCTTACACAATTGACTCTTCTGTTCATAGTAAACAGCAAAGAGAAGAATTCAACTCTCTCTCATATTTGAGTTGACTCTGAATACGGCTTGAGGAACTGCTATGTATATAGGTGCTATAGCAACTCTGCCTTCCTTGTGTCCTTTGTTAATGATGAAACACACAGCAGATTTTTGTCTCTGCAAAACTGTTCCAAAAGCATTATGCATATTCCAAGTCTGAAGACTGTTGAACATAACACTCTGATAAATAGGTGTTAATAGTTCCCAGTCAACCTTCAGTGCTTACAGTAAATACTGTAAATTGTAAAAAGCATTTAAATGGAATCTTTTAATTCACTGTGAATGCTATGGAAGACTGTCGATAAATTTAAATAAAAGCTATTATACAGTAAACCTACTGATGTTTCCCACACAGAGTCTCTAGTCTGCTGCTGTGATACATGTTTAAATGCAAAAGTTTCAGCATTTATCCTTCAATATCTAGGACAGGTATGTAAATGCATTCTTCTGGACAACTGGAGTTTGTTAAACCAAAGCATGGTTTAACCATGCCCAGTTCTGGAAGAGAGGGCAGGTGTGGAGGAGAGGCCATGCCAGCTCAGAAGCAAAAGCCACACAGAAATGTTAATTCCTCAGATCCATCACAAATTTTATATTTGCAGCACATAAACCATGAAGTAGCACTGATGGGATGACAGTCTGGTATTTGTTAGATGCCCTTTATTATTGTGAAAGGAAATATATTAAGGGAGGATGCAAAAATATACACTTACAAAATATCACACAGACACTAGGTCACATTTTGCCCTGGAGTAATCTCTTTAGTTTTCCTAGTGGGGAATTTGGTTCCCCAAATAGAAGAAAGGACACTAACCATACCTGTCTGCTTTCTGGAGATGAGAGAATCTCTGGCACTGACACTTCAAGTGGCACCATGCATGGAAAGCCACATCTTCCTAGCTTCCCAGCCCACGCTCCTTCTGTGAGGGTACACAGATAAGGTTTAATTTATTAATAATAATCTGTGAATGTAAATGGATAAGGTTTAATTTATTAATGGCAATTGCCTAAAAATAGACATGTGTCAAACTTCTTCATCTGTAAAAAACAGAATGTGCCATGAGCAGGAGAAGGAAGGAAACAAATAATAAAAAAGAGAGGGCAAGGAATGGGCACAAGGAGTAGCCAAGTTCAATGTTCCTAAAAGATCAGATTCTAAACTGAGAATGAAGAAAGGATCCAATTAGTGGATCAAAGAACAAAAAATCTTGCAGTAAATTAAAGTGATGACAAAGAATAAAAAATGGCACTGGTGTTAATCATGTGCAGTTTTGTGAGATTCATAGAATCATAATTGTATGAAGCTGGACAGAGCTGTGCAAGAGAAAATGATTAGTGAAGTGGAATAGAACTTCAAATTCATGCGGGAACCATGGGATTGTACCCAGGGGCTAGTAAAACATACAAAAGAATGGGGTATCCTGCTGTTTTAATTTCCTTTATTGCATAGGTGCTGATCACAAGTGAATACCGTTGACTTGTCCGTATCAAATCAATTAGAATTGCTTTACTAATCTTTTTCTCTCTAACCTCAGACTACTTAACTTCATACTGGAAAATAATTAACTGCTTCTACATCCTGACTTCCTCCTCCTGGCAAGGTCCAAGTTAGATCAACTGATGCACCACATTTGGCTTTAGAGTTGCAGAATTCAGCAAATTATAATCACAAATTAGATAAATATTACAATGGGATAAAAATGGTCATCCTAAGAAGGACAAAATTTCAGGAGACCAGAGATCTGGCATTGGCTGTGGCTTCTGTTCTGAAGCACAGTCAAATATGCAGCTTGAGATGAGACCTGTATGCTCTCCACTGGTAATAGCAGCCATCAATCTTTTGCAGAGTTGTCACACCATTAAAACAAGGGAGTATTACACAAGGTAGCATATCAAGACTCCTTAGAAACAAGTTTAGGACAAACACATGACTATGAAATTGATTTTTAATTTCAAAGTCATATGACTAAATACAACCTTGCTAAACAGGCCCAGATTGCCTAACAACCATTCAATTTCAAAGCAATGTTTCTAATTTCAAAACATCATGTTAAATGAATGTTGTTTCCATCAAGTTTATCTTTTTCTCCTTCCACTGGACTTGTGAAACTATTTATGACTTTCATTAATCTAAAATGGAATTAAGCCCTAATATATATATATATATATATATATATATATATATATATATATATCTATAATCATGTTTTTAAGCACACGGATGGATGACATAGGGGCTCCTCACTTTGGAATAACAGTTTTGCAAAAACAGCAGTGAATGCATCTAACTATTAATTTTCAACATAATTTATTGCTTACCTGTACAGCTAGATGAGGAAACTCTGGTGATTCCCTGAGGATTCTCTGCTCTTTTTCCTGCATGGTCTAGTTTCTCTCTAATTCTTCATAAACCAGCTTTGGAACTTGTAAGAATAAAAAATAAAATAAATAAACAAAAAGAAAGAAAGGAAAGAACTTTTCCCTTACCCATTTTCCCTTCTCCTATTTTTCCAATGAAGTTTAAGCTTTCAA
This sequence comes from Anas platyrhynchos, assembly GCF_047663525.1. Lineage (NCBI taxonomy): Eukaryota > Metazoa > Chordata > Aves > Anseriformes > Anatidae > Anas > Anas platyrhynchos. Next base: position 87,102,684 of record NC_092589.1, read on the forward strand.
TAGATGTGGAAAAGATGACTCTAAAATATAACAGCTACAGGCACAGATAAGGAACAAGAAAGACAGATTAAAATGAAGATGGGAACCAGGAAAATATCAGTCAGAAAAAAACATGCAGCTGCTTCGGAGTTATTGCTAAATGTGTTAAATGGACCAGGTTTGTTTCAAGCCAGTTCAGCAAATTCTGTTAGGGCAAACATTGGAGAGTTCTTCTCAAAGCCTGGAGATTTGAAGGCCCCATGTGAGCTATCAAGTGTAGTAGAAAACAGTGTCAGCATGATTAAAGTTGCTGAATATGTATGAAGTGATTTTGGCTACTGCATTTCTCAGAGGGCCCAGAGAGGCTATGTCTTAGGTCCTCTGAGCCTGAGTGATGCTGTGCCCAGAGAGATCTGGGCACAGCATCACTCGAGAATGGCTGAGGGCACTGGGCCTGTTCAGCCTGGAGAAGAGGAGGCTGAGGGGAGACCTCATCGCAGTCTACAACTTCCTCGTAAGGGGGTGTCAAGAGGCAGGAGACCTTTTCTCCATTAACACCAGTGACAGGACCCGTGGGAAAGGGGTTAAGCTGAGGCAGGGGAAATTTAGGCTTGACATCAGGAGGGGGTTCTTCACAGAGAGGGTGGTTGCACACTGGAACAGGCTCCCCAGGGAAGTGATCACTGCACCGAGCCTGTCTGAATTTAAGAAGAGATTGGACTGTGCACTTAGTCACACGGTCTGAACTTTTGGGTAGACCTGTGCGGTGTCAAGAGTTGGACTTGATGATCCTTAAGGGTCCCTTCCAACTCAGGATATTCTATGATTCTATGATTCTATGATCTCTCCAGGAGGTCCCTGTCATCTTCATACCCTTCACAAACCAGGATATCACAGGGCTGATGTCCTTCCTTCATCCCAAAGGTCTCAGTGTTCCCTGTCCATTACAGCATGGATAAGTAGCCTCGCCCATAAATTCCCATCTGTCACCATGACAGTGATACATCCTGCCCTACCCCCCTGAGCCCATTATCAATAAATATTTCTTCTAAACGAGCATAACCAATTCTACAAAAGGGAAAAATACTGCCTAAAGCAGCTGCTGCTGCCTCATTTACAACCATAAGACCCAGGCAGATGAAGGAGACACATGCTGCATCCTCCCTGCATGTTGTGGCAGCAGAGCTGTCACATGGAGCTAGAGAGGAGAGCCAGATGTCCACTACTTACCTTTCTGCTTCATGCCAGAGACATCTGTTTCCACCTCCACATGCAGTATTATTTGGTGTTTGTAAGCTGAGGTTAATCAGCCATCAGCATGGCTAACTCAGATAAGATTATACAACAGGATGGTCATGCTCCAGTCATTCCCCAGTGTGTCTGACTGGGACACCACTGAGTGAAGAAGGAAAGGTTTCCCTCAACACAGCCCTGGCAGACCTGTGCTGCACAGACTGTCCAAGTTCCTTTCTGTTGTTGAGTCACATGCATGTCTTTCACATAGGTCACAACTCATGGATGTAGTAACCAGCTACTCCGGCTGAGTGCTCAAGGAATGTGGATTTAGTTCAGACTGCAAAGAGCCTCTTACCTCTACTGCCACGAGTCTGTATTTTCTTTGTCAGAATAAGGCTGATGCTACCTGCATGCAGAAACTGCTGACACATCTAAGAAGAATCACTGCTGAGGAGCTAGCTGTAGCCTTCCAGTGCTTCAAGTTTGCTTTGTTCTGACAGGATCACTTGAAGGACTCTCAAAGCCCGCTCAGCTTCCCCCTTCCTGGGCATGGTGAACACCTGGACTGCAACAACCCAGGAGTTTCCTTCTCATCTCCTGCATGGCAATCACTTCTCTGGTCATAGTGGATACATTTGGCATAGACTGTCCAGGCATTTCCAGACCAAGGAAGTGAAAAACAATATTATGTTTCTGGCCTCTTGACTCTGTCAAAGTGATGTAAAGGAGTGAGGCTGGCAAAGGTAATTTTGGCTGCAGTCACTTTTATAAGCATCTTCATGCCATGCCCTTACAAAGCTGACTCCAGCACATTGGCTTGATAGATTGAAATAGGAATATGTCCTTACCAAAGGACAACCACAGACCCCTGAGTTAATCCAACATTTCTTGTCCTTGTCGCTCATCTGAAAAAAATGAATCAAAATTTACTTTATCATATGGCTACTTTTTATCATATCTTTTTTGCTCTACACCATAACAAATGCATGACCCTTAAGACTTACAACGATAACTGTGTGTACAACTACCTCTGTTGGTTAAAGCACTGACCTGTGCTTTTTTAATATTTATAGATTTAAATATTTAATATGCAACAATTCTGCATTATTGAATAGATGACGTTCTGCATTTTAATGGTTATGGAGTAGGAGTGGGTTCTTTGTAGTTAACATTACAATAAATTTTTCATTATTAAATATGAAGTTGCTACCTCTGATCTCCTCAAACAAAACCCACACAGACAACATGTTGGTGCAATGGTGAAAAATTCTCTCAAGAAATATATGCTATATTTGTGGCAAATTTGCTTATGGAATTTGGATTTATGGTACATAAATTTTTGGAGTAGGACTGGGATGTAAATTCGGGCTTCCATAGGTTTACTCTGAAAGCAAGACCTTAAAGACTTTAGTAATGGCTGCATTGTAACGAACTTGTATTTTAGAGGACAATATGGAATTTCGAGACCTCTTAGGTGTTACATAAAAATATGAACCATTTGGCATAAGATGAGGTCAGCTCACTTCTTAGGAAATAATTAAGCATTTAGTCACAACAGTTACTGACAATTTTCTTCTACTCTGCCAGCTAAATATTCTACGAATATTGTCAAGGTCTGGTTTGTGTGTTTATGTGGCAATAACACCTTCACCATCAGTGTATCAACTGTGAAGAGTTTCTCTGGAATAACGAACCTGGTAGAGTTTCACCCTCAGGTGTACCAAGATCTCCACATTGTCAGTCAGGTGGGCTGTAATTGCATTAAGTACTGTGCTCTTCAAATAACAGTGTGAGTCCAATGTATTTTCATTTAGGAAAGGATACTCCATGTGAATACCAGAATCACAATCTAGTCTAGTATAATTAATAAACGTTTTTCTTAGAATGTGTCTTAATGTCAGATTTGTACTGCGTAAAAATTAGTCATGACAAGGTTTTCGATCTCAAGAATATTAATAAGATTCAAATTAGGGTTATTTGGATAATTTTAGTAGTGCAATACTCAACTTGAACAAGCTGTTTCCCATATCAGCTTTCTTTTAAGTTTATTTTTTATTTGTATCTTTCAAGTATTGTAGTGGGTTTATGTGGCAAAGTTTCGGTAGCAGGGGGTCATAGGGATGGCTTCTGTGAGAAGAATCTAGAAGCTGCCCCATGTTTGGTAAGGACCCCACTGCTGACCAGAGCTGAGCCAATAAGTGATGTTGTTTGCGCCTCATATTTAAGACAGGAAAAAAAAAAAAAAAAAAAAGCCGCATCACACACAGAAGCTGGGAGAGTAAGAAGAGTGAGGAACAGCCTGCAGGCACCAAGGTCAGTGAAGAAGGAGGAGGAGAGGTGCTCCAAGTGCCGGAGCAGAAGTCCCCTTCGGCCTGTGGTGAGGACCATGGTGAAGCAGGATGTCCCCCTGCAGCCCATGGAGTACCACGGTGGAGCAGGGTTCCACGCTGCAGCCCATGGAGGAGCCCCCGGTGGAGCAGGTGGACACAGATGGAGGCTTCAGTCTGTGGAAGATCCCTGCCCGAACAGATTCCAGGCCGGACCTGCAGCCTGTGGAGAGAAGACCATGCAGGAGCAGGTGACCTGGCCTGTGGGGGATCCAGGTTGGAGCAGTTTGCTCCTGAGGGATGGGCCCTGTGGTACAGACCCATATCTGGAGCAGTTCTGGAAGAGCTGCTGCCTGTGGGAAGTCCACGTCGGATCAGTTCACCAAGGCCTGTATCCCGTGGGTGGGACCCCACAGCACAGGGGATGAGAGTGACCGAGGAGCAGCAGAGAAGAAGCGCTGTAGACTGACTGTAACCCCCATTGCCCTGTTCTCCTGCACCGCTCGGGGGGAGGAGGTGGAAGAGGGTGAATGGGGGGGGGAAGGTGCTTTTGGTTTCTTTCCTTTGTTTCTCACTTCTCTAGCTTGTTAGTAATTAGCAATAAATCTTACTGTCTCCCTATGCTGAGTCTATTTTGCCCATCACAATAATTACTGTGCGATCTCCCTGTCCTTACATCAACCCTTGAGCCCTTTTAATCGTATTTTCTCCGTGTTCCTCTTTGAGGAGGGGGAGTGAGAGAGTGGTTGTGGTGGAGCTCAGCTGCCCACCATCACAAGTACAAAGTGATGTAAAATCATCACAAGTACAAAGAAGTCCATCTCACCTTATATTATTTTTGGAATATTGTCATTCTGGTGAGCCAAGGATTCAGCTGGTGTATTTGCCACCATACTTCTTTATTTCATAAGAATGAAATACTTCTTTATATTCATATTTTTATTTGTAATTCTTTATATTCATATTTTTATTTTATACATCATGGCTCTATATATCTGCAATGAATGTAAAGAAATATATAATTATTGCAATTTGTGTGGAAGGGTTAGTGTTGCTTTGAAAGCCAGTCACCCTAATTGAAGAAAATTGGTCACATGTATAATTATGAGATATAACTTAATATTCAGAATGGTCAATAATTTAAAACTGTACGTTATGAATTTAGATCATGTACTATCACAGAAGGTGCGTGACTTCTCCAGTTTTAGAGAAGTGTTTACCTGGAATTTGGAAACAAGGCAAACCAAATAGTTTCATTATCTGTCCTGTTGTGTATCTACATCCCAGTGACAGTCAGATGAATGTACTTGCACACAGTGGTTGAGACAGCTAATAAACTTTTCATGGCACTCGATGAAAGGGATTGTATTATCTTAGATTCCTCCCTGATGTTATTCTCGTGTTGACTTCACTGAAGGCAATGTTTGCCAGTAGACAATTGAAAAATTAAATGGGTTTATAAAGGAAAACAACAAATTTAACGCAGTTATGGTATACTTAAAACAATTATAATTATTAATGAAATATTTAGGATGCAGTGTTTCCTTTTAAGGAAACTCTGATTTCACAGCCCTGAAATCTGACAGTCTGTGAAGCTCAATTTCACTACATTTTTAAATTTATTTGCAAGTAAATATTTTATTTTTCCCTTTAAGCATGAGTTAATCTAATAATCTAATCAGAGATTAGAGCTTTCTCTATATGTGAAATACAATAAATTTATGCCATTTTACAGAAAGAAAAAAAAGTGTACACAAATGCAGCCACTGTTACATTTCATATCTACATAAAATAGCAAGACTCCCACTTTCATTATACAGTGCTATAAAACAAATACCAGGCCATAACATTGTTTTCTTGAATCTTTAGAAATGCAAACTGGCAAGCTTGCCTGGGGTGTGATTAACAGCTTCTCAGCTGGGGGTACTTACAAATGAAATTATTTCTTTCACAATTAACCTTTGATGACATCAGTAATTCCCACATCTAGGACACAACAGTGCCTGGTAATGGGCACAGAGGAGGAGCACGCACTGACTCACACTGCAAGCAGGCACACTGAAACAGACTTTTGGATAGGTTTTGCTTCCATGTCAACTGCTAAGCAAATGCCAAGCTTTCAGTAGCACTCAGAAATTTGTGGCTCCCACAGTGAGGCTATGAGGAGATTTTCAGAAATATGCAGGCACCGCTCTTCTGAAAAATCTACTTATTGCTTTAGGTGCTGGAGACAGTTGCAATCTCCTAATGAGCTGCCCCTTACAGACTTTCCTCAGCCTTACAGAACAGTGGCTCGAAGGCACTGCCTTGCTCTGCCATTCCTCTGCCATAATTTTCACTTACCCCTTCCCTCACAAACCTTCAGTGCCTGCATTTTACTGCTGTCACAGCTCCTTCCTCTTTGAGAGATAAGTATGGACTATTTTGTTTTGTGCCTGCCTAGCAGAGTGGCGTTTGAGCATCCTGCTTGAATCCTCTGGGCACTGCTCCAATAAAAGTAACGTCTGTTTGCAAATTACCCTAGCGCTAGGAGACAATGATATATGACCTTTCACAATATTGGGCGAGGTATTGATCAGAGCCATTGATCCCATTTTTGAGTGACTGTCTCACCCTGGAAGACAAGTGAAATAAAAAGTCTGATGGTGTCTGCAAAAGCCTGTGCCTGATCAGAAACTTCAAAAGCTTTTTTATTTTTTTTGCTGACCTTTCGGCCTGAACAGTGTTAACAGATATCATATAATTGTTTGCCTGTTTTTTAGAAGAGCCTTCTTCTATGAAAATAACTCCTTGTTGTTGTTGTCTGATTTTTGAATAGACAAGAGACAAATGGATATTATACAACACTTTACTTGTGTGCACAACCCTCGGTTACAGGACCACTGCTCCCTCAGGTAGGAACATTTTGCAGACGAGACACAGGACCTGTGAGAACATTTGCTAGGTCCACACATTACATATATGCTTTCCTGTTTTGGAAGAAGCTTTTCTAGTTTTTAAATGAGTAACTGCCTAGAAGAAACAACTATTATTTCTTTCTGTTACTTTATGGGGACATCGTTACTGGCTTGTTCTATCTTAACCCAGACAGCTAAGACTGGCTCTCAAACAGCAAGTGATAAAAAACATATCACCAAACAAGTCCACTTTTAATACTTTCAGACTCACAATTGTAACATATGATATTATCTGAAAATAAAAGCAAGCTCTTACGTACCCACAGCTGGTTAGGTGAGGCTATGCAGTGGCAGCCCATTTCTGAAGGAGCACGTAGGCAAATTTCTGCTGATGACATACAGACAGTATGAATAATGGATTTAGCATGCATACATGCTAAAGTGGGGTAGTGAAGATGCTGGCCTTGGCAACTGAATTCATGTTGAAATGGAAAAATAGCTCTATTACATTCTTAGATCTGTGATGCCAAACAGATATCCAGTATCACTTGGGAAGGGAGATTTGTATCAGAATGGCTTTGAGCAGAGCATCTTATGTTTTTGGAAGGATACAACAGAGTTTAAATAGAAATTTTCAGATGGAAAGCATATCAGCTTAGGAGATTGCTGAAATTTAAGTACCAGTTCTGCATAAAATGTGAATGTTGAGAAAATGTTTTCAAACTGAAGCAGAATGAACCACAAAATACTGATTCTGTGCAAGAGTCTTGCAGTGCAGATGCTCAATTGTCCCAGTACGTCCATCTCCCAAAAGATATTCTGTTTTTCCTCTCATCCCTAGTGTTTAGTGACACTTGCTATATTGCTTATGAGACATGCTGTGCAGCATTTTTCCATCAACAAATCAAAATATAACACTTTTTTTTTTTTTTCCCCATAGAAGATTCATTTGCATATAGTATAAGAAATCTTTCTTTGTTAAGGTCAGCAACCTTACAGTCAGCCTTTGTAAAACACTTCTCCTAGTCTTCCTGGATAAAGCTGCGTCTCATTGCTCCCACTGTCAATACCTCAGACTGCAAAGCATTGCTGAGGCTACCTGAGGCAATACAGTCCCGTCCTTGTGCCCAGTCCCCTCTAACCTCATCCTTAGGCTCCTTGCTCAGGATTATTCTTGATTAGCTGATAACAACTGATAAATTAAAGCATTTTAAGGGCTGAGGCACACCTCACTGGAATGCTACTATCTTTATAATTTGCCACCTTCACACGAAAACCAAACAAGCCTCCCACTCCAGTCCTGTCACTCGAACTTTCAAGTGTCTGGAAATAAGCCACTAAGAAGCCCAGCCAGTTCCATGTAGAATTGGCATAACCTATATATGCTTTCCTCTCCTGCTATTGCCCCCTAATGCCTGACAGAATAGGCACAACAGAAGCAATCAGCAACTTAATCAAGTTTCTCTGGTTTAGTAAATGTTTACATTTTTACTTATCACCTAGTTACCAACTAATTAAACAGTGTTTTGGGACTCTTTTGTCCATGAAGTCCCTGATTTCTAGCCACAGGAATAATAATGAAAAATAAATATATATAAAGTGGTGCAAAGCACATTTCAGCTGAGTATTCCCCACCAGGATACCTCCCAGGTTTCTTAATTCAGAGCTCTTGCTGCAAAGCGAAGCCTGGACTCACCCATCCTTCCACTTGCAATATTTGAAGAGCATCAGCCCATGCAACCTAGGGACTGTTTAAAAACTGAGCACACTGGCAACACATCCTCCTCAGGAGCAACTGCAGGCTTGCACTCACCTCTGTGGAAGAAGGAAGGTTTCCTGCATCGGTATCTCCACAGTCAATGAACTCTTCCAGTCACCTCTCACATCACTTGTCAGGGAAATATGCTGGCACCAAACACACGAAAATGAAAGCAAAAGCCTTTCCCTGCCGGACCAATCAAGACTGACAATTGTCTTGCGGTGGATGCCAGAAAGATTCTGAATATTTTGGCAGAAACGCAGGCTTTTTCTAGGTGAGAATCTGCCTACATAAGATTTATGCAAACATTTCCTCACTGGGTCTGTAGCCACCCCTTCTCAGCTAAGCAGTTTAGCATTATCTCCAGTTCTTTACATAGTTCTGAGTTTAAAATACTACCACCACCTAAAATAAGAGGAGTTTCAATTACAGTGCTCTCTGAAATGAAAGAGGTGGAAGCCAGTTTGACAATTTAAGCTGATAGCTGAGATCCTGCCTCGCTAAGCATTTTTGGCACTTGGCCTAGGGAGGAAGTAAAGAGAGGGAGGGAAGGGACAAACAGAAAAAAGGAATAAAGGAGGGTGAGAGTGATCCAGTCCACCTAATATAACGCCATATATTGCCTATAAAAGAAACTTTATAGTCAGTGACGAGAGAAATGTGTTTTTCAAATGCTGCAGAGGCTATTCTCATCCACCAAACAGTAGCATGTCTGTCCCTTCACTGACAGTGGAGGGGTCTTGGGTGTTCTCAGGGAATGATGAAACCCACGGAAATGCATTGCCTCTTCTCCTCTGAGAGTGGAAAACATCACGTACTTTCACTCACTTGAAGTACGGTCTACCTGATGCATTTCTGAGAACAGGCACCTGCTGGAGCAGATGATACTGTTGAGGGCTCAAAAATATGCTTAAGTGATGGGAGGAAGAAATTGACCCTAAACCTCAGTCACAAGAGTGTGCTGGAGGGGACACAGATTTACACCTGCTTGGAACAACCACATCAGAGACTGAATTGTTAGCAGGGTAAATTATTCAAAACAACCAGTCTGCAGGTCTGGTTTGCAGGTTTGAAATTGTGGGTATTGGCATTTGCCAACAGGGCAGAACAGCATCGGTGGGTACCAAGCTGCAGCCCCAAGCTCCCAGCTGAAGCAGCAATGCTGCTGCCACACAGGGAGCAGGGAGCTGGTTGTGCAACTGGCACAGCTGCTCTGAGACAGAATGTGGTCAAAGGGCTTATGTCTAACATGACGGAAACAATCGAGCCTGCAGGTCGGAAATGTAATGAAGGACAGTATTTGCTGAGCCAGAAGTGACTGCCTTGGATGGTGGCCAATATAAAGGGTGGCTCATAAGCCCACATGCAGGCACAGTAAAAGCCAGGTAGGAAATAAGTGTTTCTGAATCTGCACCTGAACTGAAAGCACCAGCGTGTGAAAACTGATATGATACCCAGGCAGATATACAATATGCCTAAACAAAGCATTCCCAAGCACTGTGCAAGCACAAGATCAGACACGCAGGAGAACAACATGATCGTCTGCAAACCATCTCCTATGAGCAAAGGTACAAATTACTGAACTAGATACTGGAGAGTACTGACATGAGAAGTCCAAAACAAAACATCTCAGTCTACAGCAGGAGCTCTCAGACTGAAAGAAGCTTTCTGCTGCAGCATGCAGAGGTGTGGAGTGCTCAGAAAGATGCTCAGGCATGAAACTCATGGGCATTGCTGGGCTGCCTAGGCATCACATGAATGGAGCTGAAGCAAGAACTTTACAAAAGTCTAAGATAAATGGAAGTATATGAAAGCCAGAAAACGTCAAATTGGCATTTAGCTCATGGTTACACCAAATCTAGCATGGTTGCACCAAGTCTTTTCTACATTGTAGAAAATCCAGAGTGCCAGGCAGCATTACTGTTCAGAAGAAGGAAGTTTGCTTTATCGTACTGGATATGTCAAGCTTTCCCCTCAGTGCCAACAACCCAATAGAATCAAATAGGAAAGCAGCAAAATATTCCCAGGCAAGACCATATTTGTAAATGCATCAAGCAGCGTTTGTCTGAAGCTAAATGAAACATTTTGCCATGGAATCCAAACTGGCCAATATAAAGAACTATTAATAACTGCAAAACATGTCATTTAGAAAGCCAAATAAAAATCCCTTCTGGATTATACTGTCAAGACCAACATATTCAGGGCCAATGCAGCAAACAGGATTCATTTGCAACTGATCCGCAGGATGAAGGGGAGGGGCAGAACGCAGCAATGGTTCCAAATTTATTATCCTCTGTTGACATAGACTTTTCAGTTCCAATAAGTGAGAATTAGAGGCAGAACAGAAGGTGCTGAAGCTCCTTTGGCCAAGCGGTAAAGATTGCCAAGCACCAGCTGTGAGCTGATCTTCGAGTCCTTTGAGCAAACGGTCACAGACAACTCAGCAGACTGCCCTGGTATTCAGGGCTGTCTCTGTCATGATGTGATGATGTGTCTCTTCTAGAAAAAAAGTGGCACCGAAGCCACCAGTCTGTGGGAGGAATGATCATATGTAATCTCTAGCAAAAGAGGTTTTGCTTGTCAGATCTTGTGTATTCAGACAAGGTATGTAAAAACATAGAGAGAATATATTTCAAACCCTCTGATTTCTCCAGTAAAGCCCATGTTTCCCACCCCATCAGATGTGCTGCAGTTTCTGTGCACGCAGTGTAATTGTGCTTTATTGGTAGAAACACCATGGACAAAGGCTTGATTCTTACTCAATAGCCACTGCTATCTCTCCTTGCTCTTTTCCCTCACATTTCTTGAGGGTTAAGATCCTGGAAAATATCTGTTTATCCCGTGTGTGCTGTTTAAAAAAGAAATCTACGTGCATATTATATACCATGCACATCAATGCTGTGACAATAAATAAATAAATAAACAAACAACCTTCAAAATGTAAACTGGATGAAGACAAGCTGTGCACAGAAATGTGCTGTGCTACTGCAGGCCTCGGTGCCTCTAAGGGCTGGAGTAAGCTACAGAGTTAGCAGTGATTTCCCCTTCTCTGTCATTACTGTCTTTTCCAGTAATTTCTTTCTGATATTTTTTTAAGAAGAATTTGACCCTGATCACCTTCCCTTGTTTTTATAAATGCATGTCTTCAAATTCTGTGTAAGCAAGCTATCTGTGAACCATGCAGAAGACAGTTGATAACTTCTGTATTGTTACTGTAATTTGAATCACTGTAGACCAGTAATTTAATATTTTAATGTCATCCTCTACACACCTACAATCAGCAAATGCGCATTTAGAAATAAAAATTGTTTCAAAGTGCCACCAACTGTTGTTTTTGCAAACTGCAATTCAAAGCATACATTTTTGAAATGCCTCTACTGAATGTTATCACATTTTGTGGTGTAGAACACAACTTACATGAACATGATCTTTTTCCCAAGGCAGACAAGCAGCATATCCCATTATAATATCCCTCTGGCTAGGTTTCAGAGGCAACAAGCATAACATGCTTTACCAGGCACACCTTTCCTGTTGTTTGTAGAATACTTTTTTTTTTCAGATTTGCATGTTTTAATAACAAGCCAATTTTTAAAACTTTTGATAAACCTCCAAAATAATCTGAGAGATCCAAGCACTGAAAGGTTTATTTGCTTTTTAAATATATCTCCTGTTAATGATGTGTGAATTCCTAAGCATTAAGTATGTGCCAAAACCACCATGCTCCAGTGCTCTGCTTTCACCTCCTCCAGACTTTAATTTTCACTCTTCTCTAACTTTGCTTTCCTCGGTTCTCTCACCCCCCTGCATTTTGATTTCTCCTGAATCAAGCTGGACTCCCTACAAGAAGAAACTCTTCTATGATACATTGACATTGAGCAAAGAAACGGGTTGACTGTTCATGCCATGAGCAGATAAATACTCCCAGAAGTTTGTTGGTCTGTACTGCCTGCTAGTAGTGCGGTGTGAGACTCTTCCAGGAGCCTGAATAGTTACAGCTCCTGGTGAGCTGATCTCCATAAATAGCAGCTCTAAATCAATTCTGTTTGCTTGCTGTGATCATATGAAATGCATCAACTGTTGAATAAATCAATGTGACCCCAAAGATTCCTTGGCCTAACATCTTATTATTTTGTGGCTACCAGCTGATTAGGCATTTAAATAATGTTCCGGGATAGCATCTGCATTATTTGAATATGCCAGATTGTGAATACAAGCCTTTAGATTTCTCCAGTGCTTTATTTGCCAGCAATAACAATAATTGAAGTAACAATAGCCCTCCCTTGCTTTTGTTGATATCATTTAGTTTTTCCAGAGAGGACAAAGCAGGCGTTTCACTGGTTTGAAATGAAATGTGTTCTGCAAAGTCTGAGCTAGTCAGCTATCGACTGGTGGGAGCATTCATTTCACAGAACAGTAAGTTACTCCGACGTTCCCAGCCCAAATTGATCCAACAGAATGAGACCCCCTTTGAAGCTTGAATTCCTCCACAATTTTCCTTTAAAAACTGCAGCTCTTCCCCCCTGTAGATGTAGTGGGTAATCAGTGCTGATTGATTTCTGAGCATGTGGATGGAAGAGCAGGGAGAGAAATGATGTGGTGGTAGGAGAGGATGCAAAGTTCAAGAACGTGGTGGGCACATACCAAACAGCACTTCCATAAAAGCAGCCCAGTGACTACAAAACAGCAAGTGAGGAAAAAAAAAAAAAAAAAGAGAAAAACAGCTGAAGGGTGAAACTAGGAGAGTACAGAACAGAGGAGACCGTCGGTGCAATGACTGGGGGAGGGAGGTGTTTTCAGCAAAACAGCACATGGTTAAATGGAGGAGATGAAGGAGATGAGGGTGCAGATTTGCAGAAGTGTCTAATCACGTGGAAAGAAATCTGCTCAGTTTTCTGTTCTGAGAGATAAAGATCCAAAGCAGCACATATTGACAAAACACTAGAAGCCTGAGACATGTGCCAGTTCCTTCTTCTTAAAAAAGTTTCTAAAGAAACAAATTAGTAATTTCATTAAGAAAAAAAAAAAAAAAAAACAAGAAAAAAAAAAGTGTAATGCCTGCAATTCTCCTTGTAAGAGGAATTCTGATTTCTATGACTATTTCAGAGATAGGAAGTATTTTTGACTGTTTCAAATGAAGAGAAATACCTGGATCCTCAAATCTGCTACTACCTTATTGGTAGCTGTTGGTAGCTGGCTTTATTACTGAATTTCTTGTCAAGAAAAGCAAAACAAAACACAGTAAGCAATGCTTTTATTTCCACTCTCTGTTTTGCAAGTAACTATTATCAGTTGTATAAATTCCAAGTGCTGTGCAGTATGGCTTCCTACTCTTGGCTGGTCTTACAGGAGGAGTTCTGGCCAGGCAAAATCCATGAATGCCACTGCCACAGAAAAGTATTATATAAGTAAAAATCAGGCTGGATTTTGCAACTGATGTCACAAAAACAATGGAGAACAGAATGGCAAATGGCAAACAAAAAATCTTGAGGGTTTGCAAGGCTAAATATCAGGTTTCTATGGCCCATACGAGTAAGGTTCTGAAGTCATGTTTTCCTTTCCAGTTTAGATTTAGGAAAATTAATTATAATTCATTAAATGACAGTTTTGGTGTCAGCTTAAGCTATTACAAATAGAATATATTCTTTTCCTTAGTGAGAAGTAAATCTGAATTTTGTAGAGCTGTAACCAATGCCTTCTGCCCATGCTTAACACTGGTTTATATATATTAAAAAAAAAAAAATCTTACCAATTTTCCTTGTTACCTAATCAATTGCTTCAGCTTTCTTTCCCCACAGTGCTTTCAAGATGGGTATGTCTCAGCATTTCATTAACACAGTGTTGAACAGCAGTGCTTCCTTTTATAACAAATTAGCATTACTGTAGAGTGCAATATGGGTTTGAATCTCATTTGTGTTAGGATCCTTTATACCGTTCTGGAAAAGAGACATTTATATAGGAAAAATGTAATGCACTTTGCAAATATTTGGTTGCGGAAACAAGTCAGCTAAGCAGCCTCCCTGGTTTTGGCTGCAGAAGAGACACACATGCAGCATGTGTATTTCCTGCCCTGGCAGAGGCTGCCCTAGCACAGGCTATGATGTGTTTAACAGCACTTGTCAGCACAGGCCAGGCTCTCCACCTGTACTGGTGGCTGAATGTTGACCCCAGCATTCCTCTTATCAGAGAGAGATTGTAAGTCTTTTATTCTCTCTAATGAGGAACTAGACAGGGTGAACAGGAATGGGATTTGGCTTAGGATCCCATTCCACAAAACTGCATCTTGCACCATCCAGTCACGTCACCTATCAGAAGTGTTATCAGCAAGAAGCTAAACTCAGACGTGTAACAATGGGCTGATTTCCAGGCTTACCAAAGACTCACATACCTGACTTGTCTGCAGCAAATGAAGTAATTCCCTATTCTCTACTTCATCGCTCTGATTGTTATAAAACCGCTTCCACTGAAGTGGTCGGGTGTCCTTTAAACCCAGTATTAATCTCCAACGAGAAACCTCTTCACTTAGTATTCTTCTTAGCTTTATGAGGAACAAATAAATACCTTCCTGCTTTTCAGAAAACTGCCTCTGCAACTGAGCCTCTCATTAAATCCTTACATTAGTAAGAGCTGTCCTGCCATACAAATACTCTATTAGCATGAAACAAAAGTTAGAAAAGAAGCCACTGAATGCTCCTTCTAAATGAAAATTAATATGAAGAGCATAGGATTGACGGGGTTTGCCTAGCACAAAAGCAATCTTTATTGAGTTGCACTAGATATCTAATAGGAATCACAATAATAGTAACAACAAAATTTTAACAGTTTGCTTTCATATGTGCTAACATAAAACTTTGCTTCAATCAATAATCTAAACAGATTTGCTTTAGTCCATCAACTCTGCTTTGTAGCACATTATAGTCCCCCTTCAATCATGCTGGGACCAATGAAATGGTGTTATTTCCTTTTCTTCCCTGGGCTCTTCCACATTTCTGGCAACCCCTCATAACTCTTACTTCATTAGTCTGATCCTTATTTTCTCTAACTCCTGTGATTTCAAAGCAATTTATTCTGAAAGCTAAACAGTCCACTTGCAAAATCAGGTCACCCTCACTCTGCTTTCACATGGTGCTGGCCAGTGGCAAGACAAGGCAGGATGCAAATCCTGCCTGGATTTTAAACCAAGTGATGATCCTTCCCACTCCCATCCATGTACAATACTTAATGTGGTGAGCCTGTATCATGGCCAAAAAATCTTCATTGCCTTGAGAGCTAAAGCTACCTTCCCAAAATTCAGTCATTAATATTTATTAATCCCTCATAGCTATGTTTACAAGTCCTGCTGCATTAATGTAAAGAAAAATAGAAAAGCTGGCAAGAGAAGAATCATCTGGAAGTCATCCAGCCTGACCTGTGTGAGCACTGGATGGCAGAGGCAGCTCCTCTTTGAAATGTCCCCCTGCATTGCTTTCACTGATTAGTTTATGTAATGGTGGTGTATGTCTATAATCTACTACAGAAGGGCTCTGTTACGTATGCATGTTTTAAAATGAAAATATGCAGCCCTGATTTTCTACTAGTTCTATTTTGAGTTTCTTCTAGAAATAAGTCAGCTTGAAAACCTCACTATTCTCAGGGTAAAATGAAAGTTTTCCAAATGTGTTGTAGAACCTCCTCACAGCTATTTCCCATAACTTCTTACACAAATCACCATAGTCGTGAATAATAGATTCTTCCCTTCCTCTTTGTGATCATCTTTTGCATATATTTATATATATCACAAATACACATACATATATGTACATATTTATACTATATTTCATATCATATATCTCACATCTATATAATGGCATATGTGTATATTGTATATATTATATATATGCTATCTACCTATATCTATGTATTTCAGTCTTCTTATACTAACGAAGCAAAGTAAGACAAACAACTTTGCAGAAAGGTGTAGGAAGAAATAATGAGACTGAAGAGCCAAATAGCACAAAAAGGAGGAATGGGGGTAGAGAGTTGAATATAGCAAGTCTCACCTGTGTAAAGAGGAAGGAAAGGAGGAAGCTTGACTGCAGGCTAAAGAGAGCTATAGTAGCACAAGTCATTTGATACCAGGTATTCTTTAATTTAACACACAAAAGCATGCAAGAATTAAATGCTGAACAGTGAAGTCACTGCAGCTCATGCTAAAAAAAGATGGAAATTTTTATCAAGGGAAGCAATTTACTGGAGGAGTAGATTAAAAAGGAATGTGGGAGAGTGAGTTGGGATGGGTCAGCATTCATGTGTGTGACCTGCTGAAGACCTCTCTCTTGTGTCCCTTAGAACCTGTCTGCTTTTCTTCCAGCTGTCTCAGCTAGGCTGATAAAATATACTGCCTGTCTTCCTACTCTATGGTCTGATTCTCACTCTAGTCAACAACTTTTGAGTCAGAGCAGGGCTGGTGAATTTTGTGGCCTGTAGTTATTGAATAAACCCCTAATACTCCTTGTGTTTTTAAAAATCTTTTACTTGTCTATGGATTGCAAGAAGCTTCAGACAGGTAGATGTATTTCCTCATCTTTTACATTGCTTCTGTATATAGACAGATTCTGTTTCTTAGAACTGGTTCTAGACATGTACAGACTGCCACACTGTTATTCTATCCTCCTATAGTAACGCTATGTTGCCTTTCCCAGAACTCTGCCACTCTGTTCACTACTCAACAAACTACATATAATGCTTACTTTATTAATATCATCCGCATTGATCTCTGATTTTTTTCAAAATCAAAAGAAGAATTCTCTCCTTGAAGAATAATGTTTACCTATGCTTTAATTTCTGCTATGTAGTCATGACAACATTTAACTATGGTGACCTTTGTATTATCAGAGTGAAGGAACTTATATCCACAGCAGTCCCCTTATTTTCTCATTTTTGACTGTGGATAAATAGGGAAGGGTGGTATTGTAAGAGTAACTAATCATTTTATTTCTCCTGAATATGAATTATGGTTATAGATAAACATTAGATGTCTAGATCAAGGCCTTGGTCTCTATCCAAATCTTTTCAAGCATAATTTCCAATGGCCTTGTTATGTATGACTATCAGTTTATGTTACTGTTGTCATTTTTTCTTTTCAGTTATTGTATCAATTCCTAACAATCTCATCTTGTGTTGGTCCAAGTTTGATTGTTTGATTTGGCTCCAGCCTAAAAAGTTTCTGCCATGATATTGCCATTATCTTTTTTTTTTTTTCTTCTGTTTGCAATAGGTAGATGCTCAAATTCTTTAACAAGTTTCAAATATTAAAAAAATTCTACCTAGTGTGTAAGTAACGTAGGTGGAATTTAACTGCAAGTGTACATAGTTATATTGCTTAAATGATAGCAGAGTTTGGTCCTTATTTTGTCACAATTGTTTTTTTGGTCTCAGATCATTTGCTGTTCATTTTCCTTTCACATTCTTGTCGAGATACATCCATTTGCAAATCACCTCTATCTGAATATTGTATAATTTAGCGAGGCTATTGCTTGCATAATCTACTATTGTCAAGATGCAAAGACTTAAATTATCTCAAATACTTGAATAAATATCCTCAAATTCATCTAGTACTTTCCTCACATCTGGCTGTGCCCACTAAGTGCTCTTAGCATTTTTAAATTAGAGAGATTAAAATTGTGCCCTTTAGCTTGACATATATCAAAATGTTGAAACTTCACCAAAAGCACCCTAGGACCATTTCATTCAGTCTTCCCTTTTCAAGGTCACATTAAGTGTGACCATGATTAGATATCCAAGTAATTTGTTTTTTTTCATTTCACTGGTTTTGTGTCTTTGGTAAATTTGATGATATTTGATGATTCAATGGAAACTGCTGATATATAAATGAAAGTCAAAAGCAGCAGTCTGACTTTAGTAACTGAAAGTAGTATTGTATCCAAAAAAAGGACTGAAGTATGAAGAAAACAGCAGATGATTTTAAAGTATGCCTAAAATCTCCGTAACAAGCTTAAGAAGGAATGAGGGATATCTAAACTTCCTGGAGACACATGCTTTAATAATTTTCATGTAACAAATCTAAGAGAGAGAATGCACCTGACCATTGCTTCCCAGGAGTATCTCTCCTTATGCTGTTTCAGCTAGGTAATTTAGGCTGCCAACATCTGACTGACCAATTGTACTTCTCCTTTGAAGGTGATGTCTCAGGAAACTTTACTTAATGGCAATCAAAATGATGGCAAAGACAGAACAGTACTATCAAAACACTCTTTTTTTTTCTTTTTTTTTTAACGGGAATTACTAAACTCTAACTGGTCTCCTTGAGAGTGTGAAACTAAAATCTTTTTTTGTAGGAAGCTATGAACTGTCTCTGATGTAGGAAATGAGCTCTGCTGAGATCTCATCAGGTTTATATTGAAGCAAGTAGAGAAGCACCTCACATCACCAGGTTTGCCATCACTGGTCCAAAGACCATTAACCAACCAGCACAGTGAAAGAAAAGAGTGAATCAACAACTGATATTGCATACAGTACTAAGCCAGTAAGACAGCCTGCCTTGCCGAGGCAATGAAACAGCTTACTTAGAATAAATGCCAATATTTGCACTACAGCTGAAGGAGAGAGAAAAAGACCAGGAAGGCTGCTGTGAATAGAGGTCCTGTCTGTCCTGCCCAGGTGCCTGAAGTTTTATTCTAAGTTTATCCACTTAAGGCAGAGGTTAGGCAGAATTACTTAAGATGAAACCAGCAATTCTTATAATCAAAAGTTAAGTGAGAAATTCTCAGTTGGGGACACTTTGGAGAATTTGATCTCTTTGGACAGATTAAGTGCAAGTGCAGAATGGGAAGGGCAATCACTCTCTTTGCTTCACAAACCCTGGCCTTTGGGAATATTTTTTCCTGTATTATTCCCCCTTTTATCTCTACAGCTCAGAATTCAGAGCTGCCATAGAAGCGATGGTGAATATTGAATTGGAACACACTGTATGTTAATAGTCTGTTCTCCTACTTTCTTTTATTTTTGAATAGTTGCATAAGAGTGATAAGGGACATTTCTTATTACCTTTTTTAAATAGCAAAGCATTCCAGTTTTTCTTAAAGAAAAAGAGGAATTTGTAGGTTCTGGTTGATCTTATTTTGAACTCGCTGATGCACTGACCATGCCATCTGATGTAGATCAGTCATGCATTGGTAAGGGTATGCCTAGTATCAGCCTTGGATCACTGAAAAAAGTGATTTCTGAACTGTACAGATATAAAAGAGCAGAAAAGGAATCATAGAGTCACAGAATGGTTTGGGTTGGAAGTGACCTTAAAGACCATCTAATTCCAACTCCCCCGCCACAGTAGGAAAATATTCCACTAAATCTATTTGCGCAAAGCCCCATCCAACCTAGTCTTGACCACTTCAAGGGAGATGACATCCACAGCTTCTTTGGACAATTTGTGCCAGTACCTCTCCACCTCTGAGTAAAGAATTTATACTGATATCTATTCTAAATCTACCCTCTTTTAGTTTATAGCCATTCCCCCTTGCCCTGTGTCTATACTCCCTGACAAGGAGTCCCTTTCCAGCTTTCCTGTAGGCCCCCTTTAGGTACTGAAAGCTGCTATAAGGTCTCCCCAAAGCCTTTTCTTCTCCAGGCTGAACTCTCTCAGCTTGTCTTCATTGGAAAAATGCTGTTAAGTAGCAACTATTGATATAAAAGAAATTTATAGTAGGCCACTCAAAATCCAGGATTGGGAAACTCAAATCTATTTTCAAGGCACTGCAAACACAGAGCACAGAGGTAGTACCTGGTCTTATGAACTGCAGTCTGAGAGGATGCACAAAGAAGGGATGAAGAGAAGAGGGGGTCTTGGTCACAACAGCAGGCAATGGAAATGGTAGCGTTTAGGCAGGTATAGTGTCGTTTCTGAGGCTAGAAAAAATGTAGCTGAAATTTAACATGATAGGGAGCCAGCTGCTAAAGTTCTTTACCTCAACCTAAAGAGAGGCAGCTTGGCCAATGAAATAACTTCACCCTAGGTTTTACCAGCACCTTACACAGGGCTTGGGGTTTTGGAGCGTAGAAATCCCCAAGTTTTAGTGTCCAAGCCCAGAGAATGTTCAAGGACAATCAAAAAGCCAAGAGAGAGAAGCCCAAAGGGAGCTCCAGGTTGCTTTTTTTTTTTTTTTTTTTTTTTTTTTTTTTTTTGATGTGTATTTTTCTTGTGCTGAGTAAGAAGACTGGCCTTGGAAGCCTTGTTTTGTTCTTAAAGAGGTGAACTATATACTCAGCATGCCTTTAGTGAATAGTGAACCATTATGGAAAAATGTGTGTAGAGAGAACGTTTCTTCTCAAGTACTTTTTAGGTAGTAGGTGAGTTTTTTTCTTAAAGTGTGACGATTTATATTTCTGCTAATTTGTCCTGAATCATGAGTAGCTTAACTTCTTAATTCCAGCTACTTACAGAAAAATCTAAATGCCATTGGTTGCATAGAACTAGTGTTCATTAGAGAGAAAGGAAGAGGCAGACAGACAAAAAAACAGATGTATGACAAATAACCAGACAGAAAAGAGATGTATTTTATAGCTTTGTCTGTGTAAGGTAAGTAACAAGATTTTCCCAAGGAAGGAGAGGGAAACCCATGAAATTCCCAACTGAAATATAAAAAACAAAAAATAAATTTGTCTGATTCTGCTTGCATAGTCATGGAATCAAACTTGCAAAGGATGACAAGACCAGGTTTCAAGTTTTTAAAATCCTTTAACATTTTAAAGGCTGCACACAGAAGCAAGGTATTTTTGAGACCAGTGCAAACCTTTATCTGGGTATGTTTTGACCTGAGACCTCAATCCTTGAACACTGACTTCTTCCTGTAAAGAAAAATAAAAGATACTGTTCTAAACAGAGATCACATCTATATTTTACAGTTAAGCATTCCCTTCCCCAGTAAACACAGAAATCCACTAGACATAAAGAAATACAGTTTTACAGACATCTATGACAGCTGTTAGTTAAACAATCTGGATAATGAAAAGATTGGAAAATAACAGGCCACATATTAGGTGGCACTCTGTACAGCAGCCTCATTAAATCACTGGGGTGAGGCTGCTGGATCTGCAGTTTTACCTGGTTATTTTTCTCAAGATAAAGTGAGACACAGGTCTGCTTCCAGTCAGTGACAAGTACCATTGTCTCAAATTTGGCAGAATCATAGAATCACAGAATGGTTTGGGTTGGAAGGGACCTTAAAGAACACCCAGTTCCACTCTTCCCCCCCCAACTCCCCCACCCTCACCCCCCGCCATGGGCAGGGGCATCTCCCACTAGACCAGGGTGCTCAAAGCCAAATCCATCTTTCCTTCAAACACTTCAAGGGATGGGGCATCCACAGCTTCTGAGTGACACAATTTTATTTATCTATCTCTTCTGAGGCTTTTGAGTCTCAGAGTCTTTGTTCTCCTCCTCAAAGAGAGAGATGCACAGACTATGACCTTTGCTGGCTAGATTATTCTTTGGTGGAATTAATTTCACACAGTACAGCATCCAGACCTAAAGTTTCATAACAGCTTCACACCAAGACCAGATTATGCTGGACCTCATAGGTTTGCAGAAACTCTCACTCATTACCAGAATGAGACCTTCAGCTGCACGCTACTTTGCAAAGCACTTCTGAGAGTAAGAGTGCATACCCCAACTCTCATGAAGGACTTCCTGACCTCATCAAGCTCTGGCATCCGAATAGTGCCATAGCCATTTGCTACTGCTTTAGTCCTGCTGCCAAAGTTTGCTAATGAAACCGAGCCTACAATATTTTTGTGGCCTTCAGAATTTCTTCCTTCTCTGAATTTTTTCATGTTGTAGGACCCTCTCTCTAAGCCTCTGTGGTGAAGCACAATAGTCAACTAAATTTTGCAACTGAGTCTCATACTGCAGAAGAAAACGCCAACTAGTAAACAACACTGACATTCTAAAAGGACTCGGATTAATGGATAAATTTTTTTATTAAATTAGCAGCCCATATCTGCATATCAGCAAAAGCCCCTTCTTTCTGATTACCTCCGGGAAAAAAGAAGACTAGAGAATGCTTACATGTAGTGGCAGTGGGCTTAGCACGTTACATTCTTTCCTAGATAAATATTAATTAACCATGCAGAAGAACCAGATTTCTAGTAGGAATAAATATTTGCAGTTCCCCTTAAGTCAGCGTTGACGTGTTTATTTCACATAGAAAAGATCTGATTCCTAATTTTCTGTAATTTTACTTCTTCACTGTGATTCACTTCACTGCACAAGCTTTCTGCATTAGTAGCTTGTTGCGTTAAAATGTGTGCATGCAGACTTTATTTTATTTATTTATTTATTTATTTTTACAGAGAGTTCAACATTTCATTTCTGAAAACTTGTTATTTGGGAACCATTTGAAATCAACCATGGATCCTGGAAGGAAACCCTTACAGATTTCACCCTCTGTTGCAGAAAGATCTGAACATACTGAAGTGGGCCAAAGCTTTAAACCCAATCCAAGTCCATACCTGAAAGTGGGTGATTTATCTTCTGCCAGGGCTGAGCATACAACATAACACGTTTTTCATTTGAATCCCTACAGAGTCTAAATGAAGGGTCCTTTCCCTTCATGCTGAACAGATGCCTTTTTTTTTTTTCTTCTTTTTTTTTTTTTTTTTTCCCTTACATGACAAACTGGAGTTTAATATTATGCCATCCACTTTCAGTCTTGGTAGGCAGCTGTGCCTTTTTGTTGTGGCATCGCGACTGTTTCCTATGGCTCGTTCCCCAGCAGATCTGCATGAATTTCATGGCAAACAGATCCTGGTGTGTTTAAAGTCCCTCAGGTGTACAACGAAACACTGCCTGAACCGTAGGGATGGTTCAGCCAGACTCTCTTGCTACAAAACAGGCATTTGCACTGATCTCCCTGCAAATTAGAAGCTCCAGCAACCTCAGATGGAAACCACAATAACAAGGTGGCAACAGCCCTTTTCACACAACCAGTCTTTTCTTCTGCTCTGTAGCAGAGCAGGAGAATAATGGACAGCGTGGAAGGAGAGGCGATGGGGCAGGATTGAAATGGTTTCCTGTGGAGCATCTCCAAGAACATCATTAACGAGCAAACCCCGTAACCGAATGAGGAACAGCTGCCAAGCTCTACTACTTCCTCCATAAAATGAAGTTTGTCAGGGTGGAAGCTGTATCTGGAGATGAAATATAGAGATGGTTTAAGGGGGAACTGGAGTTTCTTTTTTGTTTGACCCCACTTGTCTACTTAAAGAGTAATTGAATACTTCTTGCAGGGTATTTGAGTGCATTTTTCAGCACCTGTATCAGACCAGTATGAAGAATAAGGAGATAACTCAATCTGGCTTCATTCCTTTGGGATGAGAAAGTGTGTATGTGTGCCTACGAAGACCATGTGCTTTTTTCTTTTTCTGGGTCCTTTGAGTCAAAATCAAAACCAGCCCCAGCTGTTCCTTATAATTAAATTTCAGTAACTCAAGCTGGGTGTTTTTATTTTGACTAGTGACTTAAAAGTGTTGGCATTTAAATGGCCTCAGCTATATTGCAGAGTTAACATTGAGAAACTTCACATAACATATATTAGCGTTATTTGTCTGTTGGCAAACTCAACAAAATAGCACTGCGTTGATTTACATAGTGAAGGTTATCTTTGCTAACAGAAGGACTCAGAATTTCATTATTTAAAATATGAGGATGAATCTCATCACAGTGCAGGAGGCTACAGATGGCATTGCACACAACTTGCCACCTGAGGCAAGGGCAGAGGTGAAGTTTATATTGCGCACTTAGCCCCATGTTCAAATAAACCTAAAAGACCCCAAAGCCAAAACTGACACAAAATTATCTGTGGTCAGCCCAGATCTGGATGTAGGATGAAAGCTTTCCATTTCTGATACGTGGGCTTCTTTCTGCATGTCTGCTCTCCCTCTCTCTAATTTATTCATAAGTCATTGACGATATTTATGCCATATCAGTAATTATTCACGGGTGGTTTGTGATGCAATAAACCAGTAACATGCCTGGTTTTCATTGCAATTTCTGTACTTTGGTATTTTAGTACATGAAAACCTGCATATAAGAAGTATTAATAGTTGTACGCCAGCAGAAAGAAATTAATTTTATGCATGCCTCTGCACAGAAGCCAAAAGCTTCAGGAAATAGAGTCTCTTCCCATAAGCATCTTTTCAGATCCAGTTAGGAGAGGGGAAGGTAAACAACGGGCATGGCTTCAGCTTTGAAATACAAGCTTTGCAGTGGCAGCACAGCAGTGAGATACGATCATTCATGTGATAATACATATGATTCACAATATGTTTCCGACTGGTGCTCCAAGACTCTGGTACTTTTTATTGACGATCCAGCTGGCTCCTGCTTCTGTCAAGCCTTGCCCTGTGGGAGCCCAGCCACGGCATGGGGCTGTGGGCAGCCTGGCTGGGCACAGAGAAAGGGTAACTTCTGAAAAGCTGAGCACCGCCTGCTGTGACACGAATTCTGGGAACCACCACACACTGCCTGAAGTACCTGGGTGGGCACACGTCCTCACCACCCCACCTGCACAGCACCAGGTCCATGACATGGAGCACTGTTATGAAGCTGCCTTTACGTTGTAGCTGCAGCTATTTCAAACCCCAAACTGAAGCCCCAGGGGGAAGGATAGGGAATGACTTCTGAGCCTGGCAGGGGGACCAGCTTCCCATGGGAAGTCAACTGAAGTCACCAGAGCTAAACCTGGGAAAACCTGGATGAGCACGTTCCTGGCCGCTGGCAGGAGTACTCCATAACTGAGTAAAAACAAGGCAACATTGCAGAAGAAATCAAACAAGGAAGAAGAAAAGCATCTTCCTGCCAAGACAAAGAGGGAAGCAATGAATTATGATTACCGATAGAAAATAACCCAGAATTAATGAAGAAGAACAGCAAAAGCACTGCTTAGAGGAACACAAACATTTTATAGTGAATGACAACATCAAGAGGGTGTGCAGAACTCATCACCCATTCACACAGTATTTGCATTATATGACTTAGCTGAAGGCAGTGACCAGGTTAGAAAATTACCCTTGGAGGCTATGTAATTTTATCAGAAGAGCCTTCCTGCAAGTGGAAAACAGTTCCAAAACTGAATGAAGGGGATAGGAATCGGTCTTGTTATTGCTGGTGTTTTACATTTAAATCAGGCTCACATATGTAGCCCTTTTTGGGAAACATATTGAGCTATGGAGGCTAGAGGGCAGCTGCCAACTTAAGCACAACTAAATTCAGCCAGAAATGCTCAGCAAAACTGGAAGGAACAGCAGAGTGTATTAGAAACTAGGATTATAGAATCTTTGCCCAGCAAAGAGACCAGAAGGATGTAGATAGCACTGTATTATTATTTGTAACGTGGTAAAGCCTAGGGGCTCCAACCAATTACTAGGCTCCATTGAGCACAAGGAGACACCATAAAATAAAAGCATGGTAACAGACTAAACCTTATCCCAAGACCTCCTGGGAAAACAGAAAGGCTTGTTGGTACTTCACCTTTTTGACAGTTTGGTGAACATAGGCAAACCTCGACTACCACACTGATTAATCCAAAGCAATCCTCTCCCCACCTGAGAGAGAGCTCTTAAAAGAGCAGATCTGGGACAAATTTTGCAAAATGTCAAGCTTGTGTCCCTGCCTTTTGATCTCAGGGGACATGTAGATACTGAGCACATCCCAAGATCAGGGCACGCTGCCCAGCGCTGCGATGGGGAGGGGAAGGATCATCCCTGAGGACTCTGGTTTTCCCACATTGCCGTGCAGCCTCGGTTCTCCCTCAGTTTTGTGCTTCTTTTCCTGGATTTTCCTCACCCCTCTGCACCCCGATCCTTCCTCCCCAGCCTCTTCTTGCGATCCGTCCTTGACCTGCATCTTCTCAGGTCCGTCTTCCTTAAGGATTTCCAACAGGGTGATGAGTTTTCTCACCCATAAACTCAGCGTCCCAGGCAGAACAAAGAGGTGCCTTGCCCTGCGCGGTGCTGAGGGCAGACGTGGTGCCCAGGATGGACAGGGGACACAGACAGAGACAGGCTGCCTTGCTGCCACAGGGCAAACCAGCGAGGCAGGAGCGCTGAGTTTACAGGGAGCTTGGGGAGGCGGCGGTGTGTGCAGGTGCGCACAGACATGCCTTCAGGCTCAAAGCCTTGCCTCTCTTTTGGACGTTTTGTCGTGGCTTCTTTGGGAGATTCACTAGAGGGCTGGAGCAGGCATTTCACTGAGCTTGGAGTACACTGACCCAGCAAAAAGCCGGCTCGCCTCTCCTTTTGCGTGCCAAACTTTCTGGCGGCCGCAGAGAAGAGACGCCGGCAGGGGCTCAGTGACACGGACACACGCGATCCCCGTGCACCTCCTGTCCCCGCAGCGCCTTTCCCGAGCACTCGGGGATCCTGCAGGGCACTTCGGGGCGGTTCGCTCGCGGCTGTGCTGTTCCCAAGCACGTTACAAAGAAGTGAAATAAAAAGAAGGGCACGGAAGCTCCAGCCCGGGAGGCGCTGGATTGCTACGAGGCTTAAGCGCAAAGCGGGCGCTGTGCCCCGGCGGGACGCCCAGCCCCGGCGGCACCGGGACCCTCCGGGCTGCCCTTCCCCACGCTCCAGCAGGGACCGGAGGCATCCGTGGGGAGCCGAGCATCTCCCCAGCCCCACCGGGCTGCGGGGGGAGGCGGCGGAGGGGTGCCGCTCGCCATCCCCATCCCCTTCCCGACGCCTGCAAAGGCAGAGACGGGGGAACCGGGGGGGACCGGGGCGGTGCGAGGGGCCGGGGCGAGCCGGCCCCCCCCGTCGGGCGGTGGATGGGGGGCGGGAGGGAGGGCGCTGGGAGGCGGCGGCTCCTCCTCCGCGGGCAGGCGGGCAGCCCGCCCGGAGCCGCACCGGTTGCTCGGTGCCGGCGGAGCGGCGCCGCGCCGCGGGCTATATAAAGGGCGGCGGCCGCTCGGCGCTCCCTCACACCGGCCGGGCCGGTGCCCCGACAGCATGGCCCGCGGCGGGGCGCCATGGGAGGTGGTCTCCCCCCGTGCCTCCCGCGGACCCTCCTCTTCCTCCTCCTCCTCCTCCTCCCGCTCCTCCCGCACCCGCGGCTGCCGCTGCTGCCCGCTGGCCGCCGCGGGCTGCGCGTAAAGGCCGGGCCCGGGGGGGCGGCTCCGCTCCCCTCGCAGCCGTCGCGCCCGGAGCCCGGGGGGGGCCGCAGCCGCCGCCCGCGGGCATGCGGCGGCCCCGCTGCCTCTGCGGCCGTCGAGACGCGGAGCGGGGCGGCGGGCGGCGGGGCTGCGCCTAGGGGCGGCCGGAGCCCCATGCCCGGGGCTCGGCGGGGAGGCGGCGGGGCGATGAGGCGGCGGGGACAGCGGGCTCAGCCGGCCCCCGCTGCCCCCCGCTCCCCGGCCCGCGGGGAGTGAGGCAGCTCCGCGCTCCCGGAAGGGCGGGCGGGGAGGTGGTGCCGGAGCGGGGATGCTGCAGCCCTCCCCCGGCGCCCACGGGGTCCTGCCGGGGTAGAGCCCCGCCGAGCCGTGCCGTGCCGTGCCGAGCCGAGCTCCGCCGTCTGCGGGGGCGGCGGCCGCGGAGGGATGGAGCCGGCGAGCCCCTGCCGGGCGCCGCTGCTCCCCGCCAACGACTCTTACCACGGGCGAAACTGCAGCGCCGAGGAAGGGATCTACCAAGATGCCACCCCCCTCTCCGGGAAGATCGTGCTCGCCGTCGTCCTGGCGCTCGTCACCCTGGCCACGGTGCTCTCCAACGCCTTTGTCATCGCCACGGTCTACCAGACGAGGAAACTCCACACGCCGGCCAACTATCTCATCGCCTCGCTGGCCGTCACCGACCTCCTCGTCTCCATCCTCGTCATGCCCATCAGCACCGTGTACACTGTGACCGGCAAGTGGACGCTGGGCCAGATCGTCTGCGATATCTGGCTGTCCTCGGACATCACCTGTTGCACGGCGTCCATCCTGCACCTCTGTGTCATCGCCCTGGACCGCTACTGGGCGATCACCGACGCCGTCGAGTACTCCACGAAAAGGACTCCCAAGCGGGCAGCGGGCATGATCGCCCTGGTGTGGGTCTTCTCCATCTGCATCTCCATGCCCCCCTTGTTTTGGCGGCAGGCGAAGGCCGAGGAAGTCTCTCACTGTGTGGTGAACACGGACCACGTCCTCTACACCGTGTACTCCACGGTGGGAGCCTTCTACTTCCCCACTTTGCTGCTGATAGCCCTCTACGGGAGAATCTACGTGGAAGCCAGATCGAGGATTTTGAAGCAGACGCCAAAGAAAGCGGGTAAAAGACTAACTCGGGCTCAGCTGATCACGGACTCCCCGGGGTCGTCCTCCTCCGTCACGTCCATAAACTCCAAGGCCCCCGAGGGATCCAGCGAAACGGGCTCGCCCGTGTACATGAACCAGGTGAAGGTGAAGGTTTCGGACGCCCTGCTGGAGAAGAAGAAGCTCACGGCCGCTAGAGAGCGGAAAGCTACAAAGACTTTAGGGATTATTTTAGGAGCCTTCATCGTCTGTTGGCTGCCCTTTTTCATCATCAGCCTGGTGTTGCCTATTTGCAAGGACGCTTGCTGGTTCCACATGGCCATCTTTGACTTTTTCACGTGGCTCGGATATCTCAACTCCCTCATCAACCCCATCATCTATACGATGTCGAACGAAGACTTCAAACAAGCTTTCCACAAACTCATACGTTTCCGATGCACAAGCTGAAAATGTTGAATGCGATGTGTTCGCCGGGGCTGCCCCCATGCACGCCCGTGCCCGACGCCACAGGTGGGTGTCCCCCGGCCCCCCCAGCGGCGGTGCTCGGGGTGGGAAGGGGCGAAGGGGGCGGGGGTCGGGAACGGCGGCGGGGAGAGGCGCGGTCCCGGCTGGGCAGGGGTGCTCTGTGCCCGCCTGGAGGGTTGGGGGCGAGCCCCGAGGCAAGAGAGTGCGTGTGTGTGTGTGAGTGCATGTGAGGGTGTGTATGGGTGCGTGAGTGTGTGTGCGTGTGTACGAGTGCGTGAGTGTGTGCGTGTGTGTGCATGCGTGTGCGCGTGCATGTATGTGCGCGTGTGCTTGTGCGTGTGCACGTGTGTTCTTGCGTGTGCCCGTGCATGCGAGTGTGCGCGCGTGTGTTCGTGCGTGTGCTTGTGCGTGTCGCACGGCTGCCGGGGGGTGACTCTCGGCAATCGGCTCTCTCCCCCCCCGCCCCCCCCCCCACTCATTAAACCCCCGTGCCGCCATTTCGTATGCTAATGCCCGGTTTAGGCTAATTAGCGCATGCCGAAGGGCGCACTCGTGCCCGGCTGCCGCTGCCCCCCGCCGCCGCCTCCCGACCCCCCCCGGGAGCAGCAGCCGGGGGCCGGGGGCAGCCCCGCTGCCGGCGTCGGTTTCCTTATTTATTTATTTATTATTAGGAAAGGGAGGAAGGTAGGGCAGGCCCTAGATTAAGGCTGCTTGTAAAGTTCAGCCTACTTTCTGGCCTCCTTACGGCTCTGACTTGGGCTGGGAATGGAGTCGGAGTCCCGGCCTGAGCCGGGAGCAGGGATCCTTAGAAGAAAGCTGCCCTCCAGCCACCGGGAAAGGCTCCACACCTTCATGTTCCTCGTCACTCGCTGAAAAACCGTGCCTTTCTGCGCCTCTGACAAAAGTGGCTGCCAGCTAATAGCTCTACCCGGTGCCACGGTCTGCAGAAGACACGCTCGCCTTTATTGTGATACTTTAATAATTCTGCCAATCTTTTGCTTTTTGTCTGCAGAATCAAGTTGCTATTGTAAAGACCCACTGCTTGAAACTTCCCCAAGCCAGTTGCCAGACTCATGATGCTGCAAAAACGTCAATACATACTGCCACCAAACTGCTCAGCTCTGCATTTCAGTGTAATGACTCTGGCAGAGATGCTGTTCCAATAGTCACGCAGATCTGTTGCAAAAAAAAATAAAAAATAAAAAATAAAAAAAAAAAAGAGGGCAGCCTCGAATCAAGGTCTATAATTCATCTGGACTGAAGAAAAAGTTTGAGAGTAAACTCAATTTATTTTGCAGGCTTAACTTCTTAATTTGTTCTCCAGCCGGTTGTAGGGGTGTGCACCAGAGCACAGTTGTCTCTGTCTGTGTCGGTAGCGTAGTTGTACTTCTGCACACCTGTAATTTCTTTCTTTCAGTGGAAAGAGTTGCTCACTCATCATGAGCCACAGAAGAAGGAAAGACGGAGGCTTAAAAAAATTAGGAGCATCACAGTAAACTCTGTAAATGACTCCTTCAGCTGAACGTGTGTGAGAAGTGGCAGTGTGCAAAAGTTATATTTGTATTTCCAAACAATAGCAAATGCAAGTACTGTAGAAACGAGTTGTAGACCTGTTCAACTGCACTGCATATCTATAGCCTGTCCTCATCGTTGCCTTCATAATGTAAATACTTCTTGCTTCTACTCCATAACTCGAGAGCAGAAAACAAGAAGTCCAATGACCTTTTCCATAAACCAGCTGGGAATAGAAGTAGCAATTTGCTGTTGTAACCATGTTTTCCATTTTGTGTCAGTTGCACACCCTTACCGCATGAACCACTGCAAAATTTAGAACTCTCTAAGTAATTACATTATTGTCTATTTTGTAAGAAGTGAAGCAGTTTGCTCTTTCAGAAGAGCTGTATCACCTGCAAAATAAATGCCCATGAATCATGAATAAAATAATGTTATTGAAATTGGTCTCCTCCCTATTTCCCCCAACTTTTTTTTTTTTTTTTTTTTTGATCTGATGAGACCTTAAGAAAGGTCTATGTACATTCAGCAGTCAAAGTTAGAGTTTCAGGATATGGTCCACCTGCTGTGATAGAACTGCATTGATTGTTCCTCCTATGTGTAAATGAAAATGAGTATAAACAATAAAACGCTTTACTGTGTTCTCAAGAGTGTTTGGTAGCAAGTGTGTGACTGGAAGGAGTATTTATTGGTTTACCTGGTTTCTCAATATTGACTTTTTAGGTAAATGATTTGATGAGTCACTCAAGAAAGCAACTGATGAAGGCTGAAATTGCAAGCTTCGATCAGTGGTCAGATTTTTAATAGGCAACTTTCCTAACCAGTGCTGTTAGAGAAAACATTATTTTTATATAATCCAAGATTAAATTTTTTTTTTTTTTCTTGACAAATATTTTTCTTAATCCATTAAATGAAGCAAAACTTTTTTTGTACTTGGTGGATACTGTACTTGATGTTCTCTTAAAACTGTATATATCAGAAATAGAAATTCGAGTTGGGGGCTGTTGTAAAGATTGCAAAAACTTTACATGATTTATCTACCTATTGTTCTTCAGAGAGTTATTCAAGTAATAAGGATTTATTTACCCAATTGAAAAGTGAAAAAGAACCTGAGCCTCTGTGCCTCTGCAACTCCCATTAACTGTAAAGAGGAAGAAGTGTTCATGGGCAGGAAAGACACCTGCAAGACATAAATTCAAGTAGTGGAAAATAAACGTTTCTAGTAACTTTAATAAATACAGGAGACTTGCCTCAAAACTGCATACTTCTACCATAGAGAAGTACTATGATAGACTTCTAGAAAGTACCCTCATATTATTAAAGATAAATCTAATTAGAGAAATCTTCTAAAACAGCAGCTTAATTTATTGAGGTGCTTAAGTTGCTTTTAAATTTATTTATTGATTTGCATACATGGGGTGAAGAGAGCAAGAAGGAGAGCATTCAACAATTCTCAACCTATTTCATAATTAGTCATTTTCCAAGGCTGTAATAACTGAATGACTTTTGCTTACCCCAAATTCTCAGTGAGACTTCTTGTGTGTCTACGAATTGGTGAATCAGACCCAAAAACTAGTATTTTCAGCATTTCTGCAGGCAGTTAAGTCTTTTAAGAGTTTTACAAAGTTACATGACTTGCAAAGCACGGAGTTCAGGGGTTGGACTTTCCCGGTCCTCCTGCTGCTGAAGCATACATTTATCTTCAGCAACAGACAGCAAAAACTCCTGGCTCCCTTTCGTGATGTGAGGATTTTGCTGAGAAGCAGTGAAGCTAATTTATCAAGAAATTTTCCTTCCCAATTTATGCTGAGGCTCTGAGCTTTCTGCACAAACATTTCAGATAACCTGATGCTTGCTGCTGGGAAGACATCGGTGTGAAAGCTGCTGAGCGACCTGGGGCCAGAGATGGGAAGTGAACTGGAGCCCTGCTGAAATACTCTGGCTAAAGGCCTCGTGCTGGCTGAGCAGTCTCATCTAGTTCAGAAAACCATTCCTGCAGAGAGATAGGTGGAGTGAGGATGTGCATCAGTTCACAGTGAGAGGGAAGAAATGTAGGGCAAACATCGCATGGTGCAGGCAAATATAAATATGTGAAAAACATCCCGAGATGAAAGGATTCATTAACACGTTTTAGGACAGGAAGGGTGGACCATATGAGCTATTCCCTAATCTATGATTAGCAGAGTGTGTCCTGGCTAGGTTTTAAAACATGCCAGGGTTCAGGGAGCAGTGGTGAAGCTTTGGCTCTCTCTGGAGATCCTAGGGAGCACTTGGGATTTGAGGATTTTGTCCTCTTGCCTCTCCACTCTTCTCTGTGCCTGGCCACTGGGCTAAGCCTTGGGAAAGATGGAGTGGCTGAAATCCTCAGTGGGAGAGGCTGTCCTTTTAATCCTTTTATCCTTCTATCTCAGCAGGGTTCAGAGGAGTCTGCCTCTGTGTTATTTTGGCATGAGGACCTCTTCATGATCCTACAGGTGAACTTCAAAGGTGCTTAAACCTGTGTTGTTTTGGCCTTTCATTCCAGAAGCATCGTGCCTCACTCTTATTTGTGTATTTATTTGTGGTGTTAGATTCAAACATTGCCAAATGATGTTGCAGTGAAAAAAAGTCTGCCAGGCACTGAGGTTTTAAGCCGATCACACATTTGCAAGCCTTGTGCTTCCCACATTTAATGGTAAAAGGGTATGTGTGTGATAGCGTTGCTGACTGCAAGCACTGTGAGCCGTATGACTGCTCAAGAGTAGCTGCAGTCGAGGGATCAGCTGCCTGCAGCCCCCTAGCTGTGCTGTTTTCCTAGTATTTCACAATTTTCTTAAGAATCATTTCTTTTTCTTCCTATTAATAAAACACAGCCACAGAATATAGAAATTGAGAGAGGAAATCCCTCATAATGAACCTTCATATTCCTCCGGTGCAGCCAAACCGTTCTACCATTTCAGCATGTGTAAGAAAAGGCCTACTGTGCCAAGGCTCCGTGGGACAGAAGGACCTGCTACTTATTCTTTGGAAATCTATGCCATATCCACTGCCCAGCACCTGATAAAGCAGGGCTGGTCTTCAGCCTCCAGCGGGGATGCATGGAGTGGAGATGAGATGTAATGCTCCATTTGGAGCAGCAGCTTGCTGCTCTCCTCTCCTCAGGCCTGCAAAAGGCCAACCTGCCTTCCATGAGCAGAGCCCTGTGGGTCACACTTGGTCAGAAAGGGGTGGATATTGTCAGAAGCACATTCACATCTGTCTAAAGGAGTTCTTACAGGGTTGTAATACCTGAAAGAGGTTATCATATTGGAGAACAAGCACTGTGGTTTGCAGTCACAAATAGGGCTGAGCAGCATGGCAAAGGGCAATCCAGTATTCAAATCATGAAATCCCATTCAAATTAAAAGTGTACCGGATGATGAAGAGCGGGTTTCTCCAGCAACAACACAGCCTGTAGCAAAGAGAGGGCACAAAGAAGTCATTGCAAATTTACAAGCCTTGATCTGTGTGTATGGAGAAAAAAGGGTTTATTACTGTAACGTCTCAGGACTCCAGCAGACAGGTGAGCAAAGACTTCCAGAGAGAAGAACAGTACCCAAGGATATGTAGAAAAATTATACGTGTTCATTTATTTAATGAAGTAGTCTCTGACTTCTTTTTGTGTGTTAGGATTTTTTTTTTTTTTTTTATGATTAACAGCCTGGATGTATGAGGACAGAAAGGTTCATATTACTTTGACAGATTTTTTTTTTTTTTCGTATTCCAACAATTAGTATCTAAAACAAAATACATCCATAGTTTAAGTGAACTATCCAATAGCAGTGGGTTTGGTTGATAAAAATAATCATGAAACATTTAAGCTGAAAATGGTAATATAGAAAAGCAGGCTGAAAATGAAGCTTTTTAATCAATCACGTATTAAGCTTGAAAGATGTAATATAACAGGCAACTCAATAGGTGAGGTGAAGAGGAGATCTACAGGATATCAAATTTACAATACAGAGATCAAAATCTCTTACTGAGTCATTTTCGGGAGCTGGAGAAAGACATTCTTTGCTGTTCTTCTCAGAGATCAAACTCCTTGCAGTCATCCTTATAAAGGAACAAGACTTTCTTATTGTCTTTATACAAATAATGCTTTGAAGGCTACAATACAGACAGAGGTCATGGCTACAAGGCTTTCACCAAGTAATCATACATTCTGTCTTTTAGGTTGAACGGTTGTAGAAAAATAGGAAAGACAGGAACAGGGGATTATTATGTAAAATAATCCCTTTCTGCATTTCTTTCACTATACAGAACTAAGGCAAAAGCTAGAATAAAAGGGAAAAAAACAATATCTGGTCAATTTAGGCATTTATGAGGTTGCATTAGATTTCAGGAACGTGTTTAGGGTTGAATGGGGCAAAAATAATAAACACATTTCCAGAATTCAGTAAAATGGAAATTAAATTAGACTTCTCCTTCCATTCAGATACCTCAGGGGTCCCTCTTTCCTAATATTAGTTTCATAATATTATTTCTAAAATCTTGCTATTCCCAGATATGATCAAATTAACATTTATAATACGTTCATACCTGTTTTTATATTAAGCCATACACTTTGCAAGCTCACTCACTTTTTCCTATAGAATTCAAATTTCAATTTTGTTGTGCTATTTTCTACTTGTGTGTTGGGCTTAGAACATCTTTAGGATCTTGTTTGGATCCAGCCCTCTAAAATCCAGTCCCTGAAATTATGAGAAACACTTTCTCATATTTAGAGAATTTGGAACATTTAAGAGAAATAGAGAAAAAGCAAGCAAGGCTCCTGTCTCTTATTTACAGAAGGAGGTTGTCCTTCCTTGAACCCTGTTCATAGAAAAAAAAATTGTTTTAGAATTGAAGGACACAGATATGATATAAACAAGACTATACAATAGGTCAGACCTCACACAAACAGCTATTTTGGAGGTAGAAGAGGGAAAGTATCTGTTCTAATCTCATACTGGGATAGGTCTCTATGACCCATGAGAGACAGACCAAAAGGTCTGCATTTGTTTGGATACAAAAAGATCCAAAAAGATTCAGCAGGGAGCAAAGATCAGGGAGAGCTTCAGGAGTGATGAGATATATAGGTGAGAGATTTATAGGTGAGAGATGCTGAAAGAAACCTGTTGTGGCAGGGCTCGGGTGGGTGAGCAGGTAACTCCATCAGCAACCACAGCCCCATTCTAGCTGCTAATATAGACCACCGTATGCACACCCAGCCACCCACCCAATGCTGTAACTGGCCTGAATAACAAGTCCATCCAGCAGCTGGTTCTGGATCCCAGCTCTTCTCTGATATCCCACTCCAAGACCCATCCAGGCACAGAGGGCTTGCTGGCAGCTGGATGGGACTCCTCTGGTCCCACTGGTAACCACTGCTTCCTGTGGTCTCACCCTTCAAGACCCATGTGCCTGGCTCCCAGAGCACTTCACCTACTTTACAGCTACCCTGGCTTCATCTTTGTGGGAGATCACACACAGTCATTCTGGTCTCTCCAGTTGCTGCACCCATGGGGTACAATAGTGCTGCTGCAGTTGTTTGGACCTCTAGCCACACAGATGCTTGCATTTCCTTACCCAGAAAAGGAGTTAGAAATGGAATTTAACAAGAAGACATGACAGATTGCACTGATCAGGCACAGGGCATGGCCAGACTGCAATACCAAGCAGCCAACACAGGGCCAGCCTCTTTTACCCCTTTATCACTCATTCCCACACTTGTTCCTCCCCAAACCACTTTGAAACCTCCCTTTCCCCATTTTCAGTTCTTCTCCTTACAGTTATCCCACCATAAGTGGTGTTCTGTGCAACGGGCCTGGGAAGAACTGGGGCAGGGTATTACTCAGCTTTCTCTACCTGCCGGTTTCTCTTTGTGCTCTCTTCTGAGGGGCAGAGGAGCTTTTTAACAGGTAACCAAACAGACTCTATCAAGAGAAAATGAGAAGGGATATAGCTGGCTACCACTTTGCCTGTCATCAGAAAAGTGTCACTGATACAAGTAATATAGATTGAATTAATCAGGATGTCAGAAATGCTTACTAATAGTAAGGAAATAAAATATTCTGTTGTGAAATCTTCATGCTGAGTGAATGTATAGACACAATAGGCAAAGGATGGTTATTTAGGTGTCTGCTAAATAATCTTCAACAGCTCACCAATGAGTATTCAGATCTATTGAGCTGAATACCAGCTTTGAGACCCTGAAGAATAACCTAACGTGTCCTAACGTGTCAGGCCAGAACTAGATCTTGCATATCAGAAGTTGAGATACATACCAGCCAGAACTCAAGTACCTTTGCATAAGCTTTTTGAACTTTGATGAATTGCACGCTAATGGAAAAGGTGGTTGAAAGAGTCCTCATAAGTTAATCAGTCTCTTTCATTTATATGCTTGTGCTGTGGTTAAAATTCTAACAGGAACTGAATTAGTTCCTTACAAGATTGCCAGTAAGGCACAGGACAGGTACTGATACTCGGGCAATGTATTCACATATTTAAATATACTTATGAGCAGTGTATTTACATACAGGTTGACACAAACCAATCACTTCCTTACTTTCAAATATAAGAGTTGGCCTCTAAAGTCTGCAGTTTGGGGCCTCATAGAAATCTTGGGGAGAGGTATCATCCTCCTTTTGGACAATAGCCAAGTCCCACAGATGTGCATAAGACATACATTATTCAATATTTTAACTACAGGGACTGGAAATTCAACAAGCAAAAGGGATTGATGCGGAGAAGGGCAAAATAATATAAGAAGGAAAAATAAAATCCTGCTTATGAATGCACAATAAAAATCACACACATTCCTTCTTCCTCTCCCCCCCCCCGAAAAAAAAATAGCTGTAGTCAAAAGAACAAACAATATTGCATAGAGAAAAAACAGAAGACAACATTGTTCTACCTTGTAAATCACTATGTCCTGTATCCTGTGCACTATAAGTGTGTGCCTTAGAAAGGATATAGCAGAACTACAAAACATGCAAAGAAAAAAAAAAAGAAAAAAAAAAGAAAAAAGGATCATCAGGGTGTACTTGAAACCTCTTTTGGACACAAGCAATCCTGCACTTTCACTACGAAGACAGATGAGCCAGTGCTTAAGGTTTTCTCCTTGGTATCACGCAAAGACAACAGTAAGTCAAGAGAAGGCAGGCATATTCAGAGGAAAACGATTGTTATACAAAATGACACATTTCTAAATGCTGTCTGGCTTACTCTCATTCTACCATGCCTGAAAATCCTGAGGAAGCATTTCTGACACTTTTCTTGTCTCTAGTTGTACAGAGGAATGCTGATTCCCCAGCCTGCCCTACTTCTGCTTTAGGCAAAGAGGAATTAAGACCCTTGAATATTCTGCCACAGTTTCCCACTGTGACTCCTCTAGTAGATGTTAAATTGCAGCTAAAATGGATTCTGAATGGCATAGTAAAGTCTGTATTCCAAGGAAATATTGCCTTGGGCCGTTCAGAGTGGGCATGCAAAGATTTTTTTTTTCACATTTGTTTGTGGAGCTAGCGGACTGCTTCGAAATTCCAGGGCCCAGTTCCTGATGTTCTACATTATTAAGTGTGTCTCTACTTGTACAGCAGAACTGAATATTTGAAAAAGTAATCATCCTGCAGTTTCCCAGAACTGGGGACTCCAGGGTATTATGAGGAAAGAAGGCTCACACGTGATTCTCTATATTGTTCCTCATCTATATACAATTAGAGGGCATTAGCTTTCATTTAAGAAGGAAGGATTTTATCTCTTCTCTCTTTAATTAAAT
This sequence comes from Anas platyrhynchos, assembly GCF_047663525.1. Taxonomy (NCBI): domain Eukaryota; kingdom Metazoa; phylum Chordata; class Aves; order Anseriformes; family Anatidae; genus Anas; species Anas platyrhynchos. The sequence continues at coordinate 87,140,912 of NC_092589.1, forward strand.
CACAGACCTTCTCACTAGTTCATAAATAGGCACTGCTGTAACTCAGCTCCTACAGAAAACAGCTGGATGTAAACACCCTGTAGGATACTCTTGCCCAACTTTTAAACTGCAGCATTTGTTTCAATTAAATAAGAGTTAGTAGTACTGGGAATTTTACATTTCACTATAGGAACAGTGAATTGATTTCTGTCTGAATGACAGATTTCAGTCACACTTCAGTTAAAGCATACAAAATATTCTGAGAATTTTGTCAGCAGAAATAATTGAGTTCCTTTAATCAGGCTTGGGGTAGGATCCTAAAGGGATTCCACCACACTTTTCCCAAGCAGCGTAGTTACTAGTTCATTATATAGAATGAGGATCTTTACATTCTTTCAACTTCCTTTACATATGGCATTTTTTACTAAGTAATGTATGTGGACTAAATCCTTGAATTGGCTAGACAGAACATTCCAAATTCAGACCCATCATTTCAAAAGATAGTAAGAAGTGTGATACTTTTTCCCATTGTATTTAATGAGGCCATTGTTCCTAAGCAGAGAGCAGCACTGGGGTTTGTATAGTTGTAAGTTAGTTGCATAAGGAAAAAAAATATATATATATTTTTAATGCTTTCAGAATACTCTTTTGCTGTTTTCAAACCCACCTTTTTCAAAATCAAACTACATGTCCTTCCCTTTCCATATGTCTCCTAGATTCTTAAGACAACAACAAACTACGAAACTGAAAAATATGAGAAATGAATATCAAAAAGCATCATCAATATTGGAAGGAAAACAATATATTGTTTTAAAAATTGCCTAAATGTAGTAGTAGCATTTTATTTATTTATTTATTTATTTTCCTAGGAAACCTGCATTTATTTACATGAACACTTCTAGGTCCCAAGGAAAACTTTCAGGGCTAAAAGTCTCATCTAGCTCAAGACTTCATGTTCTGTGGTGCACCGGATTAGTAAAAGAAGTAGTTTTTCAATCCTGTTGCATAGTACATGTTAGCAACTATTGATTTCCTTTAATATCTGTGACGACTGCAATTTAACATTCATATAATGCATAAAAGACTGCTGGAGATGGTGGAGGCAATACTACTACCTTTGACTGAGGGAGAATATCCTCCATTAGAGACCAAAACTCACTAGCTGGGAATGATTTTAGAGCATTGATGGCCAGTAGACAGTGATATTACAGCTGTAAATCAGTCAGCTTTCTGTCTTCTAGACCTGTGCAGACATTTGTGCATTTTCAGGAGTAAATACAGTCCTACATGTCAACCAACTACAGTATGCTTCCCTACGGGGATCTAGCTGGCACCTACCTCTCGCTGCTCCATGCACCAGGTCCAACAGGCTAGTCAGGCTCTGCACAATGCTGAGGGACACATGAGATGGCTCCTCATCTCTGTCAGGGATCTTGTGATCAAAACAAACAATAGATGGAGAAATACTTGTTAACTGCCAAACCTCTGTGAGCAGTTAAGCAGCTCCCTGCCCTCACTACGTATAAGATGTCTCATAACATTTTTTCCCTCCTCAAAATTCTGAGATTTAATGCAAGAGAAGCTCTCAGTAAAACTTGTAAGACTTACTGATTGGGGACAAGTATTTTTGCTCTACTCCCCATGTTTTACCACTCTTCACCTTCACAAGGAGACCTGAGGCTTTGCTAGCCCCAGTGACAACCAAAGTTTTATTTCTCCCGTCCTGCACCACATCCACATGACCCACCACTGCACCCTTCTCATGTGCTGCTGCTCCATGCCTCAGATGCCCTGGGTAGAATGCTACCCAAGAGGGCCTATCACGGAATCATAGGAGAGGTGCTCAAGCACTCTGATCATCTTTGTGGCCCTCCTCTGGACCTGCTCTAACAGGTCCACATCCTTCTTGATCTGGGGGCCCAACTATCAACTGGATCTGGGAGCAGAAGAAAGGCAGAGCAGGGTTTGATCTGCTAAGTGACCCTGAGTAATTCTGTGCCTCAGTGCCTCCCTAATAAGTAAGACCAATCTTCTTCCTTTGTGGAAATAGGTTTTATCATCACATACTTTTCAGAACATGTTTATGTCAGCTCTATAAAGGGCTGATCTCCAAGGGAGTAGGAATTCATCAGAGTACTCACATGATTTGGCCCTTAATGCTTCAGAAACAAAAATAATGACAGTTGCAGCCTCCCACCCCATCCACAGTTGCAGAAAACATGATATGGGATGACAAACAGGATTGTCAATCCTTTTTGCTTTCAGATGCTGTTGTTGTCTGGCCTGTTGCAGACCAGACCTAAACGTTCAGTAATCACAGTGCTCTTTTCCTGTCACCATTCCTCTTCAGTATACCTCAAAGTGAATTACCTGCCATGAGCTGCATTTTAACATGTTTCAATGCAAAATGATGTTGATAGCTGGTGATTTACCTACATTTTTGACAGAGAAACAGCAGAATGTAGGTGATATCAGAACAAAAACTTGCGCAACAGTCCATAGCATTACTGTACAAAATGATGTAAAATTCAGGCCTGGTTCATTATTGGGCAGAGCAATCTACTAATTAGACCACTAACTAGTCATCTAGCTTACTACTGCATGGCATTACCACTTACAGGTGTGAGTGCTATGTACTCTCTCAGGACTCCCAGGTTCCATGCATACTCTCCTCTACCTTGCTGTGTGCCACAGTGCTTTCTTAACCAAGTTTTCCAGTCCTACTTCTCTGATATCAGCTCTCAAATCAGCCGTAGAGTACCCCTGAATCCAGATTATGAGGAACATCAGAGCCAGAGGGATAAAATCTGTTGCTGTTAAAGAGCTACCTTTAAACCCTTTAAGTCCAGTTAAGTTAAGCAAACAAAAGTATTTTTATACATATGTCAACATTAGACAGAACAGTGGAAAAAGTCTTCCAAACGTTTGGGAGTGCGGAAGTGCAAGGAAATAGCTCTACACTTACCTGTTATTTAGATTAACTTTACATTTCTTCCTTACCATGTCCTTACAGATTGGCCAAGAGACTCACATCCATTCTTGCTGTGTGCTTGGATCTACATTTTGTCAGACTCCAGAAGTGTCAGGTCCCATATTTTCTTGCACTCCAGGCATGGATTTGGACCTTGCAGTCAGATCTAACTCTTCTGAGTCAGGCCATTACTCCAAGCAATTGCTTCATCCGTCACTCAGACAGGAAAGACTTCTCACTCCCTTTTTACTTCCCGACCAAAACTGTTATCTGTTTCCTCCAGCTTGGGAAATGCTGTTCTCTTTTGGGCTTTGAGCTGTTGTAGTTCTCTGGGTTGTTTAGCAAATAAAGGTAGTTCACTTGTATTTCTGTGCTTGAGTAAACCATTAGCAAATCTTGAGTCCACTAAGAATTCTCCCATTAAATAGTGTAGTCTTCAGAGGGAAGCCTCTTCATCCATTGATCCTTTCTTTTCACAGGTATACGTTAAACAATATACTGTACAAAGCAATGTAAATAGAAGAAAATCAACACAACCAAAAGCAGTTGGATCTACATTATGTAAATTGTTACCTAGTTTTAATTGGTTTGTGTATGCTTTATGATGGTTGTTAAACAAGCAGGCTGAATGTGCTAATTAAGAAAAACAGTAGCAATCTGCCTCATGGAAACATAGGGAGGAGAGGGGGGAGAAAATATCTTGTTCCTCAGTATTGTGTGGTAGCACTCACATGAAAAGAGGAAGAAAGCATCCTTACAAAGATGAGATGTTCTGCATTGAGATGACTCAGAAAGAGGTCCTAAGCTTTTGTATTGTGCTTTTCCATGTCCAAAGGGGGGTGAGTGCGGAGGATGAGTGTGAGAAAGGAAGGCCTGTGGCAAATGAAGAAATCATCACAACAAAATGAACTCATTTTAACTCAACAGTAGAAGATAAGATTCCAACTAAATCTAAGAGAGAATGGGGTAGAACATAGCTGTTGTTTGAATGCATTCAGGGAGAACATGCACAGTTAAATGCAATCTTAATTATGCCATTGTCATTTTATCTTTCATAACTTTATCCCATGACTGAAAACTTCTGTTTTTAAAATAAGTTTCTTTTAATCTGTAATCTTACCTAGTAATAAATCTGGTCAGTCATCTGAAATTTGGCAAGATATCCCTTACCCTAATTTGTTACAAATCTTAAAAATGTAACATTGGACACCTTGAAAAAGTGCCAAGTTATCCAGTATATTACATTTCTGTTATCTGAAAAGAACTAGGATAAATCCACATAGATATTGTACGACAAAGTATCAGGAGAGCAAGGAGAGGAAGAAATGTTTGCTTGTGACCACTGATGACTGTCAAATTCTGTGACCTGTGGTCAAAAAGTTGAGAGTATGACTTGTAGAGCCATTATTGACTTTTAACTGAGACCAGACTTGATAGTAATCTGTAATTCTGCAGTAATGGTGTATTTGGAGTTAACTGTGGACCGACTTTTTGAGGAACACCGTAAGATTTGAATTGTCACCCTTGATGTCTATATTTCTTCCTTCTCTCCAAATTATTTATGACTGCAAAATCTTTTCACCTGTCCATTCCTATTCTGCACATTCTCATAGAGATTGAGGGGACCAGAATTTGGGACCAAATCTCAACTGGAGATTTTAAGGGCTGCAATAACATAGGGTGAAAAGTCCGTCTGTTGAAGCATTGTTGACCTGGTGTACCAGTTTTGCAGCCAATGATGGCAAGAAAGAGCTATACCAGAATCAAATCTAGATCCTCCTGACTCCACACCCTGCATGGTCACATACCTGTTGTCAGCTGGCTGTACAGTGTGGATGCTTGGGAAGAGCCAAAGTCATGAATCTAGAGCCATGTAAAAGCTGAAAGAACTTTCCCTTCTCCTTGATAGAACAGTAGTTAGAGTAACCATCTGAGGGGAATATGAAGGTTGAAAGAAATATAAAAGAAAACATTATTTTTTCTTGTGGGATAGAAAAAAATAAATGACAGTTTTTCTTCTTAAAGACACATTCAGTATGTTATCTGAAAATAATTTCTTGAACAATATTGCAGTCAGACTAGAGATATTCCAAAACCAAAAGAGGAAATAAAGGCATGATCAAGAGATTTGTCACTGTCAGGAAGTCCTGATTCTAGCAGAAAGGCTACCCTTCTTGAACAGTGTTCTAGGGTGCAGATTTGAATTCAAACCCAAATTTTAAATATATAAATCCATCGTAGTCCTGTTGAGATCAATGGAGAAACTCTCACATATTTGCGTGGTAGAAAGCAGACTACTCAGCTAAGAGGATTTCTGACCTGGAATTATTGGGAATATAGGTTTTTGTTTTGTTTTCTTGTTGTTATTTTTTAGATTGGATCAGAAAATTCATACTGTGACTGGCTTACTGAAGCATTTGAGCCATTCATTAATAATCCCTATCACAGCCTAACTTGGGCTATCTGATAACACATGGTTCCTGGCTGAGGTGGGAAAGACTGGTCCACAGCTCAGCCTACAGAAAAGAATGAGCAAAATAGTTAGATTTTAATGTTCAATTGCTAACAGTCTGGCTGCAGATATGACTGGATATTTGAAATTGATATATTTAGGTGGAGTGTGGGGAGGAATCAAAATCTTGAAAGTACTCAGAGTAGCTTATGTTTGTTGTTATAGGATGCAAGGAGAAGAATGACATAGTCAAAACAATGAGCTAAGAAAACTAACTTTGCAGCTGACAGGCTAGAAGCAATGCAAGATGGTATTTGTCAAAGCCAGAGAAAAGAATATTGTGGGAAGTAAGTAATGAGATAGTGAGTGATGTGGGTATAAGTCTCAGCTGTGAAGAAGTGCTATGCAGACAGAATTGCAAGGTAGACAAGGAGAAGGAGGTCAAATCTAAGACCATTCCTGATTGTAAGTCTTTGTGGCATTTTCCACAGTTTTTACCACAAAGCTAGTGGTAATGAAGAGAAAGACAGGATTCTTCTTTAGACATGTTGTACTTAAGTTTAAAGCGTTAAGTCAAAGCACTAAGAGGGAATGTCATCTCAACAGACTGTTTAGTTAGGAGTAAATGAGAAACCTGTAGATGGGTAATAAATCTGTTGGTTGCTGACCTCAGGAGGGTAGGTGAATTTCTATTTACCAGTATGGCTTATTCACAGGCAAAAAGCATAGAGAGAATAAGACTGTGAAGACCCTGCTGAATGCTGGGTCATGGAGAAAATTAATAAGCGTTTTCAAACCTCTACTACAGGAGCAACTGCAGAGGGAGGAAGTTAACTGAGAGAAGATCAAGTGAGAATACTTCTGCTACTGATGAGAAAACAATAATAGTATGTGTTAAATATCAATTTTGCCCTTCAACAAATAAAATGATTTGAGGCTGTCTTGAGAAAATTTTGAGAAGAGAAAAAAAGCTACAAATTAAGTTGTAGGGAAGAAAAATCTCAGATAGATATTGTAGAAAGCACTGGAAAATGGACAATTAGTGATTAAAATATTGGAATAAAAACTGAGTTTTTCCTAAGATGAGACTAAAACATAGAAGCAACAGCACTTTTTTTTTTTTTTTTTTTTTTTTTTTTTTTTTTTTTTTTTTAATCTATCTTGTCTGTTTTGCATGTATACTTTTAAGACAAAAGTTTCTTACACATTTGGGTCTTGTTGGAGATCCTAAATAGTGCTCCCATACACCTAATGGTTTAGCTGTTGATGATGTTTCATACTTTATACTCATACTTTATAACAAACTTTATATTCATACCTGCTGCCATTTGCACAGTAGCACCGCTGCTGCCACCACCACCACCCATAGCCCCTGAGGGAAAAAAAAAAAAAAAGATATTTCATTGTTTATTAAAAATTAATATTTCAGCCCTCAAGTTCTGTTATATCATTTCATCAGTGACATCTTCTAGATGTGACCTTGGTGATGTGTGATGGATGTATCATACCAATATCACATCATCAAAAGCATGGAACTTCAAAGGATACTGAAGTTGTAAAGCAATATTACCACGGATTTGGGTATCTGCAGTGATGGTCCTGTCACCTGTTCTGCACAGAAATAACTCTTTCCTATCTTTGCCACTCTACTGCCTTGTCACAGATAGGCCAGCTGTATTAGCAAGGCCTCAGGTCCATGAGGAGCAGGGCTGCAATCTGGCAATGCTCCCTGTCTCAGTGCACCTACATCTGCTCTCCAGAGAGCCAGAGGCATTGCAGAACAGAAGGGCAGCAGCTTTTGATGGGACAAGGAATCCTATGGGCATGGAAAAATTAGAGCCAATCCTCTTGCTCATGGCCTTCAATGGAGGGTCAAAGGAAGAATAACTACTCCTCCTTCCACAGAGAGTTAAGTTTGGCAGGAAAGCTGCCTGAAATCCTATTGATTGCTTGTTCAGAAAGTTCAATAACATCAGGAAAGTTGAAATACCATTTTCTCCTTTTTTTTCTATTGATATCATGAAATAAAGAATTAAATGCTTTTTGACCATCAGAAGGGTCCTACCTCACTGATTTTTTTATTTTTATTTTTATTTTTATTTTTATTTTTTTTTATTTTTATTTTTATTTTTATTTTTATTTTTATTTTTATTTTTATTTTTATTTTTATTTTTATTTTTATTTTTATTTTTATTTTTATTTTATTTTTATTTTTTCTTCCTTCCCTATTTTGTGTAAACCTATTGGAAACAAGCTTCCCTTTCTTAATTACTTTTTGTGAAACCCTTAGAAGTAATCACTGCAGCTTCAAGGATTTACAGCTTGGAGGCTCAGAACCTCTAGCGTAGACAAAACGGTGGTGTTGTTCTTGCAGCTCCTGCCTACAGAGGAGGCAAATGTACCTTTGTGCTTTACCTTTGTGAATAACATGCAATGCCTGCCAGCTGTACGTTACTGGGGATGGCTACAGTATGGTCACCTGGACCACAGTATCAGGGGACTGAAGGAAAGTGGAAAGAGAACATGGTGCAATTCCAGTAAAGTCGCTAGGGAGAACTGTAACCTGGACAACTGTTGTAGCTGACAGTTCACAGAGGTGAGAGCAGGATTCCCTACTTATCCTCTTCACTAGAGTTTCTAAACACAATCTGGCATTCCATCTGACATCCAAATGTGCTGCTAGTGCATGAAGAAGAGCAGCGATGTTCCTTGGTGGAGCTGAGTCCCTCCCACTCTAAGTAAAGAGCAAGTTCAGGACCTCCTGATGCAACTTAAAAACTACAAGTCTCTGGGTCCTAATGACATGCATCCCAGGGTCCTGAGGGAATTGGCTGATGTAGTCACCAGGTCACTCTCCATGATACACGTGTTTGAAAAATCATGGCAGTAAGGTGAAGTCCTTGGTGACTGGAAAAAAGAAAATATCTCTCCCATTTTTTAAAAGGGTAGAAAGGAAGATCTGGGGAACAACAGGCTGGTGAGTCTCACCTCTGTGCCCGAAAAGATCATGGAACAGATCCTTCTGGAGACAATGTTAAGGCACATGAAAGACAAGGAAGTGATCTGAGACAACAAGCATGGCTTCACCAATCACAATCATGCCTGACCAATCTGGTGGCTTTCTATGATGGAGTGACTGCATCAGTTGACAAAGGAAGATCAACTAATGTCATATACTTAGACTTCTGTAAGGCTTTTGACACAGTTCCACATGACATTCCAATTTCTAAATTGGAGAGAGAGAGATTTGAAGGGTGGGACCATCCAGTGGATAAGGAATTAGCTCAATGACCACATCCAGAGAGTAGCGGTCAATGGTTCTACGTCCAGGTGGAGGACAGTAATGAGCAGTGTACCTCAGGGATCTGTCTTGAGACTGGTGCTTCTCAATATCCTCATCAATGACATAGAAAATGGGACTGAGTGCATCCTCAGCAAGTTTGCAGACAACACCAAGCTGAGTGGTGCAGTTGATGCAACAGAAGGAAGGGAGGCCATTCAATGGGACCTGGACAGGCTGGAGAAGTGGGCCCACGTGAACCTAATGAGGTTCAACAAGTCCAAGTGCAAGGTGCCACACCTGGGCCGGGGGCAATCCCAGACATAAAGACAGACTGGGAGAAGAACTCATTGAGAGCAGCCCTGCAGAGAAGGACTTGGGGGTTCTGGTGGACAAAAAGCTTGACATGAGCCAGCTGTGTGTGCTTACAGCCCAGAAGGCCACCTGCATTCTGGGCTGCATCAACTGGTCAAGGGAAGGGATTGTCCCCCTCTGCTCTGCCCTTATGAGGTCCCACTTGTTGTACCTGGAGTGCTGCATCCAGATCTGGAGTCCCCAGCACAGGAAGGACATGAACCTGTTAGAGCAGGTCCAGAGGAGGGCTACAAAGATGATCAGGAGCACCTCTCCTATGAAGAAAGGCTGAGAGAGCTGGGCATGTTCAGCCTAGAGAAGAGAAGGTTTCGGGGACACCTCATTGTGGCCTTTCAATACTTAAAGAGGTGTTATAAAAAGGATAGAGAAGGACTCTTTTCTATGGTAGATAATGATAGGACAAGGGGGAATGGTCTTAAACTAAAATAGAATAGATTTAGATTAGACATTAGGAAGAAACTCTTAATTTTAAGGGTGGTAAGGAACTGGCACAGGTTGCCCAGAGAATTTGTGTGTACCTCATCCCTGGAGGTGTTCAAGGCCAGGCTGGATGGGGCTTTGAGGAACCTGGTCTGGTGGGAGGTGTTCCTGCCCATGGCAGGGGGGTTTGAACTAGATGGTCTTTAAGGTCCCTTCCAACCCAAGCCATTCTATGATTTTATGATTCTTTATGCTACCTTAAGTCCTTTGACCCAAACTGAACTACAAAGACCAGCTGGCACCCTACATCAGTTTGTTCCCTTATTAATAACCAGTTTCCTGCACATCTCTATAGAAACACATCTATAGAGATATAAATGGCCCAGTCCTGTTGCTGATTTAAATGAGCAGGAGCTTTTGTGTGTCTGTGCCACAGGAACAAACCCATTTTATAGCTTTAGTTCATATTTAAAAAATCATTAACAAAAACAATAGGTCTATAAGAGATTTAGAGAGATTAAAATTCTGGTTTTGAGGAACATACCTTTCAGACCAAAGATTTTCAAAGTACAGATTTTGAATTACTGGTTTGTCTGTTCCTATGTGTGCTTCTGGCACTCAGTCTCTGTGTTTTTGGATCTCAGCACAGAACTTTTCAGTGGCTTTGCTTTTGTTTGTTTTTAAACTGTAATTTTTCATTTAAACAGTAGCTGATTGTGAAGAGGCTATGATTTGTGTCAGAGCACTCAGTGAGACATTTCTCTTGGGGATCTGTTTGAAGCACTGTAGGAAATTACTGCCCTCAGCTAAAGTTAACTCCCCCAAAGTTAAAATGCCACAATGGTTGATACGATTGCCTATTTCAGTGGAAAGCCATCTGGGTCAACTTAAATTGACAAGAAAGGTTATTCTTAAAGCAGATCTTTAGGAGGACACCTGTCCAGGCCCCAGGGGTATATGCTTAGGCTCATTTTTTAATTTAAATTGTTTTGAAGGAGAGCTAATCAGAATCTCAAAATATTTGATGTTGATTAAATTTAGGATTCACGGATAATTACCCTGGGGGGAAGCTATCTGCTGATGCTGAATTCAGCATGTCTCAATAGAGCTCCAAAGGAAAATCCTTTCTGTATTCTTCAGAGCTGCTTTTCTGGGGTTGTCATGCAGTGTTTTGGGAAGACACTAAGCAGAAAGTACAGTAAGTAAAGATAAGACAGAACATCAGGGCTCTGCTTATACATCTCTCTTATTCCTCTGACCTTGAAAAGACACCTTTACAGAGCTATTCAAGATTTCAGAAATCCATTCCCAGGTAGAAAAGAGCAGTTCCTAGTGGGAGTTTTGCTGTGCTCCAAGAAACTTTTATTGAGTTCCTGAATAGTGGGGAAGTACCTAATTGCTTTTAACTGTCTCCTTCCTCCCTCCTGCTTTGTTACCTTTTCTCTGCTTTTGATTCCTGAGATATTCTGAAGAGCCTCTCACCCCTCAGAGGAAGCACTGGGGCTGATACAAAGATCTCCACAGAGAACAATATTGGCAGTGTACATGCTGTGTTTATCTTACCCTGAAGAACTGAGCTATGTACTCTCAAGCTCTACCTCCTGGTATCTTCTCTCTTAGCTCTTTATATAACTACAAATAAAGAAGATTCCTGTTATGGTTCCTATTTTTGCTTCCACTGTAAATGGTTGTATTTTTTGTTTAAGTGGAATGTAATTCTGACCATATTGTTATCAGCAAGCAGCAGCACAGTGGCTGAACTGCTGTTCTAGTGGATTCTGTAGCTGCCTCCATGACTAGTATAGATGTTATGAACCTAACTAGTCCCACTTCAAAGCTTCTGAGCCTTTACAGTCCTTTGTTCTGCCATCTACAAGATTGTGAGATGCTTCTTTATCTCCCTGGTGGATGGGATTAGCAGCATTGCCTTCACCAGAACTACAAAAAGGAGAAAGAAAAAAAAAAAAAAAAGGCTTTTTAGATAGGATATATCCATATCCCACAGTGAGATAACACCTAAGAATGTGAGGTATCAATAAATTACCAAGGTAAGCAAGACTGCTGAGTCAAACCCAAAGAAAAAGAGTTTAAGGCAAAGGCTTGTGGTTATACAAGCAGAGGGGGAACAAAGGGGCAGTAATATCCCTGTCTGCGGAATTAGTGATGCTGCCACTGGAAGACTGCCTGCCCTTCAAAAGCACTGCGAGGAACTGAAGAACATTCAGACAAGAGTTGCACAAATGGCCTGAGATCTGCAAAAACAGGCTTTCCAATGAAAAACTATGCATGCCTGATACATTTTCAATCACCAGCTCAAGTATCATTATTTGAGTAGGTAGATATTAATTTTGACATCTCAAAGCCGAGCAGTTAAGGCCTTCTTTCCTATATCGTGGAAGTTAGGTGGAGCCTGAGCACCAGTAACAAGACTGATGTGGAGATTTGTGAATGCTGTTTCTCCTAATCTTGGGGGACAGGAGGAATAAGTCTGATGACTGACACTCTGAAAAGGGTCTTTTTCTCACCACAGCAACATGTTGTTATTCCTCATATTATTCCTTTTCTTAGGAGAGGCAGAAGCTTGTTGGGTCTGCATGGTCCTAGCCATGTAAATGCTAATGTCTGTGATGATGTTGTCTTTTTGGTGAGTCTGGCTGAGTCCTAGAGTACAACTCCACAGGTCGAAATGGGACCAGTGTAGTATGTATGTACAGAGCTGGAACATGGCCAGAGCATATCAATCAGAGCAGGCTTGTGGCATGTCCTGAGGTGTGAGATAGTCCTTATACTTATTTTTCTTCCCTTGGAACAATATCTTACCTCTTATAAGACATTTCTCCTTTGAAATATTCTAGGAAACCCTGACAGATCTAATCTTTCTTCCTGAAACTTATTCTTTTGCTTTCTTATCTAAGAGACTATTTGATCATTCTTCTTAATTAAAATAAGTGTTTTTATTTCAGCTCCTTGGAGATGCAAATGGCTCTTGCTAAACCAAAGTCCTTGACTAGTTAATTAATAGCCCTTTACATCTATGAGTAGGGAAAGGTCTCCACATTTCTCCTCTCTTCTTGACTTGGATGTGGTGAAATATATCTTAAACTGTACTTCATGGTCATGTTCTCTAACAGTTGGTGTATAAGAAATATGTCTGGTAAAAATATCTAACCATGACAAAAATAAGTAGGCTCTTGACTGAAAGCAGACACAATAATGATTAATCACTTTGGGTGATGGGATCCCCAAAAGCATGTATAGCAGTGTCCCGTTACATAGTTTTGTCAAAGGAAGATAGAGAGTAGTGATGGACTCAAGAGATTTTGATATTTCAGTGGCTCTGTGGAGTCAGACAATTAGCTATTGTTGTAGTGCCATAAAGAGAGTGGAAATTTTGGAAATAATGTTGTGATCATTATGTAAAACTTAACTGGTCTCAACAAACAACATTAGAACATCTTACCAAGCTTTGATTAGCTGAGCCATTTTCAAGAGAGTATAGAAGCAGCTTCTCCTCTATAAAAGCTGTGGTGTAAACTGTGTACTTTATGTCATGTCTTTTATTCTTGTCTCACATGAAGGTGTTTTTCAGAATTAGCAGATATGATTCAGTAAATGTGTTACTGGAACTATCACACTGAATAGAGCTCATTGTTAACAAGGTGGTTGTTTTTTTTGTCATTGTCCCACCCCATTCCCCTACCCTCTGGGAGTTTAGAGACATTATTAAGAGCTTTCTACCATCATTTTTTTTGTTGTTTCTGACTGTGTGGTATTGTTATAGTAAATTCAGATTTCTAAAGGAGTATTAAGATACTTTTTTTTTCTTTTAGATTTTTTTTTTCCAAATATTAGTGGACAAAGTAGGATTTATCTCAAAAAATTTGTGTACCTTAGTGCATCAGTATTCACACGATGTTTTTGGATAAAAAATTACCATCACCTCATGTTTCTCTGGATGTTTCCTGAGCTGAAGATTCTTTGCTTATTTTTTTATAGTCTTACCATTCTCGCAATGTAAACAACACAGCAGTAGAAATCATAAAGAAAGTGGAAGATTTGTCTTTGCTCTTCATGAAGTACTAAATCAGTTCCTGCATGAACTAGCAGAACTATGCCACAAGCTACCTGGAATAGCAGAGTTTGGTAACAGGGACCACTTTGGCCTAGGCAAGCAAGGCCAGGGTAGCCAAACAACTGTGTCACATCTGCTTGTTTCATCTGCTCTTAAGTTTTGCAAAACTAGCTGGCTGCTACCTCTGAAAAAGACTTATAGGTAGTTTCAAGTGACCTCCTTTCCTGCAGCAGCAGTTACTCTCCCTTCATCCTGTTGTGACAGCAGGAGCCGCAAACCCAGTTCCTCCAGCTCTGCTTCTTGCAGCAAGGGCACCCTTGTGCTGCATCTTCAGATTGAAGTTCAGAATGCTAAGAAAGTAGAGAAGATGCACACAAAAATCATATACACATACATAGAGATCAGCTCCTAACCTGCTTTGTGCATGTCAACATGCAAACAAGTTAATAACTATGCTATAGCTGCCTAGTTTTTAAGCAAGATACATATTTGTAAAGGCTGAATCTTGCAGAGGTATAAAATGTATTGACATTAAAAAAAAAAAAAAGCAGCTAAACTATTGACCTTTATAAGTTATTGAATTAGAAAGTTTTAAAGCTTCAGAATTTATTTATTTTTTTTAAGTCAATCAAAATTCTGGCATTTCAGTATATCTGGCATTTCTGTATCCTAATTTTCATCAGCACAAATATCAATACCAGCATCCATCTCTGTTTATGTTTGTTTGTTGTTTTTGTTTTTTTTTTTTCCCTTCATAAGCTAATCACTCGATTGTCAAAGATCTCAGTCAAGAGCCAGATTTCAATATGAAACAATGGAAAATATTTGTTGTGACTTATTATTATTAAATATCACTGATTTTAGTTGAAAATCATGATTTAACTTCTCTGAAACATTTCACGGCAATAGATATGGAAGCTCACAGCCTAATAGCATACATAAATTCTTTTGCAGACAAGTTACCTGAATTATTGAGGTTTTAGGTGAAGTAATTCTGAGAGGTGGATTTCTGAAATAAAATGTCATCTGCTTCTACTTACTTTTCCTTGTTTTCTTTTCAAAGAGTACACCAAGAAAACATGCTTATTCTGAAAGGTGCTCCCCTTGAGGCCCATTATTTTCTTCCATCTCTCTAAAAAGACAAGATATGAATTTGTTAGAGAGTTATCAGACAATTCAATATACAGCACATCAAAGGAGCCAAATAAAAGCACTTTCATTTGACACATCTTGACATAGCTGAAAGTTTGAATTTTGAAATCAGATTTACCAGAAGACTTCTGGGGCCACATTCAGAAGTAGCTGACAGTCATATTCTCGAGTAATCTTCCCTGTTTTCTCTAAGAGAAATGTACTCAAATTCCATAACACTACAGTATGCATTGTATCCCTCTTATTAATGCGATATGGGGTAACTACACACATCCTGAACAAGAGGAATCAGAATAAAATAAGACTTTCAAAATTCTTCATCTTCACACCAGAACTGGATCATTTCACAACATTTCAACAATACCATCTGGCATCCAAAAAATACATACATGAAATAAGCATCAGGGCTTTAATAGCTCATAATACTTTAATATTTTTAAATATATTGAGTTATTCTAAGGGTACTATAATATACTAACATTGTTCTCTATTAACAAGTAAGAAATATATTCACTGCAACTGGCTCTTTTACTCGTTGGAATTTTTCAGACTATGCCTTAATTCAAAGGGAAAATTTGATTTTTAAAGGACCTGTGTTATGTGTGCTTTTAGTTGAAAGTGATCTATAGTATCTGCTCAGAGATCAATACTTGTTGGGCAATATTATCACATGAATACAGAGGGAGCTGATTAGACAAGAGTTTCCTAATATATGACATAATTCAAATTGCAAGGAACATTATAGATAGATGCAGTTTAAAAGATCTTGATTCCATGGTTTGGATAACCATATGAAAGCTATTAAACTGAGACTTGTTATCCATTTCTACTTGTCTCTTGATTGCTGATATCTGTTTAATGGTTATAATAATTGGAGGGGTTTTTTTTCCAAGGTCTAAAGACTTTTCCTTTTAAAAATCTCTTGACAAAATCAAAATGAGGTCTACTATTTCAGAATTCAGACCACAATGACAAGAAATATATATATTCCATAAAGCTGTTAAGGTCCTATGATATTCTAATTCAAAGTTTACTGTCATGAAAATTAAGGGGCAGACTACGTGTAAAGTGTTAGATAATGTTTTTCTAAGTATGAGTATGAATTTCATAATCAAGAAGCATCAGGTGCAGGCTTCAAATCACAACGGCATATGCCTCAGAAGAAAGGTAGAAGTACTCATGGTGTCAGTTTGGCCCTCTCTGCTTGCTGTAATACACTTATTTTAGAGAAGGATTATGCTCAGTGGGATATTATAAGGCACCTTGTGTCATAACTGGTACTGTAAGTCCTTGGCTGCTAAGAATTCGTCTCATGCTGGGCGTTCCTCCTGTCTGCAGTTCTCCTGTAGTCAGGTGGATCTAAAACCAGAGAACTCACTGGACAAACTGGGTGAGAAACCAAAACATTGCAAAGAGCCCTGTGACTGCGGTAATTGCCTGTGATTTAGGACATGGTTCTCTGACCTCACAGCCAAGTGGGGACACCCAGGGCTGCCAATGGCAGTGTCTCCAGACCTGGCTTGGAGGACTCCTTCCTTTTCTTTAAACAATCAGGACCTATGTGTAGGGCCTACAGTCTAACAACTCATGTGGCATGTGGGAACTCAAGAGCCAAGTCCATCCTCTGCTAAATATTTAATTTCCACCATCATATTTTAAGCCTTTGTTGCCAGGCTCAGCAGAAAAGCTGACAGCTGAACAGACATGGAAAAGGAAGTGTCCTCTTATATCTACAGATGGTCTGACCAATTCAAGGGTAAAGAACTTTGATGGGATTGAAAAGTTTATTCTACCTCTCTGTCCACTCTGGCTGTTTCACAAATAAATAAAAAGTTCAGAACAAAGCTATTGTCAATGGGAGATTTTTCTATGTACTAAATCTACTGTGCTACACTTGGAAAAGTGCATTTATCATGAACAAAACAGAGTTTCTGAAAAACATTTATTCTGAAAAACATTTATAAAAAAGACTGACTACAGCTTTCAGTAGGCTTGACAATATTTCAGATTTTGCTTTCCATCTTTACCAACTGCATTAATAGCTTTTAAGATTAAATGGCATAAGTGCTAGATATCTCAGCAGCGCATTAGAGATGGAGAAAACAGAACTTTGTGGCTTTGTGTATATGCCTGGTGATCCAGTTTTAATAGGACTGTTTGTAAAGTTAGGGATTTCCACCTATCCAAACATTCATAAAGGAGTTTGTTATTAGATAGCTAAAATTAAAATTAAATTTACATTACCCAGATGTTATTTTATATCATATCATAAATATTTGAATTGAGACTTGATTTCTTGAATTTTTCTTGGATTTAAATATATTTTCAGGAACAATCATCAGGTTATATCATTTAGTATGTATCAGTCACTCTCACTCTCACCAGTTCCCTTTTTTTGCAGTTTAGGAGTTTTGTTTGCCTGATGGGACACCAGAAACATACCAGGTCAGCAAATATCCATCATTTAACTGCAGAAGTAAACAATCCTTGAATACCTCAAGTTCTGAAAAAGTCATTTAAACATAATAGCACATGAACATTCACAAAAAGTAAAACTGAATCTGAACAAATAGATCCAAACTAGAAAAAGCCCAAAATACCAACAGCATATCAAGTGGCAAAACAAATGGCAAAAAAAATACAACCTTTCCCAAAACCTTTCCCAAATGGAATTACTAGTCAAAATTGATTATTATTTTTATCAAGTGAATTTGCCTAATTCCAATTTAACAGTCCCTCATGTCTTTCTACTGTGGCTGGATGACATGATATGGCTGGTTGCCTAACACAACTAACAGAAATAAAAATAACTTCAAGTAATTTATTTTTTTTTTTCCCCAGCTAAGTGAAGTGCCACGAGGCATGAGTGAATTTTCTTTCAGTCAAGCTAAGATAGTAATTTTCATACACATTTAATTTTTCATTCACAGACAAGAGACTTGTATAATGAGTTACCCAAGGTGCAGGATCTTTGCTTCGAAGCAAGTTAGTCCACCTTCTATAACAAGATGTAGGGTTGTTGGGTCTGTGTGTGTGTGTTTTACTTTATGGCAATCACCAAGCCATTTAATATACTAATCATATATGGGCTACTATTCCAGCCTTTGCACTAATATTATTATTGGTATAGGCCAGCAAGATTGACTCACTGTAGAGACTGAGAACATCAGCTCAGGGCCAAAGACCAAAAAGTCTGGGCCAGCCATTGATCCTCTGTGCAAAGAAGACAAGGGATGATTGGAGCTGGGCAGCAGAACTGATCTGTCAAACTGAGTATGAGCAGCTTGTTTCTGGGAGGATGAGAAAAGTATATGGGTGAGATGGCTTCCAGCTAAGGAGGTAGCTGCTTCCTAAAGTGAGTTGCAGTCAAGGTGAGTTACAGCAAATGATTTTAGCCATTTTTTTTACTGAATCAGATTATATTGCTTCCAGCACTGTACTTAAATGCTAGGTAACAGTCATTTGGTTTCATCTTCTTCAGATTAGGCATACCACTGTGAGAGGCAAGACTTCTCACAGTTTGGGACTAAGGTATGCTTTTGTCCACTATCTCTGGGAATAAGGAAAATTTGCATCTGATTTTGACAGTGAGCTCTGCCTAAAGAATATGCATAAAGATTACCATGTTTCATCTCTGTGCTCAAAGCAGATAAATGAGCATGTTCTTCACTGCAGCAGATTGGTCTCACACAGGGATAAAAGGAGTTTGGTGGACATTCCCTGAAGTGCATGCATTCAGCTTTGCAGTGACAATCATCAATCCCAGCCCACCAGTCACACCTGGTGAGTTGTTCAGAGAAATAACACAAAGGCATTCACTAAGTAGGACTAAAAGTCATTTACACTGTAAGAAGCTAAACTGACCAGTAACGTACTTGCATGTTCCAAACACTACCTGCCCAACAACCTGGTACCATATATTGTTTCTTTCCTTTATTCTCAATAACATTTGGAATGGCAGCTTTTGAGAAGGCTGGCACTTTAAGGAAGCTCTGCAGAAGTCTTTCATTCCTTAAGTCTTTTCTTGTTGAGATTTCAGAGGAGTTAGTTAGGAGTACTCTCACATATGAACAACTCCCTAAAATACAGCAAAGCCAGCAGAAACTGTTATTAAATTAACCTCATCCCTTTCTATGGAGCCCTTCATTCTGACCAGCTGAGTGCATATTATTTCTATTATATTATAATCTGCTGTAAAGAGTTATGTTAGAGTGATTTCATTTTTTCAACAAACCTACTCACCATCTGCATTTGGCAAAACTCATTGACATCAGTCTTTGTTGCTTAGCAATAAATACTTGTGCTGACTCCAGTCACAAAGAGTGTTCATTACTTTGTCATTCAGACATTTTACACAGCCTTTATGGCCTCAGAAATTGTTTATGTATGCTGGCCTTCTTGGAAGAGAAGGGAGAGAGCTGAAAAAACAATATGTGGAATGAGAGAGAAGACACACCAATCTTGAAAAGGCATTGGACACAAACAGCAAAGAACCTGTAGCAGATTCATAAGCTCAATAAAGTGGAGAAAAATACCTAAAGGAAATCAATGCAATACTATTACTATAAAATATTAAAGCTGTTACAGAGGTTGCCCAACATTAACAGTTTTGAACACTATTAAAGTGTATGTTTTGTAATGGCATTGATAACCACACTACATCCATGTGTGCTAATCAAGATCTATTTATTCTGCAAGAATATCTAATATAAATTGTGTTTTGTACTTATATTATGTGTCAGTGTGTAATCAGGTGTTCTAATTTGAACAAAATACCTACAAAATTTAAAAATTTAAAGACTTCTATGAAAATTATCTAATTATCTTGTTACTCATAACTTTGGAATTATTTGAATTTGTGAGTAACTTTTTATAAATAGTATTAGCCCAGGACAGAAATGCATCAAAATCTTTAAGGAAAGTTTTTATTTATAGAAAGTTAAGAGAAGAAATGCTTGTAGCTGCAAAATTATAATTGCTTTGTTTATTTAGAAGTTACTGTGGCCCTCTTTTGTTTAGATGTTTAAATGTAAGGTATTAACCTTTGGCACTCACACTAGAAAAAAAAAAAAAAATAAATCAGACTAGGATGTTCCAAAAAAGCAAAATTAGAATTGAAAATGAAATGGGTCACTTGCTATAGAGCATGTTCTATTTAATAGATGAACAAGCTAACAAATGAATATGACAATGAGTCATCTGAAGTCAGAAAACAGCACGCTGATAGAATGTCAGATGATTTATAAAATGCTTATTTTTTTGCTTTTATTTGTGGACACATTATGCAAAATTAGTTGATCATTTTGCATGGGTAGCAGCAAAAATGCAGCAAAATTCAGAATATGTGATAACAAAACTGTCATGAACGGAAGGTCCACTGCAAAACCTTCCAAATACTTGGTGTATTTTTTCAGAAAATGATAAGGAAAACTTCTCAAAACTGGAATTCAGTCAGGCTTTCAATTTGGAACTGAAAATCTCTTTCTGTTTTAAAGGCGATGACTTTGATTCTGATTCAATAGAATTTTTATTTTCAGTCTTAAGCAAAATGGTAACCACATTAGTCAAGAACTACAAGCCAGGTATGTAGAGTCAGGCAGTTGATGATTACAGTGACACACAATTTCTGTGCAACCTTCAAGACCAGAAGGAGAGACTGGGAAGTGAACATTGTTACAGAAGACAGACTATTTGAAAATGTGCAGCAAACTGAGAAGAAAAAGTGCTTTTTGCATCTCAGCTTTAAAGTAAGGTTTAATATAAGTTCCCCACATGGAAGGGACAAGGGACAATATTACAGTGTCAGGGCAATATTGACCCAAATCAGTTTTGGAGGGGCAAAATCATATAGAACAGAAGCTCTAACACAGAAATCCTGATTTGAGCCTCAAACTACTGCTTCTGCTCACCAGGGTTTGCTTCAGGAATCCATAACACAGCAATGCATTGTGTTGCATGGTCAAGTTTAGCATGCTGTGAAGCAGGGAATCTTTATAGTTGTCTGAATGGATGTTCAGCTCAATCATATGCAGCTGTTAAGTGCTGCAAACTTGAAAGTCTGACCCTCAGCCCTTCTGGAAATGTCTCCTATTAAATACAACACACTGCTGAAATAGAAAGTGAAACATAAAGGCTGCTGTACGGAAACAACAAGAGAAAACTTTTTGCTTCAATATGAAGGAGAAAAATCTGAAAGCTTCTGGACAGAAGAGGGGAAAAAAAAACAAACAAACAAAAAAAAAAAAAACTAATCGTGAAGTCACATTCTAAGAAAAAAAAAAAAAAGAAGAATTTGAAAGATGATAGATGACATTGCAAGGAGTCAGAGGCTGGGAATAACAAGAAACCTAAGGCTACTCTTTTGGCGAGGCAGATATTCTTCAATACCCAAGAGAATCTGTAAAAGTTTTCTTAAGTAAAATGCTGACTTTTCTAAAAATGCAGTCAATGTAAGAAGAACAGTGTATTCTTACTGAATGATGGCTTAGGTTCTGCACTCCTGACAAGTCAGAGATCAAGTTGACTGACCAGTCACTCTCATACAGGCTTGGAACAGCTCCATCTCTGCCGTGCTGATTATATTGACATTTCCCTTTCCACCTTCATTCTCTCCCCCCTCCTCTCTCAAAGATGTGCTTTTCTCTTTGCCTATTTCTTGTTACTTTTCACTATTTTTCTATCATAAAGGAAGGCTCAAAAACCCAGAAACATTAAACACTCTTTTGAGGAAGAAATAAACCCCATGTCAAACACTGAACCCATTTTACTTAGACAGCTCTGAAATCACAGAAAAATACCACCCCACTCAGCCTGAGTTGGACCAGAAACTTTTTTTTTTTCTTCTGTTCAATAGCCTGAGAAAGTTCAAAGATAGTAATCTGGTCTGCTCTGGATTTCAAAGCTGCAAAAATGATCATAAAATCACAGGATAATTAAGGTTGGAAAAGACCTCCAAGATCATCTGGTCCAACCATCCCCCTACCACCAATGTCACCCACTAAGCACCATGTCCAACCTTTCCTTAAACATCCCCAGGGACGGTGGCTCCACCACCTCCCTGGGCAACCTGTTCCAATGCCTATCTCCTCTCTCTGAGAAGAAATTTCTCCTAATTTCCAACCTAAAACTTCCCTGGCACAACTAGGTTCATGAATTAAATTAATTAAATTAATTAAAGATTAATGAATGGGAATGATACAGCTACAGCAGTCCCTCTTCCTTGCTGGGGCTCTTTGGTGCCTGCTCAGGGTACTAAGGAGCAGGATAAGGAATACACTGCTGCCATCGTGAACCTGCAGCTGACATGCAGCCACACTGGGCAACTTGTCAAGCAATGGCATGTTGTGTTCTCTGACCCTCATGTCCTCTCTTTTGGCCCTAACCTTGGTTTTAGCAGGCTCACCACTTAGCTCCTCATTTCTGCCTGAAGCAAGCACTGCCTTGGGCAAATAGGATGCTGCAGAGGCATTTATTCATTCTGCATCAAGTCAATAGCAAGGAAAACACACAAGAGGCATTTTTACATGCAAGTTATGCCATAAGGGAAATGTGCCTATAGCTTCCTTGCATTTCTAAAAGATAAAGCATTCAGCAAGGATTTGCAGCACTCGGCAGACTGAGTCAGTGAAATCAAGAGACCATAGTAATAACACCAAATCAGACATCACAAAGATAAAGTAAAAGGGGTAGTTGGTAATTGGAGTTGATTATCTGTCATTCCTTGACTATTTCTTTTCCATTACATATTTCAATTCGCAATTTTACAGTGGTTCACATGGTCAGGTACAATGATAGAGCTGCAGGAAAAGAATTGTGTGCTTCATATTTTGCCCCACCTGGGGATGAAGCTCCAGATTCAAGAGTTTATTTCCTTCTTGAGGGGTACTTCTAAGCTTTAATCAACAAAATGGATCAATGACTCACTTCTTACCAATACAACTCACACTATATTTGTTCATTTCCCTAGAGCTGAGATGCTAAAAGTAAAAGCAAACGGCTGTTCTCACCACTTCCTGTCCTGCTCTCAAAAAGAAGTGTTTCAGGGATTTAATTTGTCATCCCTGACTTTCCCAATCTCTCTCTCTTGGTGGGAGTGTCCTGTGACAGGAAATGTCCCTGTCTGTAGTGTGTTGAGGACTTTTTCCAGCTATAAATAGGCACCAGAGCTATCTTCTAGTTTGTTCCTGTTGTTTTGTACTAAATTCCAAATGTCAACCATAATATAGAGCTTAGAATAAACTCAACCTTTTATGCCATTTAAGCAAAATGAACTGCTTCTAATAGCCTGCTTTGCAAATGTACTTGAAGACATGCTAAGATTTGCCATGTTGTTCATGATGTGTCCACACTTTGGATAGAATTGGCACATGACGCATCTCCTAATTTGTTTTAGAGATTAATATTTGCATTATGGAAGCACTTGGGTGACAATTGAGAATGAAGCCATGCTACAGTTAGTATATGGTCTCATCACCTTAGGTCTGAGGAAGGGAAGCACCTTTAATCTTAAGGCTCACTATCTCCAAAACTCAGTGGTTTAGTGGAAGACATTGTATGTACATCGTTAGTGTTGTTACCACTGAAGTTCAAATCCCAAATGTAAAATTGTACACCGAATCATTGTTAATTGCTATAACATTCAACTCCTTGTATGTCAGATCAGCTAGCACATACTCATTCTCTACATGGAAAATATGGTCTAATTAGTTTCTTCTAATAGAGATGTAAGATATGCCAACAAAGTACAATGCTTGCATTTATTGTGTAAAATATTATGTAATTAGATAAGCCCTGACAGAATGGCTTGTAGAAAAGACTCAGAACTAAGGAAATCATATATTCTGATTTCAGAAGCATCTAATTTTATTAGGACTTAGTTGGTACTTCATCTCTTTTCTCTGTACATTAGTCAGTATAACTGGAAAACTGGTTAAAAGCAGGGCTCTTGAGTTTGTTCAACTCAGAAATAAAAACTGCTGGTTAAACATGTCCAAGTGTAACACTGTGAAAACAGTATCTGTTCTTTCTGGCAGTTCCTTAGTCATCAGAACTAAAGCTGTGAAAAAAATAACGCACGTCAGCAATGATTTTTTTTTTTTTTTAAAAAAGCCCATTAATAATTACAGCTCTAACAAATGGCATGCTGAACATTTCAAATCCAAACTCAGTGGAGCAGCACTAACAGTTTACTCCTCCCATCACCACCATTAACAGGTCAAGGCTGCAGAGGAGGAAAATATTTAATTTTTGGAAGTGAGTGGGATCAGAGGTTCTGATTGCATGGCCCTATGTGCCTGAGTTTTTGCTAAGAGTGCAGCTGAGGAAGAGGACCTGATTTGGAAGATGGATGTGACAGTGATGAAAGCAAATGGAACACTTAAGGGAAAAGGAAAGGTAAATTTGACAGGCAGAGTAGGACACATTTGCCAGTTTCAACAACACCTGCCACAGCCAATGAGCATCAGCTTGCCAATACGACAGAAACTTCTACAGCAGCATCTCAGTTCAAGTCATTCATTACCAGTACAGCTGCTGGGGATAGCTTTGCAAAGAACAGCATGTTGAGCATGTCAACTTTGATGGGATTTTACTGGAAGATTTCCTTTTACCTTTTGATCTAATGTGGTTGAGCTCTGTGAATTTTTTATGACATTTTGTCTAAATCTGCCCCTCCCCATGCTGTCAAGCCTTCCAGTGTGCCCACCATACCATCTCTTTGCACCCTATTTGTGTTCTTGCCTTCCTCTGGTTTGCCCAGCCCTTATTCTTAGAACCACTTATTCATCTTTGCATGTCAGATTTCCATACCTTTCATTCAACTTTTTCTTACAACTCGTCTCTGTAAAAAGCCCATAAATCTAATGAAGAGAAGAGAATATTATCATTTTTTTATTTTTAATTTTTCCTTTGTTTTGATTTTGATAATTCTACATAAAAGCTGCAACAATCAAAATGGAAATAAGTAAAAAAATACAATTTGCTAAATCAAAATGAGCACATTTTGATATACAAGACCAGACAAGTAATCAGAAGCTATATTCAATTTCTAGCCAATGTTAGGCAAATAACTTAACAACTTCTTGCTTCTAGGAATATACAAATCTTATTGCATTAATGGAGTATTTTCACCTTCTTGACTTTGTGAATAAGATGATATAGACACAAGTACATCTCATTCTGATGATAATCAAATGTGTGATGGGGTGAAATTCACTTACTCCCTGCTGTGTTATACCCAGTGATGTTAAATTCAGATGCATGCCTGTGCAATTCCTTTGCAGATAGGAATGCTTTCTTTCCTTGAATATTAAAATGGTTTTGTGGTATGAAGTAGAAAATTTGTGGTACAAAAGATCCTGAGAAAATAATTGACTCTGTGAATAATTTATTGAATTTACTGAAAATATTGACCTAGATTTAATGTTTCCACATTCAGAACATGGAAAACGAGTTAAGATGGTAAGTTGAGTTAGCCTAGAGTGAGGCTGTTGGAACATGATTAATTTACAAGAATGAGTTGTTATGCAAGAAAAGCCATTTAGCTATTAAATGCTGCACTTGGGTTATACTGACTTTTTCTCCACAATACAAAGAAAATATTACCAGTAGTCTGATCCTGCCAACCATTAATGAAGACAAGAGTTGTGGAAAAAGAAATCATGAGTAATCAGTAGGCTTGGACATAGGTGAGGAATGCAGTTCTGGATCTTCTGTCTCTTCACTTTTTCTCTATCACCTCTGAGCAGATCTTGTACCTGATCCCAGCAGCCCTGGAATCTGGTCTTCACCACTTCTTTTGTATTCAAATTGTGGAGGCCATTAGAGAGTTTGGTGCACTGAACCTTAAAGTGCCTTAACTGAGTGTTAGCCTGCTCCTCAGAAGAGTGGCTGCTAGACCTGCTTGTGTTTTTGACAAAAGAGCATTCAATAGCCGAGAAACATTAGAATGGGAAATGTTTTTGAATGTCCAGCAAGGAAAGCAGAGCTGGAGATGGACTATTGGATAGTACAGTAATATTGAAAGAATATCAAAGCAAAACAATAATAAGATTAATTGTGCAGACTGATGCAGTTTCTTTTCACATAAATCCTCTTCTTTAGTAGACAGCAGATAGCCAAGCTGGTATGATGTTAGACTTTCCAAAGAAGCATAACACATCAGGTGGAGTATGCATCTTCAAGACTAAAGATGGACTGCACCTGTATGCATCTGCCTGTGTAGAAATACCCTTCCTAACCACAGAGCATTTTGATCTGATTGATTTACATGAATGTACATCATTCACTAAGCCAGCTTTTCCCAGCCCCAAACAGGGTCACTCGAACATGACTGTTGGCAAATATATCCAGAGTAAGAAGCTACTTGCTGCAATCTGTCAGCTGGTTGAAGCTTCTAACAAATATTACTTTGTAGAAATGTCCTCTGCAGGAGGAAGTTCACAATGGGGTCACATTATTTTCAAGAAAAAGAAATTATGTCAGCAAATGCTGGCTTTAAGGCATAGAGGATTAGAAGATGAGTTGTGGCACTCATGAGGGAAGTGTGTAAGTGAAGGAAAAAGTCAAAAGGAGTCAGATAACACAGAAGTATGTATGGGGAAGCAGTGAGAACCTCCAGGACAGTAGAAGGATGGGAGACATGGCTTGGAGGCTTGCCAAAAAGGGGTTAGATGTGTAGTTCAGGCTAAAACACCACTGCTTTCAGTCACCCTTTAAATTGCTGCTTGCCACTCACAAGTCTGGAACAACTCTGCATGTGCTAGTGGCTTCAAAACAGTAATTACTTAAAAAGAAAGAGAGGATGATAGAAAGGCTTTTGTGTTGTAAGAAGAGCATGAAAAGATATTTTCATCTTCTTTGTTTCATAGATAAGTGCCCAGGAGTAGGAAGAAGTATTTAGAAATCCCCCAGCGTCACCCACTTCTCACTGTAGCACCCCAAGCAGTCATGTACCGCACCATTAACTCCTACAAAAGTAGGTCCCTTTCATGGCAACAGTGACAGGGGATTCAGGCAGGCATGCAATTTTGCAAATGAAGGCAGACAGTTCTAGTTATCTACTAGATGTTGCTATCTTAGAGACAGGTGTCTGAAGTCTCTTCATAGCCAGCAGAGGGAGGGAATCAGACTAGCTACTAGTCTCTATGCCAAGGTTAGCTGAGTCGCTTACTAGACTCACTGGTATGGGTCTCATTAACTATTATGTCAGGCTGGACAACTAATTCATTAGTAGACATAAATTAAAGTATCTTAATTATTCTCAGTGTTAAAAATTCTTTATCAACCTAGACTAAAGTTATCTGTGTTTTGGGGGATGTTGAAATCTGTTACAAGAACAGCAACCGTAAAACTTGTCAAAAGCAAGAAGGCTACAGTTGAGCTAGCCCTCAAACTCCATTAACTCTGCCCTCTTTGTGCAATGCTCTCATGCAACAACAATCTGTATATTTTGTGTCTGAACTCTTCTGAATAGGAACTACCACCTATAGGCAAGCACAGTCTCCTGTGCAGACAGAAAAGCAGCCTCTGCTGCAGAGCTGCAAATCCTATTTCACCCTTATGTCTGTGACTAAAACTTTATGCTTATCTCTCACAAACTCACTAAATATGCCCATGCAGACAACCCCCACTGTCAGGTTCTTGACCCTTGTGACCAGCAACAGCTGCAAAATATGATACTAGAAAAAAGCCTACAGGATCCTTTAAAAGTGTAGTAATCTCTTTTCTTTGATTGTTTTTGGGCAGTCAGCCTGACAGGATCCTCACAAACCAAAGGGAATGACATGCACAGATTGATTATTTTAATGAACAGACCTCTCAGACTGAGGGTCTTCTATACCACAGAATTTCTGCTACCATGTGAGCCAAGCTGTAACACTTACAAAATTTCAGGAATGGCAGAGGAATTTATCACTGACCACCAGCCACTGAACCTCTTTTGGAAAGTGCATAATTTTTACTTCACAGGTAGCAAGCAGAGAAGGAACTGACTTGAAAATTACAGTTCTGCAATTTCTTCAAATTGATATAAATCAAGGAATGATTACTTAAAATAACCATCTCCTTACTCCAGTACATGATCAGAGCTAGGAAATTATATTGAAGCTGGAAAGATGAAGAGATGTTTGGATATGATGCAGTTTCTTTTCACAGTTTTCAGCTATAGCTATAAGCACAGTAGTGTACACTTTGATAATGGAGCAGATGCTTCCAATTATCTTCAATAAGGAGAAGAGGGGACTTCTGAAAATGTAGCTGGCATCAGGTTGCTGCCGGAGGACTCTTGGATCGGGAACAAAAGCATTCAAAGTGTAACATTTTACTCTCTTAGCATGTTAACTTCAAGATATTCTACAAGATGAAAAATGTGTGTATTCTAATGAGAGAAGGCAAAACAAACTAGATATCTCACTGTAGAATTTTGTTGCTGTTGTTGTTTTTTCTGTTTTAAAACATTAGAGGTGACAACCTACTAATGAAGTACTATTTCCTTTAATGTTCTAAAGTGTCATTCAGATTTCAATAGATTTACATACCTAAATGTGGCTGTTTGCTTATATACTGCTTGTAGGTGAACTGAAAATAAGATTCCCATAGAATGGCACAGCTTGAAAAATACAGAATCACACAGCATACAAGAGTAGACATATAAATGTAGCTCTTTTATTCAGCCTTTTGTGAGTGCTCCTTCACATCCTAGGGTATGTTTCTGATTCAGTATGTGCTTAACAGGGATGGTCAGAAAATCCAAACCATGCATCTGCTAACTGGCAAATTCATATCCTGTTACTTGTTACTTGGATAATGGTGCCCTTGACAAGCCAGCACTGAACTCAGGATCTGTCCATATCCACCCATGTAGCCAAGCATTTTGACCATAACAAAAGCATGTACCAAAGGAGCAATCAAGGAAGTCACAACTGTGAATTTCTTCTCTTAGTACAGAATGTATTTTCATCGTTTCAGTCTTCATGCTTTTCTCTGTTTCTTCAGTTGTTGGGGGAAATAAATAAAATAAAATAAAATAAAATAAAATAAAATAAAATAAAATAAAATAAAATAAAATAAAATAAAAAGCAAGCAACTGGCTAGTTGTGAAAGCACCAAGTTACATCTAATTTCCCAGAAATGGCTCACACCTGGTTAAAATGCATAACAGCTTATCTGTCTTCATACATCTGCTTCATCTGGGACACCTGGAAACGCACAGTAGTCAGTGAAACAGAAACATGCTTTCAGCAGAAATTTAATGCTCTTAGCCTTGTTTTTACTTAAGATGGATATTTTAGATGCATCTTGACTATTTAGAAAGAACTCATTGCAATTTTTCTCTGCAAAAAGCATAGTAAATTATTAGTAAAATATAAACTTACTGACAATTAAGAACACTTCCCTGATGAAGTAAATGTCACCTTTTAAAAGGTCCTCTTTTCAGTCCATTGCTTTTAGATGTGATTGCTAATTTATATGCAGTACTTGTATGTATTAAAGCTTATTCACGCTTCGGGGAAAACTTAAAAAATCCTATAGGAAAATGCTCTTTTCTTGGCTGTTAATGCAAAACCTCAAATTCTTATGACTGAAATTAATTTAAAAAGCATTCCTTTGTGGCTCTACGTATTCAGTAGCACTACCTAAAATTCTATTTATGGACAGGAGTGTTGAAATTAATTTAAGGAACTATATAATTCATTAAGCAAACTTCTTACTATTTTCTCCAAGTCAGGTAATTGTTCTTACTCTTGGTATTCTGCCAGGTTCTCCAAATGATTTGATATTGGCCTCTCCTGGCTAATTTGTGGTAGCCTGTAGAAGGAGTGGATAATGAATTCTAAATTGCAATTAGATGCCTCATTTCATTCTTCTTCAAGAACCACAGGAAAGTGCTATAAAAAAATGATAGGGAATTAAAGGAATTTTGAGCTATGGATATCACCTCTGTTTCCAAACACTGATCCAATACAGGTAAGTTAATGAATGGTAACTGCTAGTTTAGATGGATAGAAGTCATGGCGCTTATTAGAGTCCCTTGGGACTAGAGTCCCCCTTAGGAGAGAGACTCTTTATCAGGGACTGTAGTGACAGGACAAGGAGCAATGATTTTAAACTAAAAGAAGGTAAATTTAGATTAGATATTCAGAAGAAATTTTTCACTCAGAGAGTGGTGAGGCACTGGAACAGGTTGTTCAGTTAGTGGATGCCCCCTCCCTGGAAGTGTTCAAGGCCAGGTTGGATGGGGCTTAGAGCAACCTGGTCTCGCGGGGGTTGGATTTACATAGTCTTTAAGGTTCCTTTCAACTCAAAGAATTCTATTATTTTGATTATTTAAATATTTAATTCTTTGGTAACAATGTCATTTTATAAAGATAGTGAGTTCAAGTCCATCAGTTACATTAGTGACACCATATGCATATTATATGTTGTTTCGTGTGTGCTTTCTTTACAGTGATATCATGAGTATGTCCCAGGTAGAGAAATAGGGGAAAGAGAATCTTATAGTGTGTACTTGCATATTTTGAAGGACATTACCATTTCAAAAGCCATTTCAATTTAGTGTAGGTTTACCACTATGGCTTATCAATACAATTCTATCAATATTTATCAATCAATTGTTAAAAGAAAAATAATAATCTGTTCAATCTAAATTCAGATCTTTAGTTATTAATCCTACAAGGTTGGCCACATAAGCCTATATCCAAGTTATATAAAGAATTAAATTTATATTATTATCAAAACCAAGAAATAATAACAAATTAAAAGTTAGCAACTGAGCAGATTTCCTCTCACTAGAGTGCAAGTAGAACACAGTGCAAGTTGACAGGCAAGCGATTTCTGAACTTGATACCCTGTTGCTCTATTCAGTCAGTCAAGCCAAGGAAGTGTTGAGACCCATTTTCCCACTTTCTCATGACTACTAGTCACTAGTGACTGCTGCTAACTTTCTGAATCAGATGCTCATATTCAGGTGGATAGAACAGTGGAATCAGGGTAAAGAATAGCAAGTACTTTCATGTGGAGGTCTAGGCTTTGTTGCCATAGACAACTAAGCCCATTGACAGCTTGCTACATAAAATTGTCAAGCTCAATAGAAATTAAAGACACGCACCTAGTGCTAACAAAATTCAAGATTAAAAATAATAACAGTAATAAAACTGAGTCTTTTATAACCTTCAAGTGCAGAGACTAAATTCTGACAATACCTGAAAAACAAAGATATATTTTTGATAAGATATGAAGAGATTAGAATTAGTATGAAATCAATAGGCAAACTGAAATACTGAGATAGAAAATTATTTTATGACAGCAGCCAGCAATCACTTGCCTTCCAAGACAATCATACACTTATAAGACAACTCAGGTGGGAAAGAGCCTCATGAGGTCTCTAGTCCAATGTCCTGCTCAGACCAGGATTAGCTCTGAGATCAGACCAGGTTGCTCTGTGATTTATCCATCTGAGTCTTGAAAAACCCCAAGGAAGACTAGTCAACCTCTCTGGGCAACCTGCTCCACTGCTTGACCACCTTCATGGGGAAAAAGTTTCTCTTAAGGGTCAGCTTAAACCTATCTTGTTTCAACATATTCTCACAGATTCGTATCCTTCTACCATACACTGATGTAAAGAACCTGGCTCTGTTCCACTGATACCCTCCCCAGAGGTACTGGGGGTGGCTGTTATGTCCTTGAGAAACCATCTCTTCTTCAGGCTGAACAAGCCCAGCTTCCTCAGCTCCAGCATCTCTTCACAGGGCATCTGGTTAAGACTTGACTATCTTGTTGGCCTCCAGTGAACTCTCTGCAGTTTATTGGCATCTTTCCTGCACTGGTCAGAATGGGATGCTGTAGACTGGGTGTGGACTAACAAGTATGGAGTACAGGAGGATAATCACTTCACTCAATCAACAGGTTGTGTTTCTACTGACAGAGCCCAAGAGTGTTGTTGACCTTTATTGCTGCAAGAGCATCTGCTGGCTCAACTCACTGCCCACCAAGGTCTCCAGGGGCCTTTTCTGCAGAGCTGCTCCCCATCCAGACACTCTTAGCTTGTATCTTGAATCATTCCTTCCTACATACAGGGCTTTGCATTTTGTCCTTGCTCAGTTACACAAAATTGTCAGCCCAGTCCTCTAGACTGTCTGTATTATAGCCCTGACATTGAGTATATGAACCAGGCCCCACTTCAGGTGTCATGTGAAGACTTAATAAGGGTACACTCTGTCACATCCTCCAGATCATTGATAAAGATGTTAAACAAGGCAAGTCCAAATACAAATGTCTGTAGTACTCTGGGGAGTCCCTCAGGACAGTGAACTTACCCTGCAGTTCCATCTCTGTGGCTGCCAACAACATGACATGGATCAGCAGGAGAAGGGCTGAAATGACCTTTAACATTGTATGAAATTACCTTTAACATTGCAACTGCTACTTCTACATCCCCAGGCCTTTGTGATCTTCAACATAAAGAAGAGATGGGTCCACTGCACTCAGAGTAAAAGATGAAAATGGCTTCATCTAAGTCTTGACAGCTACCTGGAGTGCATGTCTGTTTTCATAGCTGCTCAGAGCCTTATGTCTGCTTTCTCCTTTTATGTTTAGTTCTTTTTTTTCTACTTAAATCTGTATCAATTCATGAAGATTATTGATGGACCTTTTCAGAGATTTCTGTAAGCGGTCTGATCATATGGAAGAGAAGGGGAATCCAGACTAGCCTACTATCATTCTCTAGAAGTTCAAATCACTAAAACCATGTGCTTCTCTGGCAAGAGATAAGAAAGTTAAACTAAAACCTAGACAGACTAATTAAATTCACGTTTGTCCAATAGTTGTAACTGTGGAGTAGCTGGGGACAGGGGCTGTGCTGTTATGGCCACATGGAACACTTCCTTAGGTTTTATACAGACTCTTCTGCTAGACATCTTCATAGATGAGACAATGGATTGATTGGAGACTGTGATCTGATCTGATAGAAGGTGACTGTCTGAATTCCCAGCCACCTTCATGACAAAGCATATGAGTAATAGGCCCAGGAACAATTCAACTGGGATTTTTGAACAGTGATTGCCCCAGGGAGCTTCTTCTGCAATTGGAAGAATAATCGGCACCATTTGTACCTTTCAGTGTGCAGAATAATATCCTGGGTGGAAAATCTGGCCATCCCACATACTCACCAGGTGATTCTTAATGCAGAATTGATTAAACTATACACAGTAAGATACCTGACAATAGTTAGTAGAAACTGTTCCTGCAGGTTTTGAAATGAATGTGTAGATTAGTCTTATGTACATAGTTAAGAACAGAGAGGCTTTTTACTTAGTGTAAAGTACTCAGTAGTGATGGATCATGCATGCTCTGGAGTGGCCAGCCAGGACTATGGGCCTGCTGGCTGTGAGAGCTGATTAGAACAGCAGTTCAGAATTCGTTTTCTCACTTATTTACCCTGTGGCAAATGTTTTTAGCACTGTCCAAGAATGTCTGTGTTATTCTACACTTGTAATCTTGCTGCTTTAGAAACAAGGCTTAAAACAAGTCTAAGTCTAGATAATGTAATGTATCAGTTAGATGTGAACAGGCTAGCTTGCTCAGGCACTGAAGAAGTACTATTATATTAATAGTGTTTTCCCTGCGCTGATGGCACTACTCAGACAGATGAATAGACCTAGGAGAGTGCCATGCTAACACAATTAAAGTAATTCTAGCATCCTGAGCTGGTTGCTTAGAGGTAGACTGAGATTTTTTTGTAATACAGACATTTTCTCCAAGACACTAGAAAAGATGGGCTAAATTTTCTTCTCTGTAGATAATACAGAATAATACTGTTCTGTTTTCCTTTGTGCAGCTGTAGGTGAATGCATTGGTGGAGAGGGAAGGATGGGGCTATTGTAATGCTTTTGCCATTCCCTTTTGTTTCATGCACTTTGTTTAGTGAAAAAGGCAGGGTATAGACTCTAGCCTTATGTGAGGAAAAACAGATTTGCTATCAGTGACAAAGTTTCTCCATTCAAATGGAAAGCTGTGATCAAAAGGATATTTGGAACTGGGGTGAAGGATATTGGAAGGTGAGTCATTGCATTCAAGGAGCTGGTCTGCCTGGAAAGGCCTGTGGGGACTTTTTTTCCTAAGGAACTGAGGCTTATGCAATCCTTATTGAAAAGAAAAATGTCCCAAAAGGTTTCCTAAAAATCTTCCATGTCACCCCTGTGACCCAGCAACCCACAGCATTCTGCATGATGTGACACAGCCATGATATCATCAGGGCTGGTGTCTGCCATTAGTGCTGTATTGCTGTGATGTGGCTATTATCTTCCACCCTGCAAGCAAGAAGAAACTGTTGAATAATATTAATATTCAACCCCAAAACTTATAATGCTGGGGAGGTCAATTAGGAAGCTGTAGCAGCAATCTAAAGCATAGCAGCTCAGCAGAGGTTGAAAGGGAATTAAAAGCAGCACACCAGTTTTAAAGATTTGTGTGGTGCTTTATGCTGAGATTTGTGGGTTTCAGACCCAAATTCTGGAAGAAAAATGAATGCTCATGGAGTTGACTGAAGGTAATATTTTACACCTTTGGAATTAAAGACACATCTAGTGCCAATGCCTGCATCCATGATTGGCTGGCAATGCTGAGGGCATTTCAGCATGAACTGAAAGACTCACACCTTCCTTTCCCTGAAATGAACCAAAGACTTTGCCAGAGACGTTCCTGTGCTGCATACTTTAGTTAGACATTAGAACAAAATATATAAATTATCTTCCATCTACTTAGTTCACAGCTGGCTATTATCCCCTCCTTAACTGACAGGGCAAGAGGCAATGGACATGAACTGGAACACAGGAGTTTCTATTTGAACAACAGGAAACACTTTTTCACTGTGAGGGTGACCAAGATTTGTCACAGGTCACCCAGAGAACCTGTGGTATCTTCACCCTTTGAAACCTTTGAAAACCACTTGGACATGGTCCTGGGCAACCTGCTCTGGGTGTTCCTGCCTGAGCAGGGGGTTGGACCAGATGACCTCCAGAAGCCTTTTCTAAACCAGCCATTCTGTGATCTGTACATAAGTCATTTTTGCCCTCATATTTACTTTCCCATTAATTATTTCAGTTTGGCAGATGTTAAAGTAAAAACAAAAGCAAAGAAAACTGATTATGTGCAGAAGAGAGATGACCTTTAAATAATCAAGCACAATTCCAAATGATAATAAACGTCCTCCACTAATTATTACAAATCCTTTAAATGCTTTGCTGTCGACTTTACCTAAGGCTGACATGCAGAGACAGGCAAGCAGGGAAGTGGTTGGAAATAACAGGATCCTGTTGGTTGGCGATAGGGTAGAGGAGTATTTTAAACACGCCCCAGGACTCTTCCAGGATGCAGTGTGTAGCTTACTCAGCTGGCAAGCAGAAGTCTGCTGGTTATCCTTTATTCCATTCCTTTCTTTATTTAACATTGACCTGAGAGGAAACACTGGGTGGCAAGGTCATCTCAAGTTCCTCTTTTCATTATCCTTTTATTTCCTTTCCTTCTAGTTTTCTTTTTCCAATGATGTCCAAACAATTCCTGGGTTTTCAGAAGCTCCAGCAATATAGCTTACTGGCCATGACACTGTACTTTGTACACATTAGAGAAGACAAAAACTGCATTAAGAAAATCCTTGTTGCAATTAGCTACCATGTAATATTTTAACAGTAGATCCAGGGAGCTTATGTGATCCAGTGATGATGTTGTGCTGTGACTTATGTCCAGTAGTTGTGAAGATCTTGTGATGAACATTGTCTTGCAAACCTATGATCAGAGGCAGCATATATTACTCAGATGTTTTATGTCCCAACAAGTATTACAAGCATTCATTCTCTAGTCTAGTTTTTAAAAAAGTAAATAAATAAATGAATATGTGGGAAAAAAAAAAAAAGAGAGAGAGAGATTAAGCACCATCCAGTGCATTACCCCCATTCCTTAGCTGCCCCAGCTGCTTGACATGTTAACTTTATCTGCTTCTGGCATATGCAAACAGTCTCTGGAAATGTGGTTGCTGTTCAGGAAACAAGGGTTGTGCAAAAAATAGAAAATACTCACTCTAGTAAAAAAGTATAGTAGGTGTCTGCCATAATATGAATTAATAATATCTCCAGAAGGGCAAGGGTGGGACAAGATATAAACAAAAACAAAGCAATGCATAAACCACAGAAACCCACTTCACAAATTATGAGTCTGTTGTGGGTTTTGTTTTGTTTTCTCTCTCTCTCTTTTTTTTTTTTTTTCCTTTCTTTTGGCTTTAATCAGGTTCTCATTTTCCTCCCCATTTACAGTTAATTTTCCTCTTGGGGCAGTTTGAGCCTGATGTCACCAGAAGACATACCCTATGCTCCCTTCCTTCTATTCTTCTCAAAAACTGGTAGCCTTTCAAAATGTAAAGAGGAGAGAAATGGTCCTATCAGGTTTTAATGATGCAGAAATTAATAAGGAAAAATTTTAATGTGATTGTCTTTGTATTTTACACAAGAAATACAAAAAGGTAAAAAAGGATTTAAAAGATCACCTTTAAGGCTTCCAGCTCTAAGTTATCAATAAACAAGTACACTGCTCACTGACAAACAAGCTCTTTGATTATTTTTCTAGCCACCAGAGAAGCAGCAGTAAAATCATAAGGACCATTATAAGAAGCAGCACCCAAGGAAATGAAAAAAATATTAGAATTGTTATTATCTATGCTTACAATAGAAGTACTGCATAGTAGATAAGAACACTGGAAGGATTCTTTTTTCCTATCTTGCATTATATCTTTCTGAACAAAACCCCTGAGTAGACAACAGAAGCTTGTTCTAATAACAAAAATGTTGCCTGAAATGAAATTCTTGACATACCAATCATTCTCAGTAGCAAAACCATTTTTCATATAAAACATGTTTTGGAGTAGGCTTTAATGAATGTCTCAAACCAACTCATCTGGCTTATTTTCTCAAGAATGGGAGCATTTACATAAGTTTAATAGAAATTCTACCACAGAGACACCACAAATGTGCCCTCCCAAATCAGATTATGTAATTTTAAAGGACAAAAGAGTGCATGCTTTCTTCAAAACTACTTGAACATATATATTTCTTAACTAAAATTGATGACGGTTTTGATTAAATTTAATTGTTCACTGTGAGATTCCTCCCATGCAGTACAAACAAGGGATGAGTCTTCAAATAAACATGCCTCTGACTAAACATTGTAAAAAGAGAAACTTTCTTCTACTACAGCTACAGCTTCTCCTTCCTTCTGAAGGAACTTATCTGGAACATAACATCGCTGAATAATTCCTTAAATATTCACCCTGTTGTCTCAGCCTGTTAATTCAATTGCAGTAATAATTTAGTGAAAACTTTAAAGTGATAACTTTAACAGTGAATTTACAGAGGTCTACATTTTATCACTGCTGAAAGCAACTTTGATGTGCATTCTGTGATCCATTCTACATTGCTAGAATTATAGGTAATGTTCCTCTTTCCATAATTTGTTCTAAAAGAGATACCACAGAAAATACCTAATTTGTTTTTTTTACACAGATAAACAGGATGCCAGATTATAGCTCAATTAACTCCCCAAAATTCACAAGAAAAATATATAAGCATTTAATCTCTCCAGAAAAGATAACATATTTTTACTACTAACCAGTCCTGAGCAAAAAAGTGGGAAAGAGTGATCTTTATCTCTAGCTTCTTTGTCTGTCAGTGATTGTTTCATGAAACTTTTGAAAACAGGAAATACAAAATAGAAAATAAAAGCAGAAGGCTTTTTGTCTTTTCAGTTAGCTCAATGGTTTTCAGAAATACAGAAGTTCCATTCATCTCATATTAGAAAGGAAATCATATTTCTTACGTTCCTTAAAAAGAGAGAATTTTAGTTTGTGAGCTTTAGATCATACTGTTACACTGTGTGTCTCTCCAACAAGTGAATGCCTCCACACAGTTTCAACACTTCAGCATTCCTCATGAGGGTGAGAAATCAGCAAAGATATAAAGAAAACATCCCCTATGACTCCAGGCTAGTAGACAGCACCAGGAGACAGCACTGATAGTCATGCTGACAGCTTCCATAAGCATAGGTGCAACCTCCAGACTCAAAAGCGTTCAGATGGCTGTATTTAGTTCATAAAACAAGTATTTCGTCATGATCTTTCCCTGGCCTGTATTAAATAATAATAACACCACTGAGATACTGAGACCACTGAGACAAGGTGCTGGGCCTTTTAAAGGCAGGGAATATATATATATATATATATATATATATATATATATATGCCAAATATAACGATTAAACCAATCAGGTCAGAAGTCTGGCAGGAAGGACAGCAGAAAAGAATGGCAGAAGCAACAGAGGTCTCTGCAGGAGAGATCTTAAAGAAAAGAAGAAAAAAAAAAAAAAGGAAAGAAAAAAGGAAACTAAAATTTCTAAGCAATCCAAAAGAGGAAATCAGTTTGTGTCACATTACACTTACATTTTGTGCTGGAAAATAAAACAGGTCCCCAAAACACAACAGTTGGCTGTAGCAGCAAGTTCTTCCTGAGCCGAGGAAAAAAGCCAGATGTCTTACAGACAGGCAAGCAGCTGCTTTCCAGCCATTTAATTGCTATTTTATATCCAATATATAGCTCAAATGTGCCATGGAGGAAAGATTTATTTATATCACATGGCTCTTACTTACAAGTTGTAATCCAACTTATAAATTGTTACAAATCTGTGTTTAAGTCTCCTTCACCTGCCCTGTTTTACACTCCATCTGTGCTCCTAAACCAGAGAACAAAACAATTACGTTTTTCTATTTAATAAAATGTGTAACTCAAGTTCTTATTAATCTGTATCTGAAGTACAAAAATTCAGACCAACACTGATAAATGAAACTGGTATTATAACTTTCATCATCACTGGAATGGCAGTGTATTACTTTTTATTGTTTTTGACTATGGGCAATCTATCTTAATGTAAAAATACCTTAGTGTAGTTTTTCCCTTAAATTAGCTCAGTCCTAAAGACAGCATCCTATTGTTAATTATGCTTCTAGTTGAGGGTGTGCAAAGAAACACACTGGGAAAAGAGTAGAACAATGATTCAAGCCTGTCACACAATTCTTAATGTCAGCCCGAAGTGGCAGGGTCCTTACATGCCAGCCTGGAAAGAGTCCACTAGGATTCCACCTTCGAGTGATGAATGCCAGCTTGAAAGCCAGGGTAGGTATGACTGGTGCACTGCTTCCAAACTCCTGCTGAAGCAATATGGAGGGTCTTCACATTCAGGTCAAACTGATACCATTCCTTGCAGACTTTCATACAGAGACTGACTTAATTATTCTGATTTTTCTTCGACAAACAGACCATTAAAACCAAGGGGAAAATAATATCACATCATCTACTTTACATAATAATTCTGGGTTATAAATGTCTTATAGACATACCAATCACACAATTTGACATTACCTTTAATTTCGGGGTCACATGCCAAGAATTCATGATATCACTCAATCTCATCTGCACAGTAATCCATCATCTCTGATTAATTTAACATCCCAACCTCTTAAGCAGCTTTCAACTGCTTTTAGATATTTTAGATTCAAAATGATAATAATACAACAAGTATAGAAGAGTAGTTTGCCAGTAAATGTATTTCTCATAGTCTTATCAAATGTACCTTTATTCCCAATGACATGACATCAGCTTGAGGACTTGAAAGAGAGGATTTTATGTGATTTATTTATGAAAAATCTATTTGTAAAGCCTTAATTCCTCAGCATTAGAAGTCAGTTACATTTTTGTGGTAGGCCTTAGTGATGACTTGTAAGGTTGGGGATGGGTAAGGTAATGAATTATACAGTAACCTGGTCATGTATCAGAGGGCCTTTCTATCGCTACTACACTTTACAACATATTTCCCCTTGAGAGACTGACTTGTTTAGCTGCACAGCAACTAAACCGTCTTTTTGAGAGAAATGAAAGAAATTCACAGACTCACAGAATCAATATAATTTCAATGTAATTCATGAACACCTTTACAATTTTCCTGAAAACACTTACTGTACTTTGTGTTTCACATAGAGAACATGTACTAGTCTGGTGTGGTACAGTAAGACTCCAGTTACTGTCAGTACTGTGAAAGCTTATATCATTCCTGTTACTATGATACAGATGGGAAATGACAGTAGCAGAATTATTCACAATCTCTCATTCTTCTTAAATGTGAAAGGCCTGGTGAAAGGCTTTGCTGGAGCTTGTTTGGAGCACTCCACCCCAGTGACAGCTCTCCTATCTGTTGCTTAATCGCTCCATGACACTCTCTATTATCAGTTCTTCCACCTCTCCCTGAAAATGTTCAGCCAAGTTGAAGTTTGGGGGGACTGAAATGCCTGAGAATAGTCTTCTAGCTAGGAACTGTGTCCAGAAACAATGGGGTATTCTGGGTAATGAATATGGCTATAGGAGATGAGGGTAATCAACTGCTCAAGGACACATCTTAAACAGAAAAGCATAAATTCCCTATGAAATATTCAAGGTGGTTCTAAAAATGAAATTATACACTTTTACAATATGCTGTATGATTTTTAGCAAATCTGAATTCAGCTCTAAAACCCTGTGTCCTACGGAAGTATAATCACACATGATATATCCCGTGTTGCTTCTCAGCAGGGGCTGCTTGTTAGTACATGATACTACCACTCCACATGAAGAATAAGTGACTATATAAATATAAGATGGTATCTTTTCCATTGAGTTAACTGAATGAATCATTGAGTTAACCAATGAATCATTTGGTTGTGCAGGGATGGGATAAGGAAAGTCAAGGCACGGACGGAACTGAGCTTGGCAAGGAATGCAAAAAATAACAAGGAATTCTATAGGTACATTGGTCAGAAAAGAAAGGCCAAGGAGAGTCTTCCCCCTCTGATAAACGAGAACTAGTAACAACAGACATGGAGAAGGCTGAAGTACTCAACAACTTCTTTGTCTCAGTTTTCACTACCAGTCAGGCTTCCCGTGTCTCTCATTTCCATGAACCTGCAGATGAGAGCTGGAGGATCAAAGTCCCTCCCACTGTAAGTAAAGAGCAGGTTTGAGAACACCTGATGAAACTGAACAGGTACAAGTCTATGGGGCCTGATGACATGCATCCTAGGGTCCTGAAGGAGCTAGCTGATGTAGCTGCCAAGTCTCTCTCCCTCATATTCTCTTGTGAAGAAAGGCTGAGAGAGATGGGGCTGTTCAGCCTGCAGAAGAGAGGGATTTGGGGACGCCTCACTGCAGCTTTTCAGTAGCTCTTTAGCTATAAGGGGCTTATAAAAAAGATGGAGAGTGACTCTTTGCTCAGTCAGATGACAGGACGAGGGGGAATGGTTTTAAACTGAAAAAGAAGAGATTTAGATTAGAGGTTGAGAGGAAGGTCTTCGCTCAGAGGGTGGAGTTGGAAGTAGCTGATCTTTAATGTCCCTTCCAACCCAAGCCATTCTATGGTTCTATGATTCTATGATACTATGATTCTACTATTCTATGAATGATTCAGGACTGTAGTAGATGAGAAGCAAAAGAGCTGAACACAGTAGTCCAGGTGGGGTCACTTTACAACAGAGTAGATGGGAGAATCACCTCCCTCAACCTGCTAGCCACGCTTCTTTTGATGCAGTCCAGGGTAGGATTGGCTTTCCTGGCTGCAAACACACATTGCCAGCTTATGTTGGTTTTCTCATTTACCAATACCCCCAGGTCCTTCTTTTCAGGGCTGCCCTCAGTCCATTCTCTGCCTACCTTGTGTTTGTGCATGAAATTGCCCTGACCCTGGTGCAGCACCTTGCAGCTGACCTTGTTGAACTTCATGAAGTTCATTGGCCCACCTCTCAGTCTTGTCAAGGTCCCTCTGGATGGCATGGACATGGGCACTCTTGCACCTGTGCTTGGGCAGGTGATGATTATTGGTGAAGTAGAGAGCCACACACTTTTTTTCTTATTGTACTTCAGTCTCCTCTTTCTGATATCTTTTCTCTAAATCATCATTAGTATTTTGAATTTTAATTCCCTACCTGTATTTCCTCCTAGCTAGATGTCATTTGCAAGCATGTCATTTGCAAATATAATAAGCACCTTCCCTTTTCTGTCAGCTAAGTCATTGAAGAAAATATCAACTAATTCCAGAACAAGGACAGATTCCTGAAAAAACCCACTCAATGTACTGCTGTAGTTGACTTGCAACATTTTCATATATACCATATGTTCCCAACTTATTTATGAG
Source organism: Anas platyrhynchos (assembly GCF_047663525.1). Taxonomy (NCBI): domain Eukaryota; kingdom Metazoa; phylum Chordata; class Aves; order Anseriformes; family Anatidae; genus Anas; species Anas platyrhynchos. Next base: position 87,182,862 of record NC_092589.1, read on the forward strand.
AGTGTTCTGGAGACCATGTCAGAAGACTCACTAAAATCAAAATGTGGCATCAACAACTTTATGTAGCCCCATGAACTGTTATCTCATAACAGAATGGAATTATTTTGGCTTGATATGATTTTTATTGACAACTCCCTCCAATTTATGTACTATTTTCTAAATGTTCACAACCAATATTATTATTATTATTATTTTTTTTTTCAGAAATTGAAATTAACAGTTTGGTTTATAATTTTAACCCCCCTCTTTTATTTCTTTTTAAAGATAGGCACTCTTACTTCCCTTTTCTAGACTTTCCAAATATCATCTTTGTCTAGCTTGTCAGAAAATATCTAATTTAGCCACACAAATTCTGATATCTTTTTTCCCCTCTAAGCATATTCCTTGCCCATTTTGTTAAAGGATACTAGTTTTATTATACCAGCTGCTCATGATTAACATGTACAGTAAACCAAAAAGGAACTAAAACTACCAGGTTTCCAAGCTTTTTTTGACAGGAGCCTTCACTTTTCAGAGAAGTGGACCTGGTTTTAGCTTCATCTAGGTATCTCAGTATTTTAGAGCACTAAAATACTGAGAATAAACAGCCCCTGTACATTACTTGTTTTTAGTCTGTTCACTTTGCCCTCAAATGTTCACCCATTTATCTTAAAAGTCTTGTCCTTGGTGAGTGATCTACGGCTCCCATCCTTCCTCCACACTCCTGCAACTTACAATTTTATGTAGTTTCTTTTGCATAGTTTTGCATAAACTTGCATTTAACATAGTTTCTTTAAAGAACTGCCTACTGTTCTTAACTCTCAGAATTGTCTCCCACAAGATCTCACTTACTAGTTCTATGAATTTCTATAATCTGTTCTGCTGAAGCATGTTGCTTCCCTTCCATCATGAATTCTTCTGCCTCATGATCATTCATGAAGTGCGCAGGTTAACTGTTGTTTTTTTCCTTCATGCTTTACCAGAGGATTAAATCTGGCACCTCTTGTTGCTTTCTCCAACTTATGTACCAAAAATTTTACCAAAACATTTGAAGATTTAGCCATTAGCCAGCTCTGTTCTTTTCTCAACAGAGAAATTTCTGTAATCATAACACTGATATCATCAAATAATGGGCTTTAGATAATTCTGCTCAAAAAAAGACCCATTGCATGATCTCTTTGATAGGTGTCCCACTATTGATTGCCATCAGAAAATTAGCACTTTTTCTCCTTTAAATGTTTCTCAGGAGCAATGAGGCATTCCTCTTTATTCTTAGAGCAAGTAACACCAATATGTATGGTTACACATAGGTAACATCTTTTTCTGTTTTCTATCCACTCTGTACAAGTTATGCTGTTTGTATTGTTTCTTATATATGAATCATCTCATCACATATTCATTTCATTTATTAAGTTACAACTTTGAAATATATTTATATTGCCACTTCCTCTTGCTAATTCTCAGTACAATCGCTGTTCCCAGGGATAAAAAAAAATAAAAATATTAATACAAGAGACAGAGATTCCTAGAGAATAAAAGCTCTAAGAGGCACACAGAAGAGCAAGAATGTCTGGTGAGAATCTCTTGTACTAAACATGTGTGGAAGAAACCACCATTCAGTCTCCTGGACAGTTTCTACCCATTTAGTCTAAGCAGAATACAGCCTACCTTCAGTCAAAATGCAGCAGCTTGTTACAACCATTTCCACACACCAGTTCAAACCTTATGGCTAGTTCTGATGCCTGCAGATCAGAATGTCACTGGTGACCCAAAGCCCTAGATTAAATTCTGTTGGACCAGTCTTGGATCATCCAGTAACCTGGAAAGGTCTCTGGCATTAATTTATAATATAAATAATAAATCTCATAATACATAATAAATTATGCATGTATATATATATATATTCTCTGGGCTTTATAATAAATCCCAAAACATCAAATAAATCTAAAAGATTCAAAGAGTATTAACAATAAAAAAAAAAAAAAGAATGAGATGACAGTGATATAGGTTAGCAACTACACAAGTATAGACATAAAAATGGAAAAGAAGCAGAATTAAAAGATGGACAGAAAATTAACTACAGCACAGACTGTAAGATAACTCTCATATGTATATATATGAAAAAGATATATTAATGACAGGAACAGTCTTGTAAACCAAACAAAGGCTTACAAGACCAAAACTAGATTCACAAAATGATAAATGCGAGCAGAAGCTGACCAACAATTTGATTTCACTTCCTGCAATAATCGGGTATAATTTGGGGAGGCTTTCTAGTGACATTAAGAAAGTGAAGAACTCCAACTGCACAAAACTACAATGAGACTGAAATCTGATCCAGACTGCAAACCAGACTTCATATCTGTGTCACAGTTAGAGTGTTAATGTCACATGCTGATCCTTAGCATTGAGGGGAAGGGAGGTTACTGAATCACAGACAGTGACTCAGGGAGACCAAGAAATTTCATTTCCTTTCAAGGATTTTTGGTGAGGAAGCCTTCTGTACAGCACAGACTCTAACAATTGAGGAGGGAGTCACCTTCCATTCTTGAATAGTAGAATATCATCAATTCATGTGCTGAAAGAAATATATGCTATATCTGTTTCCAGATATTGAGTTTTGTTTAGATATTTGTCATATTTTGCATATTTTCTCATAAATAACGATTTTGAATATTGAGTATGAGAAAGTACTACTGATCCTTTTCATGTAAAGGTAAATTAGATTTTTTTTTTTCATTCTTAAAAAGAAAATAGAGATGTGTAAACAGAAAAACTTGTCACTTCCAATGACAGTTTTTCAAATTCTTCAGTGGTTTGGAAAGCAAGTAAGTGCTCTGCATTATTTGAAAACACTGATTTTAAAATACATTAAAAAAATCTAATGTTGATAATAATTCAATACTACAGCTAGCAAAATGTAAATATAGTCTTTTCTAAATCTGCAATTTTTTTATAGCGTAATCATAGCTGATCATGAATTCTAGTGTATCGTTCCAAACTATCTCCCAGCATGTTGGATTTATTTATTTATTTTAGAAATAAAATTGAAATATAAATATTGCGCAAATGGCCTCAGAAGATTCAGGGCACATTTTGTTCACTAGATATGAGCAAATACATTAAAAATAGTAAGCACAAAACAATCAAAATATCTCAGAAGGAAAACGTATCTTTCAACACTCAAAATAGTTGCAGTACCGGATTAGTTTTAAAAGGCTTCTGTGAAGCAAAATTTCAGTGTGTGCTTTAGCAGCATATTGCAATGTATAAGCTACAGTTCATCACCTTCCTTACACTCTCTCACCTGTGTTGGACAGCTAGTGAGCAGAGCAAACATACCTCAAACATATCCTCAAACAGGTAGATTCTTCACTCAGAGGCTCTGGCACAGGTTGCCCAGAGAAGCTCTGGATGCCCCATCCCTGGAGGTGTTCAAGGCCAGGCTGGATGGGGCTTTGGGCAACCTGGTCTGATGGGAGGTGTCCCTGCCTCGGGGAACTGGAATGAGATGATCTTTAAGGTCCTTTCCAATCCAAAGCATTCTATGATTCTAGGTATGTGCTGCTGACTTAGTTCCTGCTAGGAGCCAAACTTTTCAAGTGATCCAATTTTTATTTATTTATTTATTTATTTATTTATTTATTTAATTTTGGTCAAGTTTCCTGTGTATTATTTATTAAAAAGGCTGGTAAAATTTTTCAGTAACATCATAAGAGGTCATCGTTTTAATGTAATATTTCATTACTAATTTCCACTAAACCCCATCAGTATTTGCCAGAGTGAAGAGTTCAAGATTCCATTTATAGAGTGGTCTTTCCATAGACTTTATAGTAATGTTCAGTAACGTACAGTAATATTAAAGATATTACCTAAACTAAACCTTGAAAAGACAACCTTTGGAGCAAAAGTAACATTTGAAACTGGCCACAACCTTGACCAAACCATTTTTTTACCTTAAGATATCATGAACATTTAATATCAGTTAAATACAGCAATTTTTGAAAAATGATCCAGCACAACACTGTTTTATTGAAAGATTGTATGTGGGTTGTTGATTCACATATATCTGTATATTACCTTGCTTTTAAAAGGTATTTGCTGATTATCTTCGTATATCCCAGTAGATATGCAGCAGAAGCTGAGAAAGAAAATGCAGAAACCATCTGATAGTTTTAATGTCATTAATGCTACAGTAAATCCTTCACTCCTTCTGAAAAGGAGAATATGCCTAAATGTTTGTAGTTTAGGTACTTTTCTAAAGTGTCTTGAGCAGCCATCTCTGGTCTGAACCCTATTTTTCAAATCATAAACCTACACTTAATCCGCTGAACCTCAGTGTGGAAGCCCAAACCTGAATACATCCACTGCCTTAGTTGCACCTTTTTCTGTCTGTAATTCTGTGGTTTCTAGGCATCTGTTCCACTATAGTCTTTGGTTAAGTCTGTATCAATAAACAAACAGGACCGGGGGTCTCGGCAATGTCTGGGCATTGGCAAGTAATTATTAACACTGTAGAACTGTTAGTATGCTCCATGGTTTTGACCTAGGACAACTAGCTTTCCTCCCAGGCAATATTTCAGGTTCAACATGGGCCAGTGTCCTATATCATACGTTATATACTATAGGTGATATGGGTGCTGATGCTTCGTTTTGGGATGGAAGACCACTCAGTCCTGTGGACATGCTGTGCCAGGTGACCTCAGGGACAGAGAGCCTTGGCAGGCTTTAAGTACTACTCAAGATATCAACACTGTTTCAGACTGTCTTAGCCTTCCATTGATCTAAATTTACTACTTCCAGGAATGTGGAGGGATGTATAAACTATCGTCTTTCCTAGGTAGAGCAGATTCATCACCTTATTAAATCTCTAATAGGGGTCTTAAGGGTCTAAATCTTTAACAAAGGTCGCTGCAATTTCTACTGCAATAGAGCTCAAAGCCAACCTTTTCCTGGAAAGGCTGGGGAAGAAGGTATTGGAAAATCACACAACCCTCATATAGGGTTTACTCTTTTATGTTAACTCCTAACTTTTGCTTTTGAGGACTTTCCCTATTGTCACTGGAATACATATCACTTCCAAAAATGCACCCTACAAGCTTAGTACTGTTTTTAACAGGACTGCCCTTTGGGACCTGATTATCTGGTGTCTGGTTTCCACTTTCTGAAGCACTGACTGCCTTAAGATATGTAAGGTATTCTACACTGCTACACATAGCCAGAACTAGTGGTAAGAGTTGAATTTAAGTGCACCAAAGTAGCTAATATCTCTAAATACTCTAAACCTTAAGGCATATAAATAGGGTGCTGGTGCCTGCTGCTTGTTATTGAAAATGTACCAGATTGCCAGAAGCTATTTCATAAGATTTACTAGTCCCGAAGAGTCCTTGCACAGTTACTGTAGGCCTATCTCACAGTCCAGTGTGCATAATGTAAAGTCATTTTCAAATGAGAAGATGAAAAAAGGCCTAATGTACTACTGCAGTACTCATGAAAACTTCCAAACTGACAAACTCCAACCTACTTAGGGTGATAAAATGTGCTGGAGCTACTGAGACTAGAGGAGGATACAATTTACATAAAACAGAGACTTAGAAATCATTTTTCAAAAAGTTATAACCCAGAGTGTCATACTCCTGCAATGTACAGATTGAGAAGACATAATTTCAGAAAGCGATTTTAAGATATTATAGTTACACTTTATTTCTAATAATTCCATTTCTTGTTTTTCTTTTTATTTTTCTTCCTCCCCCCCCCCCCCCATTACATTTACAACACAGAAAATCTCTGTGGGATGTTCAGCTATAATTTAATATATTATGAATGTATTTAATCATATAAATTGGATTAAAAATATAAAATATTAATACATTATATAATAGTATCTATTTAATGTATATATTAATTAAAATCACAGAATCACAGAATTTCTAGGTTGGAAGAGACCTCAAGATCATCGAGTCCAACCTCTGACCTAACGCTACAGTTATAATGTATCTACTGGTAAATTACATACAATTTGGCTCACAGAACCGTTTACCCCATAGAAGTGACCACTTTATAAAGAATGATTTTAAGTATTATTTAAACAATTCTTTTTTTAAAAAGGCAGAGAATCTGATAACTGCTGTTTTCTTAAATAAGTGTTTTAAAGAGACCTCATGTCTTGCTCATATCAAGCCCAGTCCTGAAACTCCTGCCATCTTTAGTCCCTGCATGAAACACCAGCTTGTACTTCATAAATAAATCCAAGGCAAATGAAGAAATAGATAAAATCAAGTACCAGAAATGTTCATTAAACGATTAGAAGGAAATGTACATTTCTGTGAAGTGCACAGATGTTGCCTATCCATTCACAAAATACTATTCAATTTCTACTGACACTATGACTATCTGGAATCCTCCAGGCATCTCTTCCAATTGCTACTTTTTTGTTCTGTTTTCTAGAAGGATATATAATTCATCTGTCATAAATATTGTGTACACTGATATATTCTATTTTTCTGTCAAAGATTTAATATTTCATTAGCATCTAATACATTCACTCTTAAGAGCACTATTTTGCTTCACTTGCTTCCAAAGGAGGTCTTAATGGACCTCTATCACACCCACTTACCCATAAATAAAGATTTTTCTGCAGTTTGTCCTGATCCACTGTTCCTTCAGTTGCCAGATAATTTTATTTCCAACAAAGTTCATTTATACCTCAAACAGTGGCTTAAAAAGTATTTCTTTAAGCAGCAGTCTATTTAACAACTTCTGCTCCACATCTTTCCTTCACTTAATCCCACTCCTTTTTTTTATGTGTGTGTGTGCAACCATACAGTGAAGTGCTTTAGAAAACATGTTCACATTTTTCCACATTTTTTTCCTAACTCTGCTCAGCCCCTTGGCTTGGCTTACTATGCAGCCTTCTAGTAGCTGGGCTAACATAAACCAAAGTAGCATGTAAATAAGAACTAGCAACCAAGGTTTTCTAAAGGCTGTCTCTCCTACCAAAGAAAATGTCCAACAAAATGCACCCTCCACCTACTCATTCTTCATTCACATTTCATGTCAGAATTCTTCATGGAATTTTCCTTAACAAAAATTATGTGAGACAGGTCTCCATTTCACACTCTATTGTGTAGGAGAAGAGAAACTCAAAGGGAATAAAGTTTTTTCTATAAGGCTGTAAGAATCAAGGACTGAAAATATTTTTTATGTCATCAAGTCACAATGGCAGCAAATTCCTTGTGGTAACATTTGAGCTGTTGAGCATAAGTTGTGGAAGATATATATGCTTTGGGATGGGATCAAGGATATCTTCTATATTGTTCAGCAGTCCAGTCAATGTGTCAGATTATCTGATTTTATTCTACAATGAGACTACTCCATGTGGGCCTCCACATTGTCAACTAAATTCAATCTGGTCTTCACTGGATCCCATAACTGTAGCACTCTTGCTGATAGCCTTATTTTGCTGAGAAAGTGAACAGATGTCATTCCTCAGATACAATACACTTTAACTTTAGATCATACAGAGACCCAAAGACAGATGCACACACATATGCACAGAGCTTGTTTTAAGCAGACTCAAATAATCTTTTATCTTAGTAGTCCCCTCTGAGGTTTGCAAAAACAAGACTAGTGGTGCATGCACTTTTGAGATGCACGCTGAAATCATGGCAGTGAGGACTGATGAGGGTGTGTGGGTGAAGCAGTGACATGAGACTGCTCCACCCTGGAGACCTTGTCAGGGACAATGGAGAGCAGTATTGGTGTCAGGTATTTAAAGCACTAGTTTATTTCTCCTGATAGTCAGGGAGCTTTTAGTATTTAAGTACATAAAAAGAAAAGACAGGAAGCTTTAGTATCCCATAAGTTCTGGAGCCAAATTTTCTTCTCCCTATCCCCATTAATAATTCTGATAAACTAAGTAAACGCTTACTGTTGCCAGTGCCTAAAGCCAGCTCTACAGGCATAATCCCTTTCATACACTGATCAAACTCCTCTCTAAAAATGATTAGGCTTTTTGCCCAGTTTCTCCAATTGAAAGATTGTTCCTGAATCTCAATACTCTGATAATTAGGAATGTCAATAAAACTCCTCACCTAAATATATTTATGGCTCATTTATATGTATATGTACTTGTGCTGAATTGATCTTTTAAGTTAAGTAGCTCTTTTACTTCCCTGGTGTCTACCTGCCCTTTCAGTTTGTTTATGGACAGAAATTATATCCTTTTAATGTTTTTCTTTTCCTTGGTGGAATAAGCATAACTCTTTTCCTCTTCTCCATTAGCCTCTCTATTTACCCAAGCATCATAATAATGTATTTATCTGCCTTGGTGTGAATTAATCTTGTATGAGCACTGGCAACTAGATATGCACAGAACTTGAAGAAGCAGGCATAGTTAGGATTCCGACAAGACATTATGCGCCAGTCAGCCTATAACCCAGAAACTTAAGCATGATCACAAACCCATTCTCTGTGGAAGAGCAAGAAAGAGAACAGAGCCTGAAATTTCTTCCCTACTTTCCCCCATATGCTACTAAAGCAAATATCCTGACTGAATCTTTTGAAAGAATCCCATAAGTCTATCAACCATTCCCTCCCTCCTTCATGGGAACTTAAAAGGACTTAACAGTTAGTACAAACATTCTTAGTCCTCCCCCACAACAATATAAATTACACTTCACTAGTAGAGTGCTTGGGCCAGATCAGTTTTTAAAGACTGAAGAAATACTATGTGGGAAAATCTACCAGTTGTTTGCTCAGTGTTGGATTTTAATGAATATTAAATTTAGCAACAGTTTGGACAAAGAAAAAAAAAAAAGCTTAAAAAAAAAAAAGCTAAAAGGAAATTAAACCCTGTAAAAGTCTTATCCTTTTTTTCTTATCTGTTATTCCCTTACTCTTATCTGAACTCTTCCCTTCTATGCAACAACAGAAGTGTCTGGGATGTGATTTTACCATAGGTTTTTTTGACTGTTTACCAGAGCTATAAGCAGAAGAGGAACGTCTTCCAATTTCAGTATTTGGTCATCACTGCTGAAACTCAGAAGTCAAGGTTTTTTCTCCAGCCTTCCTGAAACAGTAGAGTGTGCAGATACACCTCTTTGCAAGAAGAGAAGCTAATATTTACAAATAGTGATGAGGTGATCACACTTATAACTACCTAATCTCCAGCACAGAAAATATGGGTAGGAAGGAACACTCTAAAATACTGTTCCAAGAGCAGAGCTTCATTCCCAGGAGTATCAAAATATGAACAAAATTCTCACACACACAAAAAAAAAGTCCACTCATTTTGAAGGCATGAGTAAAAGAGAACATTATTTTTGGTCTTTCATAATTTAAAATTAAGCTGTCATTGGAAATATAACCCATGGAATTTCTAAATTTCTTTCCCCTGTGAATTCCAAAGAAGCTAATCAACGTGATAAAGCAATTTAGTTCAGCTAGGTATACTAGTTAAATGCTTATTTGCCTCTTCCTTTGCATTTAAATCAGTCTTGGGTGACAACTAATTTCACCTTTTATCAGAGTAAATACATCAGATGACATCTCAAGATGTTCTAAAGGAAATGAAAATTACTTTAAAAACTCAGAAGCAGAACATGTCCATCAAACAATCAACAAGTAAATTTGCCCAGAAACAACAATTTGAAAAGAAAATCTATAAAATAAAATGTGTGGACATGGTTTCAGGTTTTGGTTGAAAGTCAATCTATAAACTCAGTGGAGCAATTTAAAGAAGAAAATCAAATTCAGCAGAAATAAATACTGAGTACTGTCAGTACTCTTTAAATTAGAAGTAGCTTGACTTGCTAATTTCAGGCTTAGATTTGTTTTCTTTCTTTGTTTCTTGATACTTTGATTCAGAGCTACTTAATTTTCCATGAATTACTTCTCTGTATTCCTATACATATACATATACATATAATGACTCTGTTGATAAATTATGAGGAAAATATATATATATATATACATATATATATATAGTAACAGCAGCTGATAACAGTGCTGTACCTGGGCTACTAGACTACAGCTAAAAGCCAACCTGAGCATGTTTCAATTTCCAGGTTGAAGAGGAAATGAATCTGAAGCACTTAAGAGTGACAGATCTGAGGAGTGTTTATGAAGCAGCAGGAGAATTTTGTAGTTCCACTTAGTATGCAGGAACCTTAAAAGAACTAGTTTTAAAGAAGTCCCTTTCCTGATAATGGGATACAAACTTCATTTGTTGATATCACTTCTGTGCTGCCAGTTAAAACAAGGCCAGGGTTTATAGAGTTTATACCCCAGATTACTGATTCTCTGGAAGACTTATCCAGAACTGCCATGTTCCATACTACAACATGTCAGGTTTAGTCCAGGGCAATACTAGTCATTGGCTGGGGGCATGGGGGATCAAGAATTATTTCCATTAGGCACCAGAAACTCCACTAGATTTGGCTTCCTCCACCCTACAGTCTTCCAGCACTGTGCCGTGAGGCTTAGCACCACCAAACTTCATGCACACTTCAGACATGGGCTGAGGGAATACTGCTCCCAACTTTACTCCAAAGGGCGGCAACAGAATCCTATTCTTTCAGTGACTTTAAAGTTAGGTTAAAACAAAACAAATCTTCATCTGAGAAAGTCATAATTACGTTTTAGGGTTGGAAGGAGCAACAGGAGACCTGGAGAAAAATGTGACACATCCAGCCAATATATCCCGGTATTTAGGGCCAGAGAACATTGATGATGCATTCTTTAAGTTGAAGTTAAAAGGAGTTCCATGGATAACTCTCTGGAAACCGGAAGGAATACCAGGGAATTTCTGTGGTTGTGGACACAATGACAAAGATGTTCCACATAAACAAACATTTTCATACTGAAAGAAGGCAGCTTCTAGTCCCATGGAAATGAACCAGAGGTCATCTGTTGTTTAGATTCAATGCTCAAGAAAGAATGTGGAGCATCCCTGGTAAAATATCCTTCACATTCATCGGTGTCCATAGCTTCAGTGAATATGATCCTACTTGTGGAGAGAATAGAAGGATGAAAAGAAAGGAGGGAGAGGTGTAGAAAGAAGCATCGGTGCAAGGGCACATTCCTGTATTGTGTTCAGACAAAGACATTCTCTCTATACTGAGATTATATCACAGTATCATAAATGTTGAACTGTCCCAGAGCTTTCAGCTTTCTCCTGCCTCAAACCCTGCATCATTTCAGTAGCCCTTTGCTCGGTTCCCTTTGGTATGTCTATGTCTCTCATTTACTGGGAAGCTCAGAACTGGGCCCAGTATGCCAGCTATGTCTTGCCAGTGCTGAGTAGAGGGGAGAGATCATCATTCTCTGCCCTCCATCTGCTGGTAACACTCCTCTCGTATAGCCCAGGATGCTGCTGGCCTTCTCTGCTGCAAGGGTACATTGTTGGCTCATGATCAACTTGTTGCAAAGAAGGCCCTCTAGTTTTTTATGAAAAACCTTACCAGATTTGGAGCAAGACAAGGAAAAATAAAAATAAAAATAGGGAAATCAGTTAAGAATCATGGAATAATTGCATACATATTTCCAGCTTAGCCTTAACATTTTAAACCTGCAATTGAACCAAATGTTAGAGCAAACAAGACCATCTACCTTCTGACTACTTTCAACAAGTCTCTAATGTGGTCCTGTAACGCACTATTATGCAATGAAATTGGCATAGTTTGGGATCTAATCAGAAAAGTAGTTTTCCCTGAATGTGCAAAATCAATTGCATATCAGTTGTTCCTATTCCATTAATAATATTTCCAATAGTAATACTTCATGAATAATAGTCCTATTCCATGAATAACATCAATGATAATAGATAGAAAACCTACAAATTAAATAGAAATGGTGTGGTTGTAACTTAAATAAATTAATAATTTCTCAATGTCTGATAAATATTAAACTTACATAATACTCCACATAAATATGGGGGATCTTGAAAAAATATTTTCCTGTTCCATAATAAAATTAATTTATTCAAAAAAAACCACACAACTTTTCTACACATTAATAGAGATTTTTTCTTCTCCTAGTCTATCAATGATTGCAATAAATGTAAATCAAATTATAGGTTTGATAACCACTTTGAAAATCACTAAAGTTTTGGTGTATTGTAAAGGTTTTCAGTTCTGCATGTCACTTCAATAAGTTAACATCTAATGCCAACCAAAGGGATATTCCATACCATGCGGTGTCGCACTCAACAATAAAAGGTGGAAAAAGAGAAGGAGAGGGAAGGGGAGGTATCTCATTGTGAAAATGTCTGGCTTCCTGAACAACGGTTAAGTGTATTGAGGCAGGGATGTGGTTAAGCATCACTCATTGGTAGGAAATAGAAAGTAATTTCTTTCCTCTCTCTGTGCTTCTACATGGACTTTTTTTTTTTTTTTGTATTTTGGTTTTTCCATTTTTCCTTTAGCTAAATTACTTAATTTACCCCTAATAATAACTTTACCTTAAGAATTATTATTCCTTTCACTAAATTATAAGTTCTTGTCAATAAGAACATATTTCTTTTTCTTCATCCTGTTTCATTGACATTGCACATTTCACTGGATAATATCACACAGTGCAAGAGCAGGGTCACACAAGCATCAGAACAAAAATGGAAAAACAAATGTGTTAGAGAATACAGAGATATTTGGGCTCAGAGAGACATCTGAAATTCTCAGATTCTCCTATTAGGAAAGTTCAGAAAAGAATTTACTGGAGTGCTTTACCCAGTATGTTGGTGTATATATATTCCAGTATCCACAGACATAACTGCACAAATTTGTTCGTTTCCTTCACCACTCCTACTTCTTAGGCACATCTCCAAAAAAAACAAACATCAGCATTTGACCTCTTTGAAAATTCTTCCAGTGGTATGACAAAAAAAAAAAAATCACTTTGTATATCTTCTTTCTATAGCGCCTTGCTCGTAACAGCCATTTTGATTAAGTACCTTAAATTTGAAGAATTTGCTTAGTACATAAATATGCTCTTTGTTCCATAATGCATATTCTATGAGTAGTATCTTGGCTTTGCTTTAAAGCATAAAAACTCTCACAATACAATGTCTTCAGTGTGCTTCAAAGTGTTAAAGACTGTTACTATGCTAACACACCATCGGATTTTTAAAAGTATTCATTCTTTTCACAGTTAAATCTGTTGCATTTGTTGAATCATCTGTTGATGACCAAAAATGACATCATTGGATTGCATGATGAACAACAAAATTTTTCTTTGATTCTTAGATCAAATAACAATACAAATTATATGTTATAGATATGTGAAATATGTTCATCTTATTCATGTCAATATGCTAGGGCATATGAAATGTGACTTTCTGTCTTACATACCCTTGTATAACCAGAAGTCTAAGAAAAACAGAGTAGTTAATGTATATATAGTGTTATATATAATGTATAATGTTCTTGCAAAAGAATGGTCTTCATGTCAATATAGGGTTTGAAGGGTAAACCTTGTGACTTGGGTATAGGTGATAAGAGAACAAAGGAGTTTCCAAAAACTGCTGACTTTTGTATGGGATGCTGTGCAAGTCTCTGATATCTGGGCTAAGAGATTACCAAGTAAGGAGAGGGGGGAAGCTGAAGAACGACTGAAGGACAAAGCCTGGGAGGAAGACTATGAGCCTTCAGTACGAGCAACCCTGCAGAGAGATCACTGGAGACCGATACGCATGCATCTGTGGGATGGTTCGGATCCCGGGAAACTAATTATAATAACCCTGCCTTTTCCAAAAGTGGTGATGAATATGTATTAGCCTAGGAGCATAAAAACCAGCTGCCTGATGTAATAGGTGTGTGTCTTGGTGGAGCGGAGACTCCCAGTGCACCCAGCGCTGTTTGTTTGCCTCTATTAATTTAATAAATTGTAAACTTTAATTGCAATCCTATTTGGGACTCAGTCATTTATTACACATATAAGACAAATATAGATATAAATATACGTTATTAATACTCCAAGACAGTTGAAACTTAATTTGTAAAGTATATTAACTGTCTTCAAAATATTTATTTATTGAATATAAGAATTCTTTTAATATAATTCTGCTAATGTCAGTGACAGAAATGGAATTAATAGGAAAATTTCCCATGAGCCCTTATAGTCTTGGCGAGACACTGGAATTTCCCCAAGGGATTTCTACAGAGCTATGTCCTGGTAAGATATAGAGTAATAGGGGATAAGAATTCAGCCTGGATTAAGCAGAGAGTTACTCAGTCAAAGTTTTATGCTGCATTTAAGTCATTGGAAGGATCCAGATTCCTCAAATGGGTATAATTTTACAAATTCTCTTGAGTAATATTTCTATGTAGCTCTGTCATGCAAAATGGTTAGGATTTAAAACTAAAGAAGAGCTTAACTCTGTCTTCAGCAGAGGCTGTGTTTTATTTCAGCTTGCACATTCAAACAGAAGATGAATAGTCTCTGCAATTACATTTTAAGAGATCTTAAACAGTATAAGGCTCATAGGAGATGTTATACAGACAGCCCCTGAGAATGTAGCATCCTTCAAACCCGTGCAGCACAACCAGGGAAAATGTTTCCTTCTACTAGAAGCCTACCAGCAAACCATTTCTCCACTCCTAAGGAACATGAGGTTTTATTTCTGTTATGGGAAATAATCCTTGCATGATTTGCTCAAATGAGAGAGCTAGAATATTGCCAGAAGAAAAGACAGAACCTCAAAGGACAGGCTGAACATCCTTTCCCTTACAAAGAATTGCCCTAGTCCCTGAGATGTGCCCATCCATACTTAGCAAAGAAGCTGTCAAATCTTAACTTGGTCTCATTGACTATAAAGTGGTCCCCAAAGACAGCTCCTGTTAAAACAATTCTGAAGAATGAAAGCCTTACTTTGAGAGCAGTGACACCTACACAAGCTTGAAATAAAGCGGTCTAATGGCTCTTAAGAGCTTGGGAATTTTTTAACACTTTTCCTTCATGTAAGAAAAGCACTACTTTTTTTCAGCACTCTTCTTAAACATTTACTGTGAAAAGGAAACATTAAATAACAATGTCACTGATTCTTTAGTGAATTTCAAGACAGAAGTGAATTGGTTGTTGTGCTATGTCTGATACAAAGAGTATTAGAATTTTTTTTCAGACTGGATTTTCTATAGCCTCAGTAGCATAAACAATCAATCACAAACAGATAGATAGACGAAGTAAAACTTTCTTTAAACCTATGTGTAGACTAAAATAGAAATTATAAAACCATTACCTAAAGTCTTTGTGCTAGCTGCTTGTTCATAAAGGTAATTAACACCAGAGTATTCAGTTTCTTAGGCTATAAACTTATTTGTAATATTTAATTGGCACAGCACTGTGTCTCTTTCCATATGTACAGGTAGAGATTAATATAAAGAGAACTATTCTAATTACAAATATAAAAAGTTGAGCAGTGCCAACACATGGTTTGCTACCAAACATAAGAGTGAAATAATGGCAGTACACAATGATGTACAACTCAGTGACTTGCCAATAACCTTCTCTTGACATTAAAAAAAAAAGTCTTAAATGGGAGAACAATCTGCTTCATTTATGCATTATTCTTAATCATGTTTGCATTCTCTAGTTAATTTGCTATAGCTGTTTAAGGTAAAAATGAAACCTTATTGTTGCACTTTTTCAAGTTTTTTAAAGTCAAAATGAACAGCCAAATATAGTCAGAAGAAGAATAAGAAAAAAATTATACGGAAAATACTACAATAGAGACACAAACATGAAGTTATTAGCTAAGGGGAGATAGCAGTATTACTGCTAGAATAGATGCAGAAGAAACGGCTGAAAAGGAGACTAGAGCAGGATAAAGGAATAAGCTGGAAAAAAAGAGTTTATTTTTTGTGTAAAATTAAAAATAGTGAAACAAATGAAATAAAGTAAAAAATGCTTTTTGCAGAACAAGAAATATTAGAGAAGAGGAAGAAGAACATCAAGAAAGCAAAAGAAAGAAAGGAAATATATGAAGAAAACAAAAGAAAAAGAGGTTGTTCATTTATTTCATACAGTGTATTACCACAGAACCTGGAAGACTGCAATAACATCTCCCCAGAGCCTTCTCTTCTCCAGTCTGAACAACCCCAGCTCTCTCAACATTTCTTCATAGGAAAAGTTCTCTTGCCCTCTAACCATCTTCATGACCATTCTTTTCGGTGACATCTTTTCATGACATATTTTTGGTTTTGGGGGTCCTAAAACTGAATGCAGTACTCCAGCTGTGTCTCACAAGGGCAGAACAGAGAGGGAGAATCACCTTCCTTGACCTGCTGGCCACACTTTTTTTTTTTATGCAACCCAGGATACAGTTGGTTTTCTGGGCTGCAAACACACATTGCTAGCTCATGTACAATTTTTCATCAACCAGCACCCCAAGTCCTTCTCCTCAGGGCTGCTCTCAATCCATTCATACCTCAACTGTACTGATGTTTGAGATTGCTCTGACCCTGGTGCAGCACTTTGCAGTTGGTGTTCTCGAACATCATGAGGTTCCCATGAATCATTGGGATTAGAAATTAGAGAGCGATTGATTCACTTAGACCTCCAGATAACAGGAGCCCCTCATGGTTCAGACTTTAACCAAGGGTTCAGAGATAAGGACAAAGGGACAAGATGAGAAATGTTAAACATACAAGACCTCAAGATAACAGGAGCCCCTCAGACACCAAGAACCAGATCAAACCAACCTTATGGCTCAGATTGTGACCAAGGCCTCACAGAGCATGCAGAAAGAGATGAGGTGAACAGTTCAACCCTGATGAAGACACCTTACTTCATCCCCACAACCCTCAATGCCCACTACCACAAGGCACTGAGCAAGTGCAGACAAGAGGAATTTATGGAAATGACTTATTGTAGCTAATTTTAATACTGAGCAGGAACAGGTCGTGCATATGTATAGGCGTATTGGGAAACCTCATGCATATGTAACTCTTTACTGCATATAACCAGGGCAAGTTGCCACGTTAGGTGTGCATGACTTTGGTGGGACTACCCCTGTGCTGCCCAGCGCTGAATAAACATACCTACTTTACAATCTTACTGACTGTGGAGTCAGCTTTCCGCAAGTCACCCATGGGCCCAATACTTGAGCCTGTCAAAGTCCCTCTGGATGGCATCCCTTCCTTCTATTATGTCAGCTGCAGCACTCAGCTTAGTGTCATCTGCAAACTTGCTGAGGGGCACACAATTTCACTGTCTCTCATTAATAAAGATATTAAACAGTACTAGTCCCAGGACAGGGTGCACCCTTCAAATCCATACCTCTCCCATCATGGAGATGACATCAGGATGTCATGTGGGACCCTGTCAAAAGCCTTACAGGAGTCCAGGTAGATGACATTGGTCAGTCTTCCCTTATCAACTGATGCAGTCTCTCCATCATAAAAGGCCATCAGATTGGTCAGGTACGATTTGACCTTTGTGAAGCCATGTCTCAGATAACCTTCCTGTTTTCCATATGGCTTAACATAGCTTCCAGAAGGATCTGTTCCATGATCTTCCCAGGCACAGAGGTGAGGGTGACTGGTCTGTAATTCCCAGGGCCTTTCCTTTTTTTTTTTTTCCCAGTCATGAGGGACTTCACCTAACTGCCATAACTTTTCAAATATGATGCAGAATGATCTGGTAACTACATCAGCCAATTCTCTTAGGACTCTGGGATGCATCTCACCAAGTACCATAGACTTATGTATGTTCAAGTTCATCAGGTGGTCTTGGAACTCTTCTTCTCTCACAGTGGGAGAGATTTCCATACTCAATTTCTGCCTTGTGTCTCAGGGACTTGAGAGATGTGTTAGGAGTGATTGCCAGTGAAGACTGAGCCACAAAAAAAAACAAACAAACAAACAAACAAACAAAAAAAACAACGTTGAATTCGTCCTCCTTCTCCGTGTCTGTTTTCACCAGTTCTCTCATCTTGTTTATCAGAGTTGGTATATTCCCTTTAGTATTCATTTTCCAGCTAATGTACCTGTAGAATATTTTATTATTATTTGCATCCCTTGCCAAGTTTAGCTGCAACTGTACCTTGGCTTTCCTGATCCCATCTCTACACATGTGGGTTGAATTTCTATACTCTTTCCAGGCCACATGTATCTGCTTTCACTGCCTATGCATTTCCTTCTCATGCTTCAGTCTGACCATCAGGCCCTTACTTAGCCACGCTGGTTTCCTGCTTTCCCTGCTTCTTGTATGTAATTGTGATGCTTCTTGTAGCTGGAGCAAGAAGTATTCGTCAGCATACTCCCTTTGATAGGGTAGCCCATAGTAAAAACAACCACAAGAATTCATTTGGTCCCTATTTTTTTTTTTTTTATAAACTCTTGACCTGTTCATGGCTATTTTTCAGAGAGCGCTCTTCACAACTAATCTGTTTCTTTACGTAGAGGGTAATCCCTTTGCCCCTTGTTCCTTGCCTGTCTCTTCTAAACAGTTTGTAGCCATTAATTGCAGTGTCCCAGTGATGCAGTTTGTCCCACCACATTTTGGTGATAGTGATTAGGTCATAGTTTTCTAGTTGCACTGTACTTTACAACTCTTCTTGTTTGTTTCCCATACTGCATGTCTTTCCATGTATATACCTGAAGAGAAGCACAGAACAAAAAATCCCAGAAGTGAGACAAATATTTTCCAGTAATTTGAATATACAAATCTCAAATGTATAAAGAAAAAAATTGGAAGTGACCATATGAAAATAAAAACAAGTGACTTTTCATTAGTAAGAATATTTTCATTTTAAAAATAGTAAGGAAATAATGATTTTAGAAGTTTTCTCTTCAGCAAACAAATATGAATAGCTACAGACACAAAAACATAAATAATATGAACAAAAAACTAAGCTTATAAGTTTTAGTCTTTGCTAGCCCACTTCTCAACTGTCAACAAAAGTATATTTCTGTTAATTCAAACATTATAATTAAAAATAGCTTTAAGAAAATGTTTAGTGATATTCCAAATAAAATAAAACTTTCAGTATTGCCATATGTAATAAACAACACATTGCAGCATGAGTCTAAGACAATATACAAAATCATGTTCCAAGTTTATTTTAACCCCATTTTAAGATTTTGTCTTAAAATACTGTTTTCTGTATACTGGCCTTGAGATACACCTCCCTGAAAATTCCCAGTGCTGTCGCTTTCTGTATTGGATTGTTAATTTGCTTATAGCAGCCTGTATGGTGTTATGTGCTAGATATGTGACCAAAGCAGCGTTAACAGCACAGTGATCTTTTAGCTACCACTTAGCAGTGCTTGCACAGCATCAAGACCTTCTCAATTTCTCACTAAGAAACTCAGTTGCTCATGCAAGAGGTAGCCCTGCACAAGGATAGAGGTGCACAGAACACAGCAGAGACAGCTGATCCGAACTGCACAAAGGGATGTTCTTTACCATATAGTGTCATGCTCACTCATTCAGCCCAGGCAATTTTTTTTTTCAGAGGTATCTGTTGCTCAGAGACTGGATGGGAACTGGTTTGCTGGTGGGAGGTAGTGAGTGATTGCTTTTGAATCAGGAGGGTTTTTTTCTGTTCATATTTTCTTCACTTATGAAAACATTTTTATCTCAACACATGATTTTTTTTTCTCACTTTGGCCCTTGTGATTGTGTCCCCCATTCTACTGGGAGGTAGTGAGTGAGTGACTGGGTGGGAGCTTAGCTGCTCTCCAGAGTCAACCTAACAACCCACGCTGTATCTCTAGTGAGGAAGGACTGGTGTCATGTTAGGTCTTTATGAGAACTGCCTATGTCTTCCCAGCAGAGCACATAAGGTTGAACTGACTTGACAGTAAAAGCTGGGGGAGCCTGAGGAATCGGGAGAACCCTGAGAAATTCAGCTCAGTATTTCTTTTTTTATTATTTTTTCCTCTTTTTTCCTTTCCTTTTTTTTTTTTTTTTTTTTTTTTTTATGCCTGCAGGGAAGTGGGCACAGCAAATTTCCTGTTTCTGTTCTCATCTTGACCATCTTCCAAAAATAACCTGTCTTGTATATACCTTCACCCACACCTTTGCAGGGGTAGAAGCAGTAGCCAGACCAGCTTTCTAGAAACAGTTCAGGAATAGATAGATGTAGGCAGCAGACCTTCCAGTCCATTCTTCTGGGGAGCAGCATGTTTTGCCTGGGCTCAGAGGCAGCCACAAACCTTAGGATTATTTCAGTATTTAAAAAAAACAAACGAACAAAAAAATAGGGAGTAATCTTCTACTCCCTTCAGAATACTATTGTACTCAGAGCGAGAAATGACGTCTGCAAACATGGTAACTGAGATTACACCAACACTTCTTGCCAATCAGGGATGTCCTTATTCAGAGAGCATTATCTGTTATGAAAAATGAGCAAACACCAGTCTAATCTTTGTAACCGCATGAGTCCCTGCTGACATGTTACTCATTAGCACCAGACTATCTGGCAATTTTGTGAGCTCTAAAGGTTTTGAAATTGGTTTGAATTTCACATTGGAACAAACCCCATATCTTCTTGGTTTCAAAAATGGCACTCTGTCAAAACCATATTTTTTAGATCAATAATACAAGGTTTTCATTTCAGATCTCTATTCCTAACTGCCATCAGAAGTGACTAGAGCACCCTGGATCTCATAAACCTTTCTATTGCAAAAACTTCCTCAAAATCAATATCTCATTGCACATATATTTTTAGACAGTCCTATATTCTTCTGGACATTCTTAAAGTAATGGAAACTAATCAAAAGTTTTGTTTATTTGAACTGATAGATGAATATTTATCTACACTGTTAATGTTTTAATAAAGTTATTCTGGTACTTACCTGAGTTACTAGTGAAACACTGTTTGGAGGGCTAAGTATGTACTTCTGATTAGCTTATGGGAAAACTGGATGTTGCTAAAGGTTATCCTACCTAGTGAGGCAAAAGAGACATAAACAAGACAATAATTCCTGAAAATTAAAACCAGAACATGGAAATTTCACAGTGGTCTGGAAAGGGGGAAAAACAAGGACCAAACCATTCAGGTGGCTTCATCTAAAATGAACAACAGCTCATAAATCAGAGTAACGTATGACTGACACAAAGAGAGAAGAGCTAAAGTAATTCAAGCACCGCCTTTCCAGTGTAACATTTGCTGGGATGAGCAAGTGATTGCAAAAACCAGCAACTGACAAATTAGTTCTAGAGACAAGAGCAATTCACAAAAACTAAAAGAGTTCAAAGGCAGAGCTTCAAATGAGATTACTGGAGCAAGTAGGGTAATGACGTTCAGCAACGTCGTATGTGGTTATATTCCTGGTGTTTGTAGTAGCAGACTTTGACCAAACAGGCATATCTATATACAGTAACAGGAACATTTATTGTAATTTTTATATCACCACCTACAGATGATAGTCTGTATATTTATAATGAGATTCTCCAGCCCTTGCTGTTCTCTTTTTCATCCTCCCACTTCTTTTATTCAAGTAAGAAGAGAGAGACAGGCTAAAAGATACACGAAAAAGATCAGAAGTGTTTCAAGAATGCAAGAATTTAAAAGTACCTCTTGTGCATTTAGTAAATGTGACTGACGGGCTTTTCATGAATTAAGCCACTGTGTTTTTAATGCCAAGCTGCTCAGGTAGAACTTGCAGACACAGGTGACCACAGATTCCTAACAAACATTCACCTGTCCCCTCTCTTCATAGCACAGGGCCCAGTTGATAAAGCCACCTTCAGAGTGAGAAGTACCTATTCACATTCAGACAAATAACAGTATGGCTGAGGTTGGATGGACCTCTGAAGATCACCTAGTCTAACCTCCCTACTGAGCAGGATCACCTGGAGCACATTGCACAGGATGACATCCAGGTGGGTTTTGGATATCTCCAGAGAAGGAGACTTCACAGCCTCTCTGGGCAACCTGTCCCAGTGCTCTGTCACCTTCACAGTAAAGAAGTGCCCTCTCATATTCAGACAGAACCTCCTGGGCTTCAGTTTGTGCCCGTTACCTCTTGCTCTGTTGCTGGGCAAAACTGAAGAGAGACTGGCTCCATCCTCTTGACATGCTCCCCTCAAGTATTTATACACACTGATGAGATCTCCTTTCAGTCTTCTCTTTTCCAGCGTAAACAGGCCCAGCTTTATCAGCCTGTCCTCATACCAAAGGTTCTCCGATCCTCTTATCAACTTCATAGCCCTCCCCTGAACTCGCTCCAGCAGTTCACAAGTAATTGTGAATGATGTCCAATTAGCAGTTATAAGTCTGGTTGCATTCAGAGTACTGAACTATCACGATTACAGATTAACAAATAACTTAATACATCCTCAATCTAGTCACGTTCTATGAAATACCATGGCCGCACTTACAGTTTGGTCATGTTCAATAAGAACTAGCACAGCTAGATTTAATGAGTAGTGCAATTTATTAAAGCAACAGGTGCACAGGTTCTTTGGAATGACAGTGATAAATTCACTGTCTTCAAAGCACATGCAAATACTAAAAGTATGAGTAACTCAGCCTGGCTATAAATGCATTAAAAGGTATAAAGCAACACTATAGAGATTTCTAAGTTACCTGGGGAGGCACTCAGCATAACCAAGTGTTCAAATGTTACCCAAAGGTGGGGAAGAGAGGCTCATCCTGTCAACTGATCCCAGAAGTCAGAAGGTATCCTTTGTGAGGGTATCTTCCCTGACATCCCCTCTCTTAAGCCAATTTATATCATTTTTTGTCTTTTAGGTGGAGCTTGAGTGACTCTAGTCGTGCATATCTTGGTTACGATTGGTGCAAGTTTTCTTTGCTTTTGTTTAAAGGTATAGACTCAGAAATTCAGAGTGCATGCTCAGTGAGAGGTGATTGCACTTTGGAGGTGGGTAGCTTTTGGGATGGAGGTGTGTTTTGCTATTATAATGATATTATAACGAGCAAAGTTTACTAAAGTACAGCATTTTGTCAAAAACATGAGAGGCTATTGGCGCAGTGTAGCCAATGTGTAGCTTATTATATCAGTTTCAGTGTGCACGAGAACAATCAAGTTCCCATCTTATCACAGAACCTAGCCACGGTGTCTCCACTCTGTATTTTTCCTCTTAGAGTCAGCACACCAAGTTTCCACAGTGTGATTAACTCCTAAGGTTGGATGCCTAGGGAACATTTACACAGTGCAGCTAAACTCCACCCTGGAAGCTTCTTCAATGATGTACCTTTTCTTTAAAATGTGAATATCAGTTTAATTTCCAAGTTACCTCAGGCAATTATTCCACACCACTCCTCTCAGCGTTGTGTCATCAGCAAATATGACATATTTCAGTATTTCAGTATAATGCCTTCTTGGTCCCTTGAAAAGTGACCTCAGCCATCACCTAACTCCAAACCAATGTAAGGTATGAGCCATTCCCCTAGCTGGCTAAGAAAGGAAGTCTGGGGAAGGAAGATGATGAGGAGAGCTGTAGTGTGCACTGGTAAATCCTGTGCTGTGGGCAGATAGGGCACAGGACTGTGGGGAGCACTGTGCATTTACCCTGTGGCATAGGCACAGCCACAGCTCCCTAAACCCTTCCTGTGCATGTCATGTCCCCCTTTCCATGTTTCAGCCATGAGGCCAATACAGCAGCCTGGTAGAGTGGGTAGAAGGAACACAAGAGAACTTTTGCAAGCATGCTGAATCTTCAACTGCCTGCCTTCTATCAGCTGGAGCACACATTTAAATGAATTATCCTTATATTCCTCAGATTTGATGCATCTTGGTTTGTGTTGTGTTTTTGATTGTTTGCTTGTTTGCTTGCTTGTTTTTACCTACCCCATTCTTTCCTCCTTTAGCTTTGGCATGATAGATGTAATTTTGCATTGCTGAAGATCTGGCTAGTCATCTGTTTGGAAATGACTTTGTGTTAGATAAAGTCTAGTGCAAGCAAGGTAGGTATTTTTACTCTTCTTGAATCCTCATGGAGGTGCAATTGGTTAAGAAAAATAGAAGTTTGACATTTTAACATTAGGGGAAAAAAAAGGTGAGACACTTCAGCAAGATAAAATGCATGCCTTCATAAACTTGCCTCCCCCAGCATATTTAGTGACTTAAGGTATGCACTCTCCTACCTCTTTAGGATCCCCAGCTCTCTTTGTTCAGCACATGGAAAGTGTAGGTGCCTGACCCAGTGGTTCAAATGCCAGTCTTGAAGCTACTCTACATCCAGATCTGGAACCAAGCCACCTGCAGCTGGTACACAACACTGCACCAAGTGTTTCAACATATAAGTCATTCACCTCCTCTGAAATTCACCTTTTGTGAAGATTAACTTCCTTCCTGGGGATCCTATGAGATCTCTTGCTGTAAACCTGTGCATTTTCACAAAATGTTTTAGACCTGAAGGAGCACCATTTTATGAAGTAAAAGAGGTTTGCTGAAAAAATTATGATGCATGCAGGTCAATGATAGATTCTTTCCTCCTACTTCCTTCATTCACTAGAGAAAATAGAAACCAGTTGGAGAGTTGGATGCGTTTGTGAGAAAACTACTTGGGAGCTTCCTGCTAGCAGGAAAAGAAAGCGTGAGATTGAAGAAAGAGTGCTGCCTTTCTCACCTCCTCTGTAATATGCAAGACTGGATTTACGTTGCCACCTACCAGCCCAATTTGGCTCTGATGTAGTTTGTAGATTTCCATTTTGGTAATTTTCTCTTTGTTTTATGAGCCCTCTGCTCATGCCTGCTTGTGGAAGGTGAATCTGGACAAGTCTCAAGCATAATGAAAGCAGTGTTAACATGAATATCACTAAAATGTCATAAAAATTAAAAGTTTTTTTTTTTTTTTTTAATAGCCACATTGCTTTTCTGTCCTCCCCAAACCTTCTTGTTTTATTATTATTTTCTTCATAAACTATGGAATGTACATAGCCGCATGTCTGAGGCTTCTCACAGATTATCTGAACTGATCTTCATTTGTGTTTGGGACATCTATTTAATCTGTTTAATTTTGGAAATGGAACACTCTATCTATTCTAACAACTTTATTTAGTTGAATTAAACATTGGTCATTAGCCACCATACACTCAGGAATGTTCTTCTCTGTCATTAAGATGAATAGCACTGGAGAATTATTCTAAAATTTCAAGATGCACATAGAGTCTTGTTCATTTCAATCAGTTAACTCAGGTCCCTGTTAACACTAGTTCCAATTGATAAATTACTGCAGCTTTGGGACTATAGCAAAGGCTGAACCTATCTTTTATTTTTAAATGATTTGAATTAATTAGTCTTCTACAGGTTATACAACTGCACTCCAAGGAATTCTGCAACACTCCATTTGGGCAGTTGGATGGCACACCTGGTTTCCAGAGTGAGTAAAATAATTCCGATTTATTATACTCTAGTCCTCGTAGTCAGCTGAGAAGTAAAAAACACAGAAGAGTGACATGTCTCGTACACAAAAAGGAGAAGGAATAAAGAAAACAGCTGAAAATATTAGATGTCTATTGTTCATATGCTAATGCATGATAGATATGAAGATTATTATGAATAGTGTTATTCATTCTTATTATCCCCACTAAGTATAGCATCATTATTTCCTGAATTTTCTTTAGAATAAATAAGAGGAAAACTTTAATGAATTCTCCTAGAAGCCAGTTTTGGTGGCAGCTGCTGTTCAAAATATGTAGCAAGCTTTTTTTTTTCCTCCAACATAAAGACAGGGAATCAAATGATTCATAGGAAAAAAAGTCATGAGTTTTCCTGCATTTCATAGACACTCTCTACAGATTCTAGAGCTGTCAGCTGACTAGAACACAGTTGGCTCTTAAAATACACATCTTTTATAACATTTATTCCTGCTGTTTATGAAAGAAATACACCCTGCCCTTCCTCCAGATCTTTTATAATTTGCATAGCTTGGTTGAGATTTGACCATAAACTTCAATGCATGAATATTTTATGGATAAATTATCCCATTAAAATGGAAAATAATTTGCTAAAATATTTTAGTATACTTTGTGAGATACAGAAATTAAAAAAAACACATTTTGATTTTGAAGCCAGATTGTGTTTAACATCCTTAAATAAATGACATTTTCAAGATATATGATTGGATTTTGAAGGCAAAACCAAAAAGCATCAGTAACGTTGCAAGTTCAGGTATTTTTATCACTATTGCAATCTTACTTTTTCTGACATATCTTGCTTATGTGTTTTTGATTATTAAAAAAGATCACAACAACAAAAGGTACAAAGAGACACTTGCAGTGGTTAATTCAGTGGTAAAGCAGAGCCTGCAGTAAGAGAAAACATTCTTCTCTGTCTTAAGTTTGCTATTTCTACATAAATCTGCTAGATAATCACATATGGCACTATCCTGCAAGATGGCAGGTGCTCTGTGTGAGATGCTCTGTTTTCTGAAAGTTGAGTGGGAGTTGAGAAGTGTTTTGGACTATGTTGCACTATGATGAGAAACTGAGCAAGAATTGTTTATTTTCATGTTTATGGTTCTGACTTTGTTGAAAAAGAAAAAAAAATTAAACAGCCAGGGAAGGCTAATTAAACTCAAATTCCTGCAATTATTTGACCCACCTGGGAGGATACAATCGGTGTCTTTCTCATAAGAATACAAAATGCTTAAAAACAGAGGCCATAGGTTTGTTTAGTCTTTTCTCATACATCTTCTTCTTCTTTTTTTTTTTTTTTTCCCCCCTCTCTCTCTCCAGTAGATCCAAGAGGTTTAATAAGAAAAGTTCAGAACAGTTTTTCTAGCTGAAAAGATGAAGCACTTTGGGGAGAATTAGATCCAGCACAAGACAGAGGAAGGTGGAAAAAAAAGAAAAAAGAAAAAAAAAAAAAAAAACAACTGGCTAGGTAACATTTCCGCTTCTGTACATTCTTAGTCTTTGACATCAAAGCAAGAATTACACTTTGAGTAAGATGAAAACATGTTCTTGATGTTCTGGTATCCCTGGCAAGAATAGCCCTGAGCTCAGAGACAAGCAGTCCAGGAGACCAACTGACTAAAGCTTCGTGATGCTGAAGCAGGGAGCAGGTGCCAGCAGGTTGGAAAGCTTCATGGGGGAATAATGTTTTCTTGTTCAGTCACCAAAAGGGAAATTATTGCTAACAAGCTAACAGTTGTTGTTCTATTTAAATTATCCTGGTAAAATCATCTTTTCTGACACCTATTCCCTATACTGCATCTAAACAACACATGATGTGCCATCCAATAAGTTAAGCAAGACCGCTGTAAGTGCAGGCAGCTTGCAGATGATTCATTTTTATGATATGATTGTAATGAGCAGTGCTCTTTCTAGAGATGCAATGATTTCCTTTGACCTTGTTCAATGTGCATTAATATAAGTCTGAAAATAAAATCTCTGCTTGAAAGCTTCTGCAGTAAGCTGTGGCACTCTGTCTGGTGAAAAACATATATTTATCAGGAATTTAACATGCAATCTGCTCTAACTTAGTCTTAAGCCATCTATGGGGTATGCCACATATGCTCTGAGACAATGGGAGAGTTGAACTGCCAACTGCCTCACACTGACAATAGGAGCTTATGACAATTTGAATCTGGCAGCTGATTCTAATTAGGACAGACTTATAGCCCACCCTTCAACTATTCAAGCAGGCAGCACTGCTGGCTATGGTCTCTTTCCCACTTTCACTCCAGGAGTACTGGGACAGAGACAGTAGCCATCTACAGGTGTAGAGAGAAGGCATGGGATCAAACAGGCATCGCTCTTTGTGCGCTCAAGCAAGCCTAAGTATAATCTGTTTAATAACATCTGCATCTGGTTTTGGTTATTCTCAAACTTCTGACTCAAAAACACCAAAAGAACATTTTCCTAGCTTGATCAATTCTCAGATCTTTGTTTACTGGCTTCTTTTATCCTTTAAAATGAAAATAAAAAGAAAGATACCCACTAAAAATGAAAAACAATTTATTAAGCTGAAATTTTTGTTTTCTGAAATTAAATCACCTAGCAGACCTCCTTTATCCTTTAAAATATGTGTGATTTACTAATATTTTCATTTGTTTAAAACAAGAACAATTCTTACTAATTTATCTATCAAGTGGTAACTATATATATTTGCCTAATTATCACAACTATAAACAGTAATACAACAGACATCTATAAGATCACCTTGAAAAAGAAATGAACAAAAATAAAACCCAGCATAAAATGAAAGCCCCAACAAAAGACGACAACAACAAAAGAATGTGAAATAACTAGCAAGAACGTAGGTAAAGGTATAATACTTAGAGCATGAAGAACTCACTATAAATTGTTCTTTAGTAATGAATGAATGAATATAAGACCTAGAATACAGTATAATAGGGAGTAACTATACAGTAAAGACCATGCTAAAATATTCATAAATTATATGAAATTCTAAAGCATTTTGTCAAATTCTTTCTGATCTTAATTTTGTTCAAACCTAGATTCAATAGAAAACCTGTTCTTTAACATAAACCAGTAATTTACAAAGGAGTTATAAATCAATCAAAATTAAATTCTAATATTCTTTTAAATAGTGTGAGATGAAGAGTTTGCCTTTTCAGCTTTGAATATAGGGCTGCTTGAGCCTCATATAAATGGTTTTAATTCTAATTTGAAACATAAAAGCAAGGCTGGGGTGTAATGTTTGCAATGCATGGAGCCATTCAAAGTTTTAAAGAAAGCCTGTTCAAGGAACAGTGAGTGCAAAAAATACCAAGCCTGTATTGTTATTTAGAATTTCATGTGTACTCAGGAATTCCTTCTGTTTTTTTGTCTTCGTTTTCTGACTTATTAAAATTGAGATTCAGGTATAAAATCTCCATTCCTTATTGGAAAACCAAAATGTGAATAACAGAATCTGGCAAGTTATTATTTTTTTTTCAATGTCACGCTAATTAAACAGGCTTTCTAAGGGTGGAGATTTTGCAAATGCTTATGTTTGAGCGATGCAGATTTTACAAGCCTATAGAAGTCAGATGCCATAAAACAAAACTCATTAGCAGAACTTGGTGAGATTTCCAAGTAATCCTCACTGATCAGTGCTGTGGATAGGAGCTAGTAGGCCCCATCCCAACACAGCAAATATTTGAAAATTTTTGAAAATCAGAAATGTTTCACCCTCTTCATAAAATAAAATATTTTATGTTTAACTTGATTGCAGCTTTGAAAGGCCACAGGAATTTTTAGTTTGTGTTCCAGTTAAATTGTGTGTCTTGCTCAAAACTGTATTATGCTCAGAGAAAATTGGTATTGACAGAAAACATGAGGTGCACTCTTTTTTTAAGGAATTGGTGGTATGATAAACAAACTAGGTAGTGTGCAGACAAGAGAGGAAGAATGATAGGAAAAGCAGCTCCTCTTGGAAGACAGAATGAGAAGACTGAGGGCATGTAAAGGTATCTGCTGGAGAGCATGGAGCCAACTCAAGTTAAGGGTTTGTGCCAGGGTATACACAATGAGTATTCAGGTCTTGTAATATTCTGATGAATTTCTATTGAAAACTATGCTTAAAGATAAAATTACAACTGCATTAAGACAAACATCGAGGGAAGCTTACATATTAAAGAAAAACTTGTATTTGCCTTACTAATATGACACAGTTCCTGGGAAACAGGCTTTTTGAGAAGAAAGAAATCATTTCAAATATATCTTACTTATGTGAATGTATCTTACTTATGTGACGGGGATTTTGTGTGGACTGTTTATATTACCAAACTGTATTAAAAATTAAGAACTACCCAAAGCAGATGCAGACTAGCAGCAAGCCAGTGGCAAATACAGACTCATCAGACACTGGTGTACCACAGGCATAATCACCTTAGTGTATGAATCTGTGTAAACTCTCTGCAGAAAAAAAATGGTCATGGAGCTGCTAAGCTATGTTGTGTGTGACCTCTCTACAGGAAAAAAAAGAACAAGGTTCTGGAGATGCTAAGATAGGTTGTGTAGTTCTGGAAGCAGACTACACTAAGGGGGCAACAACACAGCAGCTGGACTCCTATGACTACATTTACATAGCTAAATAAACAGGGAGTGGAGGAAAACTGAGCACAGCAGGCATAATTTAGACGATGCAACAAGCACCCTCTGAAGGAATCCTTGGGCCCAGTTCAGGGGCCGTTATATGCCAAGCACCATTACAAATATGGTATAGATGAGATGGATTTGGGTCCTCCCACATATCTCCAGTGCAATCCTTCAGTTCAAAACTATTCAAAAAAGGCCTCCAAAACCAGTTTGATGGGCTTCACATGGCTACAGCATTATTTCAGAAACTTTGAACTGAAGATAAATAAATAAATACACTTACATACAAGTAACATTTGTGTCTTTTGACCACAGGAGCAACATAGAGGGACAATAAAGAGCCACCAATATGAGTGTGTTTACTGTACTTTTAGACAGAGCTACTGTTTTAATGAAGTATGAATATATCTATACAGTTATGACAGGGCAGAATGTCCAGTGTATATTGTCCAATTAGTGCACATTTCTGCTGCCAGAATGGAGTATTGTAATATGAAATGAAATTACCTGAGTTACATACCCACCTGTCCCCTGTTACCTCTGCCCACTTACCCTTCTCCCCTCCAAAGGCACTTTCTATAAGTATCTGCTTCATGTTTATGTTTTTCATTTTTGGTGTTCTCCAACTAAGAAACTGAAAAACTTAACATATGTACCATTTTTATTTCATATAAAATATGGGAGTGACTTTACTGGGAGAGTGAACTCACCACAGTATAATAAATTTGATTGCATGACTCTGCTAATATTTCCAGCATAACCCATAATATTCTATTATTTCAGTCTTTGGTGGCTACTGAGCAAAGGTTGTTAATAACACCAAGCATGCAAAAGATTTGATAGCCAGAAATAACAGCCAATAGCATTAAACCTCAGCATCATTTACTAGGAGTTCTTATTTGATCATTGTTTTCCCATACCTTCTCTGTATAACTTTCTGTTCACATTTTATCTACTATCAATGATAAATGATATAATCCAATATAAAATAAGTGGGTCCTTCAAAGTAATGTTTTCTTGCTACCACTTTTCTAAGGGTCAGCTGATGATTTCTGCAAAACGTCTACCAGAAATACAGCAGTAACAAAGTTAGCAATCAGACAAAATTGAGTAAGTCTCAATAGCGAACAAGTCTTCCACTCTTGAGTAGTGAGGTAAGCAAACAGTCATTAAGAAAAAGAACTTTGGCAGAATTTGGAAAAAAGTAATATATCTTTTTGGGGAGGAGCTCTCAGACAGCAGAGAGCTCCCACTTTCCAGATCACCTCAGCAGCAAGGCCAGATTGGTTCTCTTCCTCATGTTGTCATAGATATCAAAGAGAGATCACTATACACGACTCATATCCTGGATGTGTCAGGTCTCAAAGGCTCTGTTTATACAGAGAAGTAAAGCGGGGGGAGGGGGAGAGGGGAAGACTGAAGCAGTACATTTACCACATATCTTATACCAGCATACCTTAAGAGAATCAGAAAAAGTCTTTAAATCCACAGTTTAAAGATAAAAGAAACAGAAAGATAGGCTATTAATTTGCAATGTGATAAGAATAGTATCCATACGCTTTTCATTTCATTTCAGAAACAATGCAATGTTTCATCATAGAATTGGGAAAAAAAAAATGTCAGTACTCTGATCCCCACCTCTTTCCCCATCTCCCTCCAGAAGAAAAATGGGAGAGCTATTTCTCTTTTCCCTGTGTTACAGAATTGTGGTCCATAATTTGTAATATTCTACAGCTACCCCAGAACATCCCAGGAAAGGACTAGAAGCATGAAGAAGTCATGTATTCTTCCTTCTTCCATTCTCTAATGATCTCAATGGTATCAGTATGGAATATTTGTTGAGCACTGAAATAATGCACTTGCCACAGTCTGCCTGACAGTTTGTGCTTCTCTAGCACCTCAGGGTCCCACCATGGCACCATGCAGGCATAAAGCAAAGAACAGTCCCTTCTCTGTACACCTTAGCACTGTGAAATGAGGTTGGAACTCATAGGGAAACAATCATACACTGCACTTCAGGGTATGACATATGACATGTTTTTATATCTCAGTTTTCAGATGCTAAAGCTGAAATGCTTTTTAAGGGTCCTGTCTCAGAAAAATGGAGACCCATTATCTAGAACATGGAATTGTCACACAAGGCTACTTCACATAATGTATTTCCTATAAGCCTACCAACATGGAAGCACTCATCAGTGAGTCTTGAATTAAAATGCTTTAAAAGAATTTACAAAATAATGCAATGTGATTAAAAAAAAGTGTAACTCCATCCCAATAATTTCCCATGTTGAAAAAATATATATTTATATAGTTACTGTAGTTACTGGAAATTTCATATAGCTAACTGATATTTGCTTCCATTTATTGATGATTAATACTTCAGTGAGTGACAGCATCCAGTGAATATGAAAATCAGCCTAAATACACAGCAAAAACTTCAATCTTCATATGATGTCCTTAAAATACATGAAATTGAATTGGTGTAAATTATTTCCAGGATGTGTGAAATTAACCCATAGTATGAGTCTTAAAATGTTGGGTCTACAAGGGACCTTATTCTCAAAAATGTTGCGGACGATCCTAAATAAAAACAGCAGAAATATCAGCACTGCTATTGTTTTGGAACTAGTCTGCTTTTGTTTGCATACTTCAGCGCTGGTGATATTAAACTACACTGAAATTGCTAGAAGAGCTTTTGGATACACAGCTCATGTTTAGGCTTAGACACTGAATGGCAGATGTTATTTGACTAATGTATGTGTTTTCTTGCAATAGTAGTTTGGACTAATTGCACTAGCTATTTTAAAATGCAGTCAAAATAATACAGCTTTAGTTTCTACTTCTTTCCCTCTTCAGGAAGACAGGGGAGAAGTGCTAACAGGGAGTAGCAACACTTACATTTCTTTGTTTCCAAGAGAAATTGTGTAGCCTTTGAAAAGCAAGAAAGCAAGAAGACATTCTTTCAAGACTCTGCTTTGTTCTCCTTCCATGATCTCTTTCTTCATGTACAAAGGAGGTGACAGGCTGCCTTAGCATAAGCATAGTGAAGAATAAGGTGAGGAGCTTTCTGTTGGTGTGCTGCTGTGTGGTCTTTGAGTGGAGCACCAGAATCAGGGCTCACATTCTACACCACCCACAGTGACATTCTCCTCTATAAATGTGCACAAGTGGAGCAATAACTCCCAGCTAAAGAAGGCAAATTTGTAGTTATTGATGTTTTCTTTATTTCATGTGCCTACCTCTGAGAAAATGTATTTCTTCTTGTTGTATCCTTATTTTTTTTCTTTTTCTTTTTCTGAGAATGATTAAGAGAAAACTAGAAGTGGAGATAAACTGAAATAATCAATCCGATTAATGCTTTGGTGTAGAAAGGGCACAAGCACAGTATTAAACATTTCTGCGTTACAGTGACAACATTTTTGAGTTATTAGAGTTTATCAACTTAACCCATGCATGCCCCGGGTGAAAACAGGACTTCCGAAAACTGTTTAGCTGAGGCATGTATTAATGTATTTTACCCATTAATGAGTCAGATTAAGAGTAATCACACTTGATGGTTACAGCAACTTGGATCTTATCTTAACAAGGTAATTCAAGGTATTATGAATACCTTGCACTATCCTACATGCCAATATACAGATAGTCTGGAAGGATACCAAGCTGATGACCTGCTCAGCTTTGAGACTGGTTGCGGTTTAAATTTAAATCCTGAAACTAGTTGAGTCTCAGGAATTCACAAGATCTTGCCTGTCAGAAGTTGCCTTTCTCACCTGATCTGTGGTGTTACAAATAGCTTCATTTAGGCAGTGTTAGGTCAGTATGACCCAACTCCTTTGTTGTCAGGTAACATAAGATGATTAAAGCTAAAAGAATTGAGTTAAAGTCTCTGTCTGTAACTCTTAAACTAGTATTGCAACAGTGTCTTCTGCCTAGGCTGCTTTGAGGACCACAATAGTATATCAACATAAGAAATAAATTCTAGCTCTCTTCTTACTACAGGCAGAGAGATGGATCTCTGCAACACAAGCAGGAATCCAGATCCCTTATGCTACTTTTGTTACTATCTGATAGTAATGATATCTGATATCCAAGTTTCAGGTCATGATTAACTTAATCGGTAAAAATGAACACATTAGTACAAGCATATTGCCCAGCTAAGTACCTCACAGTATTTAGTATCCATTAACAGCAGGAGAAATGAACAGGCAACATGTTACTTCTTTTACAGATGAAACAATACAGTGCTACCTCAGAAACAGTAGTGACAAAAATACTCATAAAGAATATGAGGTTATAAGGTAGGGTACTGTGACAAGCTATTATACATATGTACAATCTTTATTTGTTTATTTTTATATAAGAAACTTTTCAAGTAATTGCTAAGTGTTGACCAAAAAAGACTTACTATCTCTTAGATTATCCTATGCATGCCAAAGTGGTAATATCCATATGCTTTTAATCTTGAAGATGGAAAACAGAAATGTTATTAAGTGCTTCTAAAGATCACAAATGTTTATCAAACAATGCAAAGTAAGTTTTTGCATTAATAATGTTACTATTTAAGTGGCGTTGAATGAAAATAGCCCTGTAGGTGTAATAAAGACCTCGATGTGCTGTGTACAAATTACTATAGCTGTAAATAGATGGTGGAGCAAATAGAGAAGAATTATTCCTTTAATTGTGTGCCCCTGATCCCCAGAGATTTAAGAAACATAATTGTTCTGCACGGTCTGTAAGATAAATGTAGATGTATTAATGTATTATTCTCATTTAGTTTTTCTACTATTTTTGTATTACTGTAATTCATCAAAACACATTTTTCTCCTGAAAGCTAATAGCTTAGTACAGGTAGGGAATTTAATATGAGGTGTTTTATTTATTTATTTATTTATTTTCACCTGGAAACTGTATGTTAGCAAGAAAAAGACCAACATAAGCCTGAACTTATCTGCAGAAACACAAAGAACAAAATAGGGAAGGTATTAGGATATTTTCAAAATTAAATTTTGCATTCTCTCTATATTAACTAGCATCTGAATAAGTGGAAAGAGATTCCAGAGATGCTCCTGATGAAATTCAAAGAGAAAAGTAAAATAAATAGTATGAAGATCTGGAAGGAGAAAAGAGTGAAATAGGATACCATCTTAGTGACCGAGACAAGTCACTAAAGGCAATTTTATTTTTTTTAATTATTATTTTTGTGGCCAAATAAACTTAACTGCAATCTTTCACACATTATGAGGTATAGACGTTGATATTATCAGACAGACATTATCCTGATTGGGTAGTACAATCAAGCAGTCAGAGAGCTAACTGACATTATTTATGTCTGCAATTACTTAGAACAAAATTGTGCCTACTGTTGTTGGTGAGGACAAAAGGAAAGACAGGTTTAGAAGTCAAGCTCCAATTGCCAGATTTCCTCTTGAAATCAGTGAAGCTTGACCTAAGTGCTAAGTGCTAAGTCAGATTTTGGTTTGAAGTTAAACTAAAATTTTGTTGAGCTGAATTGGATGATGAGTCTTAAGAGAACTGAGTCCTTGTGAAGATTAAATATATGAACTTTGAAAGAATCTTGCAAATTTTATGCCTTCCTCAACTGGAGCCATGCTTAGATATTTTAACAACAGTTTTAGAATGTATTTTTTATATATATCAATAACCAAAAGGACTAGAGATTGACTTCTCATATCTGAAAGGGAGGTAGTTTGCATTCACTGCAACACCAAAATGTAAAGTATCAGATTAAAGGTGAGAATATAAATATCTTAATCCCTATTCTCAAATATTTCTGCTACAAAATATCACTGAATGTCTAAAAAGGATGCATCTAAAGCTAAATCCCAGATTTACAGATTTCAGTCTTGGATGGTGCTGTGAGCACCATGGCATAATCCTTTTTAGGGACATGAGGCACACATGCAAATAAATACTTAAGTAACAAACAGGATCATTCCCATCCCCTCACCCAGTGACCAAAATTACAGGTTTCAGGACCTGAAATTTCATTAATTTTGTTCTCTTTCTCTTTGTGGTTGAAATACACAATGAAAATTTTTTTGTTTGATTTTGCTTTTTGGATCAGAGCCTCATAATTAGCCAAATACTCATACGGAAATGTGAAGGTTTGATCATGTAATTGTTTTAGGACTCACTAAAATTTCCCATTTGTTAAAAAGATTAGTATTATTGACAACTCAGGAATATGTTGCATGTATCTATTTTCAAGTACAAGGAAAGCCATTGCTTGATTAAAAAGAATTAAGATGTATGGGTGAGATTAGAGTTCACAAGGCTTTTCTGCTAAAGGGAGTTGACTAAGACATACAGTAAAACCTCACAGCACTCTACATTTATACTAAAAAATGAAATTCTGCTATATTACAAGTGAAATAAATCTATCTTTTTCCCCCCACATTTTTGCTAGCTCCATATTTAAATACATTTATTCCTTTCTGCTTTGTGGGAGAATACATCTGCACTGGAAGAGCTCATATGCTCCAGATATAAAATGCATTTTATGGAAAACATAATTACAGTTGGCACTCGCTAACCAGTTCTGTGTTCTGCTGTTCTAGTCCACAGTGAGCAATGACCCAAACACTCCAAAAAGAATGTCATTTTCTTTGCTGGGGAGGTAAATCACAATCCAACATGAACAGGGTCTATTAAGCAAGCAGACTAGTTTCTTTTACAGTTCTTTAGTTTTAAGAAGCCTTTGGGATTGCCAGGGCTGTTGAGGGAAATAGGATTTATTTTATTATTTTTTTTTAAAGGAATCTGTGGCCTCACAAAGTCTGAATCAGACACAAAAACTTGCTGCTGTGGAAGCTTCCTTTATTAACTACCTCTGTCTCTCTCAATCAGTATGCTCTACTTAGCTTCTTAATTTTTGAAGTATCTGAATGGATTGCTGATTAGTGCAGCATGACTTTTATCTCTCATTTCAATGCTATGTCTAGCTTTGGCATTGTTCACAACCCCTCTTGCAATCCACACCCCCTCAAAAAATGTTCTGACTGAAGCCATAAGGCAGCAATCTCATTTTCAGGCAAGTTTCAGTATCTCCGTATGGTTCCTGGAGAACTTCAAATTTCCTGCCAGGTCTAAGTCTGGATGGGACCGTGAGAGTAGGTGTACAGGACTTCTCAGCCAATCCTTCCTGCAGAAAAGCTGAGTTAGTCAGAGGTGTAAAGGAAACTTGCGTGGTGGGGATAGCTGAGGGAACAAGGCTGTGTACTGAGATTGGGTGTGCTATTGAAAACCCATCAAAGCAAGCTGAGAGATTATTTTTATATACATTGTTCAAAGCCCGAAAAAATGCTTAATCAGCATATATGAGCATAGTTCAGAGTTGTCACAAATCTGCTTATATCCACTTCAGAAATTTTCAGCTCTTTTTCACAACGAACACTGGCTAAATTTGGAGATTGTTTCCTTGGTAGCTTAGTTTGGTGTCTGTTGATTGATTTCAGGAAGTTCACAGTTCCAAGAAAGAGAAGAAAAAGGAAATGAGAAAGAGAAGTAAAGAAGCAAGACAAATATTAAATTAAGGACTGAATCGTGGTAACACAATACAGCTCTTCTACCCTTTGTGGGGACTGATGTAGGAGAGACACAATCTTGACTTTGAATTCCCCAAGGGGACCATGTGCCCCTTCTCTTGTGAGAAGCCCTTTTAGACTACTATCCATAGTATTTCCTCTCAGGTCTTCTCTTGCCAGTTGAGAGTGTTTGTAATCCAGGAATTGTTTACTTTGACAACATAAGATTTACATTTCACATGCATTGTGGGAAGCACTTATTACATCGACCGTCATTTTAAATTAAGTTCATGTTGAGACCAGTTTGCGTTTATAATTTCTGTTAGATTCCTTCCTTATCTGTCACACTATTTCTTATTTATTAAAAAACAAAACAAAACAAAAAAACTTTTTGAGCAGAACTCAAACAGGAATATTACCTTTGCTTACTAAGTGATCCAAAGAAGAGCTCTAACAGAGCAAAAACTTGCTAGCAGTTTGCTATCCCTTTCATTCTCATAATATTGGCTTGAAAAATCTTTGAGAGCCAAGGGATTTTAAAAGTGTCAGCTTATGGAAAGCAAGAAGTAATCACTTCTTATGCATGTCTTTTCATAACCCAAGCCATTTAATTTACATATTCACTTAGAGCTCAGCTGGGTCATAAATTATTTTTACATGTGGGGTACTTTATTCAATTGGTTAAACATTCATTAATTTGCATATTTTATCACTTTTATATTTATGGCACCATTAAAATCACAGGGAATTTATAAATCATCAAAATACCTGCATTAAGAACCAAACCGGGTAAAAGTTTTTAAAATAAAAAATGTTTTGCAGGGATATGCTTTATCACTTTTCTATATTCCCAAATAAACATGAAACAAGGCTTTACTACTTCATATCCAATTAAGAAAGTAATCTTCTGAGTTCAAACAGATCGTCACACCACTTCCATTTCTGATATGTGAAGTGGCCCTTCCCTCAGGCATGTAAGTCTGGCCCTCTCTATTTCCAGCTCTACAAGAGGAGCTTATACCCTCTCCAAGGTTTTTAGAACTCAAATGTTAGAAAATCACCACAAAAACCAACCAACCAACAACAAAACCACACCACAACCTTGGACTTCCTTCTCACGGCCCATTGTAGCTTTGAAGAAAATTCCATTAGTTCTTATTTACAGGAAGTAATTTAGTTGTCTTACAGACACTCGCATAATTTCAAATGTATAAATTATGTAAAAGTGCCTTTACATAGAAATATTCATATTTTCACTGTAATAAATATCAAAAAGGTATGGAAACACATAAACAGGATTATCACAGCAAGTAGCATATTGCGTTCAATATATCTGGAACCTTTGCCAAGTTTAAGCTCTCTGGAAAGAAAGAACTCTCCTCTCCTCTGACATTGTCTGATGCTAAGAGCACTTTTAAACTCTGAGCCCTGTTTTTTTCCTAGAAAGTAAATGATAAATGAATATAGAGAATTGTCAGATTATAAGGAGGGGATTTACAGAGTTCACATATTTACTATTTATGTAGCATTTTGTACATGGAATGGAAATATTTGTAGATTTTTTTTTTCTTTTTTGAGAGGAAAGAAAAGCGAGAACAACACTGTAAAGACATGATAACTACCAGTAAGTTTCAGAAGTCAATGAAAAGAGAATGGCATAATCTTTCACAGCACCTTTAAGCCTACAGCATGTAAAACCAATCTATCTGGAATAAATAAATAAGTAAATAAGTAAGTAAACCATTAAATCATCTGTTTTTCTTTTAACAGTATTGACACTTCCTCATGCAACACGCCCCTCTCCCCCCCCCCTTAATGTTTTTACTTCATAACTCAAATAGTAAAATTTCTATTGCCTGAGACAGTAGTGACAAAACTGTAATTCTAAAACAGCTCAGGAGGACTTACTATACCTCACAGGAGCAGCATGAGGCCTGGGACAGGATGCGACTACTGTACAGTCGAGACACTTGACTATGAGCTGTTAAGGACTAGTGATGTAAATCCTTGGGGATTCAACTTCATCCATTTCCATCCCACAGAATCTGGAAACCTCTAAAGAACAGGTAAAGAACTCCCTTCTATGATTTACTTAGAGTGCTTCCCATCAGCTCAGCTCTCAGAAATATGAGCTATGATACCAATGACTCTTGACCATGCAAAGATTTTAATATGTTCTTTGTGGATGGGGAAGTTGAGAAAGACATGGTTTAAAATATTCCTTCTTCATTCAGCCAATCATAAATACCCTTTGCACAGAGGACTTGAAAGAGAGTCAGCAGAACCAGAATCCGCATATTTCAGTATCTTCTATGAAAACCACTGAGACACTACTTGTACAAAGTATCTCACAAAGCTGACCAATATTCATTTCAATTCTTCCAAAAATCATCTAGAAGGGATCTATTGAGTTGTCCAGTAAATTGACTAAACACATCTGTCTTCTCACTTTCAAGAAATTCAGCTCTGAAACGATGTCTTGGCCAGAAAACATTTACCATATATTGCTTTTTCATGTAAACATATAATAAGAAGATAATACAAGGTGGAAGGGACCTTTGGAGGTCATCAATGCCCTGCTCACAGAAACAAGATCTCTCAGCTCAAGCCAGGCTTTATGCTTTCAGGTTTTGGGACTGCACAACCTGAGATTAGGTGTGCAGATTAATACAAACTGCTTCACTACTTGTCTGGCCTCATTAAAAAGTTTCTCTTATTTTCAGTCTGAATGTCTCTTCAACATATGCATGTGTTCTTGCACCACTGTGAAGAGCCTGACTCTATCCTCTTGATATTCTCCTTATAGGCACTAGGTGCCCTTCAAAGCCATCCCTTCCCCACTCTGACCAAGGTCAGTTCTCTAAGTCTCTCTTTACAGAGCAAAGGCATGTCTGTCGATAGCCATTCATGGTAGTCCACCTGTTATCAACCTCCAGGTAGACTGTGGTCCATTAACCATTATGCTGTGAGCCCAACCATCCAACTATTCAATCCATCTAGCTGTCCATCCATACAGAACATAATTCACTAATTTGGATACAAGATTATTCTGGAGAGCATTAAATTTTTTCTAATGCTGAGGTGAATGAAAACTAGTGCCCTTCCCTTGCTTATCTGTACAGTTGTTTTATCATACATAGAAGGTAATCAGGCTTGTCAGGCATGATACACTCTTTGTAAAATCATGCTGTCTGTTTCCAGTCATTTTTTCCTTCTACACACATCCAATAAACGTGTTCCAAGACAATTCAGTCTTTGGTTTTCCCAAGAACAAACATCAGGCCGATCAACCTTCAGTTTCCCAGGCTGACCTGTTAGCATCTTTCTAAAACAAGTAGAATATTTACTTTTCTCCAGTCATTCGGTACTTACCCCAGTTTCCACAATTCCCTTCAATACATGTGAAGGGGATAAATCAAATATCTCTATAAACTATCTTGGTAATCAGAGTATCAAATGACCAAAAGTGTAGCATGAAAGAATCAATAAAGGTGGTTCAGTGAATCGGTAAAATGCTAAAATTCACCCCATCAAGTTAGGAGAACTTGCATTTCTCATTGAAACACTTGGAAGGAAAAAAAAACATCTGCTCTACACCCAAATATGTCCATCAGAGAATATGACTTCAAGGTTGCTCCAGGGTTGGCCCAAACAGATCTAAACAGCCCATTTGGTCAGACAACAAAAACACTTTGCATTAGGAAAGTTTAAAGCTAATTTGCATTAGATTTTTTTTTTTCCGCTGCATTGTTCAATAGAAATTTAGATTACTCATGCTTTCTAGTTTCCTTAAAATTGGTCTCTCTCAGTGGGCCACTTTCTTGATGGCCTGCTGTTACCTGCCTTATTGATTGTACCTCAATAGTCCATGCAAATCTACAGGGAAAAAAAAGAAAAGAAAAAAAAAAGTCAAATTAAGCAGCTCAGAAACGTGGTAAAGTGAGATGTATGCAGCACTTTTATTTGACAGGTTACCTAACATATTTCGATCTGAGAAATGAAAAATTATTTCCCATTTAAATAAATAAATAAATAAATAAAAGGATATAATTAGTGAAAAAAATAAATCCACATAATAAATAAAATACCAAAAAGTTCAAGTTTTCAATGAAAAAAAAAATCAGTAGAGACATTTGCCAAGGTGTACTAGTACTTTTATTTACATTATAAATGAAAAGTTTAATACTTTGATTACAATACTAGAAAACTATTTTGGAAAAAACATCAGGGTCTCCAAACTAAATTCATATAATTTAACCTTCCTGCCTTTTTGATATACCTTGCCACCCTTTCTTTTGCCAATCTGGTGCCACTTGGAATGTATAACATACTGCTATTTTAATGGGCTCTTCTCAGAATATAATGTTTCCATTGGAATAGCTAACACTTACAGGTAAGTCTTGAGTCAGCAATGTAATCACTTCTGAATATAAAAGAGACAAAAGAGGTTTAATGTAAGTTGGGAAATACTAATCAAGTCCTGTGAATGAAGTATTAAACACCACCATACTTTTAGACATATCAATACGACGTATGGAATCATATGGAGTGGTAATCACCACTCCTGCGGGTGGTGAAGGAGAAAGGGAGAGTGATCAAGGAGGATAAGGGGGTGGTGAAGAAGAAAGGGAGAGTGATCGAGTAAGGAAAAATATCTTCCCCTTTCCCCTCCACAGATTGACTCCCTGATGAAAAAAGGCAACAGGTGTAATTGCTAATAGTTTCTGAGATACAATTTCCAAAGTATAGAGTCGACGATGTTACTGAGTACAAATACCAAGTTAGAGTTATGACCAGATATCTCAAAATCTCATAAGCCACTGTTCCAACACACAGTACCATAATGATCTTAAACCAGGGCCCGGAGAGGATAAACAACATGACAGAGAGCACATACGGAAAATAATGCGCTATAATACTCAATTTTGGAAAACAGGCGTAGCAGACTTGAGATTAAAGCAATCAGCAGTATGACAAGTAACTGTTAAGCAGGTCTAATACTTACACCAATTTTAGTTTAACACACTCTGGTTTAGTTTAACACACAGATCTGCTGTTATCTCAACCTTTCATGCCCCACGTTGGGCGCCAAAAAGACTGTCGTGGTTTAACCCGGCCGGCAGCTAAACACCACACAGCCGTTCACTCACCCTTCCCCCACCCTCTCTGGGACGGGGGAGAGAAAAGGAAAGTGAAGCCCATGAGTTGAGATAAAGACAGTTTAATAAGACAGGAAAATAATAATAACAATAATAATAATAGTACAACGATGATAGTACTACTAATAATAATGTGTACAAACAAGTGATGCACAATGCAATTGCTCACCACCTGCTGACTGATGCCCAGCCTAACCCCGAGCAGTCCTGCTTCCCCCCCTCCCCCCCCGGCTAGCCACCCCTATATATTGTTTAGCATGACGTCAGATGGTATGGAATACCCCTTTGGCTAGTTTGGGTCACCTGTCCTGGGTCTGTCCCCTCCCAGCTCTTGCTGCACCCCCAGCCTGCCCGTTGGCAGGACAAAACAAGAAGCTGAGATGTCCTTGGTTTAGTATAAGCACTGCTCTGCAACAATTAAAACATCGGGGTGTTATCAGCACTCTACTCATCCTAAGCCAAAACATAGCATTCCACCAGCTACTAGGAAGAAAATTAACTCTGTTCTAACTGAAACCAGGACACTGGTTTACAGGACTCAAGAAACGACTGCATGGCTTTGTAGGAGGTTTGGTTATGCAAGATTTGGAGGAGAAAATCTATTTTTTGAAACTAACGTATACAAGACAACATTAGGGAAAAAAAAAAAAAAGAATAATTTTTCTTTGCCGGAGTGGATCTCAAGTCAAATGTGTACTGAGAAAAATACAATCAATAAGCAGATCTTGATGAAAACAAAAAATAATGCACTATTTGCTCAATTTGCTTCAGATTTGTTGCTAACTCTTTTTTTTTTTTTTTTTTTTTTTTTTTTCCTGAAGGGAAAACACATGTCCTTAGGAGGGAGGGGAGAATTCAAATTTTTTGCTGATGTTGTTGTTCTGATAAGAAAAATGAAAACTGAGACACTGTGTTCCTAAGTTCTGGAAATGTCATGTGGACTTGAAATACATGCTTTGCATTTGTAAGTGCTGTCACATGGACAGTAACTCTCATCTAAACACCACTGAAACTAAATAGCTCTTGTCACCAAAGACAGCTGTTTCAGGAGAAAATGTAATCTGACACAAGCTATTGGAATCTGAACACCTAGAGGATTTGAGCAAGCTCAGTTTTCTTGTGGCTGTTCACAACTGGTGTTCCCCAGGGTTCAGTACTGGGATCAGTTTTGTTTAATATCTTTTTCAATGATACTGATAAGGGGATTGAGTGCACCCTCATTAAGTCTGCTGACAACACAAAGTTAGGTGGGACTGTTGATCTGCTTGAGGGTAGGAAGGATCTGCAAAGGGATCTGGTTAGGCTAGGTGACTGGGCCATGTCCAAACACATGACATTCAGCAAGGCTACGTGTCAGGTGGTGCATTCGGGTCATAACCCCATACAGGCTTGGGGAAGAGTGGTTAGAAAGCTGCCCAGCAGAAAAGGACCTGGGGATATTAGATGCTAGCCAGGTGAACATGAGCCAAAAGTGTGCCCAGGTCAATGTCATCCTGGACTGCATCAGAAACAGGGTGGCTAGTAGGACTAGGGAAATGATTGCCCCTCTGTACTTCACTCTGATGAGACCACATCTTGAGTACTGTGTTCAGTTTTCTCTCCCTCAGTACAAGAAGGATATTGAGTTGCTCAAGCGTGTGCAGAGAAGACTAGCAAAGTTGG
This sequence comes from Anas platyrhynchos, assembly GCF_047663525.1. Taxonomy (NCBI): domain Eukaryota; kingdom Metazoa; phylum Chordata; class Aves; order Anseriformes; family Anatidae; genus Anas; species Anas platyrhynchos. The sequence continues at coordinate 87,227,165 of NC_092589.1, forward strand.
TGAAGGGACTAGAAAACAAGACATACAAGTAGCTTCTGAGGGAACTGGAGCTGTTTAGTCTGGAGAAAAGGAGGCTCGGAGAAGATCTCAATGCCCTTTACATCTACCTTACAGGAGGTTGCAGGGAGGAGGGTGCAGGTCTCTTTCTCAGGTGACAACTGATAGGAGATGAAACAATGGCCTCAAGCTGCACCAGGGGAGGTTTAGATTGGATATCTGGAAGAACTGGTTCACAGAGAAGGTGGTCAACCATTGGAACAGACTGTCCAGGGAAGTGGCGGAGTCCCCATTGCTGGAAGTATTTAAGAGATGTGTGAAATGGTTTAGCAGTGAACTTTTAATGTTAGCTGGATGGTCGGACTTGATGATTTTAAAGGTCTTTTCCAATCTAAATTGTTCTAAGATTTTCCAATATCTTTTTGTCCAATTCTCCAATATCTTTCAGTGACATATAAAGTCTTAAAAGGTTCAAGGACTGACTGACACATCAAATGGGAGTAAGGTTTTGGAGTCATCAGGTACATTTCAACACAAGTTTATCTTGAAATAGACAGAAAGCAGTTTTTGTTTGTTTGTTTGGTTGGTTGGTTTCCCTTCCACTTTCTAGCAATTACCATTCTTAACAGCTGTGTTGTTAAAACTTCCAGCTGCTAAATAAAATTAAGTTCCTGGCAGTCACTTTGATAGCATGATAGCAAGACATCACCAAGAATCTTACAGTGTTGCAACCAACTGCATGGTATTTCAAGGTCTCCACCTTTGAGATGAACCAGATTGTAGGTTAAAATACTTGCAAACAGTACAGAAGCTTATTAATGCCCGTAACTACAGAAATAGAAAGGAGCTTCAATTTTGTGTAGTCAGAAGTGAAATAACTGTGTACCTCTTTGTGATTTTACATCTACTGTTAAAAAATGAATAAACAAACAAACTGAACAACAAAAAAAAAAAAAATGGAAAGGAGAAACTACCTGGAAATAAATGATTTGGGCCAATAAATTATCAAATCATAAACAGAAAGCAGGAAGAAAGGAGGGAGAAGAAGCAGGGAAAACAGTCACTTTTGTTCTTCACAACAGATGCTTCTTCTAACAATGTCAATGTTTTGCTCTTCTATTTCTTTCATATAACCAACCAAATATTTGACAGTATTCTTCCTGCTAGATATTTCAAGGGACCCCATTACTCATCAGGTTTTTACTAGACAAGTGACTGGTCATTTTTACTGTTCATTTCTTCCCAGTTTCTACCTCAAACCACTACTGTTCCTTTCAACCATGCTTGAGAATTTAGGTCCTAACTATCTGTATGTGTAAGAATGGTCACAACATTTTAAGTAGTGTACCTGCTACAGAATGACTCCACAGAGACTTTCTGCCATGGCATACACAGGAAAGGAATAAAGCAAACAGACAACCCCCTACGTGAAAAATCTGACTTTGCATAGGTGAACCTAGCAATATTTTGTCCCCCTCTACCCTGCCCTTGTGAGGCATTGGAGCATTGCAGCATTGGAGCACTTGGAGCATTGCATCCACGTCTGGAGCCCCCAGCTCAAGAAGGATATGGATCTGTTAGGTCAGGTCCAGAGGAGGGTCACAAAGATATTAAAGGGGCTGGAGCATCTCTCCTGTGAAGAAAGGTTGAGAGAGCTGGGGATGTTCAGCCTGAAGAAGAGAAGGCTTCAGGGACACCTTGTTGCAACCTTTCAATACTTAAAGGGTGCTCATAAAAATATAGATAATATTTTTATTTTTATTTTTTTTTACTTAAGCAGATAATGATAGAACAAGGGGAAATGGTTTTAAACTAAAAGAGGGGAGCTTAATATTAGATATTAGGAGGATGTCCTTCCTGCAGAGGGTGGTGAGACACAGGAACAGGTTGGCCCATCCTTGGAGGTGTTCAGGACCAGGTTGTCCAGGGCCCTGTCCAACCTATCTAGTGGGTGGCATCTCTGCCCATGGCAGGGGAGATGGAACTAGATGTTATTTAAGGTCTCTTCCATCCCAAGCCATTCTAAAATTCCATGATTTTATGATTTTATAGGCAGAAATGTTATTAATTGCTCTTTTTAGTCAATAATTCAGGTTGACAGTCTTGAGCAGAGGCTACCAGCTAACAGGTCTGGTCAGCTGAAATGATATGCAAAATGCCATGCTGTATAAGGACTCAGTAACCCTTAAATACCTTCTGCAGTGGGTTTACATGGTAAGGTTTTGGTAGCAGGGGGCCATAGGGGTGGCTTCTGTGAGAAGGATCTAGAAGCTGCCCCATGTTTGGTAAGGTTCAGTCAGAGCCGAGCCAATAAGCGATGTTGTTTTGCACCTCTGTGAGAGCATATTTAAGACAGGGGAAAAAAACGCTGCGCCACACAGCAGCTGGAAGAGTGAGAGGAGTGAGGAACAGCCTTACAGGCACCAAGGTCAGTGAAGAAGGAGGAGGAGAGGTGCTCCAGGCGCCGGAGCAGAAGTCCCCTGCGGCCTGTGGTGAGGACCATGGTGAAGCAGGCTGTCCCCCTCCTTCTTCACTGACCTTGGTGCCTGCAAGGCTGTTCCTCACTCCTTTCACTCTCCCAGCTGCTGTGTGGTGCAGCGTTTTTTCCCCCTGTCTTAAATACGCTCTCACAGAGGCATGAAACAACATTGTTTATTGGCTTGGCTCTTGGGTCAGCAGTGGGGCCCTTACCAAACATGGGGCAGCTTCTAGATCCTTCTCACAGAAGCCACCCCTATGGCCCCCTGCTATCAAAACCTTGCCACGTAAACCCACTACATTCGACCCCTCACCTCTGTTAAAAGCATTTCTAAGAATAATCACAATATACTCTTACTTTACAATTATCACAATCTTCACAAACTTCACTTACATCAAAAGAATTCCCCACACCAAAATAAACATAATATCATCACAGCACTGACAAGGTGGACATTTTACACACACCACCCGTTGTCCCTTCACCACACTAACATGAAACATATTTTTCACAGTTACCACTTTCTTAAATTCTTCACAACATTTACTTTCATAACAATCATCCAGTCCATATATTGCCCATTACTTCTATCAACTATCATCCTTATCTCAAATTCCTCAAGCCCCACGTTGGACACCAAAAAAAAGACTGTGGTGGTTTGTTCAGGAGGAACAGCCCCCTCCCCCACGAACCCCCCCCCCCCTTTTATTGCTGAGTGTGACATCAGGTGTTACGGAATATCTTTTTGGTTGGTTTAGGTCAGCTGCCCTGGCGATGTCCCCTCCCCATCACTTGCCCACCCCCAGCCTGCTGGCTCTTGGGGGCTTGGAAGGACTCCTGATGCTGTGCCAGCACTATGCAGCAATAGACACAACACTGGAGTGATATCAGTGCTGTTCCAGCTACGAGTGCAGAGCATAGCACTGTGTGGGCTGCTGCAGGGAAAGGTGACTCCTGCCCAGACAGACCCAACACACCTTCATACACACCTTCACACATACCTTCCCCTCAATAGACTCTGAAGCAGTAACACATCCACAGTAAGCCTGGACATGTTTCCTATACACACTCTCTTAGTCTCTAGCAATGGAAAGCCCTTTGAGAATCTGTACCTTAATCAGCCCTAACCTCTTTGAGATATTTCCCTTATAGTGGTTTACTTTTGTTTAAAAAACAAGATTAAAATAATCCTTAAAAGGGTATGTTGTGGAGCAGCCGTTTTGAATGATTTTGTAATAATCTCGCAGAATCACTTAGAAATACCGGATAACTCACAATACAATGTCTTAACATTCAGCTTTTATTTTCATCACCTCAGTGTTCTTGATGGAATCTGAATACTTTTGGAAGTGCAGAATTTGTTTTCCATTCCTTCTGCTATGCTTCTAGCCGTGTTTGGTTTTGTTTTGCACTGTCAGCCTTAACATTGAAAAGGTAGCAGAAGACTGTCTTTGTCATGGTTTAGTAGCACTGACCTGAAGTTTGAAGTGTGGGCTAAAAATGAAATGTGGCTTACCACCAGATTGTATTGGAAAGTCCCTCTCTAAGCCTGCTTTGCTCTCTGATTTCTTCCAGTAGTTATGAGCCATTCTTCTATTTCCAAAACGTCAGTCCACATAAGAAAATTTTCAATATTCCCAGACAGAAAATATCACTCAAAGCTGGATTTCTCTGTAAAATTATGTAAACAAAAGGCTGTCGTAGCTGATGAAATTGAAAAGTCTATGAAGCTAAACATGTTTCAAGGCACATTTTCTGCCTTCTGGCTCTGATCCTAAGGAGTACAAGTACTATGTGCATATCTTTTAATAGTGTGTGCTAAAATTAGGTTATAGTAATAGTAGCAGGGAGAGGTGTGCTGGTGATAAGGTTAATTTGTTTTGAACACTGTGTTTCATTAAGATGTAAATATGTCAAGTGAAGGAAGAAATAGAAATAATCATCCCTGAAGAAAAGAAACTTTTCTCCCAGTCTCGCAGCCCTCAGGGAGCATCCATGTAGCCAAATTCCCTTCATATAGAAATAAATGCTCCTGTATGCAAGAAAAATTCAGCCATAGCTAAGAGGAAACCTTTAGAAAGATGAAGAATTAGCTACATTACATTAAAACAAAACAAAACAAAATAACAAAGTGTATGGATGTTTCCTTTAAAATTACTTTCCATAAATATACATGAGGAATAATGTATACCCCACCTTGAAACTCTACAGTTCAATTACTTAGTGCTAGTAACTGATTTGTTAAATGATCTTGGTCTTTATAGTGATCATTTCTTCTTACCTAGAATCTTAACAGGAGCACCTGGGGGCTCACAAATTTTTAGTGTCTTATGAAATAATCACTCATTTGGAAGGAGACTAATTAACACGTTGACCTCAAGACTGGTGTGGTGAAGGTTTATGGGAAAAGTCCAAACTTACTGGTTTATTTAGAAAATAAGAGGTAAACTTTGGGTTAGAAATGCTTAGAAACAGCAAATTTCAAATCCAAATATGAGCTGAGAAAAACTGCTTTGAATTTAACTAGATAATGTTAGTTCAGTCACCAAAGGGAAAAGGTAGATGTAAAATGCAGAGGTTGGCTTTGGGGGAAGAATAATAGCAGGGAAAGGTGAGAAAGAGATTATCTCCTATGGATAAAAGAGTGAGGCAGGTTATTTATCACCAGTGGTAAATGGAGGGGCTGTCAAGAGAAGACAGGAAGATTATAATGTGCTTTAAGACTAATACTCCTCTCCAGCCTGGGATTTTTAGTGTCTTGCACAGTTAAAGCTTTCCTATGCTTGCTTTTCTGGAGATGTTTTCTAGCTGTCCTCTGAGGATCAGGAAGTGGAGTGATTGTTTTATCATTAAAAACAAACAAACAGAAAACAACTACCTTTTGGTATGCTTAATCAGTTCCTTGCACAAGTTAATACTGGTGGATGACAATCATGTAAATTTTCTCACACTTTCCAGAAGAGAATACAATAGCTCACTGTTCATAATGTTATGGCACGTGTGTTACACCCATCTGCAGGATTTTGGTAGCTCTGTTTCAGACAATGCTATAGCTGAGGATAATGCTACCTGTTATATGCATAGTTTCACATAGTTCTGTTTTTTCCTTACTAAACAACATCTTGATGAGGGGAATACAACAGCATACATAGGTACTTTATATGGGACTGATATATTCTTTAATAAAAATAAATTGAGGAGTGAAAAAACAGTCTGCTTCAGTGCTAGTAGTACTGTAGTCTGTATAGGGAAATCATTTGCATGGGGAAGAAAAAATTGATTTTGCATACATAAAGACAGGCCTTGCACTAGCTGCTACTTCTCAAGAATGGAGTCTTGGGACTAAAACAGTTTGATGAAAAGGGGAGCTCGGTGCTTATCAGCACAAAGCAGTTGTGATGTAGTAGTTGGGAATAAAGGAACAGGGAGAGAACAGATGGAGAAGAAGAGGAAGAAGAAGAAGAAGAAGAAAAGGAAAACCTTAACATTATCAAAAGTGAAAAACATATATTTTTATTAAAAAAAAAAAAAAAAGCAGACAGCACTTAGCAATGAGTTGTATCAGTACTCCTTAAATTATATAAAATTCCTCACAGGTCACAGAAAAGAGACACACTAGGGACATATCCAAATAATAATACTTACATAGACCATATACAAAATATATGGTCTTTTCAGTTTCATTTCTACATGTATCTACAATATCTATGTGGTAATTAATAAATAATAACAAATATTAATAAATAAAAAAAAACAATGTAACGAGGTAATTTAGTGTCCCTCCATATACCTCATAGCTTAATGTAGTATTTCTAACTTGCAAATTGCATTGGATTTTGTTGCATGTTATACAGAAATGCATAATGTTCAGTACAGAAGTATGTCAAATGCGTAACTCCTACATCAGTCTTATTCACAGCAATAATGCATTTTGCTTTTAATTTCACAGAACCACAGAATCACAGAATTTCTAGGTTGGAAGAGACCTCAAGATCATCGAGTCCAACCTCTGACCTAACGCTAACAGTCCCCACTAAACCATATCCCTAAGCTCTACATCTAAATGTCTTCTAAAGACTTCCAGGGATGGTGACTCCACCACTTCCCTGGGCAGCCTGTTCCAATGTCTAACAACCCTTTCGGTAAAGAGTCTCTTCCTAACATCCAGCCTAAAACTCCCCTGGTGCAACTTAAGCCCATTCCCCCTCATCCTGTCACCAGGCACGTGGGAGAACAGACCAACCCCCACCTCGCTACAGCCTCCTTTAAGGTATCTGTAAAGAGCGATAAGGTCGCCCCTGAGCCTCCTCTTCTCCAGGCTGAACAAGCCCAGCTCCCTCAGCCACTCCTCGTAGGACTTGTTCTCCAGGCCCCTCACCATCTTCGTCGCCCTTCTCTGGACCCGCCCAAGCACCTCGATGTCCTTCTTGTTGCGAGGGACCCAAAACTGAACATAAACAAAGATACGGAACAAAATGTAATGACACTTATACAGGAAAAATATGTTAGCTTTTGCTCCTCTTCCAAGGCCTGCAAGCAAAAGGATATCTACAGAATATTTAAGCAAGCATTATGGTTGTTATCAAAGCATCACACCTGCTTACAGGACTTCTAACTAGTCAGAGATTCAAGATATCACTCTTAGCAGCTCAGTGTGAAGTAAAAAGTCTCTGGCACCAGAATTCTGGTTTTGGCATCTCCCTAAAATTGGATTATAAGAAATGCGTTGTTATCATTTCTTCACTTAGATCTACTTATGAAGTAAAGTGGTTTACCCTTCATATTTGCTTCTATGCTTTATCCTGGAAAATTGTATTGCACAATGTCAGAAGAAAACACATTATTAGGTTGGTCAAGAAATTGACACTAAACAGTATTAATGGTCTGTTTGAATGTCCCATCCAATAAATTTCAGAATTAGAGGGAATATTTATACATTGGACCAACTGAAGAAGGGAACTGGGACATAGACTGCATATGAATTTTGTTGGACAAAAAATTCCAACTCAACCTTTGAGTTCAGAATTTTCTATGAGTTCAGAATTTTCCATGTTTCTATGCTTCTAATTTCAAGTGAAGAAACCGATCTGGCTATATCTCCAGATTCTCTAGAGAACATCTCTAGATTGTCTAGATTCTCCAAAAACAGCACTTTCTTTATTTTTATTTATTTATTTTTTTTTAATCCATTATGTATTTATTTATTTTCCCAGTGTTACAAACAGGCATTGGATAGGACAAAAAAATGTCTGCTATGAAAGTATCCTTGGAGACAGTAAAAACAGAAAAAGCAGTGAAGGACACACAGAGCTACTGATTTGAGAAGGAAAGTATCATATTGAGAGCTGGATTATGTGACCTCTGTGGGAAGTTTTCAAAATAAAGCAATCAGAAAAGGAGCACAGATAGAGCAGTGAGATGGAGTTCCTGGTACTTATCAATTCTTTCTGGCAGCTATGAAATATAAGGTGCAACCAGTACTAAAATGCTATTAGAAGTAGTACCACGATGGGAGCAGTTACAGAGGTAACCTGACTATGATGAGAAACTACTGACATAAAATGGCTGCTAAACTCTGACAGGAGGAAATGTCTGCCAGCCTGGGAACTCTGCCTGGGAACTTGGTCTTTGCTACCTAGGAACAGGATGTAGGAACCAGGGATCATCTTTGAGGGGTGCAGTCTCTGAGAAGCAGAGACATCTTGAAGACTACATCAACAAAGACAAAACAAGAAACTGAGGAATAATTTATCACCTGAGAAGAATATCCTGAAATAAGGGAAAATAAGCCTGAGAAAGTGGGAATTGGTGTAAGAAATATAAATTTGTTTAAAGAAAACAAGAGAAAATAAGATGCAACAGCATCTATTAGTTATTTCAGAAGGAAGATAGAAATTAACAGCATGTGGTGGTGTCCTAACCCCCCCTTATGTCTCAATGGTATAAAAAGGGCTTGATTTTTACCCCAAATGGAACTCCTCTCACTTCTTGTACTGCATGTGCCTTTTTGATATTATATTATATTATATTATATTATATTATATTATATTATATTATATTATATTATATTATATTATATTATATTATATTATATCATATCATATCATATCATATCATATCATATCATATCATATCATATCATATCATATTAATCTCTATATTATTTTTGAATAGGTTGAACTTTCACTTGAATAAGTTAACTTGGTGACGCTGACATCAGACTGACCTATAAATTATGCAGCACTACATATCCCATAGGTGTGGATCAGCTTCAAAGTGAGACTCTCTCCATTGCTTTGGTCTCCCTTCTGGGCTAATTTCTAGGGGAAAGATTGGTCTCTGAGATCAGTTTTATTAGACCATCTGAGGTCACTGACCTTGACTTGCCCCCTTCTGGGACTGGTTAAATGTGATCAGTACCAGTGATTTTATGAACATATACATCTGTAAGTATATTAGTATAGTCTTAATAAGTATAGAAGTGTCAAATATGTTTGTGATAGGTATAGTATTGATACACATATTTTCAAAATACTGCTAACTTGGTTATTAACAAATATATTCACAACTACAGTATTATTGATAAATTTGTTGAACCTGTCATACTAATTCATATTTGTTGCTATATTAAGGATTTTACTGTTTCTAACTGTTGCTACTATTAATTGTTTCTATACCTTTAATATCTACTACTATTTTTTTTCTCGCAATATTTCTAATAATTTATTATATATCTCTCTATATTTGCCTTATTAAACTTAGTATACTTGCTAGTGGTGATTTGTGGTGATCTGTAATAAATAGAAATCTTCAACAAATAGAACCTCCATGTCCTTGTATATTACAGCATCCTTCAAACCCACTGTTGTGTTCTCTATACATACATACAGGCCAGGTAAACCCCCTTTGGTTGTGATGCATCAATACAGACATTTCACTGATTTGGCAGCTCTAGCTGTGGGAGAAGGCTTTGGTGGTCATTTAGTCAAGTATTCAGTGACTTTCACTGTTTCATATTGGACAGTCAAGACTGTAAATGCAGAAATTAAGTTAGCCAATTAAGTTTAGCTTCTAGCAAAACTCATAAAAGAGTTGTAAGCCTCTTGGTGATTTTATTCATTTTTGACTTGGCAACAGCTGGAGAAAGTTTATGCATCACAACTGTTTGCTACACACTAATTTGCTAATCATTATTGAACTGGGAAGATTGCCAGTAAAAGAAAAAGTGGTAATTTCTACAGCTGAAAATAGATTCATGTAGTTCATGCCCTAGTTTTCTTTGGTGCAGTGGTGAATGTCACACTGCTATGTTGTTTTGTAAATGGCATGATCAAATACACATGATTAAGAATATCTATTTCTTCCCAGGAAATTTTCATTAATCTGAAGCATGGCAAACTGGTTGAAAAGCAGTGACTTGTATTCTAGAAAAACTTAGATCAGGCAGTTTCCATGGTACCTTGTCTTTTAAGGCTGCAGTCAGAGTTAAGAAAAAGGAAAGGGGACAGAACAAAAATACATAATTACTGTTGGCAATGTTCAATGGCTTGACTAAAAAAATAAAGTGGTTTATTGTTGGAAAGAAAAATAAAAATATACATAAAAACAATGTGGAGTATTTTCAGCTTTGGTGTCACTAGTTTGTAGAAATCAAAGTGGCAAATGTGTGACTTGATAGCAAGAGGTTGAATTTCCTTGATTTGGGTGCTGGGATTGGATCTTAACTGGGAAATAATCAAAATCTCCTGCATCCGTAATAGCTCAACGGAGATGACTAAACCTTTATATTCTACTCTGAGAAGGAAACTGTTTAACACAAAACATATTTTGAATCAAATAATACTGAAACAAGTTTTGCCCAGTTTGAATCCAATAGCAAATAACTACTCTAAGTTTATTGAATTTAAATCTGAACAGTTCTTAAAATGTGGCAAATTATAGACCCAGATCTCTGAGAAGAGAGCTTCCACTTTGTAAAAAGAGATAGTAAAAGCAAAGTAAATGTTGAATCTCTTATCTAGTTTTGAATCTCTTAGCTAGTTTTCCTGTTGTAACACCCTATGAGAAGTACATTTTCAGGGAAAAAGGAGAGCAGACAGTTCTACCAGGCCAGTACCTTATGTAAAGGAGAATTTTCCATCTGCAGAAAAAACACCAAAGATTGGAGACTCAAGATGGATGTGAAAAATTCAGATTGTCAATAAGACATTCACTAGAACTTAATAAGATCCTGCAGTCAGCAACAAAACAAGGGGATCAATGCGAGGATTCAGAGTGTAAAAATATTATGGCCAGATCAAGAAAATATTGATAGCTGCATTTTGAGTAGCTGGGAAGGGGAATTATATGTGCATTAGCACAGAGAAGACACAATCTGATCAAATGCACCATTATAAAATATTTACTTGCTTTTGTCCTCTTCTCACCCTAAACAACTTCATGATGTTTTCTTCAGCTATCAAAAAACCTCTAGCCAACACTGAAAACAAAAACTAATTTACGTAGGATCAACAGGGCCCAAATAGAACGATGAATGACTTATACTTACATCATGCAGCAAAATTAAAGAACAAAAGGACAACTTTCCTTATAACTCTTAAGAACAACTCTGAAATGAATGCTGAATTGAATCTTTGCTATAAAATCCTGGGGAGACTGAAATGTATAAAAAAGTGATTTTTGTTAGTTCTGCAGGTTTTGGAGTCGTTTCCGTAAGATTTTTTTATTATTTTTTTTTCCTGAAAAATCATATTAATTCCTGCTTTGCTTGTTGTGAGTTTGTTGTTGTTGTTTGTTTAGTTACACATATAAATGAAAAATGACATTATTCTTACAGGTAATACAGATATAATAGGGCCAAAAAATGAAAATATCAGTTAGCAAATGGTAATACCAGTCTTATTTACAAGAGATCACAGCATGATTTTTTCTTTTATTTACTGGATCCTGAATACTGGCTAATACTGACAGTAATTAATTCATCAAGAATGATGCTTGTAATAAAGAGAAGATTGCAAAAGAAAATATTTTCATAACCATTTAGAATACACATAGTTATTTGAAATAGACATAAATTAATGTTGATGAGATTTCTGCCTTAACAGGACAAGATTTTGTCTTTTGGAGTTAAGATCCTCCCTTACAGATCCCTAACCTAACAACAACCCAAGAAAACATCAAAGCCTTGCTTTAAGCAGTATGCCAGCAAGATGACCTTCTGACATCCTAAATTATTCTGTGGTTCTATGATTCTAACTGCCCTACATAAAAACTTGTTTTCAGGAAATCATGACCTTAATGAACATTAACATTGATATAAGCTCCCCCCCAAAGATGTTGGTTTTTAGAGATGTAATATTGCATTGCTGATGCATTCATTCAACCAAAACTTAAAGAGAGCCCAGGGGCCTTCAAGTAGGTCAGAATACTTGATTCTCTTCCTAGTGCTCTCCTTCTGTGTCATTCTGAAGCACAGCTGCTTTGATCCTATCTTATAACTTTGATTTTTCTGAATAATAAACACTACTTTGAAAAAATACCTCCTATAGAAGTTTGATGCTGTTGTACATATTTCAGCTCTTCCCAAATGTTCAATTCTAATTCACTTGAAATAATTAATTCAAAATAATTAAGATGACTGCTACAAAGATGCGACTGTTTGAAGAGTCTATGTATGGTTAATGAATCCCAGTATAAGATTCTGTGCTCTTTCACATACATCATCACAAGACAAATGTAATTTTGCTTGTATTGCTCTGCTATGGAATGGCAGTGACACAGATTTTAGAAGGTCTTTAGTTTTCTAAGTACAAAGAAGGTGGCCAAATGAAGGAAACTAACCTACTTGAAGGCACTGCCAACTAATTAACAGATAGAAGGTTTGATGGAGATTTTACATGGTTAGATGACAGAAGATATTGTACCATAATAAACCTTCCTTTCTTTAATTTTTGAAAGACAGAAAGTCTGCCTCCAAACACAAAGAGAAGAGAAGAAACAAATCAATTTGGAAAGGTGGCTAAAGTAAAGCCTAATTTTGGTGAATCTCTCTGTACATTTACTGTGTTATATATTTCAGTAATTAAACTGTGAGAGAGAGCTCTGGGAAAGGATGTATTTAAGCAACTGGATTATTTTTGGGAGATTACCAAATATCCCTGGACCTGTGCCACAAGACAAAGAAGACCCGCTTCTAGAAAACTCCAACATGGGGTCTGAGATGAGACGTCCCAGCAGAAAGATCAAAGAAGGAGACTACTCAGGAGCCCAATGGAGACCAAGATAAGTTTCAAAATCACTTTGGTTCAGCAAACAGAAATTGAAGTATACAAAGTCTGACAAGGGAGTAGTGTGTTAACACCTGTCATCATAATTTACATAGTTGCTGGTTTAAAAAAATAAGATAAAACATAAATAAATAAAAAAATTATCTGCAGAGAAGCAGAAAATAAGTCCCAATACCACAGTCAGGTTTCCATATATTATAAAATCGTTGGCATACTGAAAATTAATCTCTACACACACAAAAAAAAAAAAAAACATCCTTGATTTAACTTGTTTGATCAATGATGTACTTGACTTTCAGGGGAAAAAAAAAAAAAAAAAAGACATGCATTATAACAAAATGTTTTGCACACATAGTGTTTCCAAGAAGTTATTGTCACAACTGCTAAAACCATCTTCCGTTTTTCTAGTCCAAATTTTTTCAGCTTCAGTTTGTAGCCACTAGTGTCTTCTACCTGTCTGCTAAACTAAAGAATCTTCTAGAGTAGAACTTTTCCATGCCCCATGTATGTATTAATAAGACTCCTTAAATTTTTCTCTACAGACTGAAGTGTATAAATCTCCCAAGACTTACTAATAAAGCATATTTTCCAGTTCAGTGGCTCTACTCTCAACTCTGCACAATTTTATCACCATCTTTTAAAACTGGCATTTCTATAGGCCCCATTACCAGACCATGATATTTCAGCAGGAGCAACATCAGTGCCAATCACAGAGACATGTAATGTTCTTGTTCATTCCCCTAGCAACTCCCTACAAAAAAAGCTACCCAAAATTATAGTTAATATTTCATTTTTACAAAAAAAAAATATTCAAGAAAAAATCTTAAATTTTAGTGTGCTGCTGTGTAAATCGATGAGGACACGTGCTAAATTTAATGTTACTGCTCTGTTTGTCCATAATTTCTGAAAGACACATGTGTTCAAACCTGGAAATTTTCCAGGCTTAGATCACTAGAAATGTATTGATTTAGGATGGTGTTGGAGGGAATTAATTAGTATATTAAAAAATAAAAATAAAAAGGAGATGACAACAATTTCTCACCTCTTCCCTGTCCCTTAGATCACAGTAAACCCTCCAGGATAAAGGAGTACTATTGCTAACTGAACTGGAAAATACCCACAATTCTTCTGGTCAGCCTAAACACCATGTCTGCATGCATACATATTTCATCCCTCTCTTTGCTTCGCAAAGCAGCACAGTCTGAGAATCTTGCTGACCACTTGCTGAATCTTGTTAATGCCTTGCTGCATAGCAATACCCCTATATCATACAGCCAGTCCACACCACAAAAAGAAAGATACTAACACACCACCTCTCAGGTATTAATACTGCCCTAGCAGAGAAGAGAGTATCAGCATGGGGGAGAGAAAGGAGTTCACAAAAAACACAGTGAGACACAGGGATTGAAGGAAGAAAGGATTTGGGGATGGAAATACATGAAATGACACTTGCTGCTAGGGAGGAGATATGGCACATGAAGCCCTGCAGATGTTGGAAGAAATCCTTGTGTTTTATAGAATTTGGAGGATGACTGACAGGTGCCTTGGGGAGAAAAGGGTGGAGAGGAGGAGATGGAGGTACTGCCTGCAGTGACTTCACTAGGGAGAATGCATCAAAAGAGATCTGAAAACAGTCAGTTTATTATGGACATGCCAAAGTGGTCTTATCTGCTTGAATGATGTTTTCACAATACTTCATACACCTATAAGGTACAGATCTTTTCCCAGATAAAGACAAAAGCCCACATAGCTATATGAACTGATCCATTAGATTTTATTTAATTTTGGAATAAAATTTTTCACTCAGCATGTTTTTAAGACATACTTTATAAAATGCTGTATAAACTAATGCAGTGTATTAAAGGAACATTCCTCCTCTGATGTTTACTTCTACAAATTGCATTTACTGCCACACCATACAGGTTTCTTTCCTGTTTCTAGATGGTAGAACACAGTGCTCCTCTCAAGTGCTGAACTTCCTCAATCTGTAGAAACACAGAACACATAGCAGTGGGTCACCATTCCTTAGTCTGTTTTGTTCTCTCCTACATAGTTTCCAACATAGTGAAAAGAAATTTACTCTCCTCATTCTGCTGACATTTAGAAATCTAGTGCCACATTATTTTTCATATATTTCCAAGTTCAATCATGCTGGGTGAACCTTTTATCTTTTAAAATGTTAGAGGTGCAATCACAGAAAGCATAAAGCCAAAGGAACAGCACTTGATAACTCCTAAATTGCTAGTATTTAAAAGTTTCAGAATAACATTCCAGGATATTTCCAAAATTCACATAATAGACATAATAGTTTTCAATTACTATTCTTCAATCCAATTTTCAGCTCACACGTGAGGAAGTTTGATATAGTAGGATAAAGCTATGTCTCAGGAGGCAGAAAAAAAAAATCCTCACAATTTTCCACCTCATTAAAAGCAGAACAGTAAAAGATGTAAATGAGTTTTCTCCACAATAATCTCATATTATTTCCTTTTGCTCTAAAGAACCTTCTATATCCTTTTAAAACATCACAAAGTTTTAAAGTGGCTTTGAATACATAAAACTAGCTAAAATATATAACATTTGAAAATTAAGCAGGAAAGTTGTTTTGGTTTTGTTTTCTGCAGGGACTTCCTTCCCTCAACTCCCCAGTCTGTTCAAAACTGCTGTGGAAAACAATCTTTCTTTTTGACGATGCTATTATAAACTCTATCAAAAGGTATTTAATGCTCCCACTGTGTTAGGCTTCAGCCTTCTTTCTCTTTCAAAGGGCCTCCCCATGCACTCTAGCTTCATGCTGCAATGTGTTGTCAGCACCAACTTAAAAGGCTAAAGTGCTGTTTGTGAATAATCAATGCCACCTCCAGCAACAGGCAGAAAATGTGATTAACCAAAAGACACCTTCCCATCAGCCCTGATCCCAATTCTTGGAGGAAGGTGAGCAGCTGGGAGCCTGCCCTTTTCCAGCCACCTTGGCAACATCATGTCCCATCTCTGCTCTACAACAGCCAGCCTTGAGGGCTTGCTGCTTTGCTGTTCATAAAGAGAAACTGGCATGAGCACTTTTAAGGAGGAGACATTCATGGCAGCTCTCTAGACACCAGGTAGCCAAGGCAGGGAGCAGGGCAACCTACGTGGCACAAAAAAAAAAAAAAAAAAAAGAAATAAAAAAAAAGAAAAAAAAAGTCCCATATCCTCTGCTGAAGCTCCCCCACAAGCCTAATGAGGCTTTAATTGGTTTTAGTGTATGATCTGCCTCAAGCAACAGAGGTCAAAACATCAAATGTAATGAAAAGAAGAACCTGCTGTCTCATTTATGTGACCTGAGAAAGGCAGTGAAAACAAAATTACATTTGAATGAGCAGAGGATAATAAGATCTGTGAGTTACAAGTGGATTGGGAATTCTCTATGCCCTGTCCTGATAAGGGCAATTAGAGAGGCATTATCACAATAAAACCAAGTGTTCTTCAATAATCAGGTGAACTTCTAGTGAGCTTGCTGGTACTGACAGATCACAGTCCAAAGAAGGCAGAGGCGTCACCTGAATAAACATTTTCTTTAAAGATGGAGAACAGGAAAACACACTAGTTTAATGAAACCCTTTAGAAATAAATGAATGAATGAATGAATAAATAAATAAATAAATATTAGGCACCAAGGACAAGAAAAAAAAAAATGGACCAACCATGGAAACAATGAACAATATGATGAAAAATAAATGGAATGGGGAAAAAACTTAATTAAACAGTGAGAGATAACAAAGCAGCTGTAACCGTGAGATTACCTACATCTCCGGTACCGAGCAGTGTATGGGCTGTACAACACCTTGAGTTATGAAACAGTTATGTCTTGGCAGAGTGATCAGAGAGTGCTCTTTCTGCACCTATTTTCTGTATGAAAGAGTTTGTTAATTTTTATTTTATTTTATTTTTAAAGTGTCTTGAAAAGAGGGATAGAACTAGTCATTGAATGATTATATATGGAAAGCTAAAATTGTTAACTGTCGACAAAGCCCAGGTGGTTTAAGGAAACCATCAGAAGAGTGCAGCAAGCAAAACATTTTCAACGTCAAGATACTAAAACTAGAGACATTTCTGCAGCCTATGACAGCTATACAAAAAATGGCAGATGATTTCTGCCAAAATTAGCATGTTAATAAAAAACATACTGAATCATCCCTTTCATCAGGTATCTATTCATCTTCACAGCTTAAGTCAAATTAGGGCTCTTGGGACACCGTTCTCTATCACAGGGCACAAGTGTCTCTCAGGGCACAAGTTGCTCATCCTCTCCAGGATTAAAAATAAGACCTTAGGGATCCACATGCTGTTTCATGCTGCTTGTACCCTTTTGCAAGGTTCTAGATTTATTATCCATGTGGTATTCCATGGTAGTGGGATAACTTCTTTAGTTTTGCAATCTTATTTACACCTCTTCTCTCAGCCTCTTCAGAGAACCTGATACCCTTCCATGACTAGCTGTTACTTCCCCCACCCAGATGTGAGATGGGACAAGGGTAAATATTCGGATCTGAGTTTCCTGGAGTTCCCAGCTTTCAGACTCAGGTTCCAACTCTAAATGTTGTGTTTCATGAATACTCATGTACTCATCCAGGTGGGTTTTGAATATTTTCAGAGAAGGACACTCCACAACCTCTCTAGGAAAGCTGTCCCAGTGCTCTGCCACCCTCACAGTAAAGAAGTGTCCCCTCATATTCAGACAGAACCTCCTGTGCTTCAGTTTGTGCCTGTTGCCTCTTGTCCTGTCACTGGGCAAAACAGTGTGGAAACAGGCTCCACACTCTTGACACTCTCCCCTCAGATATTTATACATAATAATAATAATAATAACGAAGAAATGTATATACAAGATGAGTGATGCACAATGCAATTGCTCACCTCAACTGACAACTGATACTCAGCCTGTCCCCAGGCAGTGACCACCTCCCTGGCCAACTCCCCCCATTTTTATTATTCAGCATGATGTCACATGGTGTGGAATATCCCTTTGGTTAGTTTGGGTCAGCTGTCATGGTTCTGTCCCCTCCCAGCTCCTTGTGCAGCCCCAACCTCCTCACTGGCAAGGTAACATGAGAAGCTGAAAAGCCCTTAATTTAGTGTAAACACAGCTGTGCAACAATAAAAATATTGGTGTGTTATCAACATTATTCTCATCCTAAATCCAAAACACAACACCACACCAGCTACTAGAAAGAAAACAACTCTATCCCAGCTGAAACTAGGTGAGATCCTTAACAAGAATGGTTTATTTTAATTTCAATTTCTCTTTCCTGAATGGTAACAGATCAGATTCCAGCATTATCTATGTAAAAGGTACGATTTTTTTTTTCCCTCCATATCTTGCCTATATCTTTGCTATGTTCCACCAGCCATTCTATTTCTTTCAGTCAGTCAGCATTGCAAAGCTTTTCTACAACTCTGCAACAGGTTTTCATTTTTCATTCTCTGAATAACTGCAGGCATCTGTACATTGTGCTTTATTGAAAAAGCTGACCATCAATTCCAGTTCTCAATTATTTATCTATGCAGTGATATTCTCTATCAACTCCAGTTTCTTTAAGTATTATTTTCAGTCACTACTCAGAGAAGGAGATATCAACTGGATTCTGCTTGCTCACATTGATTGCTCCAAACAACTGACAGATTGATGACAGGTTTTGTAAAAGCCCTGAAAAAGTAATAATGGATAATAATCCATAATAATGGATAATAATCAGAGGGCCATACGAGGCTAGCGAGTTTTCTAGTAAATTTCCAGTAACATTTCTCTCTGCTGAAAAATTTGCCACTACTGTGCCATATCTGTTTTGTTCAATAGCAAGCTCCTATGGCTACTGCAAGAGAATTTTATGTTTCTCAAAGTTATTCTACTTCATAGAGGTTCAGTTTAACAATGGAAACATCCAGTTTTGTACTGCCAATTGAAAACAGAAAAAAAGAATATGTATCTCACCATTTCATTCTTCATAAGCAACGTACATTTTATTGTTGTTTCAGTCATTTTTGTCCAGTTGCATTTCTTTTAGCCCACCCTGTATTGAACTTCATGTTGTGTGCCCCTCCTGTTATTTTTTCCAATTTGTTGCCTGTAGTCTTGCCATTACTTTACAAATACTTTATGCACTGGAGTGTTTAACTGACCACTGCCTGTCAGATAGTGCCTATCTTTGATTAGGCACTAATTGCATTGCAGCCCAGTCGTTGTTTTAAGTGATAGTTCTGTCTTCCTCATTGATCTCTTATTTTCCGTTTAATGACATCACTTTATCCAGTGTCACATTTAAATTACTCTTTGTTTTGGTGGTGGGTTTATGTCCCATTTAAACTAAGCTCCATGATCAGCCATCGTTTAGTCTGGCTCCAGTACTCCTATCAGAAATAAGTGATGCAGAGAAGTTAATACAAATAGAAACTTGAAAATAGAAACTTGAAATAAGAAACTTGAAAAAAAGAGTTTTTGAAATACAAATATTGGTTAAGTTAAACACGCTGCAAAAAGATGACAGAGTGGCTTAGAAAAGTGAAGGGTGAATTTTAGCAACTATTTAAAATTGTGAAATTGACTTTTTCTCAAGGTAGAGACTGTTTCACAAACAGAATACTAAAGTTTTGTTTATTTATTCTTCATTGAACAGGGTGAGAAAGCTGCATAATGAGGATTAACATGGGACACATTATTCCATATTATCTGAGCCAATGGTATTGTGTAATTAGGAGGTACTTGAATTAAGGACTAGGCCAATCAGCAATAAAGTTAACAAAAAAGATTCTAGTGATTTAAAATATATATATATATAAATTATTTTGGTTCATAGTAGCCAGACTCTAGAGTTTGATATAGCTGTCAGTGAATTCATTTTTGCTATGAATATTGAGAAAGAGGAATAGAAGCCAGTTTAAAACACATCTCAGCTAATCGGTTCAGTTTAGTGTTTTTAAGCACATGCATGTCTCAATAGATTTATGCACAATATTAAGGATAGAGGTTTGCCTTTCCCCTTAGTTTCCTTAAAATTTAGTCATCCTTTACAGGTTTTGACCATTGAGAAATGTATAATTTCATCAGTAGAGTTCAAATATGAATTTTCCTTCCAAGTTTATTTTGAAATCTCTTAAATCTCTTGAAAAAAAATGTTTTAAAAGGTTCACTATTTTTTTGAAGGATCAGGCTGAAGAAAATCTTTGATAAGAATGATGAGGTTCAAAAAGGAAGAGAAAGAGAACGAAAAAAGAAAGGAAAAGGAAAAGGAAAAGGAAAAGGAAAAGGAAAAGGAAAAGGAAAAGGAAAAAAAGGAAAAGATCTTCTTGAGAAATTATCTCTCTTCAGGTTCCCCCAGAACACTACCCTGAAGTTAAGAGATTTTCTCTAAAAGTCCATGTAGCAATTCTGTCAGAAATCCAGTTCTCTGTTCCCATATTTGTATTGTTTTGTTTTGTTTTTCCTTACACATACCAGATAATACTGTGTAGTGTCCTCTTCCCACAAAAGAGGATTCCCTCAGTAAAGAAACTTGTTTTATGTTTAAAGTTTTCAGTCATTTTTCCAGTCAGAGTTCCAGCACGAGAGAGACTTTTAGAAAGAAAACTTTGCTTTGAATTGGAAGTAAAATAAGGTCATTATAGGTTTCTGTCAGAAACACAGCAGACACCTATTTATGCTCTAGCATATCTTGTGGGCTAACCATTTACTGAAAACCCTTAATAAAAAGCTGTGAGAATTCCAACCAGTAAATGGCATGGTTAATTATTTTAAACATATTTTAACCTACTGAGTTATAATCTTCATTAATTAGTTCTGAAAGGTTATTTTTCCTTTCACATGTTTTAGATGTGAAGAGGAATTATCGCCTGTAAAATAAGCCTGAGAGTAGATAAAAGACTTTTAAAGAAAAGGTGAAAAGTAGCAAGAAACCTGTTTTTTGGCTTTATGAAGTTATATTTTGGTCCTAAAAGATAAAAGAAGTTTCTGAAGATGACAGCACAAGACAAATGATATTTTCTTCTGCCACAAAACCAGGACTAAAGCTGAGAGAATTGTTTTTAAACAGTGTATTACAACCTTATTGCATATCAAGTGGACATTGAAACTTGTCTTCTGCCTATAAACTATGCATATAAAATTCTGATACTCCTTTTAGAACAAGAAGCTGCACAATATGATGTAAAGACTGTTTACTGTGATTCTGATACTTATACCGCAGGGATTGTTGTTATATTCAGAGCTAGAATACTGAGTGGTTACAGAAAAAAAATTGCTGCCACAATTTGTGTCAGTAACTAAACTAAAAAAATGCAGTTTTCTCCAGGGAATATCATATTACCCTATAAGTTCTTCTAGCCTATCCCATTTCTGCAATTCTTTCATTTACCCTTGTGATTCCTGCTTGCAGGAATCCCACCTACCATCCCATAACCACCCTTTAAAGTGCTCCCACAGCTCCTTCTTGCTGGGTGCATTTAATGTGGCTGGTTCTGAACCATTCAAACACTTTTCAGCTTGTTGGTACTGGCACAAATTAAATAGGCAAGAGCAGCTATTCTTTCAGTGGGTGAGGAATGGGCAGAGAGGAACAAACTGAACGGAGGCCTCTATGCTCCCCTGTCTTTATAAGAAGATAAATGAAAACAAACATTATGATTTCTACTGACCTATCAAACAAAAATATTCAATATGTTCCCAAGTTCCCTGCAAAGTGAGAGAAGATGAGAGAGACAGAAAACCAGTATGATTAAAAAGTCTCATTTCCTTGCAAAACAAGGTTAATATAATCAATACTTATTGATTATATCACTAGCAATGATGTTTCTAACTAGATACCAAGTAGTTAAATTAGTTAACTAGATGCTACTACTTCCAAGTAGTCTGTTTTCAGCAGTCTTTGCAGAATATACATAGAAAAGAGAACATCCAAATGTCAATGCCTAACTGTTCTCAAATGGGACATCGAAGATGGTGAAAGGCCTGGAGGGGAAGACGTACGAGGAACGGCTGAGGGCACTGGGCCTGTTCAGCCTGGAGAAGAGGAGGCTGAGGGGAGACCTCATCGCAGTCTACAACTTCCTTGTAAGGGGGTGTCGAGAGGCAGGAGACCTTTTCTCCATTAACACCAGCGACAGGACCCGCGGGAACGGAGTTAAGCTGAGGCAGGGGAAGTTTAGGCTGGACATCAGGAAGGGGTTCTTCACAGAGAGAGTGGTTGCACACTGGAACAGGCTCCCCAGGGAAGTGGTCACTGCACCGAGCCTGACTGAATTTAAGAAGAGATTGGACTGTGCACTTAGTCACATGGTCTGAACTTGGGTAGACCTGTGCGGTGTCAAGAGTTGGACTTGATGATCCTTAAGGGTCCCTTCCAACTCAGGATATTCTATGATTCTATGATCTTTTGAGGCTTATTGTATTATTGCAGCATAGATTGTCCTAAAGGTGCAGAACTGAGAGAACTCTTAGAGACCAATGGGCTTTTTCAACTAGCAGAGAAAGATATAACAAGAATCAATGGCTGGAGCTTTTAGCTAGACATATTCAAAACAGTAATGAGGCAAATTTTTTAACTGCAGTGGTGATTATCAGAACTATGAAGGACAGTGATGATATTTTTCCAGTTTCTCAAATCTTCAAATCAAGAATGACGGCTGTGCTGGGACATAAGCTTGAGCTATTACAAGTTATTTGGCTTACTACAGAGCTTAACTAAGTGAAATTGTACTGCTGGTGTTATTTTTAGCTCAGACTAAGTGATCTAATAATCCCTGTTGGTCTTCAAATGTATGAAGTGATGAAGTGAAGCTGAAAAGTGAAGTGAAAGCTGTTGGAGTTTGTGAACAGACAGAGTTGAGGGAATACAGGATACTTCAGTATGGTGGTTTTACAACAGAGGAAAGAGTGGCTTGTCCTGAACTGAAACAGGTTTTATGCAGAATTTTGGGCAGTGTTAAAAGGAAAAGGGAAAAAAAAAAAGTTGAAATGAAATATTTATTTTGTAGTTAAAAGAATCCCCACAACAAAAAATATCTGATGAATTTGTAGCAAAATTGCAATTAATCTCTGACTTTCACAATTGATTTTTGCTGAATATATATACACATATTTGAAGAAAATGAATACATTTAGTCAAGCAAGGAATGAAAATCATATGGTGAGAAAAGTTTCAAAAAAAAAGAGAAATGAGAAACAGTTCCATGACATGCCCTGTTTGAGAATAATGATGGATTGTCAATTAGAGACTGTTTTACACAAACCTATACAAATGGTCAGCATGGCCCCTGAGAAAGGGTTCCTACAGTAGATGAAAACTGAAGTTGATTTTAAATAAAAGCTCAATAACATTTCCCACACATTTTTCATGCATATGAAATTAAAGAAGACAGAGGTGAGCTATCGATTAATTTGTACTTTTCTCAGACAAGGATAAAATTTTATTCAGACTGACATATTTGTACAAATAAATTCAAGGAAGGGTTTTGATAAGTGGCTAATCAATGTTTATAAAACTAAAGTTCACCAAATTATACTTATAAGATGCTTAACTGTTAATAATTTGTCTATATAGCATGCTACTAATGTACATTCAATAACTTTATACGAGGAAGGGGAGATTTCCTTGCCAACAGAAAAGGTATATCAGTGGTAGCAAGTGGCTTGTTCTAACTGTCTTTCTTCCAGAGGTTCCCCTGTGACAATGGTCTTCCTCCTACCACTAACCTTCCTACATGGGCATTCATGAGACAGGTGATATATAAAGTAAAATGGAAGATGAGAACACAAGATGTAACACCAGTAACAAAAGGTGTTCTTACTAACGTAAAATACATTTTTCTGCTTTAGGTTTTCCACTTCTGATCTTTTCATTCCATAAATATCCTGTTAGTGATGATATAATTAAAATGCTTTGACTGACAAATTGCAATCTAGATGTATTAATATTTTCTCATCTTTCTAATGAGAGCTATGCATGCATAGACAGACGGATACATAAATACAAAGTGAACATTAGAATGTTTTTCTTCACACAGAATAGATCTTCTCAGTAAATTTTGTATTTAGAAAGACTAATGGGTGCTATTTTAAAATTTCTTTTATGAAAAAAATAAAAAAATAAATAAAAAAAAAAACAACTCATAAAGCTGGATTAAAAATCCCTAAAGTCATTATGTTTTCAGTCTTCTGTGCTTACCCTCAAATCTTAACAAACTGTTCATACACTTACTAGGACTCAGAACAGTCCTCCTCCAAATTTAAACTCATGCAAGTTTAAACTTTGGCTTCCTCTTGTACAAGATTTCAGCTTCAAACTTTACCTTTCCAGTTCCAAGTTCAGCACTGATATTGACTTTCATCTGAGTACTTCGAGAAGCTGCTGCCACAGGTCCCTTGAGACTGCCCTTTTGCTCTTTAGGTCAACTTCAAAACAAATTTGAAAAAAAAACAAAAACACATTTTTTCCTTTTCCCCAGTTCACAGAAGAAAAATCAGGCAATGGTGACTGTGCACTGAATGTAACCTTGAATGGAAGTTAACTTACAAACACTCATAGAGAAAGCTTTAATTTGTTGTTGGAGATAACTTTTGCTTTTTTTTTTTTTTTTTTTTTTTTCCCATTAGTCAGATTATCAAATCATACTTAAAACTGTATCTGTAGGGCAACTGTTTCAGGGACTATAGAGCTGAGAATTTTCAGGAGAAAAATACAGTCTTTCATGAGAGAGTTGAGGGAAAGACAGTACTGGGAATATCTTCAGATAATTCCTGTCAGAATTTAATCTGATGCATTGCAGAAATGAATCAAATTATTCTACACAGGAGTGGAACCTAGGAAATAAAGATTTGAGATGCAATACAAATTTCCTGCAGTATTTACTACTGCAGAGGCAGTAATCTGCCTGTATTGAACTACATCTTCAAGTAAAATGTGAGTTTAATGAGAGGTCAATCTTAAGTGACATTTTAAAAACAGTCTTATCTTAGGAAAGATACCAACAGGCCTAAAAAGCAGATTGTCTCATTAACGAGGAGACACTTCTTTCTTTAATACAAAATATGATTGTACACTCAAGTCATTTAGAAACCACATCTCCTGCAGCTGCAGGACTGACTCATTTTTAAGTCACTTACTGCAGGAGATCCTGCAGGCATGGTTTTGAGTGGGCCTTTTCCAATGTATATCCTGATCTCAGCAGTGCAGTGCATATGAAAAGTGAGGAAGACAACGTTTCTTCAATTTTTTCCTTCATCTCTCTTAAGCAGATATTACCAATTTACTGAATACTAGACGGTTAGAAGACAGGTGAGAGACTCTGCTCTTGGCTCAATTCATCTTCTTGAACCCTATGAAAATCACCTAGAGATATTCAAGAAAAATCCGGTTTACAAATCTACTGTATGTGGAAATGTATGTAGATCCTTTTTTTTTTTTTTTGTTCTCACACTGCACAAACACAACTTCATAGAGCAGCAGACAAAGACAAGCTGACATTTACATGCATCACTGATCACTTTCTGTTCATTCAGTTCCTGTATTTCTGGCTCCCTTTGATTTGCATTTCAACTAGAAGTTGGAGATATTATTAAAATTAGCCTATGTCTTTTCCTCCTACATTTATATTCTTTTTATACACAGGTGTTGCCATATGGCTCAAGAAAGACCAAGGAGTGATGCTAGATTCACATATCTTGTCTGGTAGGATGCTTTGCTAAGCAGCTGTGAAAATGAAGTCAAGAGCCTGTCTGGGAAGCTAAATCCAACACTTTCACCTCTCCATCTGGCATGAAATTAGCTTCCATTGAGCACTGACATTGGTCATGCCCTGTTGTGAGCTGATGAGGAGGTACCCATGTTTATGCCTCTTTCAATCTGTAGAGCAAAACACAGTGCCAGGTTGTGCTAGAGATGATTCTTTCTTCCAATGCCAAAAAGAGAGAACTCACCCTCCAGTCTCTATCTGAGAGGTTCAGCAGGCTCTTTTGGGGCACCTTACTTTGCAGGATCCCAGTTCACACAGCTAGGGAAGGCAGGCCAAGGACGCATGTCAAGCGTTTCCTGTTCAGCAGCTTTGTTTGTGCAGGTCAGCCCAGTAACACCAGTGGCTTCTGAAAGGAGGGCAGCAGACAGGGAAGTAGAGGCCTCCACTAGCCCATATCCCTTTGGCCACCCCCTCTGAGTGAACTCCCTTCATACAAAGCATTAGAGCTTTTCCTCAGGGCAACACTTCAGCCATTTCAAGACCAAGTATAAAGGAATGAGTCTGTATGTACCACATTGCCCCAGAGCTGTTGCTAGGTCTAGCTGTAATCAAACTGTGTGGAAAAAATTCCTTGTGTGATAACTGGGACATGGATTTTTTGCAGGGTGCTCTGCATGTGTCAGCAATTTTATGGACCTGTTGAGATCAAGGTAGACAGGATATTTGGTGGGAAACCTCTCAAGAAGTACAATTAGGATAAATGTGTCACTACAGATTGATTACATAGTGATTTCACTCAACTGGAAAAAGAATCTGAATTTAAATACCTAATTTTAAGTCAGACCATCAAATCCATGTTGATCCTGTTGTACAATCACTTTGTTTCTGTGGTAGCTTTAGTAAAGAAACCTAATTTTCATGGGGGCTTATAACACAGATTTATTTGGTGGCTATTCAGAACCTCACTTCAATTGTTCAACTATTCATCTTAGAATTCCACAATGATTAAATGCTGCTTGAAATGTGGGTTAACTTTGTCCATCAACACATTATGAAGCATACAAATTACTGCTTTAAATTTCTACTTCATGTGGAGTAGTCATGACACCACAGAACAGAGTAGAAAAGAAGAGAATATCTCAAGCTGGAAGGGACCCACAAGGGTCATTGGGTCTAACTCTTGGCTGCAAACAGAATTACTTAAAAATTAAACCACGTCTAAGAAATTTTTCAAAACGCTTCTTGAAGTCCTGCAGGCTTGGTTCCATGACCACTACCCTGGGAAGCATATGGTATAGGTATATGATTAGTTGACCAATCTATATTTTTAAACTACTTTCCAAAACCATTCTCTTTTCCTAGTCTTTCCATCACAGCTTCTTTATGGAACATGCCATTTAAATAACAATATCTATCACTCTGGTACATTCCTTGCATTATTTTAATTTTAATCAAATTTGTAATTTGACTCTTTTTTTTTTCAAAAAAAAAAAAACAAAAAAAAAAACAAAACAAAACCAACATGTACTGTAGTTACTGAATATAAATTCAGTGGCTGCATTCCATATTTGAAGATCTTATTCTCACTCAGAAGATCTTAGTCTCACGCTAGGCCTCGATCAGCCTTTTATGTGTCAGTATCATTATTTTACTGTTTTAACATGAGAGTAACCTGTAGTAAACATATAGGATACTTAGCCTTCTGAAAACAAAACAAAAACAACAACAACAAAAAAAAACACAACTCTTTATGATTATTTGATACATGGTAATAAATTGAAATAAATAATTCCACATACCTCAAAATACTGTAAATATGGAAGATCAACAATTGTTGAATGAACTACAAATGTAATATTACAAGGGCATAAAAATAGAAGGAGCACAATTTCTGCAAAAAGGAGAATACATTCATTTTTGATAGACAGCATTTTTTCACTAGCAGATTCAGAAGCTGTTTGAACAGTGTGATGCAACATAGATCTGTAGGTACATGAAAGCAACAGAAAGTCCTTTAATGAATGCAAATAGTGATGATATACTCCCAAGTACGTGGGGTTTTCCAATTTAGAAGCACCTGATTACTGATACCAAACACAAAAATTCTGTTCTGTACTATTTTCCACTTACAATCATAGTCTGCATTTAGAGAAAGAATAACCAGGAACATAGGATAAGTGTTGATAAAGGAAGAAGACCAAAAAGAAGGTCAACATGAAAGTTTCAAAACATGGTCTAGCAACTGTTAATCCAAAGGCCCATACATCCAGTCTCCTGCTTTTGAGTGTAGCTAGAAGACAGAGATGAACCGAAAAACAGACATAAGTATAGAGCTATCCTCATAATGATAAATATGATAAATACTTCAGTAGCTTAGGGACTTCCGGAGCCAGAAGGCTTATTCAGGCCCACCTTTAAATGTTCATCAGTAACTGTATTATTACAAACATGTCTAATACTGAGAATTCTTTTTTTTTTTTTTTCCCCCCCATCTGCAGCATCCTGTGATACTACAGTTACTTGTGTGTCTAAATACATTCTTTTTTAAAAGCTTATAATCTTGTTTCCAGAATGCCATTAGGCACCTCCTCATTCCTGTAGTGGGAGAAAAGCATCAATAAACCCTTCTTCATGGTATCCATGGCAGAAAGGCCTCACTTATGTTCTACAAAGAACACAGAAGACAAGGCAAAATGACACAGTTTGAAAACACAAGCTAAAAAGCCAATACAAGAGATCTGTTTTGCTTTGGATTCTTCTCTCCAATTTCAGCACTAAAGCCCAGTATTCAAACTCACTTTTTGGGGGAAATTGAACTAGAATCACTGCAATTCCCAAGTTTCTATTTTCCTACTGTATATAAAAAAATAATAATAAAAAAGCTTTATAAACAGCAGTTTTGAAGAGATTCTGTGAGAGATAACTGCAAAATACATTTTATCTATCAGAAAAATTGGCAGATGTCCTCCATTCTTTCTGGATGTGAAAGAAGAGGCTCAAATAATCCACAGGAGATACACAAACACTCTGTGTTAAACATAAAACTGCAGCTTATTAACCATAATAAGCTTACAGGAACATTGTGTACTAACAAGTATTGTTACCGTTGTCAATGCAAGGATGCTGCATGAGAACAACAATGGGAAAAGAAGAAGATATATCATTATTTTGGGGAAAAAAATAAGGATGTTCAGTTTCATTTTTCCTCTTCTGTTAAATGATTTCAATCCTTTCGAAACTAATGACTGAATAAAATGCTTTTCTACAGCAGTGAAAGAAAAGCAGAATGAAACAAAACAAAACAAAAACCATGAATTGTCTGAGTAATAGGGAGAATGAGTCTAAAATCAGAAGAGATATAATTAGCAAATATTTCAGACATTTTGTAAATGTATATGTAAAATGTAAAAGTAAGCAATATCAGCATAAATACTTAGAATTTGGAAAACACAATATTTGAGCAAATCATAAAGAAGAAAAAAAAAAGTAAAAGGAAGTTCACATGCTACACGTAAGAAAAACCTGAATATGTTCAAAGTAACTTCATAGATAATGCTAATTCAACATCTCCTAAACTTGAGTAGTGGTTGATTATTTTCAGAAAGTCACAAGAAATCCTACAGTAAACATCTGCAAAATAACTACATTTTTTTTTCCTCTGGCCCATAAATTTGGTGGCTAGTTTATTCTCTTAAACATATCTTAAGCATATATCATCCTGAGAATATATCATTCTCAGTGATTTAACTAGAAGATCAAATATCACATCCCTAATAATAATAACAATAATCCTAGTCCAGAGTAAGGAGAATATGGATGTTCTCTCAATCCACATAAATGCTTAATCATTTTTGATATCTAGTAAACTCTTAGCATCAGTGATATTTCCTGAGAGAGGGTTTCACGGATTAAAAAAATCCTGAAAAGAAACACTGTTTTTCAAAACATATAATTTAACTTCAAGCTGTATTTACTGAATGGTAGTTGTCAAGCATATACAACTCAGCAGTCAGTATGATTAGTTGCCCAAAGTTTCAGTGCTTTAGTGTATCTCTAACAAGCTATTACTTAATAAAAAAAAAAAAAAAAAAAAGCACTAATAAATCTTCAATGGCTTGGAAAAATCATTAGCTAGTTTGCTCTAAACCTTTGACACAACACTAGCCTGAATCTTCAGAATTTTAGTTGTTTGCTTTCTGAAGAATTTTGTCAATATCTATTTTGATGAGGATTTACTATTTTCAAAATATTCACAGCTTCTTTTCACATTCAAATCAATAACAAACATTGAAAAATAGAGAGAAAAACAACCTCACACAATCTACCTTGCATTTTCCTTTAGAATAGAAACCCATTTTATGTTGGATGGTGTCAGCTAGGAAGATCTTATAATGAACACATGCTTTCAGATTTATCAGCAACCTCTTAGATGCCAATTACTCTGAATGGGTGAGCAGCAGAAGAATCTTTTTTTTGTTTTTGTTTTTTTTTTTTTCAGAACAAGGATAGCCTGAGAACAGTGCAGTATAACTTAAATGGCTTGAGGATTACAGCTTTAAAAATCCTTAAAATTAATTCACATTTGATAGCTCAAGAAGCAAATTATCTACTTAATAAGTAACAAATAGATAATTTTACACTTACGTGTTTTTAAGTTGCTGTAACAACACAGTGGAAAATTGCTTGTTATTTTTCTTTTTGTAGGGGGGTTGTTTTGTTCTTTTTTTTTTCTGTACAATCATTCAGTGCAGGTAGGAATGCATGTAATATTTCTCCAGATTGATACTGTTTCAAAATAAGGTATGTCTCAGTCTGCCATGTAATGCAACTCATAACACTTTCTTTTTTTTTAACCCATGTACATCAAGTTGATTGAGTCTTCAGGATTTGTCATGGATGGCATTTAGTTAATTTGTTCATCGTTTGCTTTGTCCTGTATTCTGTCTTCTTCAAGGCAGAAACTGTACAGCAAGGAGGAAGCCTGTGCTGGTAGCTGTGCTTTGAAACAAGTCAATCCTCATGGACAAAGTGTAAGAGTTTGCCTATCCTGAAACAGAGCATGCCAAGAGCAAACAGCTTCCCATGGACAGACAGGCAGCCAGAAGAAAGCCAGGGAAAGAGAGAGCCAGAGGCTGCTGGCAGAGAGAAAACCCACAGCCAGAAATGATGAAAATAAAGACTCATAAAACACATTCACAGGCATCTGTGCATTTTGTTGCACGTGGGAAGCCCTTGGAAGAGCAACCTCAAAGAGAAAGAACTCATCTGACAATAAATGATGTACAAATTTATCTTTGATTTACTCACTGCCCTGTGTTCTCTCAGTTCTAATTAGTTCTTCATTGACATAATTCATATTCACATAAAATATGAGATTCTTCTGAGTTTCAATGGCAGTTTTCTACTTTTGTGTGACCTCTTCAAGGAAAAAAACACAAAGTTATCTTGGTCAATATAGAAACCCTATATTTCTTCACTATTTTTAGTTAAATCTTCAACCATTTGCCAGAAAGAGTTTAGCAGTAAGAAAATAACTGTATGGCAACCGGATGTGTGGAGAATCAACTTTGCAAGTAACAAATAGTCTCAGCCAAAGATGATTTTTTTTTCATGGAGATGGAACTGCTTGATTTCATTAACATAGAACAACAAAACTGTAGAAAATAAAGAAAGGATCTCCAAAGGGCGAATAACTATATTTAAATATCATTCTTATGAGAACGACAACACTGGTTACATGGTTTAGCCAATGTACTTTCATGACAGGAGGCTGGTAAATCAGCAGGATATCAGCTAGTGAAAAAAGTTTTTCAAAGACACCACATAGCACCTTGGAATAATCTTCCAGATACTCTGTGAACAGGACAGCAATCATGTTGGAATGACTTATGATTTTTCTCAACCTTTTTTTAAAGAAAGGTGCTCCATGGGTTTCTCCTTTCCACTGAAATGGAAGACCATACTGGAGTCCTGAGCACTGCAGGTCCATGGTGATATCCACAGTAGAGTATCTGGTGAATGTAGATGACATACACTCAATGAGTGGATGCATCATCGCCCTCATCTGTGAGACAAGAGCTTATGTGTTGGGAAGAGAGTATAAGGACTCACAACATGTGAAAAGCCATGACAATCATTATTAGATTGATGTTTGATTATCTATATCTTGCCCTGAAACTCAAAGAGCTATACCTGACCTGTCACTGCTGCCACAGAAAGTGCAAAGGAAGAACAGAGCTGGACCACAGTAGACACAAGGAATTGATGCAGAGTTGTGGATGGAAACAGAAAGAATAGATAATGTCAGAGAAGGTTAATTTGTCATAACCCTGGGAAAGGCCTACTAGCTGGCACCTCTGGAAGTAATATGTTAAAAGCTTCACTGAATGTCTTCCAATTCCAAATTTTTAGGAGACTTTAAGTTTACTAAATAAATAAATAAATAAAAAGTTTTGATAAAATATGCACTGTATATAGGCAGAAGGAGAGGGTAACCTTGTAGAATGGGAAAAAAAGTCTTTCACAGCTTAAGCATATAGTCAAACAAGTCTTCCATCGTGCCTTCCTAAACAGACACTGACAATAACCTTAAAAAATAAGGCTGTGCTTTCTCAGGTTTTGAACCTTCAAAGAAGGTCTTTATAAAAAGACTTATTGTCTTTCCTCAAATTCCAGAAGGTACAGACAAAGTAATTTTAATGACTCTATAAATCTAAGAAGTGAAAATACTCCTGTCATTTCATTATCTGCATGGGAAATATTGGACTTAAGATGTAAAAAGATGGAACTTTGGAAGCTCAACAGAAGCTAAAATTCTTTTTGTTAGTTGTTTTTAGGATTACAAAGTAAATTAGAGAAGATATCATCTACTTTTAAGAGCAGTACAGAGAGATGATTCCAGGAAGAATTTGTGTTTTCTTTTTTCAATAATAGTTCTGCTGCAAGGGTACAGGAATTTAAGAATCCTTATTAGGATCTTAACAGT
Organism: Anas platyrhynchos; assembly: GCF_047663525.1. Taxonomy (NCBI): domain Eukaryota; kingdom Metazoa; phylum Chordata; class Aves; order Anseriformes; family Anatidae; genus Anas; species Anas platyrhynchos. The sequence continues at coordinate 87,259,614 of NC_092589.1, forward strand.
GATCCATATGTAACAATGTAACACAATGCTTAATAAACATGATTTTTGGATGGCATCTTTTGTAAGATGAAAAACTGCAATGCTGAAGTCATCTCACTTTATATTTCCACTGAGCAAACATAAATGCCATGAAGGGATTTCCTTTAGGTGTTCTCCCACAACTACGACACTTTATCCAAACATGACAAAGAAAAAAAAAATATTCCTTGAAAGCCTTCGGCTTTTGAGGCAAAACTGCCTGCTAGAGTGCACAAGCAATCAGTACCACTGTTAAACCATGACACTGTAGGTGGCATCACACTTGTAATGAACTCTGCCAGGAAATACGAGACAGCCACCACAGACAGATACTGATACAACCATTCCGTGCTAACTCAGAAATAAATTGGAAAAAGAAACTGGAGAGATGACAACACGGTCAGGATACAGAAGGGCTAACACTTCATGGAAAACATACAGCATAGAAAGGAAATATGAAAACAATTCCCTCTGAGGACCACAAGATCTTGGGCTAATCAGGCAGAGCTCCTTGAAGAGAGGAGTGTTGGCTGAGAGAAAGAATTACAGACTTCAATAGAGATAGGACAAGGCGTCTGCCACTGTGCAGTAGTTTCTACTTCTCTAGGTCTTGAGATCTTTGATTCCACTTTGATTCTTTCCTTTCCTCTCTTAGATCAGGAATCACTGCAATAAAGGACCTCTGAAAAACATTTTTCAAGAAGGTTTTATTCCAAAACGGAAAACTGGAAAATTTTTCCACCCTTTGAATTTCAGATGGGAGATGTTTCCCCCTTGAATTTCAGCAATATAAGAAATCTGGCAAAGGCATTGGAATTAGCCTTCAAGTGAGCCAACTAACCACTGTAAACTGAGGACACCTACAGAGAGCATAAACATTCAATAAAGTATTAATACCTGTAATATGATATGGGTAGAGGATACAGGTTCACCCAACCCTTGCTGTACAAAGAGCTGACCTTTTATCTTTGGTGTAGAGGATTTAGCTCCCAATGGAGGTAAGCTTAACTGAAGTCTTCTATTAATTCAAAACTCTTTCCTTCATATGGATTCTTCCTAGAAAAAAAAAAAAAAAGGAAACAACAAAGTTAAAAACTGGCATGTCAAAAATCTAGGTTCATGGTTGTGGATGACAAAGGTTATCCCAGAAGCTGAAAGAAAAGGTCAAGAACTTATTGCTGATAATTTTTAGCAACCTTTGGCCTCATTCTGAGACATTACCTCTGCTTACTTTGAGAGAGTGGAATTGGGTTTGCCAAAGAAAGAATTACAGAGATTCAGTCATGTAGAGTTGGCAGATCCTGTCCCTAGAAACAAACATTTTAATGAACGCTTCAATAACATTCCCATATTCAAAGTTCTATTAAAGGCACAACTAACTGCATGTCACAAATGTGACAATAAAATGCAGCCAAATAGAAACAGTTAAATATCAGCTCTGTAAACAGTAAAACAAATAGAATATTTTTAGTTCTTTTTCTGAACCACAAAACAGAATGGGGATTTGGTTGATAAAAAGCACTAATTATCTTGACTCAAGGAATCCAAGGATACCTCAGGAAATGCATATTATGAAAAAGGCGATCTGCCCATATGCATTCTGGCAAGGTCTCAGCTTTTTGGCTGACTCGACTGAAGAAACCAGCATAATTAGAACTCCTGAATAAAGCTAGGTAATGTCAGAGATAATATTTCATTCTTCAGACAGATAAAGAAATAGATTGTGCTGTAAAGATAAAGCAGCAAGCAAATGAGGACACTGACAAATGTGATTGTGGGGCAACTTCAAATTATTCAAACTCCAGGAAGCAAATCCTGTAATTTCAGCTATCTTGAATTCAGAAAGGATTTATAAATAAAATAGAGAAGCTTGCCTGCTGCAGGCTCTTGGGATATTAGAATGCACAAACACTGCCACTCTAGCACAGTAAGGACATAAGCATTGTGCTGAGGCACAAAACCTTCAATTCCTTTCAGACACATTAGCTATTATCCGTACTGAAGTACTAACCTTTCTCACCTTTGTGCTTCCTTGGAAGGCATGGCAGGAGGCCAGTGAAAGGATGTCTTTCATGATACCAGAGTCTATTGCAAAACTCAAAGACTTTAGAGATTACAGCCATCATAACTAGTTCCACACACAACGTGTCCCTAAGGAGCATGGAAAGTGGGGACAATAAAGGAGGAATGCAACAAAAACAGTGTGCAGGAAATGCCACAGTAAAACGATGGGAGTTTGAAGAGATAAAAATGTTCCCTTAGAGTAACAGATGACCTGCTTACCCTCAGTTCAGTATTCAGTGTTGTAGACAGCCATAGTATGTTTCATAACCCCCAAAAAATAACCAGAATGAATCACACTGAGCTTTATATCTATACCTGTACTCAGGTCTTCTATTATTTCTGTTTTACATCCATGTCATCTGCCAAATACAATATCCTAGAAACAATACTGCTTGCTTCACCTCATGTTTTGTATAGAGACTACACAGTCCCTTTACTTACAGTGCAGAGTAATGACCCACTAACCGGAACTGCCTCAATAGGTACAGGTCACAGTCAGGCTTTCTTTTCTCTGTCCTGTCTCTGAATACAATTAGCAACATTCTCTGAAGTATCTGTTATAATGCACTCTGAAGTGGACTACTATAATAGCATAAGCTACCCACAGGGGCACCTTTTTTCTCATCCACTGCTAACAGAATTGGCTGTGCCCCAAAGAAAGACAGATACTACATTTTGCAGCTGGAGTTTGCAGGGAAGGGTTCAGATCTGCAGTGAAGTGCTCTTCCAATCAGAAAATGCCCTTTCTCACACATGGCAACAGAAAGATTATTTGGCAACGTTCCTCTCTGAAGTATTTAAGATTATTAATATGCTATGCAATACCTGGGTGATGTCCTAGTTTTCCTTCTGTAACTTTTATACTGTTACTAGGTGATATTCATCAATAAATGTTAATAGTTGAATTTTAAAGTAACCTAACAAACAGACAAATTAAAAATAAAAACAAACAAATAAACAAAAAAACAACATGCAAGCAATCCACCTCATGTTTCTAAGAAATGCAGTCTCTAGCTTTAGTACTCACTCTCTGAAAGATGTTAATGATGGTCAGGCTTGTTCACAATACAAGCCAAAATTTTCTACAGAAAATTTGAGTGAGTCAGTGTTACTTTTATAATAACCTTTCTCAACGATGGACTTATTCTAGTTATTATACATCTGGAGCACTTAGGATGCTAACCCTCAATGCTGGCATTTCCTTATAAAGTCCAGTTTCATGGCACAGTCTTTGCCTTCCTAGTGCTATACACAGCATTACGCTGCATGATATTCAAAAGTCAAGCACTTGACACCAAGCTCCTTCAGAACTGCTGTAGGGGGATGTAATAAATTCCAGAGATAGCCAGGAGACACAAATATTTTTCCTCCACTATCCTGTCAATGTTTTCTAAATGAACAAAAGACTGGGGGCAAGAAGAAGAGTCATGAAAATAAATGGTACCAGGGAGTCTGTGGGTTCCGGTGATAGCACTGTGATGTTTAATTACACTCACTGATAATTTCCAGAGGCAGCAAGCTCTGAAAAAACACACAGAGACATGCACATGCACAGAGGAAAATCTTACAAGCTTGATAGATTATTAATGAAGATTTCCTATGGGGTTTATTCATATGGTATTATCTCTGCTTCAGAAGATGCTATGCTAAAAATTAAAGTTTTCACAAAGGAGTCATTAACTCTTCAGTGCTCATGCTAATCACTCAGGTCTTGAGAATCAACTGTCTGCACCTCTCTCAGTTACTTGCCCTTGCTAAAACTGCTGTCCCACTCCACTTTTCTCTTTACTTTCACTGCACCTCCTTGATAAAGCACACTTATCTTATTAACTGATTTAAAATATGCCCACAGTTTGCTGCTGAACAGAAAAGAACAAGTTGCATAGAACAAGTGAAAGTTATTCATCTCTGCTTTCCTTTAATGTGCACCAACCTGCATTCCCAGTCCCCACCTACATGTCGCTCCTTTTCTTTCCAACACTTACTCAAAATAGAGGCATAAGACAAGGAAAAACTGACTACTCAATCATGAAGCACTGCTCTTCATCCCGTTTAAAATCAAAAACCAAAACAGAACCATAAAGAGCAATTTTGGACTTTAAAAGAATGCATATTTTAAATAGAAGAGCTTGCCTGCTGCAGGCTGCTGGCAGATTTGAACGCAAGATCCATGTGTAGACTTTGTGAGAGTGGAGTAAACCACCTCTTAAACCTGATTTTGCCTTTGGGCTATCACATGACCATCACATGAATCTTATTTACATGACTCCCTTTGGTGGATGGCTTTTCACTTCCCTCAAATATCCTGTCTTCTCAGCTTCAAGCAAAAGATGTTTAAGAAACGAGCCCTTAATTTGCCATAAAAAAAAAAAAAGGAAAAAAAAAAGAGTAGGAGACACATCTGAAAATCTAAATATGCCAAAAATCAGAAAAGGATGTAGTACTGATGCTTCTGCAGCTGGAGAACTGAGACAACAAGGTAGGCAGTGAGTGGCTGCAGCACAAGACTGAGGGATAAAACTAGCATAGCACTAGCCCTCACCCATCTACTGTCAACCTTGTATCTGCATGTCACATCCCAAGTATTAAAGCTCAGAAAAAAAAGTCTAAGGCTTGTTCAAGTAAATGTTCAAGCTTGTTCTCAAGCTTGTTCAGGTAAATGAAACTGATTTTGGATGAAGTTCCATTTGTAAAAGCACTAACCACAGTTTTTCCAACATCAGCTATCCAAACCTCTTACTGTCAACAGAAACCTGTATCATTTTCAGAACTTTGTCAGTTCTTGAGATCAGTAGGTTTATTTGTTTAAGACCTTAAATATTGACTAAGAGATGAGCAAATGCTGAGTCTGTCAGTAAATCAATAACAATTATTGTACTAAAATGAAGGTTTTTATTACAGGTTTTCATATAGATTTTAACAGGGATTTTAATATCTTGGATATTTCCTCTGAATTTGATTCTTTCAAAAATACTGAAAATATATTAAAATATATTATGAATCAAAGCAACTGACAACATCATGTCCAGAGTGTGAGGACTAACAAAACAACTAGAAATCTCGGTCTTTGATAAGAACTGTGACTTCACTTGTGATTAGTGTAATTGTGTTGCAATTATCATAAAATAAGCATGATGAATATCAGATACTGAATGTTTCTCAAAATCCTGAATATTTCCTACCAATAGTATTATTTTATTTTTTTTATTGTACAGCCACACAAAATAAAATAAAATAAAAAAGAAAGAAAGAAAAACAAAACAAAACAAAACAAGACAAAAAAAATGTTTTAATCAAAATCCCACAACTGATGTTAGAAACCATGAGTTCACCAGAGGAAACTATGGTTAACTGTAATATGATTTATAGTAGAGACAACGTTGCTTCATCCCTTATTCCTGCTGCTTCAGAGTTTTTCATCCATAGCAGTGGTCCTTTCCAGAGACTGCATCTTTAGTTGGTGTCCCTGCAGCTGTTGTAAGACAATGAGCCTCATAAGTGAATTAAAAACATAATAATGACAATAATAATAAAAAAAAAATAATCTGCTTCTAAGCTGCTGCTGAAATACCAATGCAATATTGCAAAAACTATCATTCCATTTAAGAGGAGGCACATCTCTAAACTGTCTGAAAAATTGTTCCTTCATCTGAGCTGAAGAAAAGCAAGTGCCAATCACAAATAATTTAGTCTGTATATATCTATAATATGTACAAAATATGTATTGCTTTGGGATTCCACTGCTAAACCATGTCCCTAAGCATCATTTCTACATGTCTCTTCACACCTCCAGGGATGGGGACTCCACCACTTCCCTGGATAGCCTGGATAGCTTGATCACCTTTTCCATGACAAAATTCTTCCTGACATCCAATCTAAACCTCCTCTGATGCCACTTGAGGCGATTGCTTCATGTTCTATCAGCTGTCACCTGAGAAAAAAGACCATCATCACTCCTGCTGCAACCTCCTGTCAGGTAGTCATAAAGAGCAATGAGGTCTTCCCTCAGCCTCCTTTTCGTCAGACCAAACATCCCATAAGGAACTTCTTGTATGTTTTTTTTCCTAGTCCCTTCACCAGCTTTGTTTCTCATCTTATCATAGGTATATTTTTCCCTATTAAATACTGTTTCATTGTCAAATTTAACTAAAATTAATTTTAAGAACTTATTTGTTTGAAGACAAAATATATTTCATCTAAAACCTTGATATTTTTTCATAACATAATGGAAACCAAAATCTGAATTCATCCTTCCTCTTGTATTCAACATCATCTTGGTTATCAAACTAAAGAAAAGCTTTGTTTTAATCTGCTGAGCATTCATTTTTTTCTTAGGATGCGCTTTCATGATCCACTCAATAGATCATATGATGAATTTGAACTTAATATACCACAGTGACTTGATTGTTTCCTAAAAAGCATACACCATATCACATTTTTAAAGTAGGATGATCAATTGGTGATATGGTCAATTTAGAAGTGCTTTTTTGAATTTGTCCTAAACCAAGTCATCTTCCTTGAATGTGGTATTGCAAATTTGCACAGGCTTTCCAAATAAGTCATATGTAGTGATGTGATAGAAAACAAGAAAGTAGATTAACTGTTTTAATGCCCGTAAGAATTGAGTAAATTTTGATCTTTACAGTTTGGGCAATTTACAGACCCAAATAGTATTTACCCTCAACATGTTTTAGTGCTTCTGATACTTCTTAAAATCTGTCTTCTTCCATGCCCGCATAACATCAGTGAGTTATCATCTTTCTGACTAGTACACTCACAGCTCCTTTGTCATTTTCAATTAATAACACCTCCTGTTATAAAACAGAGGCTTATTTGTAAGTGTGTGAGCTTACACTTAATGCTATTACATTTTAGCCTACTTCCCTTGCTTCATTCTTCAGTTATTTGATTTGAACAAAAAAATCAAGGATAACACCACATTAACATGAGCTTTACTTCTTGATGTATCTGGTAGCCCCCATGGTAAGCACTGTGCACAAATGAGTTCTTGAAGTCTGCTAATTTCTTATCATTGTTCCAGAGACAAAGACAGAGAGAGAAGGAAAAGTAAAGAGAAGAGGAAGTGAGGGAGAAAAGAAAAGAAGGAAGGAAGGAAGGAAGGAAGGAAGGAAGGAAGGAAGGAAGGAAGGAAGGAAGGAAGGAAGGAAGGAAGGAAGGAAGGAAGGAAGGAAAGAAGGAAGGAAGGAAGGAAGGAAGGAAGGAAGGAAGGAAGGAAGGAAAGTTAAAGATTATAATGAGAAAATGTTGATGCATATGTTGGAGAAGAATATCTATGTCTCTTACAAAGCCAGTCTCTTACTAGCAATCACTGGCAATGTGATCACGCAGAATCCAGTTGATACCTGCTTCCTGGAACAGTGGCTCACTTTTTTTTTTTTTTTTTTTCCTGCACTGTAATACATAGGATGAGATGACTGAATATGATGAGAAATAAAAAGATCTTTTGACATTATTAACATATTACTTATGCTTCTGTTAAAAGTCTCATGCTGATTGTGGTAGCATATTCTGAGCTCACAGCAGATCTTTATAAAAAGTGAAAACAAACATATTGTAAAACAATACATCTGCCATATTCATCTCTGTCCAAAAATATACACAACTGTAAAACAAAAAGCCAAAAAAATAGAAATTATAACAATATAAGAGAGAGAGAGAATGAAGAGGAAAAAATGGCATTTTTTTCACAATAAGAAAAAAAAAAATATTCAAATGCAAATGTAACTAATTTTTCAGTATAACTATTCCAAAACATTTTGTGTATACTTTACTGAATTTCAATATAAATTCAGTTTTAAATATTTAATTTGCTGGAGGACATTTTCTCAGTCAAAGGAAAGGTCACATTTTACAACAACTCTAGAAATAAGTAAGAGAGTCATGTACTCTTTCACCCATACTAAACTGCCATCAAAGCAAAGGTATAAATTCCTGTCCAATCAACAATGGCTACAAACTGAAATTGTTAATATATTGACACTAAAAAGCCAATAAAATGCAGTTTTAACAAGACTAATATTTAACATTTCACCAGGTTTCAAAGAGGCTTTTAGAATTTTTTTTGAAGAGAAAATTCTGTACACAGTTTGGAAAAATTACAAAAATACAGAAAAGCATTAGAGAAGCCAGTTTTTACAGAACTGTTAGTTAGTTAGTTAGTTAGTTAGTTAGTTAGTTTGTTTGTTTGTTTTTCTCCTTATATTGAAACTGTGCTTTTTTGATCATAAAAGACAGACTCAATTTTATCAGTTTTCCTACATATTGTCCTTGTTCTGTTAGCATAATATATTTATGTTGAAAGATTTTTAAAAAGGGGATCAGTCACACATGCTCTTTAGCTAATATTTCAAACTGGAAATGATCTCAAATAAAGCTTTTATTATAAAACATTAAAACTGCTTTTAAAATAGATGCTTCAGAATATTCAGCTTCACAGGGCAGCTCAAACTCTTTTTTGAGGTAAGCTTGCTTTTTTTTTTTTTTTTCTTCAAATTTGGTAATTTCTAGGAAACAAACAAACAAACAAACAAACAAACAAAACAGTTTTTACCAAGATGGAAGAGCAACAGCAGCTGGGGGACATATTTATCTTTGGAACAAGACAAAGAATTTCTTACTAAGACAGGCACTGTGATGAGGCTGCCTTAAAATTTTAGGTTCTAACCGTCTGCCAACATTGTTTGCTATAAAGACATGCAAAGTATCTCCTTAATAGAAGCACTAGAAAGCAATCTTTATAATTTCCCCAAGTCCAAAATAGCATTGTTTTGTTTCTAAAATAAAGGGAGATAGAACTCCAAAAACATGATCAGGTTCATATCATATCATAAAGGCAGTGTCTATGGCATCTGGATAAACTACATGTGTTTAAGTCAGGTGAATATAGGTCAACAAGGCATTCTGGTTTAAACTCACTTAGTTCAAACACAATGCCGCACGAATGTGATTATTTTGCTTACAGATCTGTCTTGAGCTCAGAGGGAATGCTGCACAAGAGAGGTTAAATCCAATCAAAAAGGACAGCACTGCCTTATTTCTCTTCCTTTACCTGGAGTATCTAAGCTACTCGTTTTCCTGGGTGACAGAGGTACGTGTAGGAAACTTAGTAATTCCTACTAAAGTCCAATGGAATTTTCCCATAATACTTTACTCCTGCCCACAGTACAGCCACACCAACCTTTAAAAATGTTTTTAAAGTAGTACAGCACACCTACCTTAAGGGTTTCTAAATTAATTCAGAAGCTCTTTTGCAAAGCTGCAGTGCATTAAACCATGGTGAAATTGTCTGTGAGTAACAAAAAAAAAAAAAGAGGTTATCAGGCATAGTCATAGTACTCTTTCTTTATTTAAAATCCTGTTTACAATATAAGCCACATGGAACAATGGATAATATGAAAGAGCAGTGCATGAAAAAAGTATTTTTCCATCAACTGATGTTTTTTTATTATTTTATATATTTATTATTATTATTATTTCATATTTTTTTTTGTTTGTTTGTTTTTTTGTTGGTTTTTTTTTCAGACAACTGTTTAAGTGCTAACAATTCCTATTCAGGGAGCATTATATGTGTTATAGAATTTCTGGCCTAACTGTGTACTTTTCAAAACAATTTCTGATTTATTGTAATTCATCCAGTGTTATATACTGGATGCTTTTTAAAGTAAGTAGATGGTCAGATGTTGTTTTATGAAATACTTAGTCAGACAATTTGTTCAACATTCAGAACTAGATTTCGATGAATATATATATGTATACATATTTTGATTGAAGAACACACCTATTGAAAATGTTGCTGTTTCAAATGAAAGACCTAAGTGATATGACTGTAACTGACCATTTTGTTAATTTACTCTAGCTACATTTACAGCTTTATAGTGCTAAACATCAGAAATGTTTTTTACATACAGCTAGCAAGTTTTATATTTTATCACAGATATACATGTCATCCCTTTTGTCAGTATCAATGGATTTACTGAGAATTAAGTGTTTACAGGAACAATTTCACAATACTGGGAATAATTCTGCAAGCTTCCACATATCAACAGAAAATGAGCAATATATTCTACTTGAAAATATTTTAGTTCAGGTGCTAAGATTTATCCAAAATTTGTTCCTCGAGTTGGCATGTTTTTTTCATAGTTTTTCTGAGTATATTGTGTTTTATTATCTGGTTTTGAATGGATGTTAAGATTAGAAAAACTGATGAGTAACACTTAATTTCGAAGCCATAAAATTTTAGTGGTCCCTAATGTACTTCTGGCAACCCTAATCCATGAAAAGAAATCTCTTCCAGAAATAGAACATAGCAGTGTAGATCCTCCTTTTTAAAATCTCTCTACTATCAGGTAAAGCTTATATATCGTACCTTGGTTATCAAATGGCAGGTTTCTGAGAAACAAAACTCACAGTTAAGTGAGTTTGAAAATTAGATAAATAAAAATTCCAGAGCCACCTTCATATGTACTGATAGTGATCGAATGACTGGAAGTTGATTGTCATAATATGAGAACGTCAGGGCTGGGGGTGTCAGTAGACCATAGCAAGTAAATGTGTAGTGCTAATTAGAGGATGAAGAGTTCATCTCTCCATCTGCTGAGAACTTGTGCTGCATGTAACCTGGGACTTGATCTAACACAAGGTCACTGGAGTCAGCTGAGCAGTTTGTCAGGAGCAAACATTCAAAATCCATGCTTCTACATTAGAGTAGATTTCACCCATATGAAGCCATTTGTGAGCGCCTATATTCCACCTCTGCTAAGATTCCAGCCAAAATATAAAGAACAAATAGGGATGGTGTGTTTATAGGCTCACAGGCACACATTTTATAATCCTTAATAATACCATTAGTACGCAGGTGGCACAAGAACAGCTGACAGTTGCCTGTCCAACCCTTTCCCATTTCTTATCATTTTTCCAAACTTAAATCAACTGAGTTTTGATTTCCTATATCAGGTGTTTGCACCATGCAGATCTCAACAAAGAAATTTTAGGAAGAATTCACAGATCTCAGGGAGGAAAACATCATGCATTTCTTAAAAAGGATGAGCCTTAGAATTGAGAAATATTAGTTACTCTTTCTGAAGGAAAAAATAAAAAAATAAAAAAAAAAAGCCAGTTTTAGCCAGTTAGAGTTAGTGTTTGAACATGAAAATATTGCCCTCATCATGGTTTTTCTTAGTCTTCTCCAATATAAACCTAGTGTTTCAGAGACTTAATTCAGAGAATTATTTGAGTTTGACAGCATTGATAATTACTCAGTCTGATCTTTGTTTTAGCCTCTAGAAAATAAGACTGAAAGATGTAAAAGCTAAAACTGTCAAAAGTAACCACTAATGTGAAGCACCTAATTTAAGAGCACATGAACTATTTGAGAGCATTATTAAAGGGCACATGTTCATGATCCTTCTGAACACTTAGCATTTCATAGGACTTTGTATTTTCAAAGCACAATTTTAGGTGATTTCACCTGCAGGTATGTGCTTCTGCAAATCTGCTCTTGGAAATAGCATGCTGAGCACACAGAATAAAAAACTAACTCAGTTAGTGTCCAACTGTGAAAGAGCTGGACTTTTTGTTTTGTTTTGTTTGTTTGTGTTTATTTATTTATTTATAATTTTTGTTTGAGTTTTCTATGCTTTTAAAAAGAAGTAGATAGGAACATCATGCAGTACAAAAACCTGATTTATTTTTAAAGCACGGTTTATCTTGTAGACAGTTAGCATGATCCCAAGCAGAATATAAATAAATAAATAAATAAATAAATAAATAAATAAATAAATAAATAAAGTAGCTTGCAATTATAAGGTTAAATACCGTCCCTGTAGTCAGCTCAGGGCTTTTCAGAAATATAAAGTTAGACACTTATTGCCCTAAAACAAAAGCAAATTCTGTCAACTTCCACAACACTTATCACAGAAGTGTCTGTGAATTGACATGAGTGGAAGAGAGAAGAGGGGGAGGCCAAGGGACAAAGCAATGCCAGGGGTTTTAGAGGGAAGCCAAAAAGTATTAGTGAGATTATTAGTGAGATTTGGATGTTTGCTTTTTTTTTTTTTTTTTTTCTTTTTGTGAGTAATGAGGAGGTCTGTGTGAAAACACAGAGAGACACTCTCTATATCAAGAGAGTGATATATTAGTGAAATAAAGAAAAAAATACATGAAAAGGAAAGACTGGGGAGAAGTTTAGGTGAGCTTCCTTAACATCTCTCACTAACCTTCCATCTCTCATTCCAGCTGATTTAATCTGTGAGAATCTCCTGTCCCCACAGAATGACTTACCTGCCTGCATCCCCCAGGATACCTCTACAGTGGAAAAAAGTGACTGAAAGTACTGACTCTAAAGCAGAGGGCCAGGACAGCTCCCATTCTTCACCCTGGAATCAAACCTTTACCTGACCTTTGGCTAGTAGGGCAAGATTCTCCCCCTCTACTCTGCTCTTGTGAGGCTCCACCTGGAGTACTGTGTTCAGATCTGGGACCCCCAACATAAGAAGGTTATGGACTTATTGGAGCAAGATCAGGGGAGGACCGTGAAGATGACCACAAGGAGAGGAGCACCTCTATTGTGAAGAGAGCTTGGGTTTTTAGTCCAGGGAAGAGAAAGCTCCAGGGAGAACTTTTTGTAGTCTGCCAGTACCTAAAGAGGACCTACAGGAAAGACAAGGAAGTGCTTTTTACACGGTCATGTAGTGATAGGACAAAGAGCAATGGTTTTAAACTGAAAAATTATGGAATTAAATTAGGTATAAGGAAGAAATTCTTCACTATGAGGGTGGTGAGGCACTGGAACGGGTTGCCCAAAAAGATGGGTCTACTGCATGTATTCCAGGCCAGGTTGGATGGGCTTTGGGCAAGCTGATCTAGTGGAAGGTGTCCCTTCCCTTGGCAGGGTGGGTGGACTAAATCATCTTTACACATCTTAAAAACATCTTTAATGTTAAGGTCCATTACAGCCCAAACTATTCCATGACTCTATGATTGCATACTAAAGACTATCATTAAAGTTAATGGATGCCTTGATCATGTAGAATGTACAGGAAAGGAGCTTCACAGAATGATTATTGTTTCCTTTCTTGTGTACTTGGCAGTGGAGGTAACACCATATGTAACTAATACACAATAAGCCCAATGGGGGATACCTTCTGTCTGCAAAGAAACATGCAAGAGCATCTGTGATTCAGTTGCTTTCACACTGGTGTTTTGAGAAAAGCAAGATTGTCCATAAGGAAAACAGAACCCTTAAGGAGATGTTAAGGAAATAGTACTGCATGAGTACAAGCTCTAAATTCCTTTGTCACGTTTCTTCTGTGACTGTATGTCGGTATTTATTATCTCTTTTTACAGAGTTATCTACTGTGTTATGTATTACTAATTTTATATGCAGCAGAGCTCAGTAACTTTGTGGTTACTGTGCTCTCTGAGAAGACATTTGGGACCAAAAGATGCTATGGAGCTTAAGCATGCTAAACTTCCTATGACATGAGTGAGAGCTGCTTGCGAAAATGAGACAGAAGATGACCTCAATGAATACAAAATAAAACAACTTGAAAAGATGGTGTGTCTACAAGAAAGTGCATCATTAACTGGCTGTGTTACTTCAAAATATCCACAGGGACATATGCATGCATATATGGAAAGAAAAGAATGTTTAATGCATCTAGCCTTGAAAAGTCAGTGAAAAGTTTTTTGTTTGTTTTTGTTTTCATGCTTTAAGTAAACAAATTAAACAGGAAGTGTGTGTGTTTTAATTTTTTGTTTTATTTTATTGCCTGTGACAAAATTATAGATATTTGAAAAGGGTTCATTTTTTTAATAGAGTAGAAATGGTATATATTATAAAAATACTCCACCCATATGCACTCTATGTTCTCTGTACAATAATGAACTAACCTCCTGTTCTCCATTCCACTTCAGTGCTTGGTCTTACAGCTCAATTTGCGTGCATTTACATGTATTTCACCTGTGTTTTCTCTTCATCTACTTTAGCTTACCCCTATATGTTTTCTATGTTGTCTAAATGTATAGGATACAACACATATCTTCATAAAGACTGAAGAAAATTCTTCAGATGTACAGTTCTGCAAGTCAGGATCAACTGTTCATCTCCCTCCAGGTACTGGTATTTTTTTTTTACAGCTTGAATAAACTTATTTTACTAAGAATTGCTATCTCTTAATGTGTGTCAATTCCTATTCTTCTGATTGTCTGTATTTTGCTATTGCTTACAATCCCTTGAATCAGAGCCCCATCTCTCTCAACACTGTATAAGCTTAATGCACTGCATTTTTTCTTACTAATTTAAACTATAAAGTGGTAAAATTTTAAAGCAGGGGTATATGTTTTGACCCCTATTTCCAAGACCTTATTTTTAGCTGCTTAAAACTGAGCCAGACTTTAACTGGGACAAAATTTCACTTGCCATTTTGTCCTGGGTCTGTCCCCTCCCAGCTCTTGCTGCACCCCCAGCCTGCCCATTGGCAGGACAGAGCAAAAGGCTGAGATGTCCTTGGCTTAGGATAAGCACCGCTCTGCAACAATTAAAACATTGGGGTGTTATCAGCACTCTTCTCATCCTAAGCCAAAACATAGCATTCTACCAGCTACTAGGAAGAAAATTAACTCTGTTCTAACTGAAACCAGGACACATTTCTAGACAGTTTAAGATTTTTTTTTTAATGCTTCAGTAGATCACTCAAGTTATAAATTCACAGTTCATATCTTCATCTTCCTCCTTATAATGCTTCAGTAGATCACTCAAGTTATAAATTCACAGTTCATATCTTCATCTTCCTCCTTATAAGTGTCAACTGTCAGTGAAGGCACTAGGTGAATTTGGCATTCTGCAAACTATGATATCTTGGGACTTTGTCACTGCAACTGTTTTTATGCAAGATTTGCTAGATCTGAAGTTTGAACGCATGAATATTTGTTTGAACAGCAGTCGTTAATTTCCTCATATCTCCAGTCTAACTCCAAATTATTACACCCTCTCTCTTAAACTGGCTTTTGAGATGATGCAAACAAATTGGAAATGCAAGAGAGAAAAACTGAAAGGAGAAGGAATGGAAACTTTTGCAGCAGGCTCAGGAAGAAGGAGAAAGCCTGAAAAGCAAGATGAAGGTGGAAGCAAGAAGAAAAAGACATTTGTGCTGAATGTGGAGAGGATGTAGTGAAACCTAAACTGATGAGGTGAGAGAGGGAACAAGACCTCTCGGTAAGAAATAGATAGTGAAAGAGAGAAACCAGGATTGGGAAAAAAAGTCTATCACAGAAGAATAAAAGACATTAAGCAAGTGAGAACCTAGGAATGATTGGAGAAAAAAAAAATGGGGCTTCCAAACCTGGAGAAATAAGAACAGAAATAACTTAACAAAAAGATTGGGAAAGGGATGAGACACTGAAAAATGAGAAAGAAATATGGATTATGGAAATTATTATTATTACCTGGCAAGTAAGCCCATGAAGAAACAATGCATGAAGACTTTGTAATACAATACAATACCATCCAGGAACATAGCATCCTGCCCCCTCAAGCAGGTCTGCAAGGTGATGACAGTTTGTTGTATTCCATTAGCAACTGTGTTAATTCAAGTGGGAAAAGTATCTTCAGATGAGAAATGTCCAGCTCTACTAGTGAACCCAGAACTTGTCAAACAAAACCGTATGTTCTAATTATCTGAGTACTTGTTTATAGAATCATAGAATCATTTATGTTTGAAAAGACCTGTAAGATCATCAAATGCAACCATTAACATGGCATTACCAAGTTAACCACTAAACCATGTCCCTAAGGACCACATCTACATATCTTTTAAATACCTCCAAGGATGGTGACTCTACTTTCTGGGCAGCCTGTTCCAATGCTTCACAATCTTTTCAGTGAAGACTTTTCTCCTAATATCCTACCTAAACCTCCCCTGGTGCAACTTGAGGCCATTTACTCTTGTCTTATTGTTTGTTATTTGGGAAAAGAGACTGACACCCACCCCAGTAGAGACTTGTAGTTGTACAGAGCAATAACGTCTCCCCTGAGCTTCTTTTTCTCTAGGCTAAATAACCCCAGTTCCTACATCTGTTCCTCATAAGACTTGTTCTCTAGACTCTTCATCAGCTTCAGTGCCTTTCTTTGGACACACTCCAGCACCTCAACATCTTTCTTGTAGTGAGGGGCCCCAAACTGAACACAGTATTTGAGGTGAAGCCTCACCAGAGCTGTGTACAGAGGGACAATCACTTCCCTAGTCCTGCTGGCCACACTATTTCTGATACAGGCCAAGATGCTGTTGACCTTGTTGGCCTCCTGAGCACAGTGCTGGCTCATGCACACCTGGCTGTTGACCAATACCCCCAGGCTCTTTTCTGCTGCAAAGCTTTCCAGCCACTCTTCCATCTGCTTGTACCATTGCATAGTGTTGCTGCGCTCCAAGTGCAGGACCCAGCACTTAGCCTTGTTGAACC
Source organism: Anas platyrhynchos (assembly GCF_047663525.1). NCBI lineage: Eukaryota > Metazoa > Chordata > Aves > Anseriformes > Anatidae > Anas > Anas platyrhynchos. The sequence goes on from NC_092589.1 coordinate 87,276,174, forward strand.
TCATACAGTTGGCCTTGGTCCATCAGCCCAGCCTATCCAAATCCTTCTGTAGATCCTTCCTGCCTTCAAGCAGATCAACACTCCTACCTAACTTGTCGTCTTACGGAGGGTGCACTTAATCTCCACATCCAGATCATTGATAAAGATATTGAAGAGAACAGTCCCCAGTACTGAACCATGTGGGACACCACTTATATCTGGCTTCCAACTTGTTTTAATTCTATTCACCTTTCCTACAACTTGTCTTTTAAAAGCCTGGCATAGCTTTTGCAGTAGTAAATTATGTATTTTTAAAAGACTGCAGAAATAAATACTCGTAGATTAGAACCCACCAGGCATTTATATCTATATAGTGTTTTCATTCAGCCTCTTCCAACGTTTCAGCCACATACTATTTTTTTAAAAAAGATACTGCCTAACTCACTGTCCCACTGGATTAATATTATGGAATTAAGTGACATTTATGTCCTAAAGAAATCTCACATGCACAACACCTACTTCATTTGTTACAGAATGGTAACAGAGCATGGAAGGGGCATATAAAGCCTTTCTTCTGGAAAACTGCCTCTGTAACAGACTCCGTGCCCCACAGACTCTATTACACAGGAGCTACCATGTAATTGAAGGGCAACACAATCCCTTCTAATATCTTTCAGTCAAAATCTTTCAAAGAGACAGGGTGAGGGGTAGTGGTTTTCAATTGAAAGAGAGTAGATTTAGGTTAGATATAATGAAAAAATTCTTAATGATGAGGGTTGTGGAACAGGTTGCCCAGAGAAATTGCGGATAGCTCCTACCTGGAAGTATTCAAGGCCAGGCTTGGTAACCTGATGTACTGAAATATGTGTTTATGGCCAGATGTTGGGCTAGATGGTTGTTAAGATGCCTTCCAACACGAACTATTCTATGATTCTATGGTAATGCACAGGCTAAACCCACATAGACACACCCCTCATAAGTTTATTTTTTTACAAGTAAAATACAAATATTTTCTTCTTTTCCATCTAGTTCATGAAAATACTATTTTTGAGAGGTTTTGGCCATCTTCTGTTTCAGGACTTCACAATATTTCAGTGTCAAAGGTAAGATCTACATCTCTATTAATGACATAGTTTGGAAGACATTCACTAAACATTCTAGTCTCAGTACTAAAGTTCAATCTTTAATGACTTTGTTCTACTGCAATCAACAGCCTGTTTGATTATACTTTTATCTGTTATGCTACCTCATTCAGGATTATTTATTTATTTATTTATTTTTAATTTGGAAACCTAAAGGTCTAACCTAGACCTTTTTATACCTAGTAAGAATAAGAATACCTAGTATTCTTATATACATGTACTTTTCTTTTTCTACATCCCTATATCAGCAAATTCCTGTAAAGGAATTTGATCTTAGGAATTTTCTGCTTACTCCTTCTTATTTAATCTTCAGATCTTGTCACAGTGTGGGAAGATTTTTAAACTTTAGATGGTCAAATGAATATTGAGAATAACTTGCCAATAATGGTATGTCTGTTATGGCATCAAAAATTCTCTACAAATCCTAAAGTACTTCTTAAAGAACTGGGCCAGGTATAATTCTATATTGTATGTTTGGGAGAAACGCTATAGTTGTGATCACCATCTGGCTTTGAACACTTTTTTTTTTAATACCATTTAGGAAACCTTTTGAAATTAAGCAAAAAAATATAAGCGCAAAAATCACATTGTGATTGATGAAGCAGTTCTGCAAAGTTAGCTTTCTATCAGAATAGGCAGATGGAATTCCACCTGCTAATAAAGACAGTTGCAAAGAGTACTACTAAAACAAAAGTTTTCAGGTTGTTTTGGGGACTGGGGAGTGGGGAGGGAAGAGAAAAGAAGGTAAATTTCCTCAGTAGGTAGCTGGGAAAAGTTTCCATAGGTAAGCATCCTCTTCTGGGTATATTCTCCACTGCATCAGTTGTTTTCCTCCAATACATTTTCAACTGTAAATATAGAGATCCAAGACCTCTATATTTAGAACCAGGGATATGGTTTAGTGGGGACTGTTAGTGTTAGGTTAGAGGTTGGACTGGATGATCTTGAGGTCTCTTCCAACCTAGAAATTCTGTGATTCTACTCAATTTCTCTATTGGTTGCTTTTGCACATTATACTTTCAGTAGTGATTGGGGTATGCTTTGATTACTTGGCTGATCATCCTGATGTATATGCATTACTGGAAAATTCTTACAGTTGATCTGAAGACTGCTATGTACTAATGTTATCTGATGAAATTTATTTGTTCCCTAACATGAGGTTAGAAACTAAAAGTTATGAAGTTGTGGTGGAAAAGGAGGAAAGAAAGACCAAAAGAGTGAGCAGTTCCAAACACATGAAGAAAGACACAGCAGCCTTGGGGCATGAGCAGGAAGGCTACCAAGTGACAAGAAAACTGCAGTGATGCCACTGAAGGGATGCACATTTGTGAGCGGCAAGTCCCTAGCATTACAAAGTTGAAGTCACTGTGCAACAAGTGGTTGTATCATTTTGCATTTCTTTAGGGTCTTGCCATTTTCCTTTCAGCAGTCTAGACTTCTGTCACTAATCATCTTGCAGACAGTATCAGCTGCAGATAGTACCACAATTTCTTCTCAAATCTGTATCACGGGGTCTTCCCCAACATCATAATGAATACAGTTGCAAGAAGTGGTAGAAGCAGAATAGTACCAATGCCAGGAAAAAGTTGTTCCTGTACGTATCATTTTCTCTTTTCTAAAGTCACATTTAGGTTTAAGGTTTTCTTTTTGGCAGCCTGCATACTTGTATTTCAACTTGTATTTTAACTTCATTCAGTCATCATCTGGGGAAAAATAGCATAAACTTGATGAACTTACATTTTGAGCACTTACACAGAAATGGAAGGCTATGTAGGATGGTCCAGAAAGCTTCAAATGTACAAATAGAACATTTTGTACATCAGCTGCAGTGGAAATAACTGCTTTTAGGTTTCATGATGTTAACCTGAAATCTCCCTTTCATCCTGTTACTCTGATCAAGCAAACAGGTAAGATAACCGTTCAAATTCCAGGTGGGAATCCCCTATTTGGAATAGAGGAAGATAGACTCCATGTCATGTAATAGTGCTTTCTCTCATAAAACAGCAGAGGGACAACAAAGGACAAGGTCCTGTTTGTAGGGCTTTGGAATTAGAAGAATGATAGCTGGTTGGTTTCCCCCCCAAAAAAAAAGAATCAGAGAATCAGAAGTACTTATAAGTAAGCCTGCAGAAAAAGTCTGCAGAAAAAGAAAGAAAGAAAGAGCAGGCATTGGAAATGTATGGACAAGTGCTTTACATCAGTGCACACAGAGTTCCCCATCAGAAGAGAGAGACCCAAGTCCTTTCCATACAAGGAAGGTAATGGCCTTCCATTATAGGCAAGATTGGTAGCATGGGCCATTGAAGTACATGTTAGTGTCTTGGTAAAATGAGAGAGTTTTAGAAGCAGAGACATATGAACTGTACCTCCTCAGGGCTAAACATGTACAGACAGAAACATTAAGTTTGGTTTGAAGTCTGAAAGGAATAGTCTGTGTGTAGAAACATGAGGTTAGAAGAACAGCTATTACAGATAACAAGGGAAGTGACTGCAATAAAACTAGTTCACACTGAGTAGTGAGTTCTTCACATCTTGTGCTCTGGTAACAAGAGGAAGACAAATTAATTGCAGCATGTTGCATGTGCCATTTCTCCTCCTGCTATCTGCCATAAAGACAGACTACCTGGCAAGATAAAAAGAAGAGGAAAAAGTAAAATAAAATTCTGAGGAGCAACATTGTTTCAGATTTATGAGGCTGAGTAAGCAAGATTTTGAGTATAAGATCACATTATTGGACAGAATCATATTGGTTGGATGGCATACCAAGAGCTCATTTAGTTCAGCTATCCTGCTCAAAGCACGGTGAGCTAGAGCAGGCTGCCCAGAATTATGTCCATTTGACTTTTGTATGTCTCCAGGGATGGAGACTTCACATCTTTGGGCAACCTGTGCCAGTGATTGCTCTATGCTTAAATGGAATTTCCTGAAATTCAGTTTGTGCCTGATGCGTCTTGTCCTGTAGCTGGATGGCCTAAAGCCATGTTGGATGCAGCTTTGGGCAACCTGGTCAACTGAAAGTTCTCTCTGCCCAGCACTGGGGAGTTGGAACTAGATGACCTTTAAGGTTCCATTCAACCCAAACCATTCTGTGATTCTAAAATTCTATGGATTCTACTAAGAAGAATCTGGTTCTGTTTTCTTTACTCTCCCCCCCCCCCATCAGTAATTTATAAACATGGATGTGATCACCCTTCTGAACAGCCCCAGATGCCTCAGCCTTTCCTAATATTAAGATACTCCATTCCTATAATAGTCTTAATGGCCCTTCCCCGGACTCGTTCCAGTATGTCCATTTCTCTCTTATATTGGGGAACCCAGAACTGGACAGAGTATTCCAAGTATGGTCTCACCAGTGCCATGTAGAGGGTAGGGATCACCTCCCTCAATCTGCTGGCAACACACCATATATGCGGCCCAGAAAGTTCCCCTCCAGTATATACTGGTGCATGGGGTTGTTCCTCCCCAGGGTCAGGACCCTACACTTCCCACTGTTGAACTTCATGAGAGTCATGTAAGCCCACTTCTTCAGCCTGTTGAGACCCTTCTGAATAGCAGTGCAACCATCTAGTTTATTTGTTGGTCCTCTTAGTTTCATCATCTACAGTTTTGCTGAAAGAACACTTTTTCCCACCATGTTAAGGTATTGAATAGTATTGGTGCCAGGACTGAACCCTGCCATACACCGCTCAAGACTGACCTCCAGCTGGACTTGATACTACTGATCACGATCCTTTGATCGTTGTATCTTTTGACTCCTAAAGGGTATAAAAGGCTTTCCAAAAAGAGTTTGTTCCTTGTTATCATGTGAGAGATCTCAAGCAGACACTCCTGATATTTCTACATCTGACAAGTCGTTCTGGATGGACTGCTTAGACATACACCTTCACATGCCTGTGAGAACACTATATGAAATATGGAATGAAACACATGAGAAAATGAGCATGAATGACAGAAATCAGTGTTAATTAATTTTCAACTCCCTTTCCATAATTTCTTACAATGTGTTTTATTACATTAACCTCCTTAATATTCTGCTAAAAATCCACTTAGATTTTTTCAATCAAATTTGTATACAGCTTAATGTGACAGATGTGTACCAAACAGTGAACAACACAAAGAAAAAATGTCTGTGAACAATGTCATATATTTAAGTTAAATTGCAATTGATTAGTCATTGAGGAAGTGGAAAGTGAATACAGGTGGTAAGGTACCGATGTACACCTAGTATTTCTGTGAGTAACTCACACAATTTTATTTATTTTTTATTTTAGTTTTCATACTTAAAATAAAAATACAAAAGATGCTTTTGGAAACTGCAGTGGAAACTGCTATAAGAAATCTAGACCTTCTTGGGTCATACATTGGATAGTTTCAGTTGTATTCAAAGAGGCAATTTGTACATTTCAGCATAAATGTACATTTTAGGTCTCACTGTGTACCTGTAATATTCTTTTTTTGCACACGAATCAAGGACTATTTTATACTCCCACCTTGGTGCAGCAGAGATTTGCTACTATGTACATAAGTGACATTTAGCACCAATGACAAAATCTATTTTACATCAATATGAGATTATAAATCAAAGTAAGCATACCATTCTTCAATGTAAATTCAGTTTAGCTATCACTAACTAGCTACCCACTACAAAGAGGAAAAAAGCATGATATTTTCTTTCAGTACATCACATTACAGGTAGTACTAAAATAAAGCCAGAATAAGAGACCTAGGGCAGCATAGTTTAGAGAGGATGTTTTCAATTGGTGTTAGATTATATGACCTTTTATTCATCTGTGGTATTATCTTTATTATCTGAGGTATAATAACATGATTACAAATATGACCATGTAGCTAATTGAATCACTCTGACCTTGTAAAACTATTAAAGTCATTTACAGAACATGCACTGTATTCAAATACAACCCCACATGGCATTATCAAGGCTGCAACCTTAACATGAATCAAATAGAAAACTAATATTTTGGCATTGCGTTACCTGATTTGCGTACCATGGCTAAACAAAATAAAAATATTACATCCAAGCAGTGAAGCTGAATCAGTGTTACAGTTACAATCTTCCCTTTTCAACTTGTAGATTCTGGTGATTTGCTCTGAAAAAAAAAGATAAATAAAAAATCATGAAACCATATGAATGCAAGCTTTTGCATATCATTACTTAACAGTATTTCTTTCAGGAAAAAAAAATACTTAAATGAAAATAAGTGTTCTTACATAATTTTACCCCCCAAAAATTTGTAAAACCTCAGGGAGGCCTTGCAAATAAGTCACAGTCTTGAGGTCTGCAAGTCCCCAGAGCATCTTAAATATGTCCTTTGCATATCAACACTTAATCTTTTTTAAACAAGTTAAATGGGTTAAATACAATAAATGTAACAAAATCAGCCTTCTGTTGCCAGAAGACATTACGTTTACATGGCCAGTAGATACATATTTATTCTTTCATAATGGATAGAGAATGCCAAAGTATCTGCCCTACAACTCCATAAATATGCCAGTTCAATGCAGTTTATTATTGCAGCTGTATAATGGTTAATTTCTACCTACTAATTTTGGGAAAAAGTATACTTTTAATTTCTAAATTTTTCTTCATAGAGACATACTTAAATTGCAGCTACTGAAATATGTACCTTCACATGAAATCCTCTGTCATGGACTAATTTCATCTCTCAAAATTTGCTTTTGTTGAAAAAAAGATCTCAAATTTAAAAATTATAGGGAAATTATAGGACAGCTGTATTTTCATAAGAGAATAATGTACCTTTATTTTTCAAAATTTGCATAAATCTGAGGTATTGTTAAAGACTGACTTTTGAGTTCTTTGGCCAGATAGAGATTCAAAACCCAGAAGTGATTTTTGGAGTTTCTCTTGAACTAATCAAGAAGCAGTTAAGGATGCTTTCAAGCAATTAAAAATGAGAGCAGTCAGTTTAGCCTATTGCTAGACAGATAGATGAGAGTACTTATAGCACCTACCTGTATGCCGGCACAACCATACATTACATTTATTATTATTATTATTATTATTATTATTATTATTATTATCATTATCATTATCATTATCATTATTGTAATATTTTATTAAATAATTTTATTAATAATTTAATAATGGTAGTAGTAGTAATAATAATAGTAATAATTAAAAAAAAACAGCTTAAGTACATTTCTGTAAATTTCATGAGCTATTGACAGAAGGAAAAGACAAATTACAAAAATACATTATTTCCCAAGTTCCACTCAGTAGCTGCTCTTAGTAGCTGCAATATTTTTCACCATTCAAAATAAAGAGATTGCTCTGATTTTAACTTTGCCTAACATCACCAAGACTATGTGGTCAGACTGTCCTGTACTTTTTTGCCTGGGTCTCTCAGCCGCATCCTGAGAGAATCAGGAGGTCAGACCTGTGAGATTAAAGTTGGGAACGGGGCTGTGAAGACTAAAGTATAGAAGTATGGCAAGCTGGCAACAAGACATACAGAAGAGAGTGTGGGGAAAGACTTGCACTTTTTCTCCTTTCTCCAACTAGACATGAAAATAATGTTCCTGAATCATTAAGGTGGGGTCCTACAGGAGAGCCCTCAGCCTCTTGGAGTACTAAGGCATAAGCCCATCTTAACCTTACTGTTGGCAGTTTGTTTTACGGTAAAATACTTCCACATTAGAGTTTCATTCCACTTAAATTTTCAACTCACAACTCTGTCCTGACTGGAAACCTCTGTAAATACTCTGAATCACAATAAAATGCTAAGCATTTTTACATTTTATTATACTTATGCATACATGCATTGTGTATTAAAGGAAACTGGGCAGTTCCTCTTCATTGGCAAAGCCTAAAAATAAGGCTTATCTAAGAACTTTCCTGGTCTGTGTTGGAGAAGATATGGCTTTAGAGTTGAGATTTGAGGACGTCCTTCCTACCTCCCGTGTAGCACTCTTTCCTACTAGTGTCTCCGAGAAAAGAGGAAAAGAGAAGACACCACCACCCCTCCTTAGTAAAACTGACATGGTTGCTCAGTCTCTATAGATTGTTCATGAAATTCTAATAAAGTTGTGTTTTCTATCAATCATTAAACTATCAAAAGCAGAAGGGAGAAAGAAAAAAAAAAAAAAGAGAGAAAGAGAGAGAGAAAGACATGCTCACTACCCAGTAGATGGTTTCTCTTTGTAGGCAGATTCAACTTTTTTCCTTTCTATCACATCATATGATAAAATTTTCTGTATACCTTCTATGCAGTAATCGTCTGGTGGGTTTGATGCTTTAGGAACAGTACTCTTTTCTTCTGTTTTAGGGAAGTTCCTTGGTTTAGACCAGACTCTTAAAATTTGTTGTGCTTTCTGAGAAGCACCTGGGACACTTTAGGTGTGGAAATGCATTACAAATGCCTTAAGCACTTAACTTTTCTAAAAGGATATCCAGATATTTATTTTGCTTTTACTGACATTCATTGCTAAGTTATTTCATTTGGGCAGAAGTGTAATTCAGGGTCAAACTTTTCTCTTTTGAAAGTTTCACCAACCTAGCCATTTTCAATGGAGAACTGCAAGGAAAATGGAAAGAAAATGAATACAAAATTCAAGCAATTTATTTCCTGGAAAAGGTAATGTCTTTTGGGATATATTTTTAAGGCAATGGGATTTTGGGGCTGCAGCAGAGCTGACAGAACATTGGTGTCTGCACAGATATTTTTACCACCCCAAAGGTCATTTGCAAACCGCAGTAGCTCTAAAATGTCACCTAACTGTTGATGGATGAAAGTGCCCCTGCATTTAACTTGGTATTAGAATTCTGAACTCTGTAAATTGTAACCTGGCTATAAAGTAAAGGAAGTTCTACATCACAAGGTACATGAAGGAGTTATTGAACAAATAGTGTAGCTTGCCTGAGCTAATTGCTGACAAGGGCTAAAAAACTGCTACAAGCAAAGACTGTGTGCCTTTTGTTTCTTAACAGAGGAAAGCCCTGAGGGAAGGGGAGATATTATTCTAGTGTGGTCTAGAAAACAAAAATATCTGTAAGAATAGAATAGAACATTTGTGTACATCTTGTGAGTCACTTCTGTGTGGGGGTGAAGGATGTGTTTGGAGGTTCTCTAGTAAGAAAGCAACTACCTGGTTTCAGCTAACAATTACCTGATCAATGCAGCCAGACCCAAATTTAAAAACAGATTCAATAATGCTTCTATTTTCAAACTCATGGAAAGTTCCAATAGATAAATAAATCATAAGAATCATACTCCCTCTTTTCAGATAGAAAGAGGAAATTAAATAGGTGGAGTTCTACAAGAGCAGTAAGTGTTCCTAAACAAATCAGAAGAGAATTTACACCATTTAAAGATAGTTCAAAGTGCCTGTAATACTTACATTTATCCAGGGGTTCTCAATTCACTGGACCTTTAGAGAAAAGTCTCTTGCTGACTTTAGTTTTAGTTACTTTAACATAATGTGAAACAACCCATTCTCGACACCAATAAATTAGTGTTTTCTCAGGTTACAATGATTATAAATCTATTCTACTGTGTAGGCAAGGAATGAGTACAATTAGCTGAATCCCAGGGGGTTTAAGTACTACCACATAAATTGTTGCACATTCTTAAACTGACAGTATTTTGGCAGACACTACTCAGAAGGTTCTACGGAAAGCCAGAGCCTACAAATCATTGTATTGTAAGAGCACTGAGAGGAAGCCGAGCCTGTTTGCTTTTTTTGAGTTGGATTGTCCATAAACTATGCACAGAAATATGGTCTGTTGTTACAATCTGACTTCATAAGGAAGTTGATTTGAAGAAGTATCATTTTGTTAAGGAAAAGGAAATCATGAGGACTCTGGAAATCTAAGTTGCATTTCTCCAGAACATTTTTCTCTGCAAGTATGTTTTCACACATACCTTAATACAAAGTGAAATACTACTTTCCAGTTATGCTTTAGCATCAGAACTCTGCCCATTTTATATTTACAGATAAACCACTCCATCCTGAGCCTTGCAAACAGCTGTCAACCAAGAACTTCTGAAACAAGTTAAGTTAGATGGAAAGTGAACCAAACTAAAACCAAAACCAAAACAACCAACCCCCCCCCCAACACACACACACACACAAAACTACAAACATCAACAACAACAAAACTAGTAACAGTAAGACTTTTACAATAAAGTGCTATCCTCCCAGTCTCTTACGGTGTCCAAATCATGTTCTCTCAATCAATTTCTAATTAAATTAACTAATTCCATTATCTTGAATGAAAACAGAGAACTGACAATTAGATTCACAACTAATGCAAATGCATTTTCCCCATCTTCTTGTTGTTCAGCTGTAATCTGAGAATTTGAACTAGATTCAAAGTCATCAAAAATCAAAGAGCAACTTATATGAGTTTTCCTTCTCTTCTCCATTTTTTACATTTGTTATATCATCAAGCGCTTAGGACTCCCACTTTTTAATACCAGGAGGACTAAAGGACTGGAACCATTAGATAGATGCAGAAAATTATCTTAAAATTAATTATTATAGCTTTTCTACAAAAGATTAAAAAGACAACCATAGGAATAATACAAGAGGGCGCTGCTCTATATCCTTATGTAAATCTTCAAAAAAGGAAGAACAAAAATGTAAATCAGAGACTGCTTCATGCGTGGGCCAAGATACCTACAAAGAAAAGCCTCTGTACAGAACAGCCATTGAAATGGTCAATCCTTGGAAACAGGTTACAGTCATGATTAAATATTTGCAGGACTGGGATCTAAAACATCTATTTCTGAAATAATTCAAGGAACATTAGTCACACTAATATTTTTCAAATTTCATTTGCACTTGAAGAGACACCATAGAAGTATTCAAGCAACAAGGCAGTTACTATGCTCTTTGAATCCAACTGCACTAAATATCACTAAAGCAAATTCCAAACAGGACAGAGGAGCAGATTATTTTGGATTTGTATTTTCCCCAACAAGTCCCCTCCCAATAAAGTGTTTAGAGAGTTTATTGGGTTAAAAAAATAAATCTAGAAACATCTGCTTCCACATCATGATCTCAATCTTCTAAAGTAAGATCAACCAAATTTGAAAAACAACAGAACAAAGATTGACCATAGAAGAACCTGAATCACTTGTCTGGGCCATATTAATAGGAATGGTGTCAGCAGCAGTTTTGGGGCAGTGATCCTTCCTTTCAGAACTGGTGAGACACATCTGGAGTGCTGTGTCTGGTTCTGGGCTCCCTCATACATAAGAGACATGGACAGACTGGAGAGAGCCCAACAAAGGGCTACCAAGATGAGGAAGGGACTGGAGCACCTCTCTTGCAAGGAAAGGCAGAGAGAGTTGGAACTGTTTATCTTGGAATACGAGAGGTGGGGGGAGGGGAGGGCCATATCAATGTCTTAAATTATGTGAAGGGAGAGTGCAACAAGGATGACAGAACCAGGGTGTTTTCAGTGGTGCCCAGTGACAGGACAAGAGACAGTAGGCACTATCTCAGACACAGGAGGTTCCCTCTGAACATCAAGAAACACTTCTTCACTGTGAGGGTAACCAACCACTGGCATAGGTTGTCCAGAGAGCTTATGGAGTCTCCTTCCTTGGAGATATTCAAAAGACTTCTGAAAGTAGCCCCAGACAAACTGCTCTAGGTAGCTGTGCTTGAGCCTTCAGCAGAAGGGTTGGTCCAGATGACCGCCAGAGGTCACTTCTAACCTCTTCTACAATTCTGTAGGCTTTATAAGTAAGGGATTGTTCTTCAACATTATGCCTAATACTTAGGCCTGACTCCAGAAATACAACTCATAATCCTTCACTAAACTCTAACCTACTTTGGGGATTTATTTGTTTATTTATTTGTTGGGTGAAAATCACTACTTTGTATATCAGGAGAGTACTGCAACTTTACTGCACAGTTCTGCTACTTGCATGGGGACTCCTTGCCATCATTACAGATGAGGCTGAACATCATTTAACCTCAAAATTTAGGGGTCAAAAAAGGATGTATTTTCTCTGTTTCATAGAGACACAACAGGTTCTAGTCTCATCCCTTGCTGCTAAGCATTTTAACTGAACAATATTGAAAAAATATCTGAAAAAAACAAAACAAAACAAAACAAAACAAAACAAAACAAAACAAAAAAAAAACACAGTATTTGAAACAGTGGTTGGAATTACACTTACTTCTCTCCAAGAGAAACGGGATTATATTCTTGCTGATTTTACTTTCTGCTTTTAAGTCTTACATTTCTTAAAATTTGGATGTAGAACTAGGAGGTGTTTTGAGCAAATTTGTTGATTTGTTGGGAGCAGTTGTTGGCTCTGTTGAGGGTGGAAAGACCTTGCAGAGAGAAGATATGGACAGACTGGAGCTGGGCAATCACCAACTACATGAAACAAGAGCAAGTGTCAAGTCGTGTACCCTGGCTTTACTTACAGACTGGGCAATGAGACACTGGAGAGCAGCCCAGCAGAGAGGGATCTGGGGGCTATGGTTGATAGCAAGCAGAACATGAGCCAGCAGTGTGCCTGCAAGCCAGGAGGGAGAACTGTATCCTGGGATGCATCAAGCACAGCATTGCTATTCGGTCAAGGGAAGTGATTGTCACACCCTACTCTGCACTGGTGTGGCCTCACCTCAAGTACTGTGTGCATTTCTGGGCACCACCATACAAAAAGGATGTGAAACTATTGGAGAGTGTCCAGAGAAGGGCTACAAAGATGGTGAAGGGCCTAAAGGGGAAGATGTACAAGGAGCAGCTGAGGTCACTTGACCTGTTCAGCCTGGAAAAAAGGAGGCTGAGGGGAGACCTCATCATGGTCTACAGCTTCCTTATGAGGGAAGAGTGGAGGGGCAGGTGCCAATCTGTTCTCTTTAGTGACCAGTGATAAGACACAAGGGAATGGAGTCAAGCTGCAACAGAAGAGGTTTAGGCTGGATATCAGGAAGACAGTCACTGAGAGGGTTGTCACACACTGGAACAGGTTCCCCAGGAACATAGTCATGGCACCAAGCCTGTCAGAATTCAAAAAGTATTTGGAATGTGCACTTAGTCATATGGTCTGAATTTTTGGGTAGACCTGTGTGGAGCCAGGGGTTGGACTCGATGATCCTTGTGGGTCTCTTCCAACTTGGGATATTCTATGATTCTAGGATTTTAGCCCTTCTTAATTTTTCTAAAGAAAGTGGAGTTTCATATAAAGTGGGTACAATTTAGGGGGTAAATGTATCTGTTGATCTTGCCTGGAACACTTGACATTTTATAAACTACAATAATCTCAGTGTAAATACCTATTTCTAAAAAACACAGCATGTAGCTATGGCACACTGGGCTGAGCTTAGCACAAAGTTACCAATATAAATTTTTCCTATTTGCTATTCAAAATTCAGCAACACTTTTGATTTTTTCTTCCTTGTATGTCCCTGCACTGGAACAAATCACACAGAAAGAATGTGCAGTTTCTATCCTAGGAGGTTTTCAAGACTTAACTGGATAAAGCAACAAGCAACCTGGTCTGCTCTCAGACCTACCCCTGCTTTGAGGGGGATATTGGACTGGATACCTGAGGTTTCTTCCAATCTGATTTTTCCTATGATCCTGTGTAAGGTTGTCCATTTTATCTACTTGTGCAGCATGCTTTGCTGGTGCTTGTGTAAAGGTTGTAAGTAGACAATGACATCTGTTCTTGAACACATCACCAGGATATCTGGCTATAAGTGTAATTTTATATTCTAGAAAATGTCTGCTAACATTTATGTATATTTCCAATTGGTTGTTGTTTTGTTGTTGCTGTTGTTGTTGTTTGTTTGTTTTTGTTTTGCTTTTGCCCAGAATGTGTGGAATAAACCAAAAGCAATTTTGCATGGTACAGCTCCTGGTTCCCTTATTAGACGGAAGAGACTTGAAAAAGAAAGACTACCAGATTGATTTGAAGCTCCTTATACTTCTGCTAAGAGAGCTGGAGAAATAAACTGGGAATTATGACATGAATGAATGAATGAATGATTAAATAAACCCGTTATCTGCATTTCTGTTTAGCTGAGTAAATTAGACCAGCTGAAGTGCATTGTAGGGAGTATCTCTTCCAACACAGAAAATACATAGAAGCCAGATCTTTTAACAATGTACTGTGCTCTATATCCCATATAATTTTGTCACTACATGCTTCACCCATAGAAATATGCCATATGGCATATATGCATCTGCACTTGACATCAAAAGTTGCTATGTAGCCTTGTCTTTTTGCTTGATTAATTGTATCAACATCTGACATTTGGTCTTGAGACCAGAGAGCCCCTGTCATGAGTTTTCTTAGTTCCACTATGAAAGTCTTTCTCATGTCTTGCAAGAACAAGACATAAATTGGGACTACCACTGAGAAGAAAATTATTCTAATGGAAAATGTGTCATTCTAATGGAAAAAGTGTTTTAAAACCACAGTTTAGCATAAAACCCTAACCCTCTGATAAGCATGCTGCTGATGTGAACATTGCAAAAGTATTATGTGTTTTTGTTTTTTTTTTATGATACCAATTATGAAAGATTGCAAAGACCATTTATGTGAGAAAGAAGTAAGAATGAATGGAGCTCTGCCTTGGTAATGAGCAAGTTGAGAGCATGTAGCTGAGGGTTATGGAGAGACCCCAGAGGGGTGGGGCAAAATGAGAGAGGGAGAAAGACACTGCAGCTCCGTGCAAACTGGTCTGGCTGAGCTTGTTTTGATAAAAAGGGTGGACTAGACCATATCCAGAGGTCACTTCCCACTGCTCCCATACATTGATTCCATGATTCAGAGTAATAGCTGATTCACAGCCTTGACAACATAAGACATTATCAAGTCAAAGTTGACAGAAGCAAGACCTTTTATTATTCCATTTCATATAATACCCAGACCATTAAAAATGAAAAATATTTGTGTCTGAACCAAACTGTTCAAAAAACTGAAAAATATCAATTTGAATATAAGCAAACTTTTTTTTTTTTGATATTGTAATTGAAGATGATTTCTAAAAGGTTTTTGATATCCTTGATCAACCTTCTTAACTCTTTAATCAATATTAGTCATTAAATCTGCCAGCTACTCTAGTCAAACAGTGAATACAATATCAACTCTTTCTCTGTGGGCACAGATTTTAATACAAAAAGAAGATGGTTAAAGATTAAATTTTATTATTCTATTTTTACAGCTAGTGAACAAACTATGAGATTTTAATTATTATTAACTTTGAAGTAGTAGGTTTGAAATGCTTTGGTGCCTTTAAGATAAAAAAATATCTTCATAGCAATTTATATATTCATAGCACATTTCCAAGCAACTTTCAGATTTTTGTACAGGCAAATCTGCCTGCAGCTGTGATTACTCAGCAATTATTAAAAAGTCTTCAGGTATCATAAGTTGGATCCCTAGATAATGCACTTTCAATGTCCACTTCAGAAGATTTTTGCTTAATTTGCTCTTTCTCATATATCAACGTTGTGGCAGAGACAGGTATAGAAACCAATTTCCCCAACTTACATTTATATTCCTTAAGCTTCAGTGTCTTTTCTCTCTCTGCCATCTCTCTTATTTTCTGCATAACACTCAACTTCGTTATCAAATGAGGCATGGACCCAGGAGCCTCTGCTACATGACCTCAATTCATCCCTGTGCACTGGAGAGATGTATCCTGTGCAGTAAAACTCACCTACTGTCTTGGAAAAAGAAATGTGATCACTGAATAAAGAAATCATCAAGAAGTGCACAGTTAGACAGTTAAATTATACTTGTGCTAACAACCCTGGTTTCCTGGGTTTTGCTAACAAGCCTGACCATTACTAAATACACCCTTCTAGCAACATGTATGTATCTGGAGAGATCCACAGTGCTTCTTGACATTTTAAAACAAAAGTGAAAGGGAAGAATCATATAGTAACAAACTGAGTTCAGCTCCCTTAAATCAACAAGTCTAGTTTTAGATTCTCTACTTCCACCTTTTAAGCCAACGCACAGCTGGCTGTAACATTCCTCGATATGGACAACCACTAGATGGGAAGAAGCTGCGCTCTTTGCTACCAAGTGATTTGTTGACAACAGAGAAACAACAAGCCACCATCTCTGAGCAGCACTACAGTAGTAGCCACAGACAATTTTTTTTCAGGGCTTCAGACTAACTGGTACTTTTCAGTCTCTTCATTATTTCTTGTGTTTAGTGTTTTGTGGCAGGTGTGACTTTTGAGTGCAGTTTGATTTTTTTTTTGGGTGGTGGGGTCTTTGAATCTGTCTTGATTTCCACTAAATTCTTCAGGAAGTTTGATAGGGAGTCCAAGACAGCGATAACTTTATCTGAACACGTAGAAACATGCTTATTCTTTTTTTTTCCTATTCTTTATATTGATCACACAGGTCAATCGTATTATGTACACCTAAATTAACACTCCTGTTAAGCCTGCCCTCAAGGACAAATGTTTCCTGGGATATCAATTATGTGCTCAGTTGTGAAAGGGGAAAAGAAAGACGTAAAAGATCATAAGTGGGAGGACTATGCTGACAACCATGATGCATGCCCAGGTAAGTCCCATTCACCCTGCAGGAAACATTGCAGAAAAAAAGTATGCCCAAATAACTCCCACTTAAGGTGAAGTCCCACGAAGATAAACTCCATATATTTTCCTATGAACCATTCATGACAATAAATTTCTTAATTTGTTTTGAAGAGAGAAATTCCATGCAGAGTGTGAGCAAAGAGAACTGTAATGTTCAGTTCTTTGGTGTGTTCTGTTTGTTTACTGTTCTTTCCATGCAGGAGCAGCGTTTATTTTAAACTCCATTTGACATGATCACACTTCCAAACTGAAAACATCATTGTTACTTGTTATATATGTAACTCAATCACTATTTAGGCTTTCAGTTAAGAAGTGTTCCTTTGGCTTCGTCAGTGAGTTACCTATTTTCATTGGTGTTGTCAAAATCTGTATTCTAGATATACACTGATGTTATCATTGGATTTCTTAAGTTTATCTCACCTAAATTGTGTTGCCAGAATTTGTCTGTTCTTTCAAGAATTCTGTGTTCCAGAATCACATCTGAGTTATAAAGTTCTATATTAATTGGCTTAATTTTTTAAACAAAATGACTCAGAGATATCTCTAAGGACTGTAGAGAATTGGTGGGTGCAAACTTTTGACAGAATCAGTCTCATGGAAATGAAGTGAGTTCTTGTGAAACTATCAGCAAGACTGGAAGCAACAACAACAACAACAACAAACAAACAAAACAAAACAAAACAAAAAGAAAAAAAAAAGACTCTTTTAAAAGAACCAAAACAGAGCTCCTGTATGCAGTCAACAGGAGTAAAACTAGTTTGTCTTTCTGCTGCTGAGGAAGAACAATAGACTTCTGAAGAATATTCAGTAACTGAATAATTTTTATTAGATGCAGAAAATGCACTAGATAAAATTTATTACCAGGTTCCGTGGTACTTTTTATGATTTAAAGTCTGTTGTAAATAGCCTCCTATTGCTACTTTTTCGCTCAGTGCCAGTGACATCCAGGAATGCATTCAGTTCTTCTGCAATAAGGAAGAACTGAATCCATCCAGCAGTAACACAGCTCCAAATTGAGTTTAACTCCTAGTAAAGAACACAGGGCTCGGTGCTGGGGCCGGTCCTCTTTAACATCTTCATCAATGATCTGGATGATGGCATTGAGTGCACCCTCAGTAAGTTTGCAGATGACACCAAGCTAGGTGCGTGTGTCGATCTGCTCGAGGGTAGGAAGGCTCTGCAGGAGGATCTGGATAGGCTGCACCGATGGGCTGAGGTCAACTGTATGAAGTTCAACAAGGCCAAGTGCCGGGTCCTGCACCTGGGGCGCAATAACCCCAAGCAGAACTACAGGCTGGGAGAGGAATGGTTGGAGAGCTGCCAGGCAGAGAAGGACCTGGGAGTGATGGTGGACAGTCGGCTGAATATGAGCCAGCAGTGTGCTCAGGTGGCCAAGAAGGCCAACGGCATCCTGGCTTGTATCAGAAACACTGTGACCAGCAGGGCTAGGGAGGTGATCGTCCCCCTGTACTCGGCTCTGGTGAGGCCGCACCTCGAGTACTGTGTTCAGTTTTGGGCCCCTCGCTACAAGAAGGACATCGAGGTGCTTGAGCGGGTCCAAAGAAGGGCGACGAAGCTGGTGAGGGGCCTGGAGAACAAGTCCTATGAGGAGCGGCTGAGGGAGCTGGGCTTGTTCAGCCTAGAGAAGAGGAGGCTCAGGGGTGACCTTATTGCTCTTTATAAGTACATTAAAGGAGGCTGTAGAGAGGTGGGGGTTGGCCTGTTCTCCCATGTGCCTGGTGACAGGACGAGGGGGAATGGGCTAAAGTTACGCCAGGGGAGCTTTAGGTTAGATGTTAGGAAGAATTTCTTTACTGAAAGGGTTGTGAGGCACTGGAACGGGCTGCCCAGGGAGGTGGTGGAGTCACCATCCCTGGAAGTCTTCAAAAGACGTTTAGATGTAGAGCTTAGGGATATGGTTTAGTGGGGACTGTTAGTGTTAGGTTAGAGGTTGGACTCGATGATCTTGAGGTCTCTTCCAACCTAGAAATTCTGTGATTCTGTGATTCTGTGACATCATCTGCCAAAAATTTCACTGTCACCTAACTGAGCTTAAATGTTTTTGTTCTTTTGCAGAGGCCATTCACCTTTACTCACTTTTGCTTCAATGCCTTTACTGCTTTCTCTGCTGATGTGTCTGTATAAGGTCAAAAACACAAGAGCCACAATGTCTTTGGGATTTTGCAGGAAACAAAGTAGATTTTCCTTCAGAAGTTTCAGATCCGCAGCCAAAGGAAAGCAACAGTATTTTTATTTTTATTTTCATGGGGAACCAAAAGCTATATATAGAAAGGGTGCCCCTACCAGAGGGAAGGCTGAGCAAAAAAGGTTTCATAAAGAAACTTCTATCAGGCAAAGCTTCCCTGAATCCACAAGCACACCACTCTTGGGCTTGTTACGAGCACAGTACTGAAATAAAAGCTACCAGAAATGCGATAATCTGATATTAGTAGCCATACTTACATACCAAAGTACCTACACTAGTACCTACACAGCTAGGTTTTTCCCATAAAATGCCTTATTATACACAGGGAAAAGCTGTACAAGAGAGTAAGAACTACTGCATGTAAAGATTTTCAAGATTGTTTAAAGGACAGGCAAAACACTCACTAACAGTAATATAAAGGCTTTTGAAAATATACATCTATTGTTTCCTTCTTTATTCTGGAAACAATAATTTATGTTGTTAACTGTACAGAGATAAGATTATTAATGAGTGGGTCAATGTTTCTTGAAGATGGAGAGCTCATCTGTGAAACATGAAGTCACTGAAGTTATCAAATCAATTCATATGAAAAATAATTAATTTCAAATAATGGGTTGAATTTTCCCACTGAAGAAGTTCTAATTTTCCATAGAAGATTAGTGTAATATTGAACAGAAATAGCCCGAAGTAAATATTGCCATGCAAGAAATTTTCCTTCAACTGTACTCAATAAAGTAAAAATTACCCTGAGCTACTTGTAAAAATAAAACAATTTTTATCTTTTACACTCTGTTTGCCTTGCAGCTCTAATATGAATATTCTCTGCAGGCAACTAGCTACAGTTGCCAACTGGTTATAAAAGTCATATCTCAAGTTTAAATGTGTCACCCATTGAATCCAAATAAATTTCAAACATACAAAATTACTTTTATTATGTTACTATTTTGTCTTATAAATGTTTATGACTCCATCATATGTAGAAGAATAACAGCACCAGTACTCCTCAAGCAACCATTTCAAGTGCTGTTGTGTAGTTATAATTGATATAAACGAACACAGTCTTTTCACGCAATTATTTAGAAATAGTAATATGCTTTACTTGTTTCTTGTTTGACATCTTAGAACAAAACACCCATCACCTAAATTCCCCCATCTCCCCCTCCCCACCCCCCCCACCCCCCCACCCCCGCCTTTTTTTTAATTAACTGTACAGGAACTCTGAGAAAAAATGTGTTTTCACTTCTGCCTCTGATAACAAAATCTGTGTCATCACATTCCTGTTATAGAAATCTACATCACAGAAAACAACGTGGTAGACAAACATTATCATCACCATGTGTCAAGGAAGTACTTCCTGAATAAATATCTGAGGGGGGTAGCTATAACAGTAGTGTGGGACTGCTTACACTTCATATTAATAGGGATATATCTATCAATTAATTCTCATGCTAAATATTGAACTAGGTGGTGGAAAGTATTGACACAAATATTCTCATGGGAAAATATCTCCTGTTATGCAAAGTATAAAGAGAATAACCCAGTGTGTTTAAACAATATTAACTTTGAATAAACTTTCAGTTTTGTTTAAGCAAAGCCTTTTTCAATCCCTTTTTCAGTCTTATGTTAATTGTAGTGTTAGTAGTCTAAATCCCTTTTGGTCATATTTAACTTTATGCAGATCTCAATAAACTCAGTCATATATGATTTCTTTTTCTTCAAACTGTCAATTAAGCTATATTAGTCAAGTGTTTCAATTGCTTCTGGGATTGATTTTAGAGTATATGATGGTTATAGGAAATCTATTAGCATTAGAGGGGATCTGTCTTCTGCTTTAATTCTTATTTAAACACATTTATTCTTCCCTCCCTCTTTGTTCCCATGGTCTTCAATACAGATTTTTACAACTTTCGTTTCAAAGGAAAAACAGGATGGGGATAAAGGATGGTTCCTAAAAGCTAGCTTGGAAATCAACTAGCGCCTATTTTCATAGAATTTTTTTTTCAGGCTTTGTATGAGCCATTCTCATAATGGAAGGAACTAACAGAAAAGGATTGTTCCATATAATAAATTTATGAAAACAAATGAAACCAACATTCAAGATGGTGCTGCAGGGATATCATGGTAAAGGAGATTTTAATATCCATTTTTTCCCAACAAGAGAATCAAGGCAGAAGGTAACAAGCTGAGGATAGGATAAGCAGTGCCCTGTTGTGGTTTAACCCAGCAGGCAGCTCAGCAGCACACTACTGCTTGCTCACTCTCCCAGTTGGCATGGGGGAGAGAAAAGGAAAGGTAAAAGTGTGAGAACTCATGGGCTAAAATACAGACAGTTTACTAGGCAAAACAACAGCCATGGGGCAAACAAAGCAGGACAAGGAATCCATTCATCATTTCCCAACAGCAGGCAGGAATTCAGCCACTGCCAGGAAAGCAGGACTCATCATGGATGATGGTTTCCTGGAAAGACAAATTCTATCACTCTGAACATCCCCCCCCTTCCTCCTTCTTTACCCCAGCTGTTATTGCTCATCATGACACCACATGGTGTGGGATATTCTTTTGGCCAGTCTGGGCCAGCTCCCCTGGCTATGTCCCCTCCCAGCTCCTGGTGCACCCCCAGCCTCCTCACTGGCAGGGAACACAAGGAGCAGGAAAGGCCTCGGCTCTGTTTAAGCACTGCTCTGCAACAACTAAATATTGGTGTGTTATCATTGTTATTTTCATTAAAAATCTCAAAACACAGCATCATATGAGCCTTTAAAAATAACTCTATCCAGGCCAAAACTGTGACACCTATCCTGCCTGTTAACTGAGGACAGGACAAGTAGTGATAGGCTATATTACAACAGCTGAGGACGTTTGGAATGCCTCATAGGATAACAAAGTTGAACAGTTGAAACTTTCTTCAATGGAGGTTGTTTTTTTGGTTGTTGTTTGTTGTTGTTTTTTTAAAAAAAAAGTCATTTGCCAAATCAGTGTGTCAGGAAAGGAGAGCAGCTGTGGTTTCATGAAAGGACTAAGAGACTGAATGGGCTTTTGAAGCTCTTCCTCCTTAAGCTGAAGAAAAGGTTTTCATTCTGAAGTTCACCTGCTTGCAAATGCTTTTTGTAATGAGATACACTGATACCACCTTTTCAATTCTGTGCCTGTAGGACACTATCTTCAGTTTGCTGAAACAAAACAAAAAGCAATAATTTCTTCAGAAGCCCGTTATGAGTAGCCCATGGATGCATTTCTCTTCCCTGCACTGTGCCAAAGCAGCAGTTGAGAGACAGGGGTAACTGGAGGAGGTTGCAGTGGGCACCCACCCTTGGAACACTGCTGTGGCCCTCAGGAAAAAATCTGATTTCCAACACAGGGAAGACAATTCTTCTCAAAAATAAATAAATAAAATAAAATAAATGTATATTTCAGGAGTGGCTTCATTTCATGGGGGAGCCAGCCCTCACACCTCCCTGACAACATCTCTCATCCACTACTTACCTTTGAAAGCTCATGTTGTCTTTGAATTAAAGACATCGTCACTCCAAAATCTGGAGGAACCCTTTCAGTTACTATTTGCAAATACTCCTTTTTTTTTTTTTTTTTTTTAACCACCTGATATCATTTCTTTCAATAAATCTTCAAATGAAAATGGTAAATGTTTGGTAATCCAGGAAAATAAAGTAATGATTGGAAAAAATGTTGGAAACTACAGCATTTTCATGCACTATTCACCAGTGAACACTAAAATGCTCATCTATCATGGAGTATCTGCCATCTAACTAGAGCTAGAGCAAATGAACTCTCACTTCCCTCCCAACTCCACTCAGCTACCCTTAGAATTATTTTTGCCAATGCAAATCCCTGTTAATCATAGTTTCTTGTGATCTATACAATTTCCAAAGATAACTACAGACCCTCTGGAGAGACGTGAAAAATAGGAGATCCCAAGAGACAGAAGTGGTAATGTTTCTGATACATTAAATGCATTACCATAACCATAAGAAAGTGAAAATGCCAATGAAGAATTTATTTGTCCTCAAAATGGGCAATACAAATATTTTCTTCCAATGTCACAAACTCCATTTTCAGGTTTAACAGTGATTACTACATGTCCGTTAAGACAATGGGTTATGGACCTGGAGAGACTTTTTGGCTGGTTTGAGGAAAGATATGCTGAGCTAAGAAATGGATGGTAAGAGGGCCACACAGGAGTGACTGGGAAAATGATGATAAGGTCATGAGCTGCTACAAGGAAATCTAACCTCGTTGTGTCCTCCATATTTGCTCCAGTTCAGCTTCTTACTCTGACAGACAAATGTCTTTTTGGTGATTCCTAAGGCTGTCCACACAAACTTCATGTTCTTTGGGTCTGGACTATTTCTTTTTTACCTGAGGGTACATATTTTTCTAAAAAGTAAAAATATGGCCAATAACCAGCAGTCAAAAGATCCAAAATGAAACACAGAAGATGTATGTATCATTTGTATAGGCTCAATCAAGTAGTCTTAAATTGACTTGCTCTTGTGTCCATATCAGAACAGTCATGGAGTTTAGTGCAAGTGAAAATTCATTGAAGATTTTATGCAGAGACCCTTTACAGGACATTCATCTGATGTGCAAGTATGAGGCCTCCATGAATTAAGTTCCTTTTTTCTCCCAGGCATGATGTTGTCTTTGAGCCCATGTGGGATGGATCAAGGACACCAGCAGGTGTGTATCCTTACTATCAGCCACAGCTAGTTCAAAGTCACTCCACACACACATATAGCTTTTGATTACAATATCAGTTAAACCAGAGTAGCACATGAAGACTGAATTTCAAAGAGAGACCTTTTATACCAAAGAATTATTGCCATGCTCCACACATTCCAAATGAGGAAAATTATGACAGAGGAAAAAAAAAATGAGCTGTTTGTTGCAATGTGTGGACAGTCCCTATGAACTGCAACAAACTGCCTAAATTAGCATATTTACCAAAAACATTTTCTTCTGTAACTCACATTCCACACATCTAAATCCTTTTGCTCTACAGTTATTCTGCTCCTATTAAAACTAAAAAGAGCACACGGAAAGACACACTGATTGTATGTAAAAAAAAAAATAATAATAAAAAAAAAAATCTAATGAAAATGGAGAACAAAATGTAAGAGACAGAAAGGTTCAGATATTAAAATACTTGCATATTTAAATAGTCTATCTGTATTTGGAAGACAGAAATGTGGTACAAACAGCTTCAAAATGCCCAAGGTTTATCTGTTACAAGTGCTCTTAAGTATACACTTGGTACTTCACAGAAAAATGTAAAATTAAGATTGGATAGCTCCAAAGCATGAGATAACATCCACTGTGTGTCCCAATAGAGCAAATATAAAGCCAATACTAAAGCACAGCAGCACCCATGAGAACAGCACAAAAAAAGCACCATCAGCAACTTTTTTGCTTGTAATGTTGGGAATTTGTCATAAACCATTTTCAGACAGACCGTATTCTGTTCTACTGCAGAAAACTACAACAGCAAAAGAAACATCCTTCCCCAATAAGTATCTCTGCTAATCTTACCAGCAGAAAATTTCAGCTTGACTTGAATTTTCTCATCAACTAAACTCTGGACCACATGTGAAAGGTAGAGGAGGCAAACTTCTAAAAGCATTAGTGCCCATGGCCTCTTAGCTATCCAATCAGCAGCCCATCCCCACCTGAAACCACCCTTTAGGATGCTCTATTTGGCATTGCTTGAGGTACAAAACTAAAGAAATGAATTTAACGCATTTGTGGAAGGAAGGAAACACTTGTATAAGTGGATACTACTTCATCTCTGTGCCATGCAGAGCAGATACCAAACTCACCCAAGGAGAGCACTCCCACTTCTCTAAAGAATTACAGTATTAACCTCCAGTACCAGACAGTTCTATGCAGACTTTCTGGAGTTAAGGAGAAAAGCAGAGACTTTCCAGTATGGCTGATCTCCAAAACTGTTTCCTCTGGAGTTGTGTTGCCAACAGCTGCAGCTGTGCTGTGCTCATGTAGTTCTTCCACACCTATGGAATAAATTCATTAAAACTAGAACTCCCTCTTTCCTGCAACACTCAAAACATGTTCACAGAGTCTAGACCACCAGTTTCTACTTGTCTCTCTTCAGTCTTGCAACTGCTTATCTCCAAAAGGAAAAAGGGAGACATTACTCTGACACAGATGACACCAAATGAAGACAACACAACAGAATTACATAAATGCTTAAGAATGAGATTATTTTCATTTCAATATTCCAAGTGCTTGATAAAATTAAAAAAAAAAAAAAATCAGAAATTAAAAAGTTTTTTTTTTGTTTTTTTTTTTTTTCCCAGGGGGCTTCTGAATTTTCACACATTAGCTTTTGAATTTATGTATCAGTATACTCTTTGTGCAGAATGCTGTCACAAAAGCAAAAACATAAAGCTCCTGCAAGTTCCCTTCTCAGCAACCTTTCTTTCAGCCCACTGAAGCAAATGCACAACAATGGTTGGAGATGTAGATGCATGGGCTGTGTGTTCTTTGCCTTCATGGAGGAAAAAACAATTCCTTAAGCCTTCTAGTTGCTTCTGTAACTCACAGCAGCAGTACAAAGATTTATCAGTTTTAGTGCTTTAGAGAGAAGCAAGGGGTAAGTTTTATCATTGTTGATTTAATTTCTTTTCTTCACACAAACATATAATATTGAGCTCATGGGAAAAATTAACAACAATGGGCTAATTTCTTGTGCCTAATATTGAATTTAATTAAAAATTGCTTTTTCCCCACTTAGCTAGGTGGCATGGGATGCAGGAATTATTGGAAAGGAGTTGACTCAAAGACTAGAGCAGTGGAATGAATTAGTTCTCTGCAAAAGAATAGACTATTCTTCAGCCAGCTCAACTTTAACCAGTCTCTTTGACTTGCTCCTGCAGTGTGGCAGTCAAGATTTCAGTCAGGTAAAGCAAGTGTAATTGCATAACTGCTCATATGGTTACACTGGGTCCCTCCACAATGCACAATTATTTGTGAAAAAAAGATTACATTGTACTCATAATATTTGTTCACAAGGGAAGGGAGGGAGGGAGCAACTTCAGATGTTTATGAGATTGTCAATGCTGCTTTAAGCCAAAATGCTGCACTTTTTACCCTTACTAAGTTGTTACTGTTCCTGAAACACTGGTCTGAACTGATCATCCCAAGATAAAGAGTAAAGATAGTTCACAGCAGCAAAAACAAACTTGCATTAAAACGTACTTCCCTTCTCAAATTTTAGGTTATATAGTTAAGTTTATTTCAAATAAGAAAAATACAATTCTAAATTATTTTTGGTTTTGTTTTTCCCTTTCTTTTTAAACCTAGTTTAAAAGGCATATCCCTAACTGTATGTTTCCTGGAGTTTGTCTGTAAAGAAACAAAGCAAATGCCTACTCACTTGGGGATACTTTTTATTTAGCAAAACCTAATGGGAAAGGAAAACTACGTAACAGGGAAAAAATTCCCTTCCGGACACAATGTGGAAGAAAGCTGATAATCTGTTTTGAAGGGAAGGGAAGGGAAGGGAAGGGAAGGGAAGGGAAGGGAAGGGAAGGGAAGGGAAGGGAAGGGAAGGGAAGGGAAGGGAAGGGAAGGGAAGGGAAGGGAAGGGAAGGGAAGGGAAGGGAAGGGAAGGGAAGGGAAGGGAAGGGAAGGGAAGGGAAGGGAAACCACCACCTTCATTTCAGAATAAACAGAATGGGCTCTAGATTCCTGAAATTCTGATGATTTATACCAAAACTATAACTCAATGGTTGTATTTATAAAGCACACTGAAGGAAATAGCTGTACAATCCACCAATATTATTACTGTTATTATTATTTTTCTTAATTTATACTCACAGTCTTCACACTAATCCTAACTAAACAGGGAAGGATACAAAGAAAAGATTCAGATTTCGAGCTTGGTAGTGTTGTAAGTCAGGAGACTGGTTTTGGTTTAGTAAACAACAGGAAAGAAAGCAAGCCATGAGCAGTTTGGCCAACACTTCTTGTGATTCATAGAAGTACATGGACAACATGTAATTACTGAAAAAAACACATCTAATCAAATCACACTCTAAATCCTGGCATCACAATGTCCAGTCTTTAGCCTTTGTGTTAATTTTAATGGTTTGCTTCCAGCAGCTGCCTCCACCTTGTTTCAATTACCACTGTCTATTCCCAATTCTGTGTTGCTACTTTCTTCACTAAAATTCATTACTTCTTAAAGTCCACTTGAAATATATTTTCTCTTCTATACAGGATATATTGTAGTACAAATGTTGTCATGACAGTAGCTGTGACAAAGAATGTCCTTGGTACTTGAGAGCCGGCAGTGCCCGCAGCCCCCTGAATTTGCATTACAGAACCAAGAAGTTGGGTCTAGGCTGTGCATTCAGGGGATGCTGGTGAGTCCTTAGGGCAGTCAGGTTGCAGAACTACAGTGCTAGAATACATTTGCCTTGTACTTCTTGAATTACAATAACTTTGGCTGAACTTAGGAAAAGAGGATGACTTACCTATAAACTATTACTTACTATGAAGTAATCCCTCTGACGTACTGATGTGCGCAAGCTATATTGTTCTCTAAAAACTGCTGGATTCCAATCTGGTCTCTTACTATAATGTGTCTTTCTTCTGAAATGGCTAATTTGCAGTTGTGCAACTAAATTATTGTTCCCTTGAGAAACAGTCAGCTCCCTCTGTTCATTTCCCTTAAGCCAGTTTCCCAGGGATCTTTATTTACTAGTTAATGATTGAGTCTACTTTTCCAAAATCTAATTATTTTTCCCTTTATTTATTATTTTTTTGCTCTGCATGTTTACTTCTGCTGCAGAATGGCTACTTCTGTGCTTCTGGTATTACTGCTGAGTATCATGGTCTCAGTGATTTCATCATAACTTTCACCCAAGTCATCTTTTATCTCAACAGACTCAATTAACATTTTTCCTTTTGTTTAAATCATGTCACTGAGAATTTTCTCTAACTTCTGTATCAAATCATTTGCAATCTATTCAGAATTTACAAGAATGTGTGCTACTAAATATATTAAACTATTCAGCAAATGATGGATTTTTTTTTAGTAATAAAATAGTAGAAATTCAATATTATAAATTAAATTAGCATCAATAGCCAAGAGTTTTGCCTGCAAAAGGTGACTGGAGTTGGCAATGTAAAAGAAATGATTCAAAAGTGCTCAATAGGTGATATAGTCCATTGCACTATGGCTTAATTTACATGTTGAGATTCAACAAAGAGAAAACCCAGCTGCCTGCAACCAACATTAGTATAAATATAAAGAACCTCTGTCATTATTTATATACTTGTAAAAGCAAAACTTTCCTGTTTTCTTTTCTTTTGTCATGAAAACTGAAAATCTTTGTGGAAAAAAAAAATGGCAAAGTTTGAAATACTACTTAATATAACTTCATAAAATTCAGTTCATCCTTCAGTGTGTTTTTTTCCTCTCTAATGAAAGCACAGAGCCATCAACAGTCATGTCCTCATTTATCTATTCATTTTGTACCTAGAATATTGTGTGTTTTCTCAAACTGCAAACTAAATGCTGTACAAATGGAATAACGCTATAGACATAAGGGTTTCTGTCACCAGCTGAAAGTAAAAATTATCCCAACAAATCTGCTGGAAGTGGACAAAACTCTGATCATTCAGCTATTCTACAAAAGGAAAATTAGACTGAAAATGATTTTGAAGGACCTTCATTGAGTACTTACACACTTTTACTTTGAAAGTGAGTCTAAACTTTCTAAAACAAAGAATAAACAGAGAAACTTTATGCTTCCCCAAACAGAATCAACAACCCTGTATGGGTTGCCATTACAGTAAGGAATCCATGTATTTGCCATTACATCTGTTTAAATACCCCTTTGTTTATTCCAGTATTTCCAAATATAAATCATTGAAACTGAAAGCAGGGTAAATGAAATGGTGCTATGTAGGTACTGATGTGCACAGCTGTTGGAGATACCTCAATGTTCCATGTCTCATTGTCTCTAAAGTCTCATGGTGTGGAGCTTATACCAGCCAAGGAAAAAAATGTACACTCATATCTGAAATCTTTTATAGTCTAAAACTAGGAAAGAAATTTTCTTGAATCAGTGTTCTCATCATGGTGTAATTTCATTTAAAAAAAAAAATAGAATCAGAATATTCAAGTTGCCAGATAAGACAGATTCTTACCTGATGTCAAAATCTCACTGGAGGGTGGTTTATTTATTTATTTATTTATTTTCTTATTTGTTAGTTTGTTTTCTCCAGGTATTTTGCAGTTTTATTCTGCAGAATTTTGATAATTAATTTTCTATAAGCAAAGTCTTTATATAACATTCAAGTTTCATGAGTCATTACAGTATCTGTTGGTCATAACACATATTTCCCTTTGATCATACTTAGTTTCCAGTAAAAATTCTCTTAATATAAATTGATATAAATTCATATTGTCCACAGGACAATTTTTGCATAATTAAATAAAGGAGGTGAGGTGTAGGGTTTTTTGATTGTGTGCTTGTTTAATGCAAACTATAATGATAATCCATTGATAAATTTGGTTCATTGTTAAAGATCTTAGGAATTAATATGACATGAATATATGAGATTAGAGACCCCAACAGTGAAAAAGAGTAAAATTACAACAAGCAGGTGTTGATAAATGCACACACACACAGACACACACATAATAAAACTTATTAAAACCAGTAACAGCTGTCAAGCCAGCAATATATAGTTGTCCATTTTTTGATTTGTTCTTTTCAACCCAAGAAAAGCAAACAAGCCACTGTGATGCTTCTGAATATGAACAGTAACAAGAAAACAAGCCACAGAATAATGCAAGTAGGGATGCAAAATGACAGGTACATAACTAGATAAAGTTTTTCCTCAAAAAAAAAAAAAATCAACGTTGTTTTATTAAAAACAATGACAATATTTTTAACTCTGAAACTCTGATTTGGGCAAAGTGAACAAATCACATAAACTGTAGTAGGTTGTTTTTGCTGTTGGTGGAGGTATTTGTATTTGTTTTTGTTTTTACTTGTCTCACTAGTTTCTTCTCCTCTTCTCCAAGGACATCTTAGCATTTTTTATTAAATCTAGAGTAAGAAATTAAATACACCTTAATTGAGGCAACTTCAAAACCTGTCACTACAGACTAGTGTCTGAGATGTTATAAAGCAAGGGACATCTGCTGCAGTAATGTTCAGGTGTAGCAGAGTTTAACCCACATAATATAGAGTGGATTTATGTTGCTTAATAAAACTGGCATGTTTTAATACTTTTTTTTTTTTTTATTGGAGTTACAGGTTGAAGGACATTCAACAAGGAGGCATATGTCTTTCACTTGACTCTCATAAGTTAGATCATCCTCTTTGCTTGGATCATGCTTCCCTCTGGCAGGGAGGATTTGCTGCTCTTCATAAATGGATGCACATAAACATGATATTTACAGCAAAAGACAAAAAGGTAAATGCTGTCTTTGAAGAGCTGAGTTTGGGTCAGTAGTCATCAAATAAATCTGTGAATATTTGCGTTTGTCAGATTATCTTTTGAGTAATTAGATAAAATGGATATATATATATATAATTATTGATAGACATTGCTCTTCAATAAACAAGAACACTTCATTCTCAAGACAGTGATGTCTGTTATGGCATGGAATGTATGCAGTCCAAAAGAGCTTATTGCAAAAGTCAGGGCTAACATTTCTACCCAAGGTTGAAAAAGGAGCTCTACTCTTCACTTGAAAAAAGGAAAAAGGAAAAACGGGGGGGAGGGGAGGGGAAATAAATAAATAAAATAAAAAAGAAAAAGGACAAAAAATGAAAAAGAAAAAAGGAAAAAAATATAAAAGGAAAAATGAAAAAGGAAAAAAGGAAAAAAAAAAAAAAGAAGTAGAAGCAAAGTGATACTGAACATTTGTTCAAAAGGGGCTAAGAGGGAACCTGACCATACTATAAGTAGACTTCATTTACTTACCTATTTACTGCCTGTATATTCCACTGATAGATTGGGGACTGTTTTCATTTGTTTTGTTTTTCACAAACATTCATCATCTCCAAATAAAAAAGAAGAAATATAACAGTTGGAAAACATATATTTCCTCTATGCAACAACAGCAGTTCCAATTGCTTGTGATATAATAGTACAATATTTTTTGTTTATTTACTTTTTCTCTAAAAATTACAAAAAGTTTATCCTAAAACCTGAGTAAATTACAGAACAGAAAGAGGAGATATACTGTGAAAGCAGAGCTCTGTTTCTCACAGATGATGTCTTGGAGTAAATGTTTCAGGAGAAAAAGAAACTGTATTGTAAACAGACACAGTCCTACTTGTGTCTCTGAATATGACCTCGAAGGACTCACCATACTTGAATATGTGCTCAGATGGCATTGTCCCTCAGTGCAGCTGCTTTGGACAAGTGCTAAGGATGATATTTTGCCTACTTATTATTGTTAAAGGAGCTCTCTGTAAATCTCTTCTCTCCTTCCATGTCAGATTTTTAATATTCAGAAATCAGTGGGTCAGCATTGCGTAGTTTCAGTGGCAATTAGTTCCTGGAATAATCAAGGTTATTAATCAAGGAATAAGCAAGACATCTTGTTATAAAATAGTATTGATGCTGAGTTTCAACTGAGAGCCTCTGTAGCAATTTGAATTTGTGACTATTTTTATTCCATACCTGAAAAGAAAAATAATAAACATTTATGTTGCATAGGCATACAAGTTTTAACATCTCTCAGCAGCTATATAGAAACCAGTATACTAAAATAATTTGCCATGCTAAGAAATCTGTGATTTCTGTGACACATAAATTTTAATTCCTTTCTGTTCCTGACACAAGGGAATTCTTTATTACCTAAGTAATGAAACATCTTCAGGAGGGAGAGTGTCACAAATAGGGCAAGGAAAGTAGATGAAGATGCAAACTAATAAATACTCTAAACAGGCTCTTGGATAGGTCCTTCACTGTTATTGATAGGAACAGCTCCCTTATAGTGAGTATGGAACATTTTGTATCAGTTTCTTTTTATTTATGTGTTATTCATGATAAATTTACAGCTTCAGGAACAAGCTTTGAAAAAATGTGTGTTAGATTTAAGAGCTGTTATTAGTCTTTTGTCAGATCTGAGCTTTTATAAACTTAATAAACACAGCTTTCAGTTAGGTAATGGCCCCTAACTGATATTTCTAGCCAAAGTAGAGATGGAAAGCATCATAATTCCACTGGTGTTCTTTTCTTGCACATGCTGGACTTTCTTGCACCCATTAAATTGCATAGGCCTTGCAAGTCACAGGAATGGATTCTGTGTGTATTTCTTAATTTCTTCCCATTTATCCCACAATGTGTAATAAAAGCAAAAGAACAGCTATATGGTGTATACAGATCTTCGGTCTGTGGAATTATGTGCCCTTATTTCTAAACATGACAAGAATTAAAAAAGACAAGCCTTGAGGATATTGAATACATTAATACCTTAAAAACAAATTTCCAATAAGATTTAAGTTGCACAGTGACATCCTAAAGAACTGTGCAACCTGTCTCCTGCCTCAGGGGAAGACAAATGCCAGAAAAGCAGAGAAGTATTACATATATCAGGATTTCTGATGCTTGCACAAAATATTGTGTAGCACTTGTCTTGTGAGTGTAGTAAACCTGATAAATTGGACCAGTTGATACTGCAGATTGGTATCTGTGAAAGATATGTTAACTCAGCAATATCAGCACAACAGATTTTAAGAAAATTCTGTCATCTTAATGCATCTTTTGTGACTGGGACCAGTATTCAGTCAAGAAACTTACTGACTGTAACTTCACTGATGTTTTTGGTAAGTATGTCTGGATATGGCCAAACAAGAAGTAAGAGACAGACAGACAAACAAATTAAAAAAACAAATAAATTTCTACAGCTTTTCAGTCTGGGCTCAGTGCTTCATTGACTGAGTTCTTGGGTGCTCCAGCCCCTAGTAGATTTCCTCCAGAAGAAACAAAGACGTTTTGATTCAGAAGCATGTTCAGCAACTATATTCTACTGTTTACATGTTAAAATACTCAGAGTAAGCTTTTAGATAATTATTTGCTATTTCAACAGCAATAACTTTTTTTTTTTTTTAATTACAGTATACATAAAGTAGTAAAACATATATATTTTTAAAGGTCATGTTTACTTTTTTTAAGCTATACCAAGAGCTTAGGAGATAATAGTATTTTGACTATACTTTTTTAAAATTGCAGTACATATTAGCAAGTGGTACAGGGGATATATAGAGAGATTTTTGCTAACCTGATAATTGAATATGGATCAATCTTCAATATCACATTTATATCTTAATATGCTAAAAGATGTCTCGCATGTGTCATCATGACTGTATAAGTAGGGGGACAGACAAACTTGCTAAACTACTGTAAACTTGACATGACTGCTAAAACGTATGCTTAGAATTTGTTTGCCTTTTTTTCTGGCATATACTGAGAGGCCTATATCTGGCATATGCCAGAACAATCTAGCACCTGTGTTTGATCCAAAATTTGTTTGTTTAATTGTTTATTTCAACAAAAAAAAAAAAAAAAAACACTTTTTTTTTTACTGTAACCAAAAGCACACTAAGTACTGCATTATTTTTATCATATAGTTTTGTAACAGAAAATTTAAATGCATTTCCAAGAATCTAGATATCTATTATTTTTCCATTTTATTCCAATTACTCTGGTGTTGCTTCTGAATCTCATAACAAAGTATGTAAAATACAAAGTATAAACCATAAAACTAACAACCAAAGACAAAATGTAAGCATATACATCATCTATAATATGTAAGCATACTCTATGTCATCTTTCAACTGGAGAACACATGCATATGCATTATATGTTGTAAACTATATGTTATATGTTATATGTTGTAAAATATATATGCCTAAGCATTATATGTTGTAAACTTTATGCATACAAAATAACCTTTAGTTTTGTATACCCTGAGGACACTTACATTTTCAGTTATTCAGAATGGATTTTTCTATGTTGTTTGCTGCTGTAATACCAAACAAGGAAGAAGATGGAAACACAGAAAGAAGAAACATCAATACGTCTGTATTTTATCAAATCTAACAGATTTGATGTAACAGATCTTCTATTTTACCTAAGGTAAGGAAACAGATAAACTACCTATAATGCAAACTGATTTAGAGAGTTATGTACACATACACAATGTAGTTCTTCATATCTATTACAAAATTTCTTATACATTCCATTCTCTGGCTAGATGTAAGTGCAGAATTTTGGTAACAGAGCAGTAGGAAAAATGTATGCATTAACTAAAAATCATTAATCAATCAAATAATCTCAGAATATATGGCAACTACATAGAAACTATTAAGTTCTCAGCCCCCAAGCTGTACTCAGTCCTGGAATCTGTAAAACTAGTTTGGTTTCTGGCCAATAAAAATACTGAAACAACTTTCTCATTCATTATGTGGTTGATAAATTCCCCCCTTGGGATACTAAAGAAGAAAAACAGATTAAAAACTTATCACTGTAACACAGCAAGGTTAAACTGATGGATTTGTTCACCCTACCTAATGCCATCTACCAAGCAACAAGCAGAAATGTTGACTACAGCAATGTATTTTCTTTTCTAGATGCATTTACTGTTCTTTTTTTTTTTTTTTTTTTTCCAGGTCAATGATTCAAATTCAGTCAAAAGGTCTGTATAAGCTCTAGAGATGCAGCAGAGAACAAAAGATAACATGAAGGCATTTGTAAAGTCTCTGCACAGAATCACAGCATCAGAGAATGGCCGAGTTTGGCAGGGACCTCTGGAAGACATCTGGTCCAACCTCTGCTAAAGCAGACTCACCCGGGGAAGGTTACCAGAATCATGTCCAGGTGGCTTTGAAGATCTCCAAGCAGGGAGGCTCTATAACCTCTCTGGGCAATTTGCCAGTGCTCCATCACATGAAGAGGTTTGTTAATGCAGAAATCATTTTGGTTATTATTTTGAGTACCCCCAAAAGTTTAATCCATCATAGTCTAACAGTGTTAAATTTTGTAAGAGGAAGAAAGCAAAGTTACTCACAAAGCCACAGTTTCAGCACCAAAAGTTCATACTTTCTTCATACCATACAGCAACATGGAAGGGAAAAAAGAAAAGGGGAAGGGGAAGGGGAAGGGGAAGGGGAAGGGGAAGGGGAAGGGGAAGGGGAAGGGGAAGGGGAAGGGGAAGGGGGAGGGGGAGGGGGAGGGGGAGGGGGAGGGGGAGGGGGAGGGGGAGGGGAAGGGAAGGGAAGGGAAGGGAAGGGAAGGGAAGGGAAGGGAAGGGAAGGGAAGGGAAGGGAAGGGAAGGGAAGGGAAGGGAAGGGAAGGGAAGGGAAGGGAAGGGAAGGGAAGGGAAGGGAAGGGAAGGGAAGGGAAGGGAAGGGAAGGGAAGGGAAGGGAAGGGAAGGGGAAAAAAAGTACTTTTGCCTAAGAAAGTCTTTCATGATTTAAACCAGTCTCCTGACTTCTTCCATCATTTTTTAAGTGAGTATCTAGCTCTACAAAAATAGAAAGATGTAGCACTTCCACAGTTCTTGTAAAAATGACACCTGTAATGGCTTTTGCTCATCATACTCTATCAGGTGAAATACAAATAGTATTCCTAACTGTGCCCAGTAATCACAAGTAGTGTAATCTGTTATTGCTGTTCTGGCTCACGGTACGAACTGCATTAGAAAAAAAAATAAATATAAATAAAAAATAGCAATTTTCCCATTCATTGGATGAAAAATACTGTATGAGATGAAACAAAAAATTAGACCTGTTTTCCTGTTTTGAGGGAAGTGCAACTGTTAAATAAAATACATTCATTGCTGCTGCTAACCTTTGAAAAATAGTTTTCATCTATTACTTATTAACAAAGATAGATTCATATCTTAAGTATGAAATTAATTGCAATTATAACACACTGGAAAATGGGTTTGTTCATTTGTTTAATAAGAACAACCAACCAAGGTATTTTCTAGACTAAAATATTTTGACAATAGTTTAGCTACTGTTTTAACACTTCCTCAGCATTAACTTCCTGTTCTCTACAGTCCAGTTACAAAACCCAGTAATCATAGAATCATAGAATCATAGAATATCCTGAGTTGGAAGGGACCCTTAAGGATCATCAAGTCCAACTCTTGACACCGCACAGGTCTACCCAAAAGTTCAGACCATGTGACTAAGCGCACAGTCCAATCTCTTCTTAAATTCAGTCAGGCTCGGTGCAGTGACCACTTCCCTGGGGAGCCTGTTCCAGTGTGCAACCACTCTCTCTGTGAAGAACTTCCTCCTGATGTCAAGCCTAAACTTCCCCTGCTTCAGCTTAACCCCGTTCCCGCGGGTCCTGTCGCTAGTGTTAATGGAGAAAAGGTCTCCTGCCTCTCGACACCCCCTTACGAGGAAGTTGTAGACTGCGATGAGGTCTCCCCTCAGCCTCCTCTTCTCCAGGCTGAACAGGCCCAGTGCCCTCAGCCGTTCCTCGTACGTCTTCCCCTCCAGGCCTTTCACCATCTTCGTAGCCCTCCTCTGGACACTCTCCAACAGTTTCATGTCCTTTTTATACTGTGGTGCCCAGAACTGCACACAGTACTCGAGGTGAGGCCGCACCAGTGCAGAGTAGAGTGGGACAATCACCTCCCTCGACCTACTAGCGATGCCGTGCTTGATGCACCCCAGGATACGGTTGGCCCTCCTGGCTGCCAGGGCACACTGCTGGCTCATATTGAACTTGCTGTCTACCACGACCCCCAGATCCCTCTCTTCTAGGCTGCTCTCCAGCGTCTCATCGCCCAGTCTGTACGTGCAGCCAGGGTTTCCCCGTCCCAGGTGCAGGACCCGGCACTTGCTCTTATTGAACTTCATGCGGTTGGCGATCGCCCAGCTCTCCAACCTATCCAGATCCCTCTGCAAGGCCTGACTTTAATTTATAGGCCTGACTTTAATCACTGAAGTGTTTTCCCATTACTTAGTGGGACTCCTCAGTCAAGTAAAGGTACACAAATATGTAAATATTTTCAACATCAGAGCTGCATCTGGCACTTTAACACTGTATCTCCTCATGATATTTTAAAATCTCTTTATTTCACTTGAAATGTCTAATTTTATTTTTAAAATCTCATTATTAGGCCTCATGAAAAGAAAAATTACTAATACTTACATTTTTATCACCGTTTTTAGGACATTCCTACAGACATGTACTTTTTACAACATCAGCTCACACCTTTTATTGAGTGATTTCCTTACTTAAAAAAAAAGTCTTTATTATATGGCTTTACAGAGGAACAAAGTTAAGGTAATTTGCTTGATATATTTGCTTCTAGAGCTCAAAATGTCACAGGAGCTGTGGCAAGATGATGGAGAAACTCAAGTGAAATTGAAAATCTGTAGTACAATATTGTGGTGTGCTGACCCTCAGCATATAAATGCCATCCTCTTTTACAAATAAGTTATATCTGAAAAACATGTCAAGACATAAAACTTTCAGACATGCGTCTTTCAATATCTTCTGATGCTGAAGTAAATCTGGGTGACTTTTAATGATCTGTTGGTACTGAAATAGATGTTTCAGAACAGTGAACACATTACTTCTTCTTAAAGTATCCTGTCTATAACAGCGAAGAACTGTTTGTTTTCCATCTGATGTCAGAGAAAAGTGGGATGTTTTTCCTTTGCTTATTATTTTCCTTTCTTACCATCATCATAAACAAAACTTGTAAGGGGGAATTTGTAAGGGGGAAAAGGGAGACCTTCTACACATGAAGAAGTATTATCCCATAGACGCTTGGCACATGTCAAAGCACTAAGTACACTGTGCAACCTTTCCACAATCCTTCTTCTTTTTCTGCTTTTTGCCCAAACTGCCCTTTTAACCCTTAACTACAACTCAGGATCATTTCTGCAGCACAAATAAAGTGCTTATGTATTTCACAATTTGATGAAAATGGTACTGAATTGATAGGAACTCTCCCCACCCCCACTTCCCCACCCCACCCCATCCTGCTGACAATGCCTTTGCTCCTTCCTAAATGGCTCTTAAAATGCTAGAAATGTTTATAACAAAAATTAGAGAATAGTTGTTTTTCTGCTTTGGAAATTATTTCAACGTTACTGTTCAGTCCTTAGAAATATTAAGCAACCTGATTTAAATTATTTTTGACTGTACCAAGAACTGTGGTCAAGTTCTAGTAGTCTCTGCAATTCTTTCAAAGATTTGAATATCTTTTAAAATATTAAAGCTTTTAGAAACTTAGAAGCAGAAACAAATCCTGAAAGCAAGTTTCTTTACACAGTCCTACAGGCTGTTTGTGACAACCCAGCTACAATCTTTTCCTTTGTCTCTTGAAGCTTTAAAGAAAATGAAATACAGATGAAGGTCATTGTTTATTATATTGTCCCCTCATTGTGACTGGGTTTATTTTTTTCTGCTCTAACTGCTAAGAAACTGTCAGTCCCAGCAGCAGAGATACCAAAACATTTGCATTCCCCACACTATACTGTAAGATTTTTAACAGATGAGCAAGAAAGGCAGGGGGGCTCTTGATTTATTCCTAGGAAAGATTTAGGAAGTGATAGCAGAGCACAACTTTCACTTCACTATCATTATTTCCTCAATGACACCCACCAATATAGGGCAACAGAGACCCAACAGACAAGAGTGGTTGCAAAGAATAAAAGTTCACTTTTTGGGGAAAGGGACCTCCAACTGCCTTTGCTCAGCTTTGCAGCAGCTGCACATACATGTTTTTCTAGTAGGGCTAAAACCAAGCAGTAGCACTGCCAACACTTCTCCCTTCCAGATTAATAACTGGTGCTTGTTCAGCATAGGCATTTCTTTACTGGGGATATGTTTTCCCAGTTCACTTCCAAGTTAAGTTTCACCTACTTCTTCATATGTTCCTGGAGAGCTATTCTCCATCCATGTTTATAGGTATCACAAGACAATATTCATGTTTGTGTCTCAGAGCTGTAAACTAGACCCTGTTTAAGAGCTAGACTCTTTTTCCTTCTAATCATACTATTCTATTGTTCTTGGAAGCATTATGGGAAAATTTATGTCTTGAAGACACATTAAAATATATCAGGGAAAAAAGCAGCAAACAAATACTTTCACTATTCTGGATGACTAAGGCATGGGTTTCTTCTCTCAAGTAAAAAAAGTAATTGGAGAAAAAATCAAAACTTATAGCTAGAGATGTAACAAAGGGAATGTCTACATGTGGGGTCAAACGGAGATAAAAATGGATGCTTTCCTCTCTTCTGTCAAGTGCTGTTGTCATACTTCAGGAAAAGGAAAGAGTCCTGAGGTAGTAGCAGTAACATAACGTACTGAATGACTACAAAATTTTATGTATATACTTGTATATACATGACTCCAGGGTTCCAAATGCCTTGATGCAACTCTGATCCAAGTTGTTAGAAGACACTAATGTTTTAACTACATTTACATATTGTTATATAGAGACTAATAGATATAAATATTTAAATTAAGAATTGAGAGCCCTTTCAACCTTTGAACTACTACTTTGTTCATTATGATGAAAATCCCTAGAATGACTGCCAGAGATTTCTCCAAGGCTAAAAATGGATCTGATTTTATAGCTCCGTTCAGCTATAAAATCAGAAATCCAAATAAAATGTATATAACAGAAAGCAAGTGCACAGAACAGCACAGAAGAGCTCCTGTTGTGGGTCTGTTAATGACATATGATGCTGAAGAGTGCAGTAAGACTCTGAGATAAAGAGAGTCTAGAAGAGTTAGATTTAACAAAAAGTGATGGCAAATATCTAATAAGTATGCTTTCCATTTCCATAGCAACTTCCATCAGAGGAACAGAAAGCACTTTAAAACATCAATCAATTTACCCTCAACACTACTGTGTGGCAGGCAAAATATATATTAGAAGAAATAAAGTTGTTTCCTGGTGATTGCTGGGCTCTATTTTAAGAGTCCTTTTTGCTTTCTCTGCGCTAACTTTCTCATTAACATTCAGACTTCCATTCTGTCTCTTTCATGTTCTCTCACATGGACTGTGGCATAAAAAGAATGATCAGAGAAATCAGAATAAAGCATGAAGATTTTGGAGGAAAATTAATTTATCTATTACTGAACCTGGTATAGTCTAAGCAGTCTTACCTAGTGTAAATCATCATTACAAAAAACTCTTTACAATGGTGGATGTCAAAACTTCCAAACAAAGCTTTCAAAAATGGCCTCTTTCATAAAGCGTTTTGTCATTGTGCACCACATACACACAACACACACTGTGCACCACACACAAGTGCACCACAGACAATAAGGAAGATCTGTGGAAGAAATGAATGTGCATAAAGCATGATTGCTTTTACATTGGTAGTTCATCATATTAAACATAATTATGAAAAGCACCAAAAATAAAAATTAAACAAATAAATAAATAAATAAATAAATAAATAAATAAATAAATAAATATTTATTTATTTATTTTTTCCATTGAGCCATACAACAGGATTAAGAAACATAAATCTGAAAGTTGGGGTTCTGGATACAGTTCTTACAACAGATGAAATTTTGAGAGGTGCTAGTTAGGAGAACTGTTAAGATTCTGTTATCAAAGAAAGAAAGAGAGGAACATACATAATGTTAGAGTCAGCAGTTTCTCAGTGTGTAATCATTTTTGACTGAATAAGGCATACTCCCATAGTATATTCCAAAACCAATTTTGTTCTTGGCAGTTTGACTCAATTCTATTCCAGCTGCAAACATTGTGACAATAGTAAGTTATTTTCCAAACTGAGTCTGACTACTCCTTACTACAGTATCAAACAGAACAAAGTCTTCCAAACATCTCATTTGAATCCATGTCTATTTAGTACTGGCTTTTATACATTGTTTACACTGTATACAAAATTAAACAGCATATCTTCATACAATTATTGAGGGACCTGGAACTGATCTGAAGGAAGTTTATTTTTTGTCAGTGGAAACACAGATTTAAAACACAGTTTAAAATTTTTGTCATTGTTGTTGCAAAAGAACAATTATTGCAATACCCATATCGAAGAGAAAACAAAAATTAATAAGATACATTTTAAATTAACATGCATTTTCTCCTAATTTAACTGTGGGTTAAGAGGTATTGATTTGAAAGAACACCACGGTGTTTTCTTATAAGGAAAACAGTATTTCAAATGTCAGAAAGCCTGAACATTTTTTCTTTTAAATTGCCTTTTCCCAGGGTGAAGAAATTCCTTAGAATGCATGCAGCAAATTGTGCAAGGTTCTCTACAAGCAGGAAGTCTATAAACAGAGATATTTTATTGTGTCTTTGCTCATTCAAACTATTATACTGGACACAAAGAGCAAGCTCTTGTTTCCTACTTGCTGGCTTTGCTAGAGCTCACTGAATTTGCACAGATACAATGAGTGAGAAGGATGAAACATGAAGTTACATGCTGTAAACTGTCAGTGAGAATGGAATTGATTCTTGGTAGATATATTGATCTCAATCTTTCTGAAGTACAAAGATACAGGAGTCTGGGGATCTACTTTAGAAGTGGCATGTCTGAGCAAGAATGTTCCATGGCTTGCCACATCAAACCAGCAATGTCTCATCAGGACTGCGTCAAGACTTCTACAACAAACACACAGAAAGTTATTTTAAACACTGATGTCATCACACTAAAAGCTACAATAAGAGGAGATTGTCCTCAGACTCTGTTTCAAAGAGTACAGGTGAGGGCTGTAATCACTGAAATAGTCTGTATATTGTGATCCAAGGTTACCTGAATGCAAAACATCAATGTTTTGTTGCTCTCTAATACTTGTGAGTCTACTCCCTGACCCACGATAAAATGTTACAGAAAGAAATGGAGTCACCTGAAGAACACCTTTCTGGAACATAAAGTATCTCTGAAAATATAACACTTACTGTATCTTGGAGGTAATATTTAAAGCGTCAGTATTTAGTTTCAACAAGAGGGCAATCATATATAAAAGATTCAGGGGCTTGAAACATGTAAATAGCACAGAAAGGGCTTTAGGATCTTTGAATATTGGTAGTCATACACCTGAACCCATAATTTTCTTGTTACATAAATTAGTGCAGATTCTTTGGAAAAAAAAAGATGGAAATTACAGGACAATAGACATTATAGATCCTAGTGACTGATCATAACTACAAAATGGGCATGCGTCCTGCAAGCACTGTTACAGAACTCTATATGTTACCAGAAAACCCTAAAAGGGATCTCTCCAAATGTCACAAAATATATTAATACAACTATTAAAAATCCTAAATATCTCAAAGCTAATATTTTCAAAGTTCAAGTAGCTGTTAGGTTTCCTACACTAATAGTTATCACATATCATTACAGGCAGTAAATAAAAAGCTTGAGTATGTTTTGTTGTTGTTGTTGTTGTTGTTTGTTTTTTTTTTGTGTGTGTGTGTTTTTTTTTTTTCTGTCAAACATATGGATAATTTACCTAATTTTCCATCCCTTCACCATGTTCATCACATTTTCTGTACCACTAATACTATCTAGTAATCTGTTTTGGTTTTCTTGGAATATGCATTTCCACAGCTCTTTCACAAGAAGATAAGAACCAAACCTAAGCTTTTATAAGTGTTAAAGAAAATCAAGGATATTGCATCTCATCATGTCATAACTAAAATTAATTACTGTAAAACCTCAGGTTGGGTTGTGGCTGTCAAACGAGTAATATTCACTGGTTGTCAATATATTTAGCCACTTTACAAGAGCAAAAAGTTTCAGATGGAGATATAAATAATTAGAGAGTTTTCAATTCAGGCTTTGATAACTCAGGTTGCTTGATTTAAATGCTAAATTCATAAAGAAAATGCTGATTCTTTGCTTTTGGATTTAACATTTCATTTATACTGCTGAACACAATAGTGAGTATTGCACACTGGGGACCTGTTGCAGGAAGCACGGCCGAAAGCACGACAGACACACAGTAGAGTCAGATCATGCTCCTCCATTTTATTGCCCGAATAGCCTAACTTTTATAGAGAACTTAACAGGGGTGGACAGTGTTTCACACAAGATTATTGGTCAAAAGCACTCAGACAAACAACTGCAAGAAAACAACCCCACCTGCAAGAAAACAACCCCCTTGTGATTAGCAGTCACATAGGCCTTGTCCTTGAAGCCAGCTACTGGTAACAATATTTTTCTGAGTTCCTCAATTGGGCGATGTGGGAACACTGTCATGGGAACTTCTCATAGTTGCCCTGGTAGCTTGGTTTGCTCAGCTACAGCAAGCCATGGGATTTTTGCTGTTTCAAGAAATCCCTCAACAATTCCCCCTTCTTCTTTTGAGCAAACCAAGCCCGACACAGCAGTTTTACAAGTGACTCTTTAGCTATACTTACAACACACAACAATGATTACCACCACCATAAACCAAATCCTTAATCCCCTTGTGACTAAACCCAGCAACCATCTACACCTTGTTTCAAACAAGTCAGTGAACCATTGATTGAAAGGATTGATACCATACTGAATCTTTCTCATATGCTCTTTCAGGAAAGTAATGGATTTGTGAATTGACTCATTATGATCAGAAAGGTTTAAACAGTACATTCCCTTAAAGTCCTCACACCCATTCCTTTGAGCCAAAAGCAGGATGTCAATAGCAGCTTGATCCTGTAAAAGCAGATGTCGCAGACTATTTTGATCTGCTAACATCTCCTCAAGTATCTCTGTCGTGGCATAGGCTTGCCTCTTGGCCCAGCATACCAATTTTTCTAAGAT
Organism: Anas platyrhynchos; assembly: GCF_047663525.1. Lineage (NCBI taxonomy): Eukaryota > Metazoa > Chordata > Aves > Anseriformes > Anatidae > Anas > Anas platyrhynchos. The sequence continues at coordinate 87,319,852 of NC_092589.1, forward strand.
GTTACGTGCGGCCGCAGATGCCACTCCAGGCACTGAAATTGCTAATGCCGCTCTAGCTGCAACCCCACACAATTCAACATTATCATTGCAATCCGATGCAAGCAATGCCCATTTATGTCTGGTGATCTCACGCAACTGTAACAAGCTAGGAGCAAATACAATGAGTTTATCTAAGTAACAAGGACATCTGACAGCATTTGCAGGGATACCTTGCCAGGCCCCATCCCCACAAATCAGAAGCACATCAGGAGGTAAGGCCAAAGCTGCACAATTGTTCCAAACACTGTAGTTGTTACCCCTTGTCTCCATGCTACAAACCCCTAAACCCTGCTTAGCAGCGTCATTGTAATCACAGGTGTTATTTGTGTTTTTGTACCAGTATGGCCCTTTCCCGGTTCCTGTAGCAGGATTCACCTGATAGCCATGGCTACGTTCACATTTGTAGCCACCTTTCAGGTTGATACAGATTTGACTACAGATACCAGGGTTTTGACATTCATCAATATCTCCACAGTTTCTCTTGTCTACAAACTCAAACCCAGCTGGACAGTCACATTCATGTATGTTGCATTCCTTCAGGGGCTCAGCACCCCAGTCCTTGCAGTCTCTCTGCTGGTTACACACTTTGTTGATATCTATGCATTCTCCACTTCTGCACTTGAATTTGCCAGGTCCAGAGCACTGAATAACATCGTTACAGTTTGCTTCATCAGTGCCATCCAGACAGTCTGTCACACCACTGCACTGCCTACTCCCATGGACACAGTTCCCATCTTCACATCTGAACTGGTCTGGCCTGCAGGTCTGAGAAGGGCAGTTAATTTCATCACTTCCATCCTTGCAATCAGGATCTCTGTTACAGTCTTTTTCACCATCACATTTCCAGGACACCAGGATACACTGGGTTGACTGAGGACCACAGCTGATTTCATTTACCTGGCATGTTCTCATATAACACAGATCAGCAATCTCATCAGACCCATTTTCACAGTCCGGATCCCCATCACACTGCCATCTGTTTGGCACACACTGACCACTGTTGCACACAAAGTCAGATTCAGCACACGTCTTCTTCACACAAGCACTCTCATCACTGCCGTCTGAGCAGTCTTCACATTTTGCTCTAGCACTGTCGGCAGCAGTGCACAGGCAGGTGAGGGCGAGCAGCAGGCAGAATGCCCCACAGCGCGGCAGTGCCTGCCGCCGCCCTGCACCTATGTCACTTATACTACTCCTATTACCCGTGCTAGTAGTGTCAGTGGCATCCTCCTGATACCGTTTCTGTCTTTGCCGCCCCTTACTCTCCCCCTTTTCTTTTTGCCACTGACCATTCACCACAAATGGGTAAGACACATGATTACTAGTTAGGAAAGAGAGTGTAACGTCTGCTATACGGCTGCAGGCAGTGCCAGCTGCAATCCTAGAAGCTGTTTGTGAACGAGCCTGCCGGTGGTCATTTGGCAGTGTAATCTGCGTCTCTGCACTCCTGCCCTGCAATAGAGCTAAATCGTCATTAATAGTCCGTAGAATGAGGCAACCCCACGGAATGTTATCCAGAAACATAGTTATAACACCGATCTGGGGACGAATAGTCTTTTTTGCATTGCAAGATAAACCTCTTATAAAAAGAATGCCAAAGAGAAGCAGCACAGCCGCCGCTGCCTCCATGGTTACGTCAGACAGGCTGCAGGGTCCTGATGTCCGCCCCTCTGCTCTGTGCCGACTCGCCACACGGTGAGGGTCGGCTGCCGTTGTCCACTGATGTCTCTGGTCTCCCGTAGCAGCTCGATCTCGGATGTCCCGCATCACACCGTGAGCACGTCAATTTCCCGCGGCCCTCCGCAATTCCACGTCCCGCCGCAACTCTATTTCCCGCGGCCCTCCGCAATTCCACGTCTCGCCGCAACTCCGTTTACCCGCGGCCCTCCGCAATTCCACGTCCCGCCGCAACTCTATTTCCCGCGGCCCTCCGCAATTCCACGTCTCGCCGCAACTCCGTTTACCCGCGGCCCTCCGCAATTCCACGTCTCGCCGCAACTCTTTTTCCCGCGGCCCTCCGCAATTCCACGTCTCACCGCAACTCCGTTTCCCGCGGCCCTCCGCAATTCCACGTCTCGCCGCAACTCTTTTTCCCGCGGCCTTCCGCAATTCCACGTCTCACCGCAACTCTATTTCCCGCGGCCCTCCGCAATTCCACGTCCCGCCGCGACTCCGTTTACCCGCGGCCCTCCGCAATTCCACGTCCCGCCGCAAAACCCCGTTTCCCACCGTTTTCACGCGTCTCTCAGCGGGAGTACCGCGTCTCACCGTGAGGCCTGTGTACCGTGTTTCCGGGCCGGTGTCCGGTCTGCTCAAGCGCCGGTCGGATGGGCGCTCCGAAGTCCCGACGGCGCGGCGAGATCGCGGCGCCGCTGGTCCCGGCGCCGCCGGTCCCGGCGCCGCTGGTCTCCTGGTCTACCTGCGTTCGGATGTGCCGGTGCCGCTGGTGTCCCGCTGCGCTGCGATGTTTGCCCCGGCGCCGCTGCGATGTCCGTGCTCGGCTGCGATGTCTGCTCCGGTGCTGAGATGTCCTGCTCCTGTGCGATGTCTGTTCAGGTCCTGTTCAGGTCTCCCGCTGCGATGTCCTGTTCAGGCCCTGTTCAGGTCTCAGCCTGTTCGGGCGCCATATGTTGCAGGAAGCACGGCCGAAAGCACGACAGACACACAGTAGAGTCAGATCATGCTCCTCCATTTTATTGCCCGAATAGCCTAACTTTTATAGAGAACTTAACAGGGGTGGACAGTGTTTCACACAAGATTATTGGTCAAAAGCACTCAGACAAACAACTGCAAGAAAACAACCCCACCTGCAAGAAAACAACCCCCTTGTGATTAGCAGTCACATAGGCCTTGTCCTTGAAGCCAGCTACTGGTAACAATATTTTTCTGAGTTCCTCAATTGGGCGATGTGGGAACACTGTCATGGGAACTTCTCATAGTTGCCCTGGTAGCTTGGTTTGCTCAGCTACAGCAAGCCATGGGATTTTTGCTGTTTCAAGAAATCCCTCAACAGGGACCAGTTTAAAGTTGTGCCTGAATATCTGCAGATGAAGGAAAGGAGAGAAATGCACAGCTTACTTACAGTAATTACCCAAGTTTAGCATTAATCTATGATATGTAAATTGCAGTATTAGCTATCATCTGTAGTAATCACTATGTCTGAGGCTGTCTGAGTAGAAATCAATCTCCAGTATGTTGTGACATATTAATATTCATTGTCAGCTTATTTCAGAAAAGAACTATCACGACATGCTTCTGTCTCAATTAAATAACTAGATAGTCCTGCCTGTGTAATCCTCACTTTTCTCAATTTTGCTTGTTCCTTACTGGTAATATAACATTACTAAATAAGGAATGACAAAATTAGGAAAAGTAAAGGAAAGTAAAGAACTTTCTCAGCCAGCATATTCATAGATTAGATTCCAAGCCCTCTGGGGCAAAACAGCAACTTGTCTGTCTTCGGTGATGATTATATTGCATTTATTATTAACTGATTTGATGACTAGATGTAACTGTGCTAATAACTGTATTGCTTAAATTTCTTTTTAGGAATTTAGGAGCTTAGATTGCATAAAATTATTTTGTGTTTATGCACATTGACAGAAAACATTTGTTTAGAATTTTATACAGATATGCACTATTTAAATTTATTACTTACAGTCATTTTTAAAGACCCTGGACCAAAATCTCAAAGTATGATCTATCTGTTATTGATGAACTTTCTGTAGGAACTGATGCATAAAATAATGTCTGGATATAGCTTATCTTGTCAGGCCATCTTGCTTATGTAATTAATTGCTCACAAAGAACTATTTTGAGCAGTACAGCCATTCACACTAAAAGAAAATAACCACATGCCATTGCATTTCCATTTGAGTAATATACTCAAGTATTAATATCTACTGTTTAACAGCTCTGCAACATCCTTTTTAGTGCCATGGCCTCTCTCTTTTTCTTTTTCTTTCTTTTTTTTTTTTTTTAATTTACTAGTATCTACGAGAAGAGTCCCCCAGCTGTCTGTTCACAGCTCCCTCCTCACCTCCTATGACCAAGATGTGACTCAGAAAGCTTGCTGCTGCTCTCAGCTCTCCTTGGTGAGGGAGAAGTCTTTTTACTAGGACTCCTTGTGACACCCTGAGGAGGGAAGGAAACCGTAGGTGATTCCCAGATGGCCCCTTAGCTCCTGCAGTCTGGTACTCACTCTCTCCCCCAGTTGCTGCTGCTGTACATTCTACCTCTTTGCTCAGTCAGACACATAAGGCAGTTTGTTGAGGAGCACCAAAGCACCAGACACCTGTTTTCTTTTTAACAAAGGAAGAGGCTTCCCTTGGAGATCATTGACTTTACCTAAAGGCTCACTTCAAACAGACATACAAGAAGAGATTGACCATGGAGACTGTCCTTTGTCCTTTGTCTCCTTGTCCTCTCAGTGTTATGATAGTGGTGATTAACACAATAAATCATGCAAAATGTGAAATGCTCCCACAGAGCAGTGCTGAATGAAAACTCCAAATGTGTCTGCTATGGTACAAACAGTCTGGTCAGAGGAAACAAATTTAGCATACAGATGCTTCTGTAAAATCATCACAAGATAAACATAATTATAGTTAAGTTTACATTCCCCCACTGTATAAAATCATGCTGCTGGGAATGAATTACTCAGGACACTACAAATTTTGTGATGCAAGTGTTTAGGCTTCCTTTCCCACATTGCATTGAGACTGGCCAACAGAAAGAGCCTGAGCTGGCAGACAGCAGTGCCATTAAAAAAGCTCAGAAATAGGATTCCTGGAAAACTTGGGTCAGAGCTCCAGGCTCCCTGGAGGATCTCCCCTGGAGCAGTTTCATGCTCTACTATGCATGGCATCAGAGTGCGATTGCCTCTGGAATTTGGCCAGTGTTTATGCCTTATGGCTTGAATTGCAAAGCACACAAGCATAGTTAGTGCTACTAAAGGGAACAATAACTAATCAGATTTAGGTCAGAGATTATATTAGTTTCTGTAAGTGAACACATCCTTCACTCTGCTACCTAATCAGGTCCTGTTTGTTTTGTGTTTTTTGTGTTTGTGTGGTTTTTTTTTTTTTGTTTGTTTGTTTGTTTGTTTTCCCTTTTTTTCCCCTTTCTCTCTCACGAACACAGGAAAACTTCATTGGAAGCTGAATGGAGATGAAAATATAAAATGGAATGAGAGCTGGATTTAATGCTCATGTACAATCACACTGTGTGACTGAGATGAAGGCTCATTTCAGACTTTTCCCTTCTCCCTGCCCAGTAAGAGCTGGCACATAAGCAGCATTTATTACACAGTAACTATGCCACAATTGCTATTTGTAGTTGTCCTTTTCAAGTTATAACTTCATGAAATGATATTTCAGGGCCAGATGTGCTATTTAATCACTCCTCTCTATTCAGTCTTGTGAAAGTTGTCCTTACAAAAGTAGGCTGGCAAGTACAGAATTAACATAAGACCCTGAAATGGATTTTGAGGCAGCATTTGTTTTATTACCTGTCCTTCTCTGCTGTAATTTTCTCATGATTTGATGCTTCAAAAAGCAAGAGTCCAGGAAACCTTGATTTAAGAGCATTCATGCTTCCAGCTAACATTCTGAGCTTGCTTTATGAAACTCGTTTCAGAGGCTAATTTATAGCAGCCTTTTCAATACATAAAGCAAGAGGAATTTGTGTACTGTATTTGACTTTGGTGGTCAGCTGGGGCACTGTCCATCCTGGAGAAGGCTTACTGAAGTTCTGAGAAGTGCCAATGTGATATATCAGTGTTTGCTAGTCTATTTGAAATCCAGTTTACTTTTTATTATTTTTTTTTTTTTAATTTTCGGAAGGTTAGGATCAATAGATACACAATACTCCTCAGTCCTAAAATGCATTAAACAATAGCCAAATGGAGTCTGCTTTTTGAACTGAATCTTTTTATTTTTTTTCTCTTTTTCTTTCACTTTTTCTTTTTCTATCTTTTTCTTTTTCCTTTTCACTGATTCTCTTACCTTCCATGAAGGAGGAATTCCTTCTTCACTTCTTTGCAGAAGGGTTTTTCTCTATGAATTAAAGGAGCTTTTGACAAGCCTAAAACTTTAACTGCTATCCCAGAATTTCCCAAATCCTCTCAAATATTTCCTCAACAGTTAGATATTTTTATGATTTTAGTTCACACCAGAAAAAATTAAAAAGTTCTGGGTGATTCTTGACTCTACAAAAACAAAGGGAAGAAATATTCAGTTTTAAGAACAAGAAGGTACCTCTTCTTCAACATTACACACAGAATAAACTATTCTGTGAAATGCCTTACAAAGTGCTACAAAGGTATAAAATGCCTAGCAGGTATTAGCAGGAAAAGAATAGGGTGTTTTCTTCTTAGCTTCTTGTTTGGTAGGCTTTTCATTCAACTGCACATGTTCTGACACTGCATCAGCTTCCATGAAAGGACTTGATAAACAACCTGGAGCATACAGCAGCATCAGGCCTGTTCTTACTATACAGTCACCACAGGTATCATTTTGAAGGTTAATGTGACATTTATTTGAGCACAGGAGGCAAGTGGAAGACAAAGACACTGTGCTAGGAGAAGCACATGAAAGAGCTTAGAAAGAAAACGCTAAAATAAATATTTTCTTATTAATATAATCACATTAAATATCCATCTTAACAAAAACGTCTGTGGTTGGCATTGTGTAGTGTACCAGTTCAGAGATTCCAAACCTGATTCAGTTCAGAAATTTATGATCCAAATTCAGTTGACTCCTGAAGCATGGCAGAGATCTATTCTCTCCCATAACAGTGTCGCTTCCTGATATTTTGCTCCTTTTCTTTATCCTCAGCTGCAGAGTCTCAGAATGAGGGGACAGGAGCAAAGAATTTCCTTACAATCACACTAATTTGTTCTCATAGTCTGTCCTTGGAAGGGTTTATATGTTCACAAGGCCTGATGACCCTTTCTAAACAATTAAATTACACAGAGGTTAAAATAAAGATGTGTCAACATCAATATATGTTTAGTTTATGGATGCTATTTCTTTAAAAAAAGAGTTGTTGTTGTTGTTGTTGTTGTTGTTTTGCTTTTTCTCTAATGTATTATATCATTTCAAGGGCCAGATCACTCTGCCACATCATGAAATAGGTCTGAGAAGAGCATGAAGATCAGAAACTCAAGCATATATTGAGAATGTGATTGTAACATCACCAAAATCATACTAATCCACAGCATCTCATTTGTGGGAGTGCCATTTCAGTCTGGGAGCCACCATCCATAACTCAGTCCTTCCACTTCTCCTCAGCCCTTGCTTTCTGAAAGGGATAATAACAAATCCACTGCTATCATTTTGAGCTCTGCTTGAATAAAGATAAAGATCATATTTCATTCTCTATTCATTAATGACTTTCACAGTGCAGTAAAACAGATATCTGTCACTGGAGAATAATCCATGTAAAGCAATAAAACCCTTTCAACTTATTAAAGGAGCAGGGATGTTTCCTACACAGGTACAGGAGGAAGTCAGAGGAAGAAACTGAGGGAACTGATCTCACAGTGCAAGAGGCAAACACAGTGCAGTGGACAAAGTGAGGTTTCTGGAAGAGAATTCAGGGTTATGTAGGAATCCTGCCAAGTGCTTTCTATTGCAGGGAGGCCAAATAGGCATGCAGGAGCTCTGCTCCTGAAGAACCAGGAACTGGAAGGCATCTTCAGCATGCAGTGTTACAACGTCCAGCTGAAGCAGCTTCTTCACCCTTGCATGAAGTGGGTTCACATGACACTCAGGCTAAAACTGAATTAAAGATTTCAGCTTTTAAAATTACCTTAAAAGATATCCAGGTTTAAGTATGAATAACTTTGCCATGTTTACATATATTCTTTATTTCAGCCAAACCTAAAGGCTCACCCTCTTTTGTATGCCATATGAGAAAGTAACTGTTGAAAAAATACCAGTAAACAGCATATTAATTTGGTGCTGTTTTCATTTAGAGTTTGTAACTTCAAGCAGACTGAAGATAAAAGAAAAGGACAACAAAATAGAAACCAATGACTATTTTCTCTTTGTGCGCAAATATTTCTCAAGGAGAAAGTAAATTAGGCTATGCCTGGACAAGTGTTCCTTGCCGCTGTCTTATGTAAAAACAGTCCTGCCTTATAGAAAAAAAGAGAGAGAGAGAGAGAGAGAGAGAGACTTTTATCTTTGGACAGAGAACTGGACAGTGAAAGAAACTTACTGTCCTCTGTGGCATGGCCATGATATTGATTGATACTTGGTGAAATGAAGAACATTCCCAGGAGAAAATGGTATTTATTCCTTATGGGTCTGGGTGGTTGAAGTGGCAAAATTGAGAGCACAGGCAGTGCTACATGAAATGCAGTGGCAGAGGCATGTCAGGATACGGTGTGAAGAGTCCTTTGACTAGGTCCACAGAAGGCCAGTGAGGGCACAATCAAAAAGAGGAATTACAGTGGGAGACTGCAAGTAGTGCTGGTTGTATTTTGTGCTACAGAAACCTGCCAGCTGGACCCAAAACTGCCTATGTCTAATGCCCAAAATGGTTTCTTCAAATCAAGTGATATGCTACTACAGCAAAAATCTGAGAAACCACAAAAGTCTCTAACCTCTGCTAGGAGCACCCTGTGCAAATGCCATGCACTGGGAGGCCATCTCTGGAGGGTCCTCCTGGAGAAACACTAGAGACATTTCAGACAGGACCCAGTACATCATCCACCACCTTCCCTGTAAATTTACTTCCACTGCTAGGGAAAGAGCAAGTGCAAAGAAACAGCTACTGCCCTTTGTGCCCAAAAACACTTGTACTGTGCCCAGTACCAGAACTGAAGACAATAACTCTACCCAGCAGAGACATCAAGTATTGAAGGATATCACTAAAGACAGTAACATCAAAGCATCTTTTTTAAATCTCACTCCCCTTTAGAGTCTGGCCTGTGAACTATCATACCACAACCTAATAGTCCAGTCTCAATGTTCAGACTAGGCAAAACATTTGTCCTTTTGCCACCCAAAGATGGTTAATATTTAATGTTCTATCACTGTGAATACCTTGAATGTAAACTCACAGAGATTTTTCGTGCACTTATAAGAGTTCGTGTAACTTATAAGAGTTTCTATCTAAAACACTCATGTAAGCCTTTCCTGTATGAACAGCATCTTTACTTATACATGTGTGGTGCTGTGCTAGTTAAACAAAGCCTATAATCAGGGAAAGGCCTGTTTAAAAATACCAGAACAGGCCTCACGTTTGTTAAGAGCTACTGTAGGTAACATACCAAATAACTATTTTTATAAACAAATAATGTTTCATCTTTAGGGACTTATATTTTCTTCATAAAATTATATTTTGAATTACTGTTTCAATTCCTTCACTTCTAAAGCTCACACATTTCCTCCTGAATGCCAGCCCAGTTTTCTCTTGAAATGACAATGCTTAAGTGTCTGGCACCATCAGTAATTGGTATTAGCTCATCTGGCATTCCATGTGAAAACCTGAATCTGCAATTACTCTGTAATTATAACCACCTTCTCTTTCTTAAGAAACCTTACATTTTTTTTCTTTATAGCTACCAGATCAAGCATTTTATTGAGGCTGGAGCAAATTAGATTTAACTAATTTTCTTTTCCTAGAAAATCAAGTTTTCTCTAATGTCTTAACTACTGACCAAAACCAAGTCTAAAGGAGCATCACATCCAGTTGGATCAGGGTCTGTTTTTGTCAATAGACTTGTCACCTGTCACATAAAGGCAAAACAGGCCCTAGCTTTATTTAAACATTTGATCCCCAGGCTGAACCTCGAAGGTTAAAGTATTTTGTAGAGACACAATTTTGCACAGTATTTCTCCCTCTCTAATAGTACTCCAACACACTCATTCTAGAATAATAGCTATTTGATAGTTTACCTGGATTTTGTAAATCTATGGTAAGTAAGTTCATCCTGTGTTCTTTGTACGCAAAATATTAGTCTAAGTCCATCTATACACCCACACATATAATTCTCGTCTACAACATAAAATTCCATGATTTAACAATAAACTAAAAATTATTCTCAATCACTGTTTTACACAAATCCTCAGTTATTCACTACTTCAATCAAATAATTCAAATTCAAAAAAATTCAAAGCAAGAGCCTTCTTCTCTTCCAAGGGACACAAAACAGTGGAAACATTACTTTAAAAGGAATATATTCAGCCTACCAGGGGAAAATTAATTTCAGAGTTAGGGCTTCAAAGCTGAAATCTACCCTTGAATGTACTACTTTCTTTCAGCATCTTGCAAGACCAGACAGTTTAATCCACTTATGTTTAGAAGGCAGGCAGGGGACAGGATTGAAGTTGGCTGGTCACATTTCATCTTGAGATATTGAGGCTGTTAAGTTTTCACCTGAAAAACTTTAATTTGAATTTCTTACTAATGGAATTTTCCATTGAATGTATAAAATGGGTTGGGGGTTCTGTCATCTGTACGTAACAGAAAAACTTGTCCTTGCACAACCTAAATAGCAGTTTTTAGCTTAGACTCAAAGTATATGTGACTGGGAAAAAAAGTTGTAAAGAAACTACTGTCTGTGGTAGTGGGTAAGATGTAGGCTGTAGTAGCCTGGATTTCTAACTCTTACTGTGGCCAACTTCATGGATTTCCTGAGGCAAACCAGAATGCCTGAAGACTCACCAATAGACCTAGTCTCTGTCAGTTTGCCTGCTTCTTTTAATATTTGCTTTCACTTTTAGAGTCTTTAATATCCAGTGGCACAAATCCTTAAAAACAAATTTCACAATGGAATTATACAGTGCTTGAAAACTACCTCTTATTGTTTAGCAGTGTCATTGGATGTTGCCTCTTAGACTACAAAAATAATAACAATAATTATAAAAATAATTATTTTTATAGGCTGATGTCATATCATCAGTCATCTTCTCTCAAGCCAAGGACTCCAACTGTATTCAGTCTTCTATAGAAGTGGTTCCAAGCTTCTGCATCAGTTTTGTTGCTTTCTCTGTGCCATTCTTAGTTTTTCTGCATTATTTTCAGTCTCCAGTATCATTTGACTTTTTTTTTTTTTTTCCCACAACATCTTAAAGGATCTGCAGGATAGTTCATAGGAAACTTATTCTGTAAATTTCACACTGAGGACTTTCACACAATTTTCACATATTAAAGTGCTATACCTAGTTGAATATTTTAAGGACGCTTAGGGCATGGAACTGCATAATTTGATGTTGTGTATTTACTATGTAAACATTTATCATAAAATGCATTTATGATATTGCATTTAAGAGGCAGCATTAATATTCCTCTGCTAATCTTAACTATCACATTGTCTCTTGAGTGTTTAACTGTGTGTCTGTAAAAATTTCCTTTTCAAATTATTTGCTTTTAAAGGAATCTTTTGTCACATGCTAATTTCTGAATTAGTGTCTGATTGAGACTCATACTTTGTATTAATGTCAATGTTTTTGGCTTATTCAGGAACATTCATGGATTAATTCCATGGAATGTGATCAGGAAACAGAGGCCAGGACACCTGGTTGATTTGCAAGGATCACCTCCTCCAAGCTCAAGAGTGTCCTACCCTGATTAGCAGGAAATCAGGCAAAGGTAGCAGAGCGTCTGCAGGGGTGAACAAGGACCTCCTGGCAAAAAGAGGTGAAAGCAGGGAGAATGGACTCTGGAGGAACAAAGAGACACTTTCTGCTTGTGCAAACTGGAAAGCCAAAGCCCACCTGGAGTCAGATATGGAAGGAATGGTTTCTGTAACTATAACAGAAAAAGGGAAACTAGGGAAGGAAAAAGGAAAAATGGAGTGAGGAAAATAGTGACAAATGGCATGGTGAAGATATACTCATTGGCTTCTTTGCATCAGTCTTTACAGGTAATATACCAGCCTTCAGGAATCACAGGTCCTTGAGGATAGTGGGAAAGCCAGGAGCAAGAAAGATGGAGGACAATCAGATTAGGAAACATTTAAACAAACTGCACAGAAGTCCCTGGGGCCTGATATCATTGACCCACAAGTTCTGAGGAAGCTGCCTGATTTCAAGACCACTTTCAATTATCTTCAAAAGGTCACAGTGATATGGCAAAGTTCTTGAGGACAGGAAGAAAGAAAGCAAGGGGAACAGGCTGGGCATTCTCACCTCAGTCCCTGGAAAGGTGATGGAGCAAATAATCCTGGAAATGTTTTCAAATATATGAAGGAAAAGAAGATAATTGGTATCAGTCAGCATAGATTTATGAACGGGGAAACGTGTCTGACCAGCCTGACCGTCTTCTATGAGGAGATGCTTAGCTCAACAGATGAAGTAAGAACAAGAGTTGTTATTTGTCTTAATTTTAGGACAGCTTTTGATACTGTTATTGTAACATTCCCGCTGACAAAGTTATGAAATACAGACTAGATATATGAACAATGAGAAGGACTGAAATTGGCTGGATTGCAGGGCTCAAAAGTCTGTGATCAGCAGCACAAATTCCAGCTAAAACCCATAAAATAGTGGTACCCTGGGTTTTGGTACATGTTGATACAGATGCTGTTTAACATCTTCATTAATGACCAGGATGATAAGACAGTACACCATGGGTAAGTTTGCAGAATACATGAAACTGGGAGAAGTGGCTGATACACCAGAGGGTCATGCTGCCATTCAGAGGGATCTTGAAAGGCTGGAGAAGAGGTCCAGCAGGAACCTCATGAAGTTCAACAAGGGAAGTGCAAAATCCTGCACCTGGAGAGGAATAACCTGTTACAGCAGTATATACTTGGGCCTACGGGCTGGAAAGCATATTGGCTGAAAAGGATCTGTGAGTAATGGTGAACAATAAGTTGACCATGAGTAAGTAAAGTCCATTAGCGAAAAAGAAAGTCTAGAGTATCCTGGGCTGCATCACCAGCAGGGCAAGGGAGGTGGTCCCTCCCCTCTGCTCAGAACTGGTGAGATATCTGTAGTGCTGGGTACAGTTCAGGTCTCTCAAGTACAAAAGAAACATGGACATACTGAAATCAAAGACCATGAGGATAATTAAGGTACAGTAGCCTCTGATATAAGAAGAGAGGCTAAAGTAGCTGGCATTGTTTTGCCTGGAGAAGAGAAGTCTCAGGAGGGTCTTATCTGTGCACATAAATAAAAAAGCCCTTGAATTACTGGAATGAGTTGGAGCATAGGCACAGATGTAATATGACCATAAATGGACACTTAGTGAGACGCATCTTCATTTCTGTGGTTTCTGAAATGCTGTCATTATGAAATGTCCTTGAATTATTGATGACTTTGTTTAAGAGATGAGAAAACTTGTTACCATGTTAATTGTGGGAAAAAAAAAAAAAAAAAAAAAAAAAAAGGTTCCTCAATTTACCAACCTCTATTCCTTATCCTCTTTCATAATATGCATATCTAAATATAGATGAATATCTCACACCCATGGAGAAGATGTCAGACAAGTTAACTCAGTCTTCACCTCTCCCTTTTGCTCATCTCAAATTCATTCAAATTCCTGGAAAGGATGTCGGCTTGTAGTTCTATTCATTATCTCCCTTCTGATCCAAGGAGACCTAAAATTGTTATACAAATTCAAAGCACATGGGAAAAATTTCCATTTTGTATAAATTCTGGCTGCTACTCTGTCTGTCTGATCACTATCACTGTTTCCTAGAACTTTTTTTTTTTTTTTTAAGTAAAATGAGATATGGATGTTTGTAGCAGTAGTAGGGTTCAAAATAATTATGGAAAGATCAGCAACAAAAAGTGCCTAGACTTGTTATCATTTTGTCCCTGTTTGGACAACAGATCAACAATCAGTTAATGACTCTGATCTGTTGCAACAAATATGAAGAACCAGAGTGTTGACAGGGCAAGGAAAGAAGCTTAAAGATGTGAAGATGTGCTATTGAAAAGATCTGAGTGAGATTCAGTTTGAAATTAGGAGTCTGAAATTAGTTTTCTATATGTGCACTAGCTGTGTAAGCACCTGTTACACTGAATGGAAGGCTACTCGGTGCAGTCAAGGGAGCCTGGAAAGTGCTCAGAACACACTAACGTAGATGTTTGTTGGATAGTCATTTGAATTTCACCCTCTTGAAAATGAAGACAGACTAAGACCAAATGATAAACTGGTATGGATGTACAATGAGCACAAAGAACTTCAGAGAGTGTGAAAGACACCAACTTCCAACTCAGGTAAGAGCAGCTGAAGATATGACTTTGTGTAAAAAGTTGTTTTTCCATGGTTTTCTACAGTCTCAGAGTGATTTAAGAGAGGCCTGGATTAGCTCTGGAAAAGGCAAACTAACTGTGGCTGCACTCCCAGCAGATCTCCCTGTACAGTCCTTTTTCATTGAAACATCCTTGTGATGGAATTTGCCTGTATTTGTTGCTACTTGACCTCCCAACTCTGCATAATGTGGTGTTTTTACTCGGGTGGGCAGCCGATTTCCACCATGGCTGCTCTCTTCCTCAAAGGTGAAGGGGGAGAAAGTACGACACAAAGAGCTCAAGGTTTGAGATAAGGACTATTTAATTAAAGGGAAAAGGAAGAGGGAAAAAAAAAAAAAAAAAAAAAAAAGCACAGCAAAGGCTGTGTGGAAGCACAGAGAGAGAAAAGCAGTTACTCTCTACTTGCTATCAATGAACAATGTTCGGATGTTTGACCACGTCCTGGGAAGCAGGGCCTCAATACGCATAGTGGTTGTTCAGGAGGACAGACACTTTTACAAGAGCTCCCCCCCATTTCCCTTTCTCACCTTTTATTGCTGAGGGTAACATCATATGGCATGGAATATCTCTTTGATTGGTTTAGGTCAGCTGCCCTGGTGATATCCCCTCTTCATCACTTGCCCACTCCCAGCCTGCAGGCTCTTGAGCCTTGGAGGAGTCTTGGTGCTGTGCCAGCACTGCTCAACCATAGACAAAACACTGGTCTGTTTTAGCTACAAGTGCAGAGCATAGCACTCTATGGGCCGCTGCAGGGAGTTAACTCCATCCCAGTCAGACACAGCACCATAGTCTCTACCAGTTTTCCAGGATGAGGTAGGAAATCTTGAGCAGAAATCTTCATGTGACAGTGGAGATGTCAGATACCAAGATAATTGCTATAAAGCATATCAGGAATCCACTGGACTCATCCTTCCACCTTTTTAAGCAAGTTTACTGTCTTCTGAGACAACTTGCTTCCCACTGATCAGAAACCACTCTGTGTAGGGCATGCAAGCAAACAAATTCTTGTGTAATTTCCACATCTGGTCTGAAATTGTTCTATAAAGGTTACATTGTCCCAAGACCTGCACCACGCTGATCCCTGCTCAGTGAAAAATACAGCACAAAGTACATTTATAGCCACATGATGCCACTGTTTTCACGTGTCTATCTAACTTCTGGGAGCACAATGCACCTGCACAATAGTGGCTAGAAAATAACACAGGAGGGGAATATCATTTGCTCAGTATAGCAGAGACAGGCTAGTTCTTTTCCTTGTCTATGGCTTCAGGTTCCATTTTCTATTATCAGAAAATCAGACTGATTACCTACTAAAAACTGCAGGCAAGGTTAAGAAGATGAGCAAAGCAAGAGAGATCTTATCCAGCCACCACTGTGGGCCATAGGAGAGAGAGGCAAAGGGACTGACATCCAAAAAAAGAGCTGCTTGTCCACAGCAGTGGCTGGAAGGGGTACCTGCGGAGCCAGGGCAGAAGATATTGCAAGGCTACCAGAGGTTAGTTAGAGCTGTGAGGCAACTTTTCTTCATAGGTCTCCACAAATGTCTTTGGCGGACATTTGGCAGACATGTCAATGTCAATGGCTTTGTGAAATATGTTCATCTGATTTGTGTCAGTATGGAACAATGCTAGGGCCGCATGGTATGACGAATGTGACCTTCTGTCTTACATACCCTTGTATAACCACAAGTCTAAGAAAAACAGAGTGGTTAATGTACATAATTCTTGTATCTTGCAAAGGAATGTTTTAGCAATTTGTGTCAATAGAGAGCTTGAAGGGAAATGTTTGTAGGCTTTCCCTTGAAGTCTCTGATATCTGGGGGGTTTCAGAATAACTGCTAACTATTATGACTATTGCATGGGACACTATACAAGTCTTTGATATCTGGCCAGGAGATTAAGGAGATGGGGAGAGCTGAAGAACGACTAAAGGACAAAGCTTGCAGGAGATGCTGCACAAGTCTCTGACATACAGCCAAATTGGACAAAGGAGGAGGACAAGAGGGAGGAAGACTATGAGCCTTCAGCACGAGAGACACCCAGAGACCCTCAGAGGGACCACCAGAGACTGATACGCAAGCTCCAGTAGGAGGGTTTGGATTCTGGAAACTAATTATAATAACCCTGTTTTTTTTAGAAGTAGTAATGAATATGTATTAGCCTAGGAACATAAAAATCAGCTACTTGATGTAACTGGTGTGCGTCTTGATGGAGCAGAGACTCCCGGTGCACCCAGCACTGTTTGCTTACCTCCTTTATTATTCCTTTAATAAATTGTAAATTTTGATTATGGTCCTATTTTGAAGACAGCCATTTATTACAGCCTGCAAGTTATATAACGAGTTAATTTTTCATGGCCTTTACTGACAGAACTTGGCTTTCCATAGATATCTATTCGGTTTGGTCTAGAGTTAACCAGAAAAAATATTTGAAATATCTTTCCCCTGAGAAATGTAATTGTATCAAACCATGAAATCCTGCAGGTTCTCCTGAAATTTCTTTTGGGGGAAAAAAGGCAGAGATGTTTAGACACTGACAAAATATTTTGTCATTTTTAATATGTAATTATTTTTTTAATTGTTTTATTTGTATGAAATATTGTAATATAAATTCTTAAATTGTCAAATATCAGAGTTTTGTTGTCAAAATAAAATATTTTTATCAACTTTAAATTAGCTTTTTTTGAAAGTTATTAAATTTAGAAATCTGTTTCAAGCTATGAAACAGTCTGAAATGTTATGTTTCAAAATATGTTTCAGTCTGAAATGTGCAAATAGAACCGTGATTCTCTGTTCAGTAGTGCAAAACATATGCCTCTCGTTGTAGGACAAGGGGGTCATGGGAACAACAAACAAGGACAGCCTTAAGACACATAGGACTTGTCATATTTGAGCCTGCCACCAGCTATAGACATAAGGGTTGCACCTGACTACATATAAGCATTTTAAGAGAAAAAGAGAACGATCTGTCAAAATGATGCCAGAGCAACAAAGGATGTAAAGATTAACAGAGAGGTTGGTGCAGGTGAAGAGCAGTATAAAAGTAGTATGATTAGTCATATAGAAAGATTTATTCTGACATTGTGCTGCATCTGTGAAAACCTTATGCCACTGTAATTCATGCCAGAAGAGATATGTAGTTTCCAGAATAGAATAATTAAAGCAAGATAGGACTCCGGAAAAAAAAAAAAAAATCACATCAAAACAAACAAACAAACAAAAATCTGTGATACAGGGGAGATTATGCCAAAAAAAAAAGAAAAAAAAAAAAAGAAAAAAAGGTTATATCCATTTGGAAACTAGTGCTGATGAAACAGGTATCTTTATATTTATCCAATGATATACTTTTTTTTTTTTTTTCAAAAGTTTCTATGTGAAGCATGCTGTGCTATGCTTACACACACAACTGCATGACATGATGATTACCCTGAGAAGATAAAACAAAGATATACAAATGCTGATTAATTGAATGGAAACCAGAGTTCTG
The DNA here is from genome assembly GCF_047663525.1 of Anas platyrhynchos. Taxonomy (NCBI): domain Eukaryota; kingdom Metazoa; phylum Chordata; class Aves; order Anseriformes; family Anatidae; genus Anas; species Anas platyrhynchos. Next base: position 87,337,592 of record NC_092589.1, read on the forward strand.
CATCCACAGTCAGGAAATACAGTCCTTATAGAATGAATACAGAAATACTAGTGTTGTCATGGTTATTTATAGATGTAAAGACACATACACATACATACATGCCAGATGTTTCTGAAGGCATTTTTAGATTACGTCTGTCTGTCTTACTGGCATGGGCAGTCTTGCCTACTAGCATTTTCCCACTAAACAGTAATGAGGACATCATGCAAGTCATCACTAAGGCCCACAGGCTGCCAGAAGACAAATAACCATGTTCTAAGTAATTCTTCAAGATTATGTTTCATTCATTACTCTGCTCCTCATACTATTAAGAAAAATTCCTTTATAGCATTTTTCCTCAAAATTCAATGAATCATAAAATGCACATTTATGTAGTAAGCCAAATAAATGATTTAGGCTAGGATTTATCCCACTTATCTTCCAGCATTTGAATCAGTTCTCTACACTGGAAGCCAAGTCACTCTGGTCTGTCTTTATATTCAAGAGAACAGAAAATGCAGAAAAATAGCTGGGCCTCAGGAGATCAAAGTGAAGATCCAGAGATGTCCCTCTCTTCAGTGACTCCACCCAAGAAGTGGCATGAATTCAGACTTCAGCAGCCATCCTGCAGTCTGTTTGGAAATCAGATTCTTCACTGCCAGTCAGGCTTCCTACATCTTTTGTTTCCCTGAACCCATAGATAGAGGCTGGGTTAGCAAAGTCCCCTCTACTATAAGCAAAAGCAGGTTCAAGAGCATCTGATGAAACTGAACAGGTACATGTGTATGGGGCCTGATGACATGAATCCTAAGGTCCTGAATGAATTGACTGATGTAGTTGCAAGCCTCTCTCAGGACTTTGAAAAGTCCTGGCAGTGAGGCAAAGTCCCTGGTGACTGGAAAAAGGGAAACAACACTCCCATTTCTAAAGAGGGTAGAAAGGAGGACCCAGTGAACTACACACTAGTGAGCCTCATCTCTATGCCTGGCAAGATCATGGAAAAGATCCTTCTGGAAGCAATGTCAAGGTATATGCAAGACAAAGAGGTGATCCAAGACAACCAGCATGGCTTCACCAAGGACAATGATGCTTGACCAATCTAGTAGCCTTCTGTTGTGGAGTGACTGCATCAGTTGACAAGGGAAGACTGACCAATGTCATCTACCTGGACTTCTGTAAGGTCTTTGACATGGTCCTACAAAGCATCCTGGTCTCCAAATGGAAGAGATCCGGATTTGAAGGGTGGACCATTCAGTGGATAAGGAGTTGGCTTGAAGGTTGCACCCAGAGAGTGGTGGTCAATGACTCTATGCCCAGTAGAGACCAGTGATGAGTGGTGTCCCTCAGGGGTCTGTCCTGAGACCAATACTGTTTAGTATCTTCATCAATGACAAAGTGTGATCGAGTGCACTCTCAGCAAATTTGCAGATGACACCAAGCTGAGTGATGCACTTGATACAGTAGAAGGAAGGGATGCCATCCAAAGAGACCTGGACAAGCTTGAGAAGGGGGGCGATGTGAACCAAACAAGGTTCAACAAGTTCAAGGGCATGATGTTGTACCTGGACCTGGCCAATCCCAGGCATGAGTAGAGACAGGGAGAAAAACTCATTGAGAGCAGACCTGCAGAGAGAGGGACTTGGGGGTTCTGGTGGACAAAAAGTTTGACATGAGCCAGCAGTGCACACTTGCAGCCCAGAAGGCCAACTGCATTCTGGGCCGCATCAAAAGAGAAGTGGCCAGCAGGGGAGGGAGGTGATTGTCCCCCCTCTGCTCTGCCCTTGTGAGGCCCCACCTGGAGTACTGCATCCGGGTCTGAAGCTCCCAGCACAAGAAGGACATGGGACTGTTAGAACAGGTCCAGAAGAGCCCCACAGATGACCAAAGGGCATAAACACCTCTCCTGTGAAGAAAGCTGGGGCTGTGCAGCCTAAAGAGAAAGCTACAGGGTGACCTGACCACAGTCTTTCAATACTTAAAGGGAGCTTATAAAAAAGATGGAGAGCAATTCTTTGTTCAGTCAGATATTGACAGGACAAGGGGGAATGGTTTAAAACTAACAGAGGAGAGATTTAGATTAAAGGCTAGGAGGAAATTCTTCACTCAGAGGGTGGTAGGTTGCCCAGAGATGTTGTGGATGCCCCATCCCTGGAAGTGTTTAAGGCCAGGTTGAGTGAGGCCCTGAGCAACCTGATCTAGTCGGTGGCACCCATGCTCATGGCAGGGGGGTTGGAACTGGATGATCTTTAAGGTCCCTTCCAACCCGAGCCATTCTATGATTCTCTAAAATCCTTTAGCTTCCTTATCTTGCTTACAATCATCAACTCCAGTAATATTGTTTGAATACTGAAAGTTAAACACATATTAACTGGCTTGGGTAAGGAGCAGCCTTCTCTGGTAATGGCCAAAATGAGCTATTGGGCTCAACAAACTCTGACTGTTTGATTCGGTCCACTGTTGTTTGCCCCCACTCATCATGCTAGGACCTCATTTTAATTATTCACTGATGCAGAACTAGAGTTCAACCCATCTTGATAACCCTACCTGCTGATGACAGTGTAAATATTTAGGTTTTGTTTTATTTCCAGAGCACTTCCAAGCAGGTTGAGGAAAAGAAACTACATACTTAACTGTTATAAAAGGAAGCATGCATAGAGCAGCTTAGCTTCCTGACCCATTGATTTTTCTGCTTGGCTTCTCCTATTGCTCTACTGCTCTCCAGGTTTCCATTTAGACTGTTTCATAGATGTCCACAGAGTCAACAAGAGAGACTCTTTAACACCTGAAATCTTTTACTTGTACTTTCCCAGGCACAGAGTTTTCTAAACTGCTCAGAAAAGGAAGGAGAAGGGGAAGGAGAAGGGGGAAAGGAATCTCAAAGCTTCAGAATATAGAACATAGAAACATAGATATTTTCTATATGATAATATTAATGATAATAAAATAAAGAGGACTTTCAGTAAGTAATGAATTCTTATTACTTAATCAAAGTCAATGTCTTTTCCTGAACATCTCAGTTGTGTAGATACTTTAAAGCAGAAAATTATTACTACAAACAATTAGAAAATAAAATGTTAAATCCAAGATATCTGCAAGTGGTTTTTAAACAGAAATGTAGAAGACCTTGACAAGAACACAGCAGTATATTACACTCATTAAATCAAAATCCTTTCCACCAATTCAGTGCTCCACAACAGAGGTCACATAACCAATATCCTAGAGTGGAATCAATATTTTGATTGTTCACCAAAATCTGATATGTCCAAAGACTTTCCTTTTCTGCCTTTGTGCATATTTTTAAAATGACATATACACACCTCTTGTAGAATTTTTTATGTTTTTTTTTTTTTTTTTACCAGAATAAATAGATACTCACCATTATTGCTAATTATATTTGTTTAGCATTTCAGCAAGCGGGAAAACTCCATTCTGTGCCATGCCTGAAAATTTTCCTCCTGGAAATATCAGGACAGTCAACTGTCTTCTTCAAAGCCCCAAGGCAGGACAAACTAGTTAATAGCAAAAGATTGGCAGTTTTGTTTTTGAGGTGCTGCCATTTGTGGGAAACCTATAGATTTGGGGAACTTTAACAACAGTATTGTAAAAAAAAAAAAAAAAAAAAAAAGGCAGAAAGATAAAATAAAAGAGACCTCCCTCAAAATGAAAATGAGAAGTTTGATGAAAAAGAAGTAGCAAACTGAGTGTCAATTACTCATCTAGTGTCATTTTAAGTAACAACATGTTCTGGGTGGTTTGAATTTATGGATCTGAATATTCCAAGAAAGGAAATTTTCAGGTAATCATTATGTAAGACATTTTACATTTGTAAAGACAGCTAAAATTCTATGAAATTAAGGTTTTCATCGTCCAAATCCACTGAGTTCTATACGTATGAAAAGGCAATTAACAATTGCATAGTAATAGTTAGAGACAGGATTCATCCGAGAGAACGTGCCATATCTAATCTTCACTTGTTGCCTGATACTTCCTTTACAAATAAATTCTTCCAAAGAATAATTTGTTTTATCTCACCTAAAATATATCAGATGAAATACGTTTTAAAGCACATTTCTCTCCTATAACTATAGACAGAACATATAGGAGGAGCTGTTGGGAGAACTTGTGAGGGGTTGTTGACACTGTTGAGGGTAGAAAGGTCTTGCAGAGAGATCTGGATAGATTGGAGAGCTGGGCAATCACCAACTACATAAAGTTTAATGGGAGCAAGTGCCAGGTCCTGCACCTGGGAAGGGGCAACCCTGGCTACATGTACAGACTGGGTGACAAGACTCCAGAGAGAGGCCCCGCTGAGAAGGATCTGGGGGTTGTGGTTAGGAGAAAGCTGAATATGAGCCAGCAGTGTGCCCTGCAAGCCAGAAGGGTCAACAGTATCCTGAGGTGTATCAAGCATGGCATCCTTACTCAGTTGAGGGGAGTGATTGTTCCACTTTACTCTGTGCTGGTACAACCTCACCTAGAGTACCGTGTGCAGTTCTGGGCACCCAGTTACAAAAAGGATGTGAAACTGTTGGAGAGTGTCCGGAGAAGAGCTACATGTACAAAGACAGTGAAGGGCCTAGAGGGGAAGACGTACAAGGAGCGGTTGAGATCACTTGGCCAGTTCAGCCTGAAAAAGATGAGGCTGAGGGGAGACCTCATCGCAGTCTGCAGCTTCCTCACGAGGGGGAGTGAAGGGGCAGGTGCCAATCTGTTCTCTTTAGTGACCAATAATAGGACCCATGGGAATGGTGTCAAACTTCGACAGGGGAGGTTCGGGCTGGATATCAGGAAGAGGTTCTTCACTAAAAAGGTTGTTGTACTGGAACACACTCACCAGGGACATAATCAGGGCACTAAACCCGTCAGAGTTTGAGAAGCATTTGGACTGTTCTCTTAGTTATATGGTCTGAATTTTTGGGTAGACCTCTGTGGTGGCAGGAGTTGGACTTGATCCTTGTGGGTCCCTTACAACTTGGGATATTCTATGATAATATGATTCTATAACAAATATGTTGGATAAACATATCCACTCTACTGGGTGAGAAGAGTGCCATCATAGGTCACTACAGGAAGGAATTCTCAGCAGGGAATAATGAAAGGTTATCCATCTAGAAGGATTTAGGGATTATATGAATAAAGGAGTAAGTGACTGTTTTATTGACTTTCTCTTATAATATGCATGATCTTTTTACCATAATAGATCTCTTGTATTACAGCTTAAAGTTTTTGTTGTTGTTTGATTTTGTTTGGTTTGTTGGTTTTGTATGTTCTTGACTTACAATATCTTAACTCTAGGAAATCAGAGGGGTTTGCATCAATTTCCTACTGATGCTGTATAATAAAGTATTAATAAACTTCCCACCCCCCAACCCTGTTTTCAGCTGAACTGCACAGTGTAGATATATAAAGGTATAGAAATACTTTGAAAATTCTGAGTATATAAAGGATGCTGCAGTATTTCTGGTAGTACAAAAATAGGAAGCTGTCATCCAACTCTATGTGTGATTTGCCTTCATCCTGGATACAAATCTCACTCTGTTCTGAAAGCTTATTGTTATGAAAGATGTAGCATTGACATTACAGAAAAAGAGCTTCTGATGCAAAACTGGTGACCTGACACAACTGTTAATAAAAAGTCTACTTTAATGTTTCAATAGCAATAAGTATCCTTCATAAGCAATTTAAGAGGAAGCCTATAAAGGCATTAAAACCCAAATGCAATTTTCATTCATGAGACCCACATTCTAAGGAGGGCTCAGAAAAGACAAGAAAAACTTGCTGAGCCTCCAAAGTGGATTAATTTTTTTGCCTTCTGTACACAGGATGATATATCCACAAGATTTCTGAACGTCATGAGTTCCCAGACTTAACTAGTTTCTGTAATATTAATAAAAAATCTGGCTTGAGCTACCTGTTCTAGCATGAAGAGGAACACACAGAAATGCTAGATTTTTTCCTGATTCTTTTTCCTCGATTAAAAATGCAAATAACACCTTTTCTATCTTTCCACAGACCCTCTTCCAAAGAAACCATTGGAAAGAGTATTAAGCCTTGATCTCAGACAGTGTTGTATCAAAGGTGGCTGAAAGACTGAAAACAATTCAAATAAAGAAGCAGCATCACCCTAAGTATCTTTTGTAACCAGACCTGCTTTGGGCAGGCAATTGCATCAGAAGACCTCTAGAGGCCCCCTGCAACCTGTGAGATTATATTTTAAATCTAGATTACAGAATCCCACACTAGTGTCTCCAAATCCTTATCATCCTTGGTTAAGTGTAAGGCATGTCTGGGAGACCAAGCAGGAGGTTAGGTAAGGTTAGGCACAACCTAAAACAAAGTCTGTCAAGTCTGTCACCTCCCTAGAGACTAGTGCCTTTCTCTGCTCTTCTATCCCAGCTCAAAATAAATAAATAAATAAATAAATTGCTTCGTTAAAGCATTTCTACACTTTTTTTTTTCTCTCTTGGAACAGAGAAAGAGACGTTTTATACAGCAGTCATTGGTTATGATGCAGAAATTATAACGTTAGAAAAAAATCTGAATCCATGTCAGAATTCACTGTGCCATAGCAAAAGGTTTACATCCCGGCTTAAACGTATGGGTAGACTTAGTGAAAGGAGGGAAACAGTATAAACTACTAAAAGGGAATAAAGCAGAACAGGAAGGAGATAAACTGAGAGAGGAAATATTAGAAATCTTACCTGATGGTAGTACAAACTCTTATAAAGCATGCATTGGCAAACAATAACCAGTGAAGGAGTCCTGTAACGAAATGTTAATGTGTGGTATTTATTACTATGTATATACATGAGGACAAATATTTAACTATATCAAATCTTAAATAAAAGATAAAAATAATTAAAAAAAAAAAAGAAAAAAGAATGGACAACAGCATCCAGAGTTTCAGTACATATATTACAAGTTTAATAAAGTGTATGAATCCTCACACTGAGATTTCCAGCTAAATTCTCTTGCAATATGTTAAATTCAACACCTACTAAAAAGCTTCTTCCTTTTTCAGATGCAGCTGATGTTTAGCTATACCCTGATCCTCTGTGACAGTTTGTATGTTCCAAAGAAGACAGAAATGAGAATAGCAAGCTGGGAAGTAGATGATTCTTGTTAGTTACATGCATATTTACATTTAAAATAAGTCAAATAATTCTTTGGAAACAAAAAAGACTGCAGTAAAATAGCTGGGGGAGACAATTTAGGATGCAACTAGAAAGTTCACAGGCACACACCAGAAGCTAAAGCTTCAGACTTTGATGGCAAAGGAAAAACAGATCAATAGCTATTGCTCTAAAACAGTGGAAATGAATAGCCATTGTAGGACTTGCTCTAGTCTGTAAGCACACGCCAAAATTCTCCAAGATTTTAGAACTGGAAAGAGAAAAGTTAAGGTTTCTATGTTAGTCTGTACCCCTCACACAGATTATATATATTCCTAAACTTTGAACCCTAACATCCTGTCAGAAACAAGGAATTTATGATTCTGGATCTGTGTGTTTTCTTGTGAGATAAGAGTACTTAATCAATTGATGTTCAACTAACATCAACATGTAAAAGAACAGCCAGTTGTAAAAGCCAGTTGTATTCCTTTCGAAGATATGAATAATATCTAATGTGGAAAAAACTTTTTAGATTATCCAATGGTATCTATAATATGTAGGTGAAGTGACTACTTTTCTAAATCTATTATCACTGTTGGATTTATCATTTAGAAAAATGCTCATCCCACACATAATGTTTACGGCAGCTTGAAAGAAAGCAAGCCATCCTTTCCTCTGCACTCTAAATTAAAGATAAAGATTATGTTTCCTTTTCTGACAACAGCTGTCTGCACTTGATGACTGCATTAAGGTAAATAAACAAAATATTGCAATTCCCTATTATAGACCTGATAAGCCTTGAAGTGTGGCTGCTGTACATGCATGGTAATAACAGTGTCTGAAACTTCTAAATAAGGTACGTTCCATTGCTATGCATGTTTACAGAACTGTAACACAAAAGGGGTTTATAGGTTTGGGAAGAGGAGGAAAGAATTAAAGTGGTTTTGTGGGTTTTTTTTTTGTTTGTTTTGTTTTTTAATGTTATTTAATTGGTGAATTACATAAAAGTCGGGGATTGACAGTTCTAGATACATTCTGAGTCAGTTCACGATGATGTATGTAACATTTCTAATCACTCCAACAAATGCTCTTCATGCCGCATCAGTAATTCCAAAGAAAATTTATTTTTAGTCTTCTGAATATTCATATATGCATCATATATAGGTAAGCCAATACAATCATAGACAAATCATACATCTGTTTTTTAAAAGCAGGGAACTATATTTACATTCCCAAAATTCATTGCAAATGTAGAGTTAAATATATTGATAAAAGAGATGTGAACTATGATATCCTGCAACTACAGAATGCCAGTCTGCCGAGGAGAGGAATAGCTTACCATCTGTTATCTTATTTCCTGAATTTAATTTGCATTGTGATTTGTATTATTGCATTATTAATCAAATGCCTATCCAGCATGTGATTTTCAGAAGGTGATGGTTGCTATTAATATTCACGAATTGGCTATTTCATGAGGTGAACATTTCCATTTCTCAAAAAAAAAATCTCAGATTATAAGCAGGAGGTTCTCAAAGTATTTCAAGATGTATTTTTGTCCCATTTATTTTATCATTTCATAATAAAATATGATTTAACCATAGTAGATAATCTCTAAAAAATAATAAAAAAAAAAGTCACTAATAATTCAGATGGTTTATTTAGAGAGGTAAAATAGCTCTGACACCCACAATATGGAATAGGATTACATAAATCTGATTGTATTTAAGTCAAATAATAATTACTGTTCTCCTATCACTGTAGAATAATGATTAAGTAGATATCAAATTGTAGTCTGCCTCAGAAGCCTAATAAAATCCATTGCATCAATACCAAAATCATTATCTAGGTTGAGAATATAGCTTTCCCTACATTCATTTGATTATAATAATATTGGTAATAATATAATAAGATTGGTAATCATAAAAATAATATTGGTATTTAATTAGCTTAAAGATCCTAAATATTAGGCAAAAGACTAACTAAAATAAATTCCACATAAAGTAGAAACAATTAGACTTACAATCATAATCATAGAATCATAGAATGTCTCAGGTTGCAAAGGACATTAAAGATCATTCAGTTCCAACCCCCCTGCCATGGGCAGGGATGCCACCCACTAGATAAGGCTGCCCAAAGCCCCATCCAACCTGGCCCTGAACACCTCCAGGGATGGGGCATCCACAACATCTTTGGGCAACCTGTTCCAGTGCCTCACCACCCTCTGAGTGAAGAATTTCCTCTTAACCTCTAATTTAAATCTCCCCTCTTTTAGTTTAAATCATTCCCCCTTGTCCTGTCAATATCTGACTGAGCAAAGAATTGCTCTCCATCTTTTTTATAAGCCCCTTTTTGTGGCACATGGACACCAGTACTTGAAGGTTGCCTTCAAGTACTGAAAGGCTGCAGTAAGGTCACCCTGGAGCTTTCTCTTCTAATTTAGGCTGCACAACTCCAGCTCTTTCAGCCTTTCTTCATAGCAGAGATGCAACAATATTAGGTTGAAATATTTTCACTCCCCTTTTTAATATTTATTTATTACATATATTAATTCAAGTTGATTCATCTCTTCCTAGTGAAGCTGTCTAACTGCCACATGGAGTTGTGGATGTAGGGGCAGTCAGCGTGGGACACTAAGACAGATCTAGGCATCTCCCACCAAGCAAACTCAAGTACAAGAGAATTGTAGTTCTTGGGTTTATTCAGATGCATATTATATTCAACAAGGAGACCATAAAATGCAGTGGAAGTAGAAATGAAAGTTCTAGGCTACACAAGTGCTGAAATTACATAGCTATTGTACAAGCAGAAAGGAGGAGGTAACACCCTCATCCTCCATTGCTCCATAATAAGCCATACTCAGTGCTCATCCTTAACTGACTCACTCAGTATAGATACTTACAGAAAAGAGACTTTCTTCCAAGCAGATGATTTTGTAACCCCTCAAGCTGAAGAGGGGACTGAAACAAGATTTCTCACTTCCCATAAAAATAAGCTATTAGATAAGCAAAGGTCAGTAACATCCCCATCCCTCCTACTTTTTAAAAAGGCTGTTGCAGAAATTTCAGATATATTGGGACTATTTTCTTAAGCAATTGTGAGGGATTTAATGAAGGAATGACTGGAGGTGGAGTGCTGTGTGGATTTTGGTCTGAATGTGTGAAATGCTCAGCCTAGGAAAGACTGAACCATTTATTATCATATAGAAGTTCACAGCTCTAACTGCTTGGGAAACTTTGCAATTAAAATGTAAGCCACCAAAGAGGCCAAGCTGAGCTCTCAGGCAGTAACATGCATTTTGTACCATAACTTCAGACTTTAATTCAATCACCTAAGCCCTTTATTGCGTTTAGTCCCCTTTTTTCCCCCCCTCTACATCTCCAAGGCAACCTATGACAGTGTATTCCCTGTTTTGAACAAAGAAGTTCAAGGAAGTTCCTTGCTGTAGCAAAATCGCATACCTGGAATTACTGCTCTCATATTGCCCCATACCTTTCCTGCATATGTTTGCAGAATTTTGTGCATCATTCATATTCCCAGTGGCTCAGAAGCTTCACAGGACATAAATATATATAATTTTTTTTATAAGCTCTTTTTTCTTTTGCTTTAAAAGAACCCTTCCACCTAGCATAATAAGAACACAGTATGAGTATGAGCATAACCGCATAATTATATTAATAAATGGCTGCTGACAGTAAAAAATATTGCTATTGACCAGTTGCTCAGAAACTAAGGTTCTTAATAGTCCCTTGTTTCCCTTGTTAGAGTTTATTATGTCAGAGATCACAGTCATTGGAGATGGAAGTAGATGGACAGGATTGCACACCTGTGGGGAGGAAAGGGAAATAATCAATTTGTAAGTGTAGTGAAGGATAGAGAGTGAGGGGAGAAAGATTTAGTTGCATACACCAAAAGATTCAGTTGTATACACAGTGATAGGAGTGTATTTCAATATCTCTGTGGGAAATTTCTGACAAAAAAAAAAAAAAAAAAAAAAAAACAAGAGATGAAGTGAGTTTAGATGATGATATCACCTTACAGTATCTACCACCTGGTTAATTTATGTGACTGTATGCTATGGTTTGGTTGTAGTACTGGAGTCTCCTGCAGTGCATACTTGTTTTTTCTTTTTTTCTTTTTTAGTGTTACTGTCTAAGAAGTATCAAGTGAAATAAGTGCATCTGCTTACATGTAAGAAAGTTAAATTCAGCCTAAGGAAATCATACCACTATCCACATCAGAAAATAAAGTCGTCAGCTACACTTCAATCAGGACAGGTTTGCAGAAAGCAGTAAGTCAGCAGCAGAAATCAAGTCATATTTTCCAATCAATTACTCCAGTAAACACGGTGTAACAATTAGCAGCTGAAGACCTCAGGTTTCAGTGAACCAGTTACTATCAAAATTTCAAATCATTAATATGAAATATAATGGTCTTAGTTGAGAATGAGCCTTGAGGATGCATTAGGGCAAAAATAAGCAATCTTTAAAAACTACTTAAGGAGATGGCTTAATTTTAGCTGTAGTGTAATCAGCAATATAAGCATCACTTAAATCAGACACTACTTGATAACTTATATAGGATGTGAAAAGTCTGATTCAAATAGGACTTATGGGCATCACATTGTACCAATACTTTAATAACCTCTGAGATCCAGTCCTTGGCATTGCTATGTGATCCCTTCTACCATTAAATTTTTAGAATGGTCCCTGGACATTCTGTGACAAAGACAAATTATTTTCAATCCCAAACAACTCATATAGTTAAAAGGTTAGCACAATCCAGGAACCATGCTTATTATGAAATTTAGTTATGTCTGTCTTTTCTGAGAGGTTGCTAATGGTTGTTAACTTAGATATCCACTATTCTGTACCAGCTGGGCTCAGTGCTGAAGGATGGGTCTTGCCAGAGCTCAGTTTGTGAATATAGATGCAGACATTTTTTGCTAACAATCACATATTGACATGAAAATAGTCATGATGATCCACTGGTTCAGCAGCTGGTTTTCAGAAGCTGAATAGTTCACTGACTATGAGTCTTAAAAAACAAACACACAAACAAACAAACAAACAAACAAAAAAATACTAGCTAAAAATTCTACTCAGAGAAAGCATTAGATCCTTGTAAAACTAAAGACTGCTACAGGAATTGTTGTTATCAATGACATTCTCCAGGATTCACTTGCCTTGACACATGAAATTACTCCTTTCAGTGATCTTGTAAAAGATCTTTCAATACACCCTAATAACTACAGAGAGTATTGAGAAAAAAGAATTTCAACAGAATGAAACCATAACATTTATAGTATAGTCAAATTTCAAAATGCATTCCATAAAAATTCCTTGATATATATTTTTTGATACAATGTGTACTTATTTTCCTTTCACTGATGTGAAAATATATTCAAATCTGACATTCAGATTGAGTATGTGTCAAATATACAAATAAAAGATTGCATGTTTCTCTGATATTTGGTTACTACAACTACATTAAGAAAGTTTTTTAAGCAAGTATTGAAGGCACAATGAGATTTATGTGCTCAAATTGTACTAACTATAGCATTAAAGGTTAAGAATAAAGGAATGGTAGACAACATATGTCTCATCCCTTAACATATAACATATACATAGTATATATCATATAATATCATCCCCTAACATACCTCATATATACAGTATAAGTCATATAATCATATATATAATTCATACTGTATAATCATTTACAGAATTTCAACCAGCTCTGTTATGAAATTGGTTACGTTTTGCTTCTTTAATTTTGGAAAGTTGTTCTCAAGCCATTGTTCAAATAATTTGAAATATTGATATAACAGCCTACAATTATAATAATTGGTTTATACCTGGTGTTTTGGTGGCAGTATTGTCTTTCAGTTTAAAAATTTATTTTCTCTTCTTTGTATTTATGCTACAAAGTATTCACAAAGAACAATCATTTTCACTTCTGTACGTTTTTCTAAGATCTTTCCATCTCCTCATGTTAGGATCTTTTTCCTTGATATCTTAGTAACCATGTTCTTTACCCAGAGTCTTGTTTGTAGCAGTATATAGAAGATCTTACCAGGTTGAGTAAAGTGATATTGTTATTGCCCAGAAATTATCCATCTTATGATTATATTTTTTTATCTTAGCCACTCTTAAAAAAAAAAAAAAAAAAAAAAAAAAAAAAAAGATCAAATAATATTATTATTCTTCTCATCAGCTGAGTCAAAAGACTTGTCTGAAAGCTGTTCAGGTTGATCTCAAGGTTAGGAATAAAGTTTGGGAAACTTGAGGATGGAGTGAAGTCATTCAGCGTACGTCAGTGGCAATGACAAATCTAGAGTACAAACTGAAAGACAAGGCTGCAAGTCTTACCTTCCTCCACTGTTCTTCAGACCTCCACACATATGCTTCCCAATATTCTACTTTCAGTTAACCTCTGTGGGAATTTATTCATTGCTTTTATAAGCCTACTAACCTGAATCATGAAACTCACTCGAAGTTAGAAATCTGTTTTCAACTGAAAGCTACAGATGTCTGTACCCCAGATCAAATTCACTGGGACTTGTTGAGGTGATCGGCTCTGGGACAGGGTTTTTTTTCTGGCATCGAGGTCACTCAAGGCATTTGAGGGAGCCGCCAGGGCCTGGCAGTCCTCTTGAGAGAGGCTGATGAGGCGTAGGTGGAGCCAGCAGTGCCCCCTCCCCAGCCATTCAAAAGCAGCCCCTAACGAGCGCAAGCAACCAGGACCGAAGAAAACCAGGATGGGTCAAACAGGGCATGGGGCAGCAGTTTGTGTGACAGTTCGCATTTAGAGAGGGCAGAGCATCCCTCCCTACTCAGGAGAAGAGCTCATCTACCAGTTGTCCACCTACTGCTAAACCGCCCTGGTCTGACAAAGTGACATGCTTGGTGGATGAAGGAAAGGCTGTGGATGTGGTCTATCTTGACTTCAGTAAGGCTTTTGACACCGTTTTCCACAGCATTCTCCTCAAGAAACTGGCTGCTTATGCGTCGGACTGGTGTACACTTCAATGGTTTAGAAACTGGCTGGGTAGCCAAGCCTAAAGAGTCACGGTGAATGGAGTCAAATCCAGTTGGAGGCTGGTCACTAGTGGAGTCCTCCAGGGCTCAGTACTAGGGCCAGTTCTCTTTAATATCTTTATCGATGATCTGGATGAAGGGATCTAGTGCACCCTCAGTAAGTTTGCAGACGACATCAAGTTAGCTGTGTGTTGATCTGCTCGAGGGTAGGAAGGCTCTGCAGGAGGATCTGGATAGGCTGGAGGCTGACTGTATGAAATTCAACAAGGCCAAGTGATGGGTCCTGCACCTGGGGCACAATAACCCCAAGCAGAGCTACAGGATGGGAGATGAATGGTTAGAAAGCTGCCTGGCGGAGAAGGACCTGGGAGTATTGGTGGATAGTCGGCTGAATATGAGCCATAGTGTGCTCAGGTGGCCAAGAAGGCCAACGGCATCCTGGCTTGCATAAGAAACAGTGTGACCAGCAGGGCTAGGGAAGTGATTGTCCCCCTGTACTCGGCTCTGGTGAGGTCGCACCTTGAGTAGTGTGTTCAGTTTTGGGCCCCTCGCTACAAGGACATGGAGGTGCTTGAATGAGTTCAGATCAGGGCAATGAAGCTGGTGAGGGGGCTGGAGAACAAGTCTTATGAGGAGTAGCTGAGGGAGCCAGGGTTGTTTAGCCTGGAGAAGAGGAGGCTCAGGGGCAACTTTATCGCACTCTATAGGTACCTTAAAGGAGGTTGTAGCGAGGTGAGGATTGGTCTATTCTCCCATGTGCCCGGTGATAGGATGAGGGGGAATGGGCTAAAGTTGCACCAGGGGAGGTTTAGGTTGGGTATTAGGAAGAACTTCTTTACCAAAAGGGTTGTTAGGCATTGGAATGGGCTGCCCAGGGAAGTGGTGGAGTCACCTTCCCTGGAGGTCTTTAAAAGACATTTAGATGTAGAGCTTAGTGATATGGTTTAGTGGAGGACTTGTTAGTGTTAGATCAGAGGTTGGACTAGGTGATCTTGGAGGTCTCTTCCAACCTAGATGATTCTGTAATTCTGTGATTCTGTGAAATGTAGCTTGGTGTTGCTCCCTGCATGCTTTTCATCTTCCCAAACCATAGACACAGAAGCCAGGACTTTTTCTGGGAAGACAAAAGTAGAAGAGGCTCTAAATATTTTGACCTTTACCATATCATACATTATAGTGTTTCATCCATTCAACAGACCCATCTTTTACCTAAATCTACTTTTGCGTTAAGAAACTTCTAAAATCCCTTGTTGTTAGTATGAGTAGTTTTAGTTTCAGGTGGGCTTTGGTCTTCTTTCTTTGTCCCAGTGTTTGAGACATGCTTTTACACACTTCCTTTGTTATCTATCCTTGTTTCCACCTTTTATGTTTCATTTTTGCATTTTAGTCCTCCTCAGGTATGATCTTTTTGATGTTGAAACAAAATAATACTTTTATTTGGTTTCATACTAAATGCATCAATGGAAGTGACCAGAATAATGTCACTCAATTTAAATAGGCAATAAAAAAATGTCATACTTGTCTAGGCCTCATTTCAACCAGACTACCATTCATCTTATTATTTCTAGTACCTCTTCAAACTTCAGATGAAATCAAAATGCCTGAGTGATAAATGTCTGCCTCAGTCACTCTCTGTTAGATGTGAAACAAGTAGTTGGAATTAGAATGAACAGGTAGACTTGAAAAAATTTGATTGATGAATTTTGAAACTATAGCAAATTCAGCTAAATCTACCTACAAGATTGTTCAACAAGGCTGAAACAGTAAAACCCATAAATGCTAACATACCAACAAGCCTGCACTTCCATTCCCAAATATACATATAGTTATAACATGAAATGCTGTATCTGACTACCTCAATAAGCCAAATGATAGGGTTCAAGATTGTGGGATACATTGTTATTCTCTGTGAAACAAAATCCTTCAGATGTTTGAAACGGACTTCTTTCAGGCTTCTATATATGGTGGTGTATTCAAATAACAAGAGACCGTATCGAGGCTCTTCAAACCACATGTCATTCAGGTAATATTTCGTTAGATTGCTTCTCAGTAGGTAAAATACATTTCCTAGGGTGTATTTGTTCACAGCTGAGTGAAAGTGAATGAAACTTCCCAGAAGTAAATACTTGGTCCCCTGTCCTAAAGAGGGCATTCATAACAAATGATGCTCACAAGAATCGTGATTACAATAGATTGATTTTTAATGCTTCAGTTCAACAGTGCAAATATTAGCTCTGTTGTGGAAAAGTCATTGGCAAACAGCAATAAAAGTCTGAGATCTCTTTTTTAAATTACCAGTGTATCAGTCTTTCATTTAAGACATACAATGTTAGAGCATGTTTTTTAGACAGTGCTGGAGACAATCTCGCAAAAAAAATAATGCCAAAACTTTGACTTGAAGAGATGCCACCACATCTGTGCAAAAGACAGAAAGAATGCACTTCAAATGTACTTAATTTCAGTTTTTATGAATTATGTTTTTAATGGAATTGAAAGTTACATTTCCCTCCCATGAATACAAAACCAGTCCCCTTTTACTCAGCAAGATTACTAATGCCTACTGCTTCCTTGTTTTTCCTTGGAAGTAGTGTCACTTCAGTGCTTCTTGTATGTATGCCAGATCTCTAGATACAGAAACAAAATTATGTGCCATAATACTCACATCACTTGCAACTCATCGGATCCTGTGCTATACCTATTTTATGTAGTTTATTGGAAGCACGTTGGAAGTGATCCTGAACTATCCAGTGAGCAGAGAAAGAAGCCAGCTCCAGTAGCCAGCAGATTAAATCCTGCCACTCCAGAAAATGTGAGGTGCATGCGGTGTGCTATGGTAGCCTCAATCCTCTGGATCTGAGAGATAAAGTCAGTTATAGAACACTATTAATTTATGTTCACTCAATCAGGTAAGGACTTAACCATGAGGGGAAGAAAAAAAAAAAAAAAAAAAAAAAAGCTGAATTGCTAGCAATTTTCCTGTTGCTTCTTTATGCATGTCAACTGTTTTTCATTTCTGTATCTTTTAGACACACACTGTATTCCCTATCTTACCATTCCACCACCTGAACCCCTGGCATGGCATTCATACACAGCAGAGCTGTTCTCTGAGCTTGTCTGTTAGAGATGGGACCTTCAGATGAGATAGGTGGGGGAAAAAGACTATGTTTTTATAAAGGCAATTATTTTGCTGCTTGGTAGGATGGGGCTATATGCAAAAACAGAAGCACTATTCAGATGTGTACCAGGTCTAATTATTTTCCTAGGCTGGCTAGAGTGCTGTTAAATAATACAGCATTAATACCTACAGTTAGGGTGTAAACTTCATACACCAGAAGTTTCCCAATGAAGCAGCAAGTTGTTAATTTAAAGAGTCATATGCTGCAAGGTAAGAAGTTTGATGCTTGTCTTTAAACTTTTTTTAATATTTGTAAACATAAAATTTAGTTTAATTTTAGTTCTAAAGGAATGTAAGCTTCTATGGGAAGCAACCATAAAAGCTTAGATATTAGTTATAAAATCTTGTGTAGAACTGCAACGCGCCCACATCAACTAGTGTCTTGCTGAGCAATTGTAATATGCATAATTACTTATGACTTTGTCTATAGATCAAAATTGGCATAAGCCTTATTTGTAAGAGTCATAAAAAGATGACAGAATAATGTGTCTTGAAATGTTTTTAGCCAGGATCTTTTATGTGACTCAGTAGGCCTCGATAAAGGAAAGAAAATGGTTAGCAGGTGAGTATGAGAGAAGTGGACAGCACTTGAAAACTAGAGACTGAGCAGGTTGCCAGTCAGCTGTCACTCCAGGATACATCAGCAGTGTCCATTTAATTGCACTCAGATTGTGTCTTCCTTTTAGAAAATTAACCACAAACGTCATTGGCAGCAGTACTAGGCATCTTCACAGTAGTATGAAAAGGGCAAAAATAGCAGCCTAAAGTGATTGTTCATGGTGGCACAACATTTTACATAGGAAAATCAGTCTGAACATCAGACAAGCAACACTATCAACAGAGCTACAAATCACAGCATCCACAATATGGAATTTGGCTTCTGCCCATTGTTTTCAGTATTAGTTGCTGTCACTTCATCATTGTTCCAGTACTCAGTAAAATCCCCTCACTTCTACAGTCAGAAAAAAACAATTATTTAGATAGTACAATACACATCAAGTTTAAGAGAATTTGAGAAAATCTCCAGCTGTCATTGAGGAGACATTGACAAAGCATCTTATTACTCTGTTAATTACCTGCATAAATCCAGTCATCACCCACCCCTCTACTCTTCCATATGAAATAAAAGTGATTTTTTGCTTCTTTTGTTGCAGTATATCATTCAACAGTCCATCAGAATACAGTCAGATGTCCTTATCAACCCAAAAAAAGTATGCATCACTTAATGAAATGGTGTCATCTTAAACATCATTTGTTAGACTTGGACAATCATTTTGATCTTAAAAACTACAGTTTATCTGCAGCTGAGGCAGCTAGGAAAAAGACAGTAACAAAAGGGATAATTTTTTGTCTACCTTCTGTCACAACTTCTGCTGTTGGAAAGGAAGTCAAGTGTGCTTTATATCTCACGTTGTTGATTAATGTATTGCTCTCTGTGGACCTTATGAGCTTTGTCCATAAAAATCTTCAAAGCGGAAAACCCTCTACTAACTTCTGTCAGTCCTCTTTGCTTATAGAATGGACTCTCCTATCGACAGCACTAGGCTACAAAAAAACATGATTTTGGCTTTCTTATATCCAAGATCACTTTTCATTCCAGAACCAATGTCATCAGAATCATGCAAACACTACAAAATAAATAAATAAATTCATACAAACAAAAACAAAAACAAATAAATAAATCAGTCACTGGTAGCAACAATAATTTTACTTTTCTTTTTTTTCTTCCCCCAGTTCCACCACTCTTTTCTGATAACCTCCTCCACCCACCTCAGTATCACAGAAGAATTTATAGCGTCTCTCTGGCAAGGTGGGAATATGTAGCTTATTGTGGTTTTCCCTTTAGAGCAAACCTCTGCTTTTCCATGGTCTGCTGTAGTGTTGCAGAAGGTTTTACTTGTGTCCCCTTTGTCTCTCTAGTTGAAGTTCAAGTTCCTCATAGCAGAATGTGCTACAATATCACATTCCCAGAGCTTCGACCTGAGGTAAGTGTAGGACGTAGGAGTCACATTGGACTCCTACAACGTCTTTGTATCACTCCTAGAGAACTTGCGACGTCTACCAAAAAGAATGTTTCGTGATCCCAGTTATTAACACAATTTAGGTCCTTTCTGATAAAATGCAGCTTTCTTAGAGTGTCTGAGAGACTCTGAAATGTAGTTTCACTTGAAAGTCTGCTTTATGCAACCTTCTTTTCTAGACAAATAAATGCTCTATTTTTGGTCAATCACCAGCAAAGCTGGATTACCTCTTCTTTTTAAGTCCTAGATAAATTTAATAAATAGGGCTGCATGACTCTTTACAGTTTACTGCCTTTCTGGGATATGTACTGTCACAGGGTTTCTCCCAACACTACTGTTTACATAACACAATCCAATGAAAATAATTCTCTTTTTTTTTTTTTTTTTTTTTTTTAACAGTCACAGTGTTACAGAATTTTTAAGAAGTTTATGAATTCAGACACAGGGACAATTCACAACAATTCAACACTTTTAAGCGAATTTCATCAAAATGAACATCATTGAAGTATCAAATCCACATAAAGTTCATAACAAGAATTTTGTGGATACACAAGGGAAAATAGACATTAACACAATATTTTAATCAATTCACCTAAATCCCTTTATTAGGAAAGAAACACTGAGATTGTGCTATGGAGGAAATACTTTCATTGGTATAGAAAATATTACAGCTGCTCAGTGTCAAGGTATTTTAATCATACATGTCTATTTTAGTTTGCAATGTTATTCCATTATTTTTGCTCCATTTTGCCATAATTCTCTCTCTCTTTTTTTTTTTTTTCTTTTTCCAGTTCTTTGTTATATTAGAATTATTTAGATTTGAAAATTCCTGAAAAAAAAAAAATATATTATTTGTATTGCTCTATATAGTGGTTTATGTGGCAAGGTTTTGGTAGCCGGAGGTCATAGGAGTGGCTTCTGTGAGAAGAATCTAGAAGCTGCCCCATGTTAATTAAGGGCCCCACTGCTGATCAGAGACGAGCCAATAAACAATGTTGTTTGCGCCTCTGTAAGAGCATATTTAAGACAGGGAAAAAAATCACTCTGCCACACAGCAGCTGGGAGAGTGAGAGGAGTGAAGAACAACCTTGCAGGCGCCAAGGTCAGTGAAGAAGGAGGGGGAGAGGTGCTCCAGGCGCCGGAGCAGAAGTCCCCTGCAGCCTGTGGTGAGTACCATGGTGAAGCAGGCTGTATCCCCTTCAGCCCATGGAGTACCACGGTGGAGCAGGGTTCCACTCTGCAGCCCATGGAAGAGGCCATGGTGGCGCAGGTGACCTGCAGGAGTTGCTGCCTGTGAGGGACCCAGGTTGGAGCAGTTTGCTGCTGACAGATGGACCCTGAGGTATGTACCCATATCTGGAGCAGTTCTTGAAGAGCTACTGCCTGTGGGAAACCCACACCGGATCAGTTCAGCAAGGACTGCATCCCATGGGAGGGACCCCACAGCACAGGGGATGAAAGTGACTGAGAAGGAGCGGCGGAGAAGAAGTGCTATAGACTGACCATAACCCCCATTCCCCTGTGCTGCTCTGGGGGAGAAGGTGGAAGAGAGTGGATAGGGGGGAAGGTGCATTTGGTTTCTTTCTTTTGTTTCTCACCTCTCTAGCTTGTTAGTAATTAGCAATAAATCTTACTATCTCCCTATGCTGAGTCTGTTTTGCCCGTCATGATAACTACTGTGTGATCTACCTGTCCTTATCTCAACCCTTGAGCCCTTTTCATCGTATTTTCTCCCCATTCCTCTTTGAGAAGTGGAAGTGAGAGTGCAGTTGTGGTGGAGCTCAGCCACACACCACTATCTCTTATAACTCATACCAGTATAAGAGATAAGGAGATTCTTTCATTGGCTTCAAGTTTTACGTCATTCAGTACCAAAAGAATCTCAAATCAACATTAACAGAAATTGCAAAACACCCTTATGAAGAAATGCAGCAACTCCTTAATTTCCTTTACCAACCCCTCTTTTCTGTGATAGTCTGGAATATTCCACACTTTCTTCATCTTTCTTTTCCCACAAATTCATATGTATCTCATCATTTCCCAGTTCTTTCCAAATTCTGCATCTTATCCTACAAGCTTCAAGTAATTATAGCATACATTCTGTTCCTTTTCTTTTCCTCCTTTTGTTAACAATCCTGTACCTCAAACTCCAATAAAACCTATTTACTTACAATTCTAAACAATAGGAAAGAGTAGTTCAGGGGATTATATAAATTTAGACAACATAACTGTAGCCCTTTGAAACAATATGAGATGGGCAGAAGGTGTCATAAAAGGATATTCCCCACATTGAGAGAAAAAAAAAAATCTGCTAAGGACCTCACATTCTCTACATCCCACTTCTGACAATCTTATTCACTCTGCAGTACCTAATGAGAAAAAGCACAAGAGTTATTTTTTTCTGTCTATATTACTCATCATCTTCTCCAAAATAAACATTTTGGAAAGGTTTGCACCTTGAATCTCATTATACATGTCTTCTAAACCTTGTTTGCACACTGTTTGTTATATTTCAGATACGAATAACACTTCTAACTACATATGCACGCTCATATAAAATGCATACATAAATGTACTTATTCACTCATTCTTTTTTCTTGGTGGGTATCTTCTGCAATTATTGTTTTCATTAGCTGTTCTCTCCTCTTCAGAATTGGATAATGCTCCTTTTATGTACTCTACAGACATTATTCCTCTCAAAAGAAAAAACAAAATTTCTGACAATAAGAAGCTACTACTCTTTTTAAGCCTGGAGGTGAAACATTGGCCCAACTGAAGTCAACCGAACTTGACTCTTGCTGGCTTGTATTAGTACCAGGATTTCAACTGTAATTTTAAGAAGGAGCACAAGATGTTAGCTGCCATGTTCTTAGAACAGTGACAGAAGCACAGGGACAGAAGTATTTGAAATCAACAAATTTGACTAACCTTTTTTTTCCTCTATGGTATAAACATAGATGCAATTCTTAGTCATGTATTTGACGAGCATACTTCCAATATAGACTGGTACTTTTTCATATCCAAAATTATACTTGCAAGAAAATTTAGATATACTGTGATATTCACCATCTACACACACTTATTTTAAATATGCACTTATAAGCTGATTGGAACAACTGATTTGTTACAGTTTGTTACTAGTTACTTAAATCATGTTTTACCGGTATATAAACCTATTCATCTAACAGACTATTTTCCTTTCCTTCTCTGACATACTGATTGTACTGATTAATAGCTCTTCAGCATTAGTAAAATTAGAAAGGGAGACCCAAAACTAAAACAAATGCTGTAGTACCATTAAGCTTTTGGAAATATTTACTATTCTGGTAGACCTCGATATGTGACCCATAGAAGGATACTAGAAAGCCTAGGCAGTTCTGAGGTAAAAGACAAAAAATTCATCATACTGTGACTAAACAGGAATTGGTGGTAAAAGTAGTGGATTCAACCATCAAACTCCATCATTAAAACTTTATGATGATGTATCTTTACCTTCTGTACCAACTTCAGTATTCTTTAATATATGTATATGTGATATAGAAATATAGCACTAGGGAATATCGAGGCAGCTGAATTTATAATCATATAGAATAACTCAGCCAGAATCAGAAGGCGATGTGAAAATACTTCAAACGACCTGAACAAGTGGAGTGAAGTATAATGACAAATCAAAGTCCACGCCAATGAAAACAAATGTGCTAGAGGGGAAACAGAAAAATCTTTTTCATCACAGGGTTTAAAAGTAATGCTTGCAGGTTAAAATGTAGATATGAACCTCATTGCATGTTAGTTAATTAAGACTTCCACCCAGTGTGCAGCAGTAATCTGAAACAAACAAAATATATAACTAGAGTAATAAAGAATGGGATGAAAAATAACACTAAAACTGTTATAACACAGTGATAGCAAACAGTGGCTCACCCTCAATTGGACCATCAACTAAATTCAAAATTAATGGTGCAGGAGAGGTTTTTTGGAACATCCGATGCAAACTATAAGGGACACATGACTGAATATTTAAATTAAAATTGTAACTATTTTCACTAATGAGATCAGAAGCAAACATGGTAATACGTGCAAAACTATGATTTCCACACGTGAGGTAGAACAGAAATTTGCCCTGCTTACAGCTAGTCATAGAAATGGAAATGTGGCTAGGAAACACAAAATCAATAAGAAAATTATTTTCCATGCAATGTATAATCACACTGTGAAATTTATTGTCACTTGATATTATCGAAACCATAAATTTAGCAGGAGTAAAAATGCATTGGAAAGTCACTTGAGTAACACCTATATCAGATGTGTACCAGTAAATCTTTTTTTTTTTTTTTCTAAGTGTTTTGGAGGAAGCATAAACTCTTATTCCTTCATGATATAAGGCACAAAAACTCTTTCCTACTAGTACTTAATACAAAACATTTACTGGTGGTGGGTTCTCTCAGAACACCTTTCCCTTGAAATAAGTCTTGCAAATAGAACACTGGACTAAAAAGAGCTCTACCTGAAGCATTTTTTATGTTAACATCTCACTTAGTAGTGACTTAAAGTGCTACATTTTGGGGCAGATTTGTGCCCCATGTACTTCTCAAGAACTTCAGAAGCCATCTACTCATTTATTCATTTATGGTTAACTTATGTGATTCTTTTTTTTTTTTTTCCTGGCAAATAGAAACTTCTATAAAGTGAATTTTATCTCACTTAGCCTTTCTAAGTCTTTGCTTCTGGTGAACTGGAAATGGCAAACGATGAGTTAGACTGTACAATAAGTTGGGTTGTACAATGAGTTAGGCTATTTTCCTGCAGAAATGGCAGAAATTCTGCATTTGAGGGGCCTGTGCTGCCCACTAGCAGAATGATAATAAAAAGTTAACCAATATTTTCCTTTATTACTTTTTCTACAGAGGATCAGTGATCTACCTAGTGGTCTTGAGGGAGCAGCTGTGTCCAAAGACCATTGAAATCCACAACCTTGTTTCAGTAAAGCAGAGTATTAGTCCTTGCTAGTCTTCTCTTGCCTGCCACTTCTTGTGTTATCCTGCTGTTCCATGACACAAACAGATAATCTGGATCACTTCTATTCACAGTCCTCCCTTAGTGCTATATATATTGCAGCTTTTGTAAAAAAAGAAAGGTTGTTGACGTCAGAACACGCATGGTTCTGCTGTAATCTCAGACTGTGACTTCCACTTGTCTAGCAAGTTAAAGAACATCTAAAAATAACACTAGCCAGCTGGCCACTTTGGCAATGTTATTTCATGCTTTGCATACTGAGTAAGGGTAACTCATAGTAAATTGTTGAGTTTTGAGAATACAAGCCTCCTGGGCTGTCCTAGAGGTGAGATAAAGTATCTGGCAAGACACTGTTGTGCCCATCAGGACTGCTTAGAAAACCACCTGTTTCTACTGAAGCACCAGCAGAGCAAACGTGTTCCCTCATCTGCATTTTCTGGCAGAAGAAGCACTTCCTCAGAAAAGAGATGAGTGAAGCTGGAATCAGAGCTAAAACTTAAAAATCAATATTGAGAAAGTGAAGAAGCATATGTGCAAGTCAACAGTAGAGCTTTGTAGTTTTAAAGGTGTTATAAAAAGTGCTATTCTGTCAGAATTAATATTTCTTTAAAAGAAAAATACAACTGTTGACCAAAAAGAGTCAGAAAACAAATCATTTCAGTGCCTTCAAATTATAATTATATATTGTCTTTCCTAAGCACTGTGTATGGGTACATATGTATTATTACACTACAAGATATGATGTGATTACATAAAATTAATAAATGTCTAATAAAACTATTTTCTCTCATATATTTTATATTTGTATATGCACATTTACCTGCCCTCTTACCTGATGACAGCTTCTGATATCCCATTCTGTTGCTACTACCACTGTTTCCTTCTCTAAAGCTGTAACTTTTTAGTTCTTGCTCCTTTGTAAGTAATATACATCCTAAAGTTTCAGCTTGAGAGGAGTAATAGACTGTCTTCTTGTTCGTTGCTGTATAGGAATCATTTATCTAGAAGAGAAATAACCTCCACTGCCAGTCTGCCTCTTCTCTCGCTTTGTGAGGAAAAAAAGTAAAACAACTTTATGTGTGTTTTTTTTTTTGTTTGTTTTGTTTTGTTTTGTTTTTAAATGAAACCTAAATTCTAAATATGAATTCATATCACCTTTGCATTCCTTGGCAAGAAAGATCCTACAAAAAAAAAAATAAATAAATAATAATTTAGGAAACAAAAAGAGTGAAAATAAAGAATTTTCAACTCCTTAGTTTTAACACTGAAATTACTTAATTACTTTCTTTATACTCAGCTGATAAAATAAACAGTTTTAAGAGAAATTCAGCTTTCACTTTTATTATACGTTTTAATTTCCACTTTTTTCACTCTTTAAGCTGTGGAGTACAGCTGAAAGACAAAGTCAAAAGTTATATGAACAAACATACTCCTCAAATTGTCTAAAATTATGTCTTTAAAGGCAATCTGACACTTTGTTGCATGTGTTACATGGGTTTTGTTTGCTCAGAGGAGATAAACTTTGAAAAAGTCTGCAGTCCTTAGCTTCAAATGACAAGTTTAGAGGGACAAAACATTCCCGTTTTTCCACACATTCATGGAACAAAAACAAAAATTAAAAAAAAAAAAGTCACTCTTTTAGTCCTGCTTTCAGAGGGCAAAAAGAAGTGAACTTAGCTGTCATTTGCCTTTCCCTCTAATGCATTACAAAGCCATGAACTAAGCCTAAGACTTGCAGATTTAGCCTTGAAATCTCCACATGCAGATTTTAAAAATAAAAAACACAGCAAAAGCTTTCAAGAAGGAGCAGGTTATCTCAGGTAATGGTAACACAACAAGAAGTGCCATCTGCTGTCCTGAGGATACAAACTCTCTGGCTGGTGCTCCTCAGTTCCCTGCATCTGACTGCATTACACGTGGACACCATCAGAAAGGCAGCTTTTTTCTGAGGCAATATTGATACTGCCTAATCAAAAGTGACTAATGCCTAGTCACCTCTGCAAGGCACTTAAAAGGCACAGCTAATTATATACTTATTAGGCCTTTATTTGTACTTAGAAACTTGTGAGCAATTCATTTGAGTGAGCTGCATTCCATAAACTTGCCAAGAACTGACCTTTCCTCAAGCTGAGAGATCTTCCTTTGCATTGTAATGGTGTCTTGTCCGTATAAGTAACTTATAAGTTAAATATACCTTTTTCCAGAAACAAATAATCACAGCTTTATGCTGTCATTTCAGCTATTGTTGAACTGGACGGATTTTCTTGGCTGGACAAAAGCATTTTGTTAGTATCTGTAATTCTATGACTGTCATTTGCTGACATTCAAATACTAAGAAAACCTACTTGCTCAAAATTTTCATGATTTTCTGAACTGAGAACCAATTTTTCCTCTCATTATTACCTCACCTTTTTTTCAGCTGTCACTACAGATTTTCTGCCATCTATTCAAATTATTTGTAACATTAAGGATCCTCTTACCAAGTACTAATTTTCCTCTTACTGATTCTACTTACACATAAACATGACTTTATTCATTCAAATTAATAAATTTGTGGATTGTTCTTTTGTAACAAATAAATTTCTTCATTTCATATAGATTTAGACCTAATGGTCAATATTTAATTTACTCTATATTTACTGCATATTAGAGGCATTGTATTAAAGTGATCTTCTTTCAGACTATACCTCATAAATATTCATTATAATATTATTAATCATGTGGCATTCTCTGATAGTTATTTCAAAGCAATATCATTTCTTCTGAAGGCCTAGATTTTCAATTCAAGGAGGTTTATGAATTATTGACTGCATAATGGAACCTGAATTTCCCTGTATAGATTCAGTATTAGCAGTGCTAAAGGTAGGGCTGTATACACTACTTAGAGATCAACTTTTTATAAGACTGATAAAAAATAGCTAACAACAAAACTACTACAGTCACAGACCATTCAATGATTTTTACAGAAAAAAAAAAAAAAATGAACAAATAAAACAACAACCTGTTGATAAAACCTGATATTGTTGACTTTCAAAAAAAAGTGGTTTTAGGAAAAAGTAGAATTTCACCTGAGTTTTTTGCATGATCTTGAATTAACCTTAATATTTTTTCTTACTCTCAGTCATAGAGAATGCAAATTTTCCATTTCATTGCCAAGCTATGGTGATTTTCTGGATAGCAGCCAGGATCTAAAATCAGTTATGTTACACTTGGAATGTATTTGCATTGCTGAATTCTCTTCATGAGATTCACCATATTAGTTTCACTGCTGGAACACAGCATAAGAGATATAAAGGAAAAATGTCTAAATATATAAGCCAAGTGCTCTGTCATTGTTACAAGCAAAATAGTTTCTTCACTAAACAACACTTATAAGAATGTAAAGCACCAAAACATGGTTCTGTTTCTGAAAATGGGAGAATGTTTCTAGAATGTTTCTAGGGTGTTTCTAGAATGCTTCTAGAATAGAACAGAAGAATGTTTCTAGAATAGAATAGAACAGGGTGGAATATTCATCTGGAAAGGACCATCAAAGATCATCTAATCCAACTGCCTGAGCATTTCAGCACTAACCAAAAGTTAAAGCATATTGAGGGTGTTGCCCAAAAGTCTCTTGAACAGGCATAGGGCACCAACCACCCTTTTAGGAAGCCTGTTCCAGTGTTTGACCAAACACTGGAGAAATGTGTGTGAGAGGGAGAAGACAGGACAGGGAGTGAGTGTGCATGACAGGGAGTTTCATAAGTTTCCTTTATTTTCTTTTTAACAGTGGCCTTCAGCTCATACTTCACAGTTCCTGTGTCAGATAACTGTCTATTCATGCAAAGGGGAAAAGATGACACCATTCCTGTCTTCCTTTTCAGGGGGACTTGAGCTTCACGGTAGGCGGGCAGTAGGGCTGCAGGTCTACAGCTAAGCAGTCAGGCTGTACTTTTGCCATCTTTTCAGATTTTAGCTATTCTTCTCCAAAGCAGAGCTTTCAAAATGGACATATAAAAGGTTTTTTTCTATAGGTTGGCTGGGGTAGCCAACTTCTGACTCACCCTTGTGATAAGACAGATCCTCTTTTACCTGAATTCTGTTAGCCTCTTTAAACATTTCATTTGCACAGATTCAGAGAATCCTACACACTGTCTTGGAATGCTATGATCTCTTTCCAGATGTCTCCAGAATATCAATGTTTTAGTAGGCCAGCAATAAGAAAAAGGATGAAAAAAAAAAAAAAAAAAAAGTCAGCAAGTTAAAGGGATTTCATTAGAATGAAGCTGTTCCACACTATCATCAAACAAGCAATTTTTGTCCTGAAAATTAGAAAAGACAGAAAAACCCTTTCTGAACAGAAAAACTCTTTCCTTGTTGTGTTATATTCTTGCTATTCTTGCTAATTGTTCTTTACATCACTAACATAAACAGGTTCATAAGTAAGAAAGGGTGAAATACTGTAAACAGTGCTTTGGCATGTATGAGAAATGTGAGAGAGGACACAATTTAAAAACCATTAAGATCTTGAAGGACAGACTCTGTGCCCTGCAATCTGGGTATACAGGCAGTGCTGCAGTGAAGAAAAAGAAAATGTCACAGACAACACCATTGCCAGTATAATAAAACAGACAATACTAAGCAAGGACTACTAAAAACTAATGAAACACCTAGTCAAGTTGATATTGAACCCCAAAATTCCCAGATGGACTCTACTTTCTGAGCACATCTGTATACCAGACTCAGTATAAACATGAATACACACGATGCTAACAAAGTGAATGTTTCAGCAAATCTTTAATTAATTAGGCACAAGAAACTCATACAGGTCTGTCCTTTGTCCCTAGCATCATAATGCTATGACCTGCAGACAGCTGAGGAACTGATTGTATCTATAGCTCAGAGAATCTCAGACAGACAAACAACCCCAGCACTGGGGTTGCTAACAACCCCTTGGGCAGTTGAAAGGAAAAGCTGGAAAAGAATAAAACCTACAAGAGGTTCACACAGCTGGTGCCTGCACCATTGAAATTTCCTGAGAATTTTAAAAATGTTTCAGTTTTAGTTAACATTGTATTTTTTTATATTGTGCCTTATCTGAGCACTTATAATTCCATTTACTTCTTGTTAGCAGTCAGCAGAACTAATGACAGGGCTCTGATTTTTTGTTTGTTTGTTTTGACATATTCTTAAGCATAAGAAGCCCAGCAGTTTTGTCTAAGTACCTGCTGTTGTCCACTCAATTCCAAGAAATAGGAGTCTGTAGCTATGCCAGAGAGCTTTATTAGTATCCAAGCAATCTGTACAAAACAATTAAAAGGTTCACTTCGAGTATTCAAGCTAGAAAACACAGATAGTTATATTTAAATCAATATTTTATTTGGCAAAGAAATCAGCCCTTGTCTAAAGCAGTCCTTAAAGTCAGTCAAGCTCAATATGTACTGTTCAGCAGTCTCCTCTCAACTCAGTACAAATACTCATTGAGCCTTATTGCATGTGTAATTGCATATCACATGTTCCCTGTGAATATACACAGAACAGCACGGTCTTAGAGACCTACCGCACTAATATAGTTTTCTGATGAAAAAGTGCTTTTATATTAGGGATGAAATGCAATTGCCATATCCACAATGTCTATCTTGCATGTTTTGTCTACATTCATTACACCCAACATCTTATTGGATATAGGTTTTTAATGCCTAGAAAACCTTCTCCCAGTTTGAAGCATCATAAATGATAGTCTTACAACAAGAAGACACTCTAACAGAAAAAGAAAATGCAATATGATTAGTAACAAATGCAAAGTCAGAGCTGTGAAAAACAACAGCTGTTAAAGTCAGAAAGAAAAGTCAGATCATTTTACACTGCCTAGAGTGGAATCACTCTGCATTATCTTAGAAAGCTTGTGCAAATGTTACTTCAACATATGAATAACCAACATGTCCAGAATAAATTAAATAGGCACAGAACATGACACACATTAAGTAAAACAAAGCCTAATGTGACAGACAAGTTGGGATGCATTTGGATTGAGACAATGGTTTTGGAGTAAAGGCTATTCAGAACAACATTGTAGTCTCTATGGCCCAAATTCATCTCAGCAGTTCTTACTTGTTGAGCAGCTGGGTGGTTCTTCTAAACTAAGCATCTAGGGCAAGATTCAGTTCAAGATTAAGATGCCCACATTTAAGCATCCACATGTAAGTGTACTAGACATTTTCATCTATCTTATAGAGAGCATGATTCTGTGGTCTTCAACCTTGGCATCTAAATCCATGTTCAACATCCCTTCTGGCCTTTCACTTCCTTTTCACAAGTGTGCAAAAACCCAGAAGACCAGTGCAATGTCTGCCAGCATTTTGTGGATGTCCCAGGTCACTGAAGTATATCCTTCCTCCTACCTGTCACCTCAGCTGTTTGTCTACCTGCTCCTTAGGTCTAGTTTTGACACAGTCCCACTGCATAAGCTCAGATTTCTTAAGAATATTTTTAATTTTTAAGGAAGAATTATGAGAATGTGCATAGACCACAATTCAAGAGAAGTGGGAAAAAAAAAAAAAAAAAGTGAAATATATGGAAGCTTTAGTGAAAGAGCTGAAAGTCTGAAGATGCCAACTCAGAAACAAGAATCAACCCACTCAGGGAGCATCAAAAGTCCACTCTTCCTGTCTTATGATTGCTGGTCAGCAAAGACTCATTGCTGGTTTATTAGGGATGGAGAGCCTTGTAATGCGTACCCTGGAAACTGATTAGTCCTAACTATCTGTTGCTCATATTAGGCAATACACTTTTAAGTGTATTGTATACTCTACACTTTTAAGTGTTTTTTTTTTGTTTGTTTTATTTTTTTTTTGCCATGTTTACAGTCTCTTTACATGCATTAAAGCTTATTTGATGAAACTGACACACAGAGGAGGTTTACACAGCATGCAAAACAACTGTGGAAGACCCTTTGTTAAGGCTATTGCATACTATAGTCCATACAGTGGAAACTTAATGCAGCCAGCTAAGCCTAGGCAGATATGCTGCTGAATGTTGCCTGTATCTCCACTGACTACACAAGATGCTTAGACATTTAGCATCCATGTAGGTACTTACATTCAGATGTCTTAAACTCACCTGGCCATGGTGTCACAGGCAGATTTACAGCTGCAGGGAGTGATACAGCTTTTCTTGTTCTTTTTTTCCAACCCTAGCCTCCACTATAGTTGCAACCCCAGCATCAGCAAGGCAAGTGCTACAAGGTGAGGTGAAAGAGATAAGTCCTATTGCAGAGGCTGAAGTTACAAGTGGCTGTATCTGCAATGAAGTGTTACAGTTCCAATGTTTTCAGATTTGTAGGTCCATTACAGGAGACGGTCAATCTCAGCTACATGGCTTCAACCTGTTATAGGTGCAACCTTCACCATTCTTTCGCCATGCCTGGGTTTGACCCCATCTTGGGATCTCCCAAGAAGATGACCTTTTCTCTCATTTGCATCTCCTTCCATGTTTTACAAGAAAAAAAAATATGATGAAAATATTAAATTGTAATTTAAGGCATCTTTGCTAAAATTAGGGACAAAAATAATCTTTTTTAGCTTTGTGAATGAGAGTAATATATGTATTTTTTTCTCTGTGTAGTAGGATTTTAAAGTAATTCTTAATGTGTGGCTTCTGTTATCTAGCAGTTATTTCATTTTTATGCCAGAAAAAAATGATAATTTTCTTAAAAGATGGTTTTATTCCCTGTAGACAATAAAAAACTCTGACTTTTTAAAAATTGTTTGCTGCATAATATTGTCATTTTCGTACTGAATTCTTTTATCTGCTATCTCATCTAAATATATTGGAAATCACCTTGCTTTACTACTACATTCTATAATTTAATTTTCAATTTGATTTTTGGACCTTAGCCACTCTATATATTTGAGAAATTCACTTTTTTTTTATGATCAGTATTACCAATCTTTTTAACAGCTTCTGTCTGCAAACCAATTTCTACATATAATTAACAAAAGCACATAGTGAGAGAGAAACTATCATCTAGCAGTCATTTTGATATAGAAGAAAAGAGAGAAGAAGAGAAGGAGAAAAGACAGAGGGAGGGGAGGGGAGGGGAGGGGAGGAGAGGGGAGGGGAGGGGAGGGGAGGGGAGCGAAGCGAAGTGAAGAGAAGAGAAGAGATTAGCTATCTATTTTGCTGTTGGCTTGCTCTTCTATGACCTTTTTTTTTTTTTTTTTAAATCTCTCTTGAGATTTGAAATATCAATGGCTCTTCAGGCCTATTTCCCATGCCAGGCATTAAGAAGAAACTGAAGGATGGCAGGACAAAACTCTCTCTCAATGCCCCCGCATTGAGGGAAGCTTGAGGGCATGTACTCTGTGAGACACATCACTGTTGAAAAGAACTCATTTCTAGAGTGGGCTCTGCATTAGCTAATATTTGAAGACCTCCTGCATGTCTCTCTCTTATATGAATTGCATATCATTTGAAAACAGAGCAAAGGCTATCATAGAAATACATGAGTTTTTATCTACAATGTCATATGTGCACCCTTTGCCAGAAAGAAAATTTGGGAATATTTTCTGTGCCATAAACAGCTGCTATTCCTTCTTGAAACTTCTTGGGACTGACTTTTTAAAATCTAGTTATTACATATGTAAGAAATTTGGATTGTACTTTCATTGCACACACAGTGTAATTCAATGATCACATGTACCAAAACAATCATTTGCAGATACAAAACAACAACACATGAAAAATCTTTCATTTGTATAGCATCCTTGATTTGTCTTGGAAAGCCAAGATAAATTAAATAAACTTTGAAGTTTCCTTCCATCCATTTCACATTAAAGCGAGAAAAGAACAAGGAAAGATAAAGCATATTTTACTAGTTTTGCCTCAAGTTAGTGTTTGCATCTGTCCTTATTTCATATCCCTTATTTCCTCTTCAAATTTTAAATGACTTGTTTGCCTCACCAGAGCCAAATAGCTTTGATCCTTTAATTCTCTGAATTATTTTTCTGTGTTCCTTGTTTCTCTGCCAATCGCTAATCCATCTTGTTGTGAACAAACTATTAAAATATTCAGATTTTGCTCTGAATGGCAATAGACATTATATGCTTAGCTTTTGCATCCAAGAGGTTTTGAAGACTTTGTGATTCATTGTATGTGCCAATGAACATGTTTTTCTTATGCTTTGCAGAAGGGATAATCTTGATGCGTCTGCTGTCATTGTTCCCTTTTGACTATCATAATCTCTTGAGTACCACTGTCAAACTGACTTCTGTCAGAGCTAATTAATTCCTCTGTGATTGTATCTTTAACAGAAACACTGACTCTTAAAAACCTCTGTCATGATGATAATAATAAACTTGAGAGCTGATCTTATTAGTGTAAACTGGCAAACCTAAGGAGCTGCTCCTTCAACTCAAGTTGTTGGGAACACCATATGTTTCAGACATGCCCTGGCAGGGTTGTTCTTTTCAGCTTTATGCTAGATATTTAACCCTTTCTTCTGCCGAAGTCATGAGCTCCGCCTCTTAACTTCTCTTGTTTCTGTATTGCTCCCTTCCAATACCATTTTTTTCAGTGTCTCACTGACCTACAGTACCTTTTTCTCTTCCACAAAATTCAGTAATTTCAGAAAATACCTTCATTTCTGCACTACTTTCCAATTCCTGGTACCATTCTATCTGTTTCTCCTGATTTCTGAAATCATGTGGTATATTGCCTACAACAAATGCACCAACTTCCTTTTGTGCAGCTGGTTATCTTCCAGCCTAGCTTCCAATATTTCTGCTCTACTGGAGCAACTCTCATTGCAGTCTCCAGGTCCCCTTTAAAATCCAAGCATCAGGACATTTCATTTTCTTTTGCTTTAGATACAATTCATTTATATATACAAAATAATATATAATACATATAATATGTATTATATGTATAACATGTATATAATATGTGTAATATAATGTAATATGTAATATGTAATATGATAATATATACATATATAAATATATTATATGTATATATTATATATACATATAATGTATATATAATGTATAATAATATATATACAAATATATATATAGATATATATATACACATATATAATATATCCAAAAAGAAGAAATGTAATGCCTGTGACAATGCTCAACTTTTAGGAAACAGAATGTTTGAATTAGGAAGAAAATGGCTGCAGGACTGTGGTCAATTCCTGAACACAGATGAATTAAACACACATTCTAATGTCAAATAAAGGGAGAATAAAGTGACCATGGAAACATTTATCAGCTTGAGGAAAAAAAAAAATCTGTCCACCAAAAAATGCAGATGCAAATATGAATTGGTTGTTTTGAGAGTCCAGCATTGGAAATTTATAATGATGCAATATAAATGACCACATACAGAGAATCTAGAAACACAGCAAGTAAATTGCTGTATTTTTCTGCCAAGCTATTGAAGAAACCACTTCAGACATGATGGTGCAGACACATTAGTAGATTAATCCAGTAAAAATTGTTCACACAAAATGGCTTGTTATAGAAAAAGTGCATCTCTGACTTCTTTAGATGTTAATCTTTGTGCAACTTCTCCTCCACATTTTGTGCATATGTGATACAAAGTATCATGATGGGGAAAGGAGAGTGGAAGTTTCTAACTCAAGAACAGGTGTAATTTTAAAGCACTGCTTCAGTGTTTATGATCTAGCATAAAAGAAAATCAATTGCAGACAAGTCTGCCATGGGTCTCTGTCCCACTTAATTTAAAACAAAGAATGGCTGATAAAAAGATACACAGTCTCTCAATGTTTTTGTCAAAACCTGGACAACCTAAAGTTTTCTTTTTTCCATATTTCTTCTTTTTGACAGCGCCAATTACAAAAATGTGATAATAGGGAAAAAAAAAAAAGAAAAAAAAAATCCTTGGCCAAAATCTCGGGTATAAATAAAAGTATAAATCTAGAGTAATCTGATCACTCCTGAGAGCATAACTCCAGAGTTATGCTGGTATACCTAACCAATTTGGTCCCAAGTTTTAATAATTTATATTTTTTTTTTGGGGGGGGTCATTGTCTTCTGTCTTTTGAGATATGAAATCCAAAAATAGGAAAGTTATTTTGACCTTTTAGATGATGATCTACTTTCTACTTCATTACTGAATGCATTGAGAAAGGACACTTACTATAGGAAGAAAACAGAAACTTCTCTAAGTCAGAGATTTCATTGTTATACTTGTCACTTCTGCAAAATGAAGTCTTCAAGAAGAATATGAAAAGAGTTAAAATTGGGAATACACATATATTATTTTTTTCTTAAGGTTTACATTTCTGAAATTTGTTTATCACTTTCCATTGCAAAGAAGATTTGTTAGCTCAGAATTTTAAATCAAAGCCTTGACTTCAAAATGACTGGCTGAATACTCAAAATTATACTCGAAATATATATACTCGAAATGCCAATGCACAGAGTCTGATCATCTCCTTTACAAAGACTTATCCTGAATGTGCAGTCAGCATCCAACTTGTTATGCCTGCCACTAGAATACAAATAACAGATAAATATGGCAGAAAGTGTATAGGGAGAGATTCTTTAACAGGCTGAGTGATTTTGCAAGAACTCATTATTTTAATAATGAACACAGCCCATCCATGACAGACAGAAGACTGAATTTTTATGCAAATGTATTCATCAGTTCTGGAACTACTCTAGCCCTAGAAATCAAATTAACAATATCCATTAACAAATATAATGCATTTACACACACACACACACACACACACACACAATAAAATAAAAAAAAAAAAAAAGTGTTTTCTCCTTAGTAGTTGAAAAGGTTTGAAACAGAGTTTATGGTTGAAAATGTCCCTCCATAAGTAAGAACTATACCATAGCAACGGTTGCTATTGTTTGGGTATAATCTTCTAGTCTGATCACAATAAGTACTGTATGAATGTGAAAAAATAATACATTGAATAATTTAAGTATTAGAAATATTATACATCAAACATCATCCATCACTGATTAAGCTCTAAAAATGTGTGGACAGTGACAGTGAAAAGTTACATTTATGTTTCTAAAGATGCTTCAACTGCAAAAACTATGAATCCTAAGAAGCATTGTAGTGAGGGGCATTAATTATACAAGGTTATAAAGTAAGTTTGACTCTTTCGTAAGTGCTCCTGCAGGACCTACCTGAAATGACAAGAAAGTCTGAATGACTCCACTATAGTGAATTGGGATGTGAAAAGTAAATTTGCTATTTGTCAGCTTATCCCAGGGGTTTGGAGAACATATTTCCACATTTTTAATGAGAAATACTCAGGCAGAACTGTAGCATTTAAACAAATACCCAGAACTGTATCTACTAAGGAATAATAATATCTACTTTTAGTCTGAGTTGTGGGTTATGTAAACACAACCAGCCACTTTGTTATGACAAAAATGAGATATGCTACCTAATTTGGAGACAGAAAGATGCACCAAGGAAACTGTGCCCCTGCTCCACTGTGCAATTCTACTACTATTAGCTCTGCCAGGTCCACATTTGGTCTCCATTCATTCCTCAATAAAAGACTTTTTCTTTTCTCCTTTCCGTTCTAGTTTTATGGCTTGCTGAAGTATGTCCATGACAGTGCATCTTCCAAAAGGTTCTAGGAATTACAGACAATAGTAGACCAGACTGGAAAACCAACACAGAAGTAACCAAGAGAGAAAGAAAAGGAAAAAAAAAAAAATGGCGGGGGGGGGAGAGGGTTGTCAGACCAGTCAAACTATTCTGTGGGTATGTCAGAGCAAGAAAAAAAGTGGGAATATCATGACAAGTCTAGATGAAGATGGAATTGCCAAGGGGGATTAGCTTCAAGTTGTGCCAGGGGAGGTTCAGGTTAGAAATTAGAAGAAATTTCTTCTCACAAAGAACAGTCAGGCATTAGATGTGTTGTCCAGGAAGGTGGTGCAGTCATCGTCCCTGGAGGTGTTAAAAGTTGGATTGTGGTACTTACGGACATGGTTTAGTGGGTAATATTGGTGGCAGGTGTACGATTGGACCAGATGATTTACAGGTCTTTTCCAAATTTAGTGGTACTGTGATTCTATGATTCAACAGCAGTATAGCCTTACGTCAGCTTAAACTGCCCAGAAATGTCAAGCTGTTTCATGCTTTCAGGCCATTTAGGAAAACTAAGCTCACCTTCTACGTCCAAGAATTACAAAAATCTTCTTTTCATGTGTAATCTAATATCTCACAAACTAACATGTCACAAACTATTATAGGGAAACACATTAGCCATACTGCTTCACTCATCCTTCGAGTGAAAGCAGATAAAACTTCCATAGCAGTAGCAAGATGCATGTTGCGTTTTTCTTATAGACCAAAGCAGATGCTTTGGTTAAATAGCTTCTTTTTAGCAGATTATTTATATGCCAAACAAAGAAACAAATAGATTATTTCCACAATAGCCAAGCTAGTTGCAAATTGGTGTTGAATTTTGTTTCAGATGTTTTTAAATATCCCCACCCAAAAAAAATCATTTTAACAAAGTTATTTGTTTCACTATATTAAAAAAAAAAAAAAAAGCACAAAAACTTATTCACCCAAATCCAAATTATTTGAGACAGAGACAATTGTTTTCTGTTTCCTGAGAAGATCTGAAACCATGTCTCCTCTAAAGCAAAGTAGTTACAACATAGTAAGGTATTATTCCTGAGGGGTTTGTTCACAGTCTCTCCCACTGATTCTGTTTTTAAGCAGTTCATTTTTTATGAACTACTTAAATATTCATTAATCTAGTGAGAAGGGAAAGCTCTTAAAACATTTTCCAGGAAGGTGACAAATCTGGGCTTAAATCCATGTTGTTTTGATATACAACAGAAATTTGAATCAAGGTCTATCTTTTCCCATACATTTATCTTAACCAGCAAGTTTGGTTTTTGGCTTTCCTTTGATGTTTTGTTGTTGCTGTTTGGTTGGTTTGGTTTGGTTTAACTTTTTATTATTATTATTATTATTATTATTATTATTATTATTATTATTATTATTATTATTATTATTATTATTATTATTATTATTATTATTATTCTGCTAGTGAACAATAGCCTCAACAACATGGAAGAGAATCAGCAAAAATGTTGTACACAAAATAGAGGATAAATGGTAAGGTGATCGTGGAACTTGCAAATTGATGAAACATGAATGAAATGGACAAATTCACCAGCTAGAGGGCATAAAACCACAGTACAATGATCCTATCATCTTCAGTTATCTGTCACAATCTTGCAGTTATACCTATATAGTGTTTTGATCCATATGTTAGAGTTCAGTCCCAAAACAGAAAACAGTAAAGATTCTTCTGACAGCATGTAGGAAAACTGCTTAATATCCTAAAAATTGTGACCCTGTAGCTTGAGCATTCAATGCCATGGGAAATCTCAATGTTTGGATTTCTGAGGAAATGCCAAACTACGTAGCAGAAGCAGTCTTCAGTAAAAGTTAACCTTTCTCTTCAAGC
The DNA here is from genome assembly GCF_047663525.1 of Anas platyrhynchos. NCBI lineage: Eukaryota > Metazoa > Chordata > Aves > Anseriformes > Anatidae > Anas > Anas platyrhynchos. The sequence goes on from NC_092589.1 coordinate 87,376,399, forward strand.
CTTAAAAAGTGGTAAAAATTCTATGGTTTCATTAATAAATTAAATGTTAATATATGTTAAATACTAATAAAGTAGCGCTGTTGAGAATTGATTCTGTCTACCACCAACAACTGTGCTGGCAGAATGAAGCCACCACTCTGGGACACATATGTTAGTCTGAGGCTATTGAAGGATAAAAGAAAAGATTACTTGCCATGGCTACTGTATCCAAAGCTAAAGGAATGCCAGAAAAAAAGAAACCGATATTTCAGCTCATATAAGAAATTAGATCTTCTGTTTTTTTTTTCCTTCATTACACAAGAGAAAGATAAAACCAAAAGCATATCTTGAACAGGAACATATTGTTTTAGACTTTTATATTCTGTAACATCATTTCCTTTTATTTTTTTGCAATTATTACAGTTAGGTGAATACTTTAAATGTCCCAGATAATTCTGATTAAATATTAATTCAAGATCCCTTGGAAACTCTCAAATAAAATAAAATAAAAGTAAATGTAAACATAAAATAGCATAAAATAAATAAAACTAAACTAAACTAAACATAATATAATATAACATAACATAACATAACATAACATAACATAACATAACATAACATAACATAACATAACATAACATAACATAACATAACATAATATAATATAATATAATAATAAAAAACAAGGCTTTACTCTAAAACAAATTTATTTATCTGGAGGAAGAGCAAGTAACATTCATGATATTCAGCCAGAAATACCCATTTACAGGGCAAAACATGGAAGTAGAAGTTTTATGCTCTTCCCTTTGCCTCAAGACACAAACTAGATAGGAAAGAAGCCACCAGGAGCCACCAGAAGGTCTGACATCTCTGCAAAGAAAAAGAACCAAATGTGCAGCCAGAAATCAACAAGCATTTCCCTGAGGGCACTCTGCCCCTGCAGTCCCACCAGAGAGGCAGAGATCATCAGAAATCTCAGGGGCACCCAGAGTAGCCAGATGGCACAGCTTCCACTCTGACATGCATACAATTCCCAACGACATCTTGTCCTCCACCCTCCAGCACCAGAACATGTTCTGATGCCTTCAAAATCTGGTAGGAGATCCCCAACTTGAGACTTTTGCTTGAGGCTACATTCCAGGGCCTTTACAATGAGACAATCAGCAGGAAGAACAGCAACTAGATGAGTTTCTGAGCCTGTGTATATATAAAAAGAAACCTTTGCTTCTCATCAGTGTAGAAAGCTTTCCTTTCCTTGCTAATATTTTACACTTACTGTCTGTAAGTACTAGAGGTAGTTTTTAGGTTTTTGGGTTGTCTTTGCAAGAAAACCAAAGGAAGGATTTCTGTATCATGCATTTTTAACATCTTTTTGACATGTTCAAGAATAAAAACACTGTAATGTAAGAATTAAGTTCTTCCTCTCACATATTTCCTTTGAAGAAAAATATATACTCAAACCTGTCTAAAAATTAACATTTTGTTTACCATATTAAAGGACATGATAAAAAGCTTCATTATTGAAAATAACTGCTGTCTGCCATGACTTCTAACTTCATAAAAAGGAGATTTAACTAAATCTTCCTTTTTTCTACTGCACTTGAGTAGCAACATATGTCCATGGATGTATTAATTCTATATTGCCTCTACAGTGAGTCCAAAGATCCTAGAATCCAAACTCAATGCACTTTCACAGCAGAGCACTGCTCTCCCTTCATGAAGTATAAATTGTATGTCTTAAATGGCTGTGCTTACTCTCATTCAGATTTTTTTTTTTAATCTTTTTGTCATAAGCACACAGAGCATTACAGCAATTTTAGACTCTGACTTTCTTATTCTGACATGAATTCTCAGATGAAATCTTCTGAAATCTATTAATTAGTTGGAAAAAGATTAATTCCACTTCCACTACTCCAATGTTATACCACTGAGGTTCCACTTAGGTTGAATCCTTCCAAAGGTTCAAAAGCCTCTGTCTGTCAGCTGGAACATTTCTAAGCGCATAACTTCAGAACAAAGTTGTACAAAAGTTGCTTAGAATATGGATGCATTGCAGTGAGCTCCAAACATAAGTTAAATTGAAGGCAATTAAAAATATATATAAATAATCTAAATGGAAAAAAAAAAAAAAAAAAAAAAAAAAAAAAACCATCAAGTTTTAGAAATCCTCACCTTCTTTAATAAAAGAGACTCAGAGAAAATGTTACACCCAATGATAATTTTAGCAAAAAGAATTTATTTCAATTAAGTACATTCCAGGTATCTTCCTGGCACTCTGTAGAGCATGGGTATTATGTGCATAAAGTATGCTGAATGTTAGTGGATAAATCTAGGTAGAGTATCAGTTTAACAGAGAAGAAGCCTGACTACCACATGTGCAGTGAGAGATCATGGAGATCCATTACTGATCATATTGAAAAGAATGCTCTAATTTCTGAAAGATATTGAAGACACCTTAGAAGTTCATCACCAGAGAAGTCACTAAAATACCAATTTTGGCAAACAGCGGTGAAACTTATCAGTTTATTTTATTCTCTAGTCTATGTGAAACATAATATCACAGCTTAATCTGTATATATCCACACAATTAAAAATAGAGATCTGCACTTAGCTTTGTCAAAGCCAGTAATTCAGATAGCTAGTAGCATGTGGATATGCAAAAGTGAATGGCATGAGATTAGCTCTTTTTTTATATAGATTTTTATTTTATTTTATTTTATTTTATTTTATTTTATTTTATTTTATTTTATTTTATTTTATTTTATTTTTATTTTTAGTAACCAAATTTTTAAAAAACATGTTTTTAAAAATCTCTCCAAATATTGACTTGTCCAAATTATTTTCTATTGGGAGTGCACAGACAAAAGATAGAAGTCCAGACCATCTCCATTAGTCAATGAGAAGAGCACACAACATTCTGACTAGTCTTACGAGCCCAGAAAGAAGCAGTAGCCCTAAACACACCAGCTTCAAAACCCAGTGGCCATGAAGTACTACAGCACAACCTCAGATACAGCAGTTCCAAACTGGGTATTTGTGGGGAGAAACAGAGCTGGTCTGGGTAGCATCTGAAGCTGTGAAAGAAGGGGATTGCTGGCAGAATTCTCCTTTGTCTGTCAAATGTCAAAAGTACTGCCCACAAAACAATGAAAGCTGTGCTTTCCAGTGAAAGCTGTATTTCCCAGTTGAGGTTTCTGTCTTGATCCTTATTTCATACTAACCACTTCTATACTTAATATGTAAACACTTCATCACATTTGGAGCCTAATCTTTTTTATTGTCACTAAAATTGATATACAAAACCCAATCTTGCCTGGCAGATAACGTCAGCGGTAGTCATGGTAGCAGTATACTTCAGTTCAGAAAGTGAGCCCAGGTCACAGTTCAAGATACTAACAAGAACAGCACTGAATTACTTAAATTACTAGTATTTAGGACTTCTCTGCTCTGTGAAGGAAAAGGAAATAATAATAATAATAATAATAATAATAATAATAATAATAATAATAATAATAATAATAATAATAATAATAATAATACATATCTTGGGTTTCATTTTTGAGTAACTGCAGACAAATATATATATATACATGAATATTCAATTGAATTTAAACTTGAATTTTTGTTTCTGAAAAGGCAATTCCATGGTTTCATTTTTTATTTTATTTTATTTTATTTTATTTTATTTTATTTTATTTTATTTTATTTTATTTATTTATTTTCACAGAATCACAGAATTTCTAGGTTGGAAGAGACCTCAAGCTCCCTCAGCCACTCCTTGTAGGACTTGCTCTCCAGACCCCTCACCAGCTTGGTCGCCCTTCTCTGGACTTGCTCGAGCACCTCCATGTCCTTCTTGTAGCGAGGGGCCCAAAACCGAACACAGTACTCGAGGTGCAACCTCACCAGAGCCGAGTACAGGGGGACAATCACTTCCCTTGACCTGCTGGCCACACTGCTTCTTATACAAACCAGGATGCTGTTGGCCTTCTTGGCCACCTGAGCACACTGCTGGCTCGTATTCAGCCAACTGTCCACCATCACTCCCAGGTCCTTCTCTGCCAGGCAGCTTTCCAACCACTCATCTCCCATCCTGTAGTTCTGCTTGGAGTTGTTGTGCCCCAGGTGCAGGACCCAGCACTTGGCCTTGTTGAACTTCATGCAGTTGACCTCAGCCCATCGGTGCAGCCTATCCAGATCCTCCTGCAGAGCCTTCCTGCCCTCAAGCAGATTGACACACGCACCTAACTTGGTGTCATCTGCAAACTTACTGAGGGTGCACTCAATGCCGTCATCCAGGTCATCGATGAAGACATTAAAGATGACTGGCCCCAGTACCGAGCCCTGGGGGATGCCACTAGTGACCGGTCTCCAACTGGACTTGACTCCATTCACCATGACTTTGGGCCCAGCTATCCAGACAGTTTCTAACCCAACAAAGCGTATGTCAGTCCAAGCCACGAGCAGCCAGTTTCTTGAGGAGAATGTTGTGGGAAATGGTGTCAAAAGCCTTACTGAAGTCAAAGTAGACCACATCCACAGCCTTTCCCTGATCCACCAAGTGCGACACTGTCATAGAAGGAGATCAGGCTTGTCAAGCAGGACCTGCCTTTCATAAACCCATGCTGACTGGGCCTGATCGCCTGCTTGCCCTGTAAGTACCACATGATGACACTCAAAATAATCTGCTCCATGAGCTTCCCTGGCACTGAGGTCAAACTGACAGGCCTATAGTTCCCCAGGTCTGCCCTACGGCCCTTCTTGTAGATGGGTGTCACATTTGCTAGCCTCCAATCAACTGGGACTTCCCCCAATAGCCAGGACTGCTGATAAATGATGGAAAGCGGCTTGGCCAGCTCCTCTGCCAGTGATCTCAGTATCCTCAGGATACTGAGAGAACTGAAGGATCCCATCTGGCCCCATCAACTTGCTCACATCCATCCATCTGCTCCAAGTGCTGTAGCAGGTCGACAACCATTTACTTATGGATAGTGAAGGCCACATTCAGCTCCCCATCCCCTTCCACCACCTCATAGTACTGGGTATCCAGAGAACAACCGGTATTGCCACTAAAGACTGAGTCAAAAAAGGCATTAAGCACCTCAGCCTTTTCCTCATCTTTTGTAACTAGGTTTCCCCCTGCATCCAGTAAAGGACGGAGATTCTTCTTAGTCCTCTGTTTTGCATTGATGTATTTGTAAAAAGATTTTTTGTTGTCTTTAACGGCAGTAGCCAGATTGAGTTCCAGATGAGCTTTGGCCTTTCTAATTTTTATAAAGCTAGCTACTAATATCTGCATTATCTACTAGATAGTTTCTGATACTACAAAAATGAAGGGTACTTCAGAAGACTGAGACCGATTTTGCATGGCTTCAGCTTCACCAGCATTATAGCCTTCAAATGCTAAGTCTTCATATACGGGTATATAGCATGAACTGGCATTTCACCTGAGCATATGAAATAATTGCAGTGTGCAAAACATTTGAAGTAATTCCTTCTCTTTGGTTATCAGTAGTAAGAACTAAGTTTTCTCCAGTTTCAGGCACCTTACTTCAGTAAGGACATGGAACAGCTGAGCAGAGTCCTTAGGAAGGCAATGGAAAATAGAAGTTGGGTAATCATGATCTACAGAAGACGGTTGAAGGTGTACAGGTCATTTAAATTAAAACATACAGAAGTATATGTATACATACAATACATCACAGTGTTCAAATACATAAAAGGCTGCTGAATGGAGAAATGAAATAACTGGCAGTCGTTTATAAGACAAGAAATAATTGATTTGAATGAGAGTGTAGATTTAGATTAGAAATTAGCAATGTCTTCTGATGTTAAGTGTAATGTAGCACTGGAATAGATCACCTGGGGAAAATGTTGAGGATCTGGCACTGGAGATCCTTGAGAACTGCTTAGACAAACATCTGATGATGAGGACGGTCCAGTCAGCCTTGCTGTGGAGCAGAGGAACTCACCGAGGCCCTCTTGGTGTCCTCACTGGTCTTGTGCTGTGATCCCTCTAAAGACTATAGTGTTCCTCTGCACAGCAAGTTTAAGAGGAATGCAGTTAACCTCAGCTGTCATGTTTAAATTCTACTGTGATTATTATATGTAATTTATGGATTACTGGCTCTGCTGAAAGACATAGCTTGAAAACAAATGTGCATCTTTCCTATATTGATCAAATTATGTGATCATGATCAATAGGAAGGAAGCATAATATTTCACCTGTTAATCTATTCTATCTTTTATAATTGTAATTCATGTCAGCTCACTTTTGAGGTGTCTGGCAAAAGGCTTCCTCTTTAAGATGCAAGACCTCTCTTCAGGTCAACTCACCTTATTCTTACTGTCTCAGTTAAACAAGGCGGTTTGTTTACAATGTGCCAGTCTCTCTCTTGGCAGCACAGGAAACCTAGTCAACTAGACAACTGTTTTTGTGAATTGCCAAGATAAACCTTGAAGTAACAGAAGAGATTTTGAAAAGAACAAATAGCAATTCTAGTGTGGAAATGGCAATATGTATTTCAATTCATATTGGACTACTGATGACATAGTACCAGTGCAATTGGTGTAGTGGTTTTACCTTGCTGGGCAGCTAAACTCCACCACAACCTCTCTCTCACTCTTCCCACTCTTCCTCCTTAAAAGACGAGGGGGAGAAGAAAGTATGCTGGAAAGAAACTTAAAAAAAAAAAAAAAAACAACAACCAAACAAAAAAAAAAAAAAAAAAAAAAAAAACAACAACAAAAACAGGCTTGTGCATGGAAGCAAAGAAATAATATATATATTTATTCTCTACTTTCCATCAATGAGCAATGTTCGGCCACGTCCCAGGAGCAGAGCCTCAGTACACATAGGGGTTGTTTGGGAGGACAGGTGTCTTTATAGCAAGAACCCCTCTCCTCTTTCCCCTTTCCCACCTCTTATTGATGAATGTGACATCACATGGCACGGAATATCCCTTTCGTCAGTTTAGGTCAGCTGCCCTGGTGATGTTCCCTCCCCATCACTTGCCCACCCCCAGCCTGCTGGCTCTTGGAGCTTGGAGGGAGTCCTGAGGTGGTGCCAGTATTGTGCAGCAACAGACACAACACTGGTGTGATACCAGTGCTGTTTTATCTACAAGAGCAGAGCACAATACTGTATGGGCTGCTGCAGGGAAGGTTAACTTCATACCAGTCAGACACAGTACAACTGATCACATCTATTTCAGGGATCTTGCTGAGAGGGTACAGCTTCTGCTGTATATCTAGGCATATTTACAACTTCACACCATTTGGCAATGATTGTCTGGATTCAAAAGCCTGACCCTCTTGCCATGCCATTCCATTCTCATCCATAGGATTTGATACTTCAGTGTGCTTTCTACTAAAGGAAATCTTAGCATCTGATCTTAGCAGGGTTTATAAAGTCCATTTAAGTTTCTGTCAGTATTTCTTAAAAAAAAATGAAACAAATGTACATTTAGATCCAAACATTTGTTTAAACAATGGACTAAGTCTATATGAATTATCTTGGTTAACTTGGAACCAACACTACTAAGGAGGTTCCTAATTAGTCCTTATGAATAAAGAAGGCATGCACTTTAATTTGTTCAGATTTGATTATAGTGTCACTATTTTTGTAGCCTTACCTTATAAGTAAACTTTGAAACAAAATATATAATTTGAAAAAATAAATTAGCATAAGCTATGTTTTGTGATGTGGATATTATATAAATCAAATTTCATTGTGAAAGCATTTGCTCTCTTGTGCCCACACACACATGCACACAGAAATTATTCTTTCCTAAGCTGTAACTGATATTATATAAAATATGCAAATAACATAATTGCTTTCCCTGCTGCATGGATAAATAAGATCTATTTCTTAATTTTCCATACAGCTTTGGAAAGTTATCATAAATGTTGGTAAATAAAATTCATTTTTGGTTTGGGTGCTCTAATATCTATCATGACATGAACTCCAAATTAATTCTAAAAACAAAACATAACACAGCAGGGAGCTGAAGCTGATATGCAAGGGTTTGCTCAGTGCCTGATATATTAATTAACAACGTTTTAAATACATTTCTGTCATAGGGACCAATCTTAAATAAAGGTTCTGCCCAACAAAAAGTTAGCATGCAAGGCAAGACAATTGTTCCCCAAAGTGGGAACAATCTGTCTGTTGATAAACTGGATGACATTCCAGTAATGTATATATCCTTCAAGAAACTATTTAATTTCTTCATAAAGTTTGAATATATTGAGAACATGACTGAACACCACCCCAAACTCTATTGTGCCTGCTCTGATCTAGGGGGATCAAACTAGATGACCTTCAGAGATGCCTTCCCACTGCTTCTGTCATTCTGTCAACAGGCAGGTGAACTAGTAGAACTAGTAGCTGCAATGTAGCGATGTTTGTGAATTTTCTTTTACCTGGAATTTTTTTTAAAACAAGATGACCCCAAATTCCTGTGTTTGTGGATAGACTATCTGTCCCTGATGGGACTAAATCACAAAGAAAAAGAAGAAAGAAACAAAAAAAAAAAAAAAAAAAAAGAGATTAGTGAGAGTGCTGCATAGCACAGTAAGAGGAATACATCTATCTGAGCAAAGTGAGACTAGCATTCTTTTCCAGTTTTATTATCTGAAAATCTGGAATCTAATAGTTTAGCAATCCCAAATCCTTTTGTGATATACGTGGGATTAAGGCATCTTTAGTAGGCAATATATTTACCAAACTGAAAAGGACCTTAGGAGACTGATGACAGTTTACATTGTCCACTTAACTTTAAGACAGCAAAGGTTTTGAAAAAGGAACTTTATGATAGATAGATAGGTAGATAGTCTCCATATATATATATCCAAATATATATATATATATATATATATATATATATATATAGTTATATATATATATATATATATATATAGTCTCCAAATCTCTCTCTCTTATATATATATATTTATACATTTATATATATGTATTTATACATATACATACATATACACTCTCTCTCTTATATATATATATGTATATATACATATATATATATATGAGAGAAAGTGAGAGATTTGGAGACTATCATCTGAAGTGAATACTAGGAACATTATTTTAGTTGTGAGATCAAACAACCATTTTATGATATATTTTATGTGTTTAAATCTCTACATGGATATATCACCTGTTATCTACAGGCATTAATTGAATTCAATCCCAGACCTTGCTTTGAGGAAAGCACAGTAATACTGCCTGGGACAACATTCCTGAAGAGCCAGATGTGTTTTCACCATCTTGTCTGCATGCCTGTTTATGTTTACATTTGTTCAGAGAATCAGCAGAGCCTGCATGCTCTCAGGCAGAACAGAGCAGACACAGATGAGTGTGTGCCAGTATGAGGAAGGCTTGGGAGTGATCAGGTAGAATTTGATGTAAGAACATCTCTTCAGCACATATCACCTTGTAACACTCCCCAAGATGTAGCACAGTGTGTTCAGCCACTCCTGCTGAACAGATACTGACAGCCTTGTGAAATTCATCATTCTTCCTATTCCTTTGTTCTCTGTTCTAGCATTTCTTTAAAATTAATGCAGTAATGCAGTATTTCTCCTCGTTTTTATCATTCTTTGCAATTGACAGGTCCTTCTGCTATTGCTAGCTGGCAGAATATTATACCTGAGAAAAAAGAAAATCTATGAAACCCAAGGACAGATTGAGGAGAAACAGCAGCACTACAAGGACTGTAGTGACCATTCAGAAAAGTGAGAAACAGAGATGTCCTGGTTTTGATCCCAGTCTAAGAAGAATTTTTCCCACAGACAGGGAAAGAATTTACATGCAGTTGGCTGTGCTGTTTCAGCAAATTAGTACAATGTGAGAAAGCAGATAATAAGTAGGAAAACTAAAAATGTATTTCCTGCCTCCATCATTTCCAGGTGCTGTTCATGGTAACAGTGTTTCTAACACCAAAGGCTGCAATACCATGTTGTTTGAGAAGAGTATTGCTAAAGAGGTATGTGACATCTGTGCCCATGGTGCTCCTGAAACCTCTAATAGCACACTATAAACTCTGAACCATTTTCTGATGTTAAGGACATGGAGATGTCAGAACTTCCATATCTTTCCCTGAGGAAAGGGAAGTTATGCAAAAGATAATTTTCAAGCACACCAGCTAGAGGCAGTTATTTGGGCCTCCAGTGCCCACTTCTTTTTCCCTTGATTGTTCCAGTGATTTTAAGGAATCTTCAAGGATTAAGCTTTACATCTGAAATGTAAAACTGGACCCTGCCACACCACAGCAACTGGCAGCTATTGAACACAACACAATCAATGGACAAACAACTGAACTGTAAAAGAAAGTTTTGTTCGGATGACAAAACTTTCTGCATTTAGGTAACTCTCCATGGAGCTCTTTGGCTCACAGTCTAGCAAAATGGGAACAGGCAGCTTCACCTTTTGTTATCTAGTGCTCCGCAGGAGCCTGGGGGCAGGACCTGAAATTAAAGACTCCTGTTTCTGCTAGAAACTAATCCTAAAGGCAGTTCTTCAGCTGGCACTTGGTGGCTGCCAGGCTACAGAACATCAGCTGTGACAGCTGGGCAGGAGTTGGAGCAGAATAAGATAAAGGATTGATGGTGATGAAGGGCAGTTTGCTATAATCCACCACTGTAAGAGAGACAGCCTTTTTTTGATGGAAGTCATCAAAACTGAACACATGCTATCTCAGACCACAGACCTTTTCTATGGGATGTGCAGTCAAAGAATGGAGTTGCACACTCAGTTGGTCACCTAATAAGCTGTGAGTGAATTTCATGCACAATAAGGTTTGATCAGCATTTCAGTAAATGTGCAGTGTGTAATAATGCTCAGAATGCTTGCAGTAGAGGAGAAAATGGAAAAAGGGTTGTTTAGAAAGGACAAAGCAAATACTGACTTTTCTCTTGACTCTTGTATGCATCTTGTATGCACCTTGTCTAAAATGACCCCCCCTAGGAAGTCTGTGAAGTCGCCATGTTTTCCCAATGATGGATGCTTTCGGTGGCTGGAGAAAAAGGGGAAGGAGTTGTACTGCAGGTTCTTTCATTCATTGTGGCTCAGAGAAAATTGTTCTAGGGAGAAAATGATGAGGAAAAAAGATCAATAGACTGATGGAAAGCCATGTAGTGAAGGATTTCTGAGTTTATGAATCTCCTATTGTAATTTCTCCTTTATTTCCAAAGTAAAATGAATCAGCACAGCAAAAACAGAATTAAAAGACATTAGACTATTGATGTGTCACACACAGTGAATTAATGTCCATTACACATGGCGCTCTTTTCCTCTGATAGGGACTGGGTGCACAGGGCTAAGTTTCCCCCTGTTCAGCTAACTCACCATTATATCACTACAGCTCTTGTGGGCTCAACAAAGGTTTGATCTATTTCCCATTCCCGCATGGGAAATGCCACTCATGCCATTGAAAATGTCCATCTATTTCTAGCTCAAAATTTCTATTTTTTCAGAAATGACCTTACTATTACTTGGAGTTATTTATTTATTTATTTATTTATTTATTTATTGCCAAGTGCAAGATCAAAAACCAAGGCAACTGGGAAAACATTTTCAAGTAGAAGATGTCATTAATATGGATGTACTGTTTAAAAACTTTTTTTTTTTTTTCCCCCAAATGAAACTGTTCAAGATAAAGTATCCTGGCCATTCTAGCTTGACCACTGTTCAAAAGGCTTGTAAATGCACCTCTCCTGGACTGCACCAAACTCCTGTAATGTTGCTGGACTGCACAAAACCGGCAAAAACTTCTAATAGGTCAGCATTTTTTTAATTCATTTACATAATGGTTTTGCCACCACTTATATTTTTTGCATGCAAATAAGCAGAACAAATACACTAATGAGATCCAGTTCTGGATTATATGCTCAAAATATATCAAGCCCCATGCACAAATTTTCCAGCCTGCATTTTCTTTATATAAACATTCAAATTATGTGTGCACAGTTCACAATTACTTAATTGCTCATAACAAAATTTAAGTGTATATTTTGTAATTAGCCCTATATAATAAAAATATAATTAAAAGCATAGTTTATAGTGAGTTGAAACTTTGAGGGAGGGAAATACTGATGGCACGGTGCTTGTATCACCACTTTATTTGATTTTAGAAACACTGTAAAGTGTTATTCTAAACAATAGAGGACATTTAAAATATTGTTAAGTATAAGTTGCATGCACTTACCAATGGCCACTGTCTTTGTAAAATTGTTGCATTTTATGGATGGTTGCTTCATTTCCTCAAGTAACCAAACTGGTAGTGTTACATACCATATTAAGTTAAATACTTTATCAGACTTTACTTTTTAAATTAATAAAGTCTTATTTTCAAATATTAGCCACTCTCCATTGACATTAACTGTCTTAGTACTTCTTCTTTGGTACTAGCTCTTCATCAGCGTTGCCAAAATACCTAGGTATTTTTAAGTGGTTTGGAATGTTTAGTGCTTTGGAGGATGCTACTTTTCTTCTGCATATTTGTGGATAAATTAGAAATAGACCTGACCTTCAGTAGTTCTGAAACCCAGTCTAAAACTAAAGCATGCTTCTGGTTAGGAATACAGGGTCTGTAAATTTAGTTTAGAAAAAAATAATACTGTATCTGGCCACATCATTTTCATACAAGGTACAATTTGGTGAGCAACATTGATTAAAAAATATTGTATTTGGAATGCAAAGGGTTATAGTTGTAGGTTTTGACACAAAAAAAAAAAAAAAAAAAAAGTGTGTTTCACTAGAATTTCATGTTGGTGTCTCTTAGCAATTTGGCATTTTAGCATAGTCATGCAACCGCAGTTTGGCTTTAGGCAGGGAGAAGTGTCCATCACTCAGTTTTCAAAGAAGGAAACCCAGATCTCCAGAGTTTCAAAACAACTGGGTTTCATTTGCTTTAGCACAGCAGTCTCTTGTGGACTTTTGGCTTGAGTGCTTCTAAGGCAAAATCTGCAGTCTGCTTCCTCTAAGTGGACACCAGCCTATTTGGGAATGGTTACAGACCTTTTGATCACTTCATGAAGCAGTCAACTCACAACATGTTTGAGACTGAAATTTAAAGTGAGATCAAAAATATTTCATACAGTTTTGAGCCTAGTTGTAAGTATTCCCCAAATACTATATAGAATCAGAGAAAACTACTGGTTTAAAATTACCCTAAACTCAGACTGGTGGAAGGAAGAAGGGAGAAAGAACTTTTTTTGGTGATATTTGTATCATAGCCAGAATTAAGAACATCACAAGGTGTTCCAATATGCTGGGTGTTACACAGTTTAGTCACATTTGTTTTAATTTTCATTTTCATGTTTATAACCGTTATACTCTTCTATGAATTTTCAGGCAGTTGATCTTTACTATTATGAATATTTCTCATAAGGTAACATAGCAATATTTCACACAGTCCTAGAGATGTACTTGTTAGTCTGTTAGTTATGAAAAGTGAAATAATAATCGCACCTTTTTTGTAAAATACAAAATTCAATGCAAGGTTAACCACAGAACAAAACAACAGATTTCAAGTGAGAAAAAAAAAAGATACCTAACAAGTTAATAAGCTCTTTTGTGCAATGAACAGAACTGAAGTGATTGAAGTGTTTCAATCCATTCAAAATCCATTTGTAGACATAAATAAGCAAAATTCAAATGGCTTCTTCAATAGATATAATTTCTGAGTTCTCATGGTAACCATTGTAACATATAAAAGTCAACCACAATTTTAACATCAGTTTATCTTGTAAGTTAATTTGTTGATTTTGAATCTATCATGCTCAGGATGGTGAGCATAAAGTTACAACACTCTTTTCATATGTCCTATGAATGGAAGTTCAGCTCATTTGCATAAATAGGATGAATTCTGTATATTTTGACAAAAGCAATGGATTTTGCCTCTTTTATTTGTTTGTTTTATTTTGTTTTCAAACAACGTCCTCCTTCAAAAACAATCCTAGGAACTGCAGTAGGAATGTACAAAAAGTAAGATAATAATCACCTTGGTTAATGATATTACAACCCACTCCTAAATGCAAGTTATGATATAAAAAAATACATACAGGACAAGTTAAATTTTAAAAAATTCTGCTAAGTTAGTTGAATTATAGAGAGTAAAAGGTTTTATATATGAAACTAAGTTTAATTTTTATCCCTAAATAATATTATGAATGCAACACTGGGGAATCTTCTGGACAAATCACTAATAAATGTGGAGGTATGGCTTGAACGAACACAGAAAAGTTGGTATTTTTTTCAAATCCCTTTCAGACTCTTCAGTCAAAATATGGATATCACGCAAGAACATGATTTTCTTATATGTGCAATTTTTGCTTTGTATTTTGACTGTCCCTCCAAAGCCAAAATACACTGACAAAGGTAAAAGTTTTCAAACTAAAACCTTGAATTGATTTATTTATTTATTTGTAGATTGATTGATTTATAAACATAAAAAGCAAGCCATGTTTATCTAAGTGTTTAGAAAGCTCCTAGGTCATATTTTACCAGAAAAACTTTTTCTCTCTCTGGAGAAATTTTGAAAATACTACAATACTACACACACAGGACTCACCTGGCCTTTAATTCATTTTTATACATTTGGTGTTCATATCTGTAAAATATCAGAAAGATTCTGAAATTTTACATTTAATGAAAGATTAGAAGTGTTTTTCTTCTGTTTTTAGATTAAAGTTTCTCAACATACAAACAAAATCAAATTATTTTATGGAATTGTTCTTATAGTTGTTGAATTTTATATATGTTAGGAATTGTTCATTAGACACCTTAAAGTACTGTGAAACACATTTATGTAGAAGGTTGGAAAGATAATTACACACTTTAAACACAAGCTGTGAACACAGTGGTAATTGCATGCCTTCACAGGTCTCCAGTCAGTGATGGTGAGAGTATACATTAACTTGATAATGGTATGTTATCTGGAGTCTTTATCTGCTAATGCAAGGCATGGGGACATTGCTGAGAGCTTTCTTGTCCCTAGTTCATATCCTAAAATTCTTAATAATTGCCTGTGGCAATTCTTTCAAAATATGTATACGCATTTGTGGACTGGGGAATGGGAGGCTCTATGCTAAAGGACAGAGGGTTCTTCTTGGCTTTTGTGTTAAAAATGAGATTCATAGTATCTTCCGATTATACAGTTTATCCAAAGTTCTGGTACCAGTTGCTAAAACCCAGCCTCACTTTCACAATGTGCCTCATCTACATTGCTGAATACAGCTGTCTTTCTTCTTTCACAAATGTAAGTTCCAAAATAGGGTGTATGTTCTTAGCTACGCTGGGAAATTAGCATTTAGCACAGTTTTCCACTTTTTTTTTGGAAGCTAGCAAGTTCCCTACTGAGATATGTGGGCTAAAGTGGTATATTTAGCCAAGCAAAGGGAAATGTAAAAGGCCGAACACACCAACGCACTCTGATTCTTTCTGGCACAAGAGTTGAATATTATATGCAACACTTGTTTGTGAGTGTCCAAAACATATTGAGAAGAAAAACTTTTCCCTGTTATGTTTTAAAAGCTGAGTTGAATTTCCTATCCTTATAAGTACACCCAGACTGCATTTGTCCAGTGTTTTTCTGAGAACACAACAATCTCATACATGAGTAGAGGATGTGAAGGACATGGTTCAGCTGTGTATAATGTTATGCAACGACCTTTTATTTAGGATACCATGGAGTTTCTAAGACACAGAAAAAGCAAGTACAGCAAAGGGCTTTGGGATATTTGCATATTTCTGGAGTTGTAGCGACAAAGGTCTGGACAGATATATTCAGGCAATGGATTTCAACCCAAGTTGTCCCAAGAGCTTATACTACGGTGTACAAAGAGATCAGTTTTGAAGACAAGAGCTGAGAGACCTTCATGTGACAAAAGCCACGTTAAATAGCTGTGGTTGCATATTTATTGTCATGTTAGCCTGGATCCAAGTTCATAAGTCTACCTGTTTTTTCTTGCTCAGGATTGCCTCTGACACAAACTGATAGACTCCACAGAAATCTTCCCTTCCTCCATGAACAGTTTACATTTGTTTCTGTTTCATGTTTGTCCCATATACAACCAGTAAATTGTATACTACTCCCAAACCATTCAACAATGAGGTTAGGAAACAGTCTGGGTCCTAAAGCCAGGTGGCCTATGTCCATACAATTAAATGTTATCATCCTCCAGATGGATCCAAACTACTAAATAGCAATGGTTCTTCACCCATGCTTACTCACAGATTATGCCAAAAATTTGTGGGGAGTCCCTAGCTAGTGGGGCCAAAAGTATGCTAAGAGATTGTTTAATGCCTTTTGCAGCATGTGCAATCACACCCCAATGCCCAGGACATTCTGGCCCATGTAGCATTCAATTTACTGGTACACAGAGAGAGTCAGTTTCTGCAGGAATTAAATTAGATTTTCAACCCAGCTACAAAAGGGCAGTTCAGCTGGATCTAACCAAGCATATTATCTGTTCTGTAGGAAAGAAAACAATTTTGTTCTGGTCTCTTTGACATAATAATTCAGACTTCACCATCTCTAAATCCTAATCTGAGAACCTTCAGACAGCAGCAAAGTTGTAATAGAGGGAGGGGAGAGGAGAGACTTTTTTTAAATAACATAGTTCACAAAAAATGCTTAGTATTAAAAGCACCACTGCAGTGGAGTGGAGTAATTAATACTTATGAAATCTTCCTATAAACCTGTGGTATAGGTGGGTACTTAATGAGTTAAAAACAAATAAAGAATATTACTTTACTCTTAGATTAAAAGCTGAATTATCTTCCAAATTCTCAAATCACTGAGTAACACAGTAAACACTGGTGTGTATGCATAAGAGTTGTGTTCTCATTTCTTTATGAGACATTTTTAGTCAGTTTACGGTAAACAACTCACTATTTGTGTAAAAAGAGTAGCATCTGCATCTCCCCATAAGTCTACAGAAAAAAAGAAAAAAAAAATCTATAAAAACAAAAAGTGGTAAAATGAAACCAAACTCTCAGTGAACTCACTGTGTCAAATTCCCTGTTATGATTGGTTAAGTATTTACTGATTCATAGGTCAGGCAAAAAGACATCCTGATGACTTAAAAGCCCACCACTATGTACTTTAAATAACTATTCAAAAATAGTGGCTCCATCTGAAATGAGTATAGAAAAGTAATATTCTCTAGCAAAGGAGTGCATGATACACTGCAATTGGAACAATCCCCAAAGAGCAAACAGTTCCACACAAAAGAGGAAATATTCTGTGACAACCTTTCAGAAGTGGCATTAAATCAATTTTACCCACATGAAGGTAACCACAAGTTGTGATGTTTCTACTTGTAGACCTTGTTTGATATGGAAGCAAAAGAACAGTAGGTTTTCTCCCTGATAGAGCAATGTAGTCAAATCTGAAATGTTTTACAAGCAGATAGGTCAAACCTTTACTATGTTCTGTTAAATAGAAGGAAGTTTAGAAACCTTGTATACCTGCTGCTACCTTACTCACTAATTAATCATCTTTATTTGTAAGAACATACAGACTTGTATCTCATAGTGAGGATCTCATAGATGACCCGGGCCTTGAGGATGTGTCAGAAGATTTGGTGAGAAACTCATGGTATGCATATATCCTTGGATGTGTAAATGACTGAGATTAGTATACATGCCTAAACGGAAACAATAAGATAAGAAGGAGATGATCTGAGCATGCACAAGAACTGGGTTCAACCACCAAACACTGTGAAGAAGATTATTGATGACCACCAGAGAACTCCGAAAGACCACCAGTAGAAACAATTATGCATGTGCCAGGTATATTTACATATTTTAATTAGTTCTGGTGAATAATATGAATATGTTAATTGTTTCTTGTGAATTTAATGAATATGTACGTTCTGACTGCATATAAGTCTCTGTAGCTTGAACAATTCATCATGCATACTAGGTGGAGTGATCCCCTGTGTATCAGGCCGTGCAATTGAAGAACACCTGCTTTCTAAAATTCCTAATTGCATCTTAGAGAGTTTCTTTGACTTTTACAGTAACAGTTTTCCCAGCATACTACAGTTAAACATAAAAAGATCCTACAGCAAGAACCTATGCAGCCTTGATATGCAGGCAAGTATTTCTCAGAATAGGCATATTTAGGTACAGTAGGAAGTTCCAAATCTCCTAGAATGCTTTGGAGATAAGAAATTTATCCTCTGAAGATAGTTTAATAGTATAGGAAAATGTATAGCAAGCTGGAACTGAGTTTAAACTAAAGTGAGTAGATTGGTAGAGTCCTACTATATATTTGCAGTTCATTTTTAAGGCAGGGAAATTGAACTCAATTATCACTTTATATTTTTCATTACAGTTTTCAAACAGGGAAAAATACACCTTCACCTCAAACTGCAACACAGCTCCCACTGATGTAGCAGGATGAAGTAATATCAGTTCAGAGGTAACAAACCTACACTTTTTCTTTTAAATTATGGTGCAATATTTATTCAGAAACTTGTAGTACTATTTGTAGGGGAATATGTGGTGGTGTTTTAGAATCACTGTTTAGCTCCTTCTCTCCTTCTCTCTCCTTCCTTTCCCCCCAACCCCCCTTTTTATTTTCTTTCCTTTCTTCCTAATTCCTTATGCCCTTCTAGCTATCACTGCAGTCTTCATTCCATGCTCCATCAAAGTGATCTGACATTAACATAGTTAATGTTTGCAGCAGTGCCAGTTGTAATGCTTTTAATCTTCAGATTAAAAATAGAATGCTCAAAAGAATATTTCTTAATAAATCATGGCAGGGGATAGAGGCCTGTGTACCTGCACCCATGACACAACAAAGATTTAAGAGAATTATATTATACAAAAGAAGACCATAATAGCTTATGGTCTTAATAAACTATTACAAATATGACCAAAGTCATATTTTCAAGCCAAGGACATCAGAGAAAACATAAACATTGACCATTACTATATAAAGGACCTTGTAAAGATCTCCTGTGTGTGCCTTCTGTATTCAGCCCAAGCTAATATATGCTCATCTCCCTGAGTTTGGGAAGACCAGCAAGATTGCAACTGACAGTTACCATGCAAACGCAAATGTGTAAGAATTAGGTAGCACATTTAAGTGCTATTAAAAATGTACAAATCTACTGAGACATATTACATAATGTAAGAACTCTGTACATTATTTTAGTAACTCCTATCACATTATGCTCCTATTGCATGGTACTACTAGAAAGAAAGACAAAGAAAGAGCTGGTTGGGATGGACCCCACTGTCCATCTGCAAGAAACCGTGGTTTCTACTTTGATTCTTTTATAGTGACCCAATGAGATGATGCACGCATAGTAAATTTCCATCCTCAAATTGCTTCATGTGATTACAGACTTAGGGAGACTACACTGTATCAGTTACACTTAGGTCACTTTGTTTTTTCTTCCTAAACCTGAACAAAAACTTTTATTTCTGCACAATCTGAGGGTGGCATGTGGATGACAAAAAATAAATAAAAAGGTAATAATAATTAAAAACAACAGCAAAGACTCAAGCAGGAGATGTTATCTGGCACCACCTGACAGAAAGACTTAATGCAAATGTCAGCTTCCAATGGAACAGACTCCTTGGAAGGTAATCTCTTCATGGGACTGCAAAGAGAACAAGGAACCACTTCACTCCAGCTAATCGCATTGTAACAACAGAGATGGTGACAGCTAATCTTCACTGCTTTCTAGATGTCCTCTGGACTGTTAAAATGAGTTGGCAGTTTCTTTGCAGTTCATCATGTCCAAGTTATGAATATCAAAAATATGCTCAGTGGGCCTTTAGTGAAAGACAGTTTTGCAGATGCATGTTTTCTGTTTCATTGAGATAATCTGTAAATAACTATGGAATGTATACTGGAAGTACATAGGTCCTATTGACGTGATTCTTCACTTTGGCCAGTCATTCCCTCAGTCAAGGGGGAATTTCCTCAGTCAAGGGGAAATTACATAGTCAAAGACAATACATGGTTTTAATTTGATATTGTAAAGTTCATCTAAGAGTCAACAAACTCTTAACTCATATATTGTTACAGAAGCAGATGATGGACAGACAGGAAAAAGACAAGTGGAATATGAGGTACATCTGTACCCATGGCTTCTGTTATTTTTAATTGTGTTCTTCTATACCACATATAGGTATGTGACAACCAGGCACAAGAGTTTTCTACACCTTATCTACTGATCTGAAGTAATTGTAAGTATTGAACAGTAACTCACTGTTCCTGGTTGAAGTTTTATTAATTCTAGCCTATGGTAGAAGAAGTAAAAACAGTGTATGGAAAATGTGTGACATACAGTACAAAAATTTTCAGCTGCACATTACTCACAGAATTCACGTGGAGGTAGAAGAGTAGAGCTCATAGTTAGCAAGCACAGTTCTTGGGTTTAAATACAGAAGTAATGAAACAGAAACTGAAACTATAAAATAGTAGCAACAGGCAACCAGCATCACCAACGAGTAACATATTAGGACTCACAGGATAGAAAAAGTGTAAGCACAGGGCTGGGTAGCTGCTGGAAATAGTCACCTCTAAACAAATACAGATGCTAAAGGTCATTGAGTACGACATTTGGCTAAACTCAAAACAAAGGGCTACTTGCACAGAAGTAGTCACCACAGAACTTTTAGTCTATAAAACGCTTTCAATATTTGATTCAATTGTTTAAACAGGTTCTTGTGTCAGCTTTAATCTTTCTAACACATCAATAATGCTTTGAAGCCAGTTGTTATTTAAGAGACATCAAGGTCATATAAAGACCTTTACTATAATTGAGTTTACATATGAACAAATGTAGTAAACTTGTCAAATTTGAGAGCTTCAGGTGAAGGCTCGTATACTATTGTGAATATTTTCCTTGAGGAAAACTTGAGATTTTGATAGATGACTAATTGTTGATATGAGATTATTTGAAAGCATATTACATAAATAAAGCCAATATCATGAGGAAGTAAAAGTATTAACCCATTTTTCTGAACTTGGACATTGCCTGGGTTCTCATGTGTGAGTTTAATGACAGAAGACAGCAAAACTATTTGGAAAGCTCTGGCATATCTGGGTGTGACTAGTATAAAGAAGAAGTTCTTGTGTCATGGGTCTAGGGCCATTTAAGATTCCTCAAGGTCTACCTGGATGCAACCTACTATACAAGAAAGACATGGGCCTTCCACAGGGTTAGTAGCTTATTAGTTCCAAGTAGATCTCTCAGTTACGTCTTCTAAAATGGTATTGGGAGCTTATTTTTAGGTATTCAAATTTCTTGCTCACATTCAGGCCTTTTCACATCAATTCTTCACTTTCTAAACTCTGTTTAAAAGCAACACTTTTCTTTCAATACTGGGGTTTTCTCCACATTAGCAGGGTTTTCCAACACACTGTAGAACAAAAGGCACACAAAGTAACACAAAAATGAAAGCTACCATGATCCCAGAAACTGGCTTCTCACTGATAATACTCAAGAAATGTTCAGCTTACTCTGAATGATTCTGACCTGAAGAAGCACAGATATCATTTGGACAAATGCAGTGCTGTCCATAGTTTTAAAAATTGCACTCAATAGAAATCAACCGTTAAACTTTGGAAATAAAGAAATTCTTTAAGTGGGATAGAGAGAAGGAATTTAGTTATTTATTTGTAGCAGTGATACAGGAGACCAAAGAATCTCAGCTGATCATTTCTATGATAAGGTAAAGCTACAGTGTGAATAGGTAACAAAAAACATGAAATATATTCAAGATGTGACAACTCAAGGTCCCAGTTTAATGAAGCCCGTAATCATCTATTTAATTAAAGGCCAATTGATTTCAAGATCTTTTATGTTAAGAAGGTGGTCTAGTGCTTTGATGATTCGTTAGCTGATAAAGTAGCTTCGGTCAATAAGAATGTTTTAGAGGAGCAATTACACCTGTTTAGGCAGACAGGAGCAAAAGAAAAAAATACAACTCAAACTTAAGATATTAAATAAAGCTAGACACATTAAATAAGAAATGGAATGCACATTTTTAAAATTGGGGGTCCTTATGTACAGCCTCCAGAAGATGTGTATTCTCTGTTTTTAAAGTCTTCATGTCAAGACAGGCTAAGATTAAATTCTATTTAGCTTTATTTCCTTTCTAATGATCATCACAGTATGATAGCTCTTCCGGTTGTTAAAACTGATACATACCCTGACACTTCATAAGCCTATAAATTAAAACCTATGCATTATACCCTAACTTCAAAGTTCAAGGTTTAGTTCTGAAATTTTTGAAATGTAGCCTCTTTTCTGAATACCACATTTCATTATACTTTTATTCATAAATACTCTATATTTCTCTTTTTAAAAATTTCTCTTTAAAAAAAATAAATAATAATAATTCATTTTTTTAAAGTTAAATACATATCCAAATCAGGACACGTACAAGTTACTTTATCACAACAATAGTCATCTTTAGTTTCAGAAGATATATTAGATTGTATTATAAAAAAACATACTGTTTTATACTTGTATATTAATGATCTCTGTGACAGTTTTATTGTGTGCTCAGTAATTGTTCTGGGTCTAAGATGCTTGGAAGATTTCTTTACTCAGTGATGTACTTTCAACAGTCTGATTAATAGTGCATGTACTCTACATTGCCCTTTCCCAAGGGTTCCTAAGTCTGGGAAACAGCAGCTTGAGAAGTTGCTGTTTCAACTTCTTTCAACTTTCAACTCCTCAGAGCTGCTTTTTCCATTGTAGATCAATTTGTATTTTTTAACTGTTGATACTTCCCTAAATAGAGAAAAAGAAACTTTCATCTTTTCCAACTAATGCTCGAATGCTAATAATAAAAAGAACATTCCTTCCTATTATATATATATTTTGTTGTTGTTGTTGTTGTTTGTTTGATTGATTGATTGATATTTTTTTCATCACTGCTAATGTTGAGCATTTCAGATATATTTATGTCAAACAAGGAATTCTAGTTCTTGCAGATCAGGACAGCAACAGTGACTGGACAGAAAATCAATAGGGGGAAAAGAGCAATAATTTGGCAAAGGGAAGAAGAGATTGCTAAATATTTTTGCTATCACTTGCTTTGCTTGTCACCTATCTACATCCCAATGTGAAATTTTGGGCATCATCTCCCATCTTCTTTTCTTGAAAATGATTTGACATATTTATCATCTAGGAAATAATAGGAAACAAAAATAGGTAAAAAATTTCTCTCTCCTATTTTTTCCCCTTTGGAATTCATGGAGAATACTACACAACATGTTGAACAGCTCTGGCAACTGTACTTCACAAAAATATGACATGTTTATGAACCAATGTTGGAAAATTGCAGTTAGCATAACTTTAACTACAACCCTTAAAATTGTCAGCAATTTTCTTCCCCCCTTTCAGAACAGTTTAAACAAATGCATAGTAAATTCCTTGCAACCTTTTTTGATGTATATGCACATCTTTATTGCAGCAGTCTGAATGAATTTCTTCTGGAGAGACATTTAAAGCTGTCATAATAAGATGGTCTGCCCTAGACAGATACAAAGTGTGTGTGTCTGCCTCTACCAGCAGACAGCCCAGAGAAAGCTTTTCTCCTGTAATCTGGGCACCAGCTTTGCTCTGCCTCACTCACCTTCCCCTTCAACCTTCCTTAACTCATGCTATTAACAACAACAAAAATTCATTGTGCTGCCACTAGTGATGAGGACAAAGAAAACCTCTCTTTATCATCCATGGGGTGAAAAAAATAAATTAAAAAAAAAATAAATCAATTTCTCTTACACTTCTTAGAACCTTTGGATCAGCTCTGTCTTACAGTGCCTGCTTACGAACAGGAGCAAATAAGCTCCCAACATACATTTACTATTGCAAATACTCCTTGTAGATTCATTCT
Organism: Anas platyrhynchos; assembly: GCF_047663525.1. Lineage (NCBI taxonomy): Eukaryota > Metazoa > Chordata > Aves > Anseriformes > Anatidae > Anas > Anas platyrhynchos. The sequence goes on from NC_092589.1 coordinate 87,400,271, forward strand.
GATTCCAATTATCAGTCTGGTGTGAAGTTCAATAATTACAGGATTTGAGAGCTCTTTCATACAGCTTTCTCTACAGAGAAAGCTAGACACTTTGCTGAACAACAGTACAGAATAATTATTGACTCAACAGAGAGCACAAGAGGGATTACACCCTATATTTACGCGTCAATTGAATTTTGAAGACAAAAATAGGCACTAAAATCTCCAGATTCAGATCAAAATCTCAGAGTATTTATTATAAATATTGTGCTAATATTAAGATTTTATTTTTTACTATTTTTTTGCAATTCAAATCTACATACAAATATCCTTAATTCTATGTTATTAAATAGTATTTTCCCTAGGTAATATTCATGCTAAATTTATGCTTGTGAAGGTATTTTATTTTACAACATCCTTATATTTTGCTAAATTTAATCACTTTCAGAATATTCAGGATTAATATAATTATAACACTTTTCAAGAGATTTATTATTTTTGATTTTGATATTTTTTATTATTTTTGAGCAGAGCATCTGGCAATACAACAGCTAGAAGCAAACAAGATTTTGTAGTTAGACTTCTCAGACATTAGCATTCAAATGCAGTGAAATCCAATAAATGCAAATTTAAAAGATGGCTGGCTCTTTGAAACCTAAATGATTTTTAACAGTAAACTATTTTTTTCTGAGTTCTAAGTTTTGTAGACATTAAGAATTACATGTTTTAAAATTCTATCTCTGTTGCAACATGAAAAATCTGCAGAAGTGACAAATGAAAAAGCTCTCTATCTATACAAGGAAACAGAATAGATTGATTAGTATTATCTTGATTCCAACTACATTTTAAAAATCAGGAATAATATTTTCATTTAAATAATTATTTTAAATCTTTTTTTCACTTTTCACTGCAAGTATGCCAATATAATTATGAGATTGTGTAACATAGATTCATTTAAATTCTTAGATTTTGTAGAGCCCCATGTTTAAAAACTATCAACAACTTCAACAATTTTATTTTAGACAACTGTTCAATTTATGATTTATAATGAGTTCCATTTTAGGCTGAAATTGGAGTTAAATTTTTACCCATAAAAGTGTTTTTTTCATTGATCAGATCAAATTTAGGAACAAAAGCTTGTTTGCTAACAAGGGGTGTATTTTCCATAATTAAGAAATGTGATATTGCTTCTGGTTTACATGCACTTCAAGACTGTAAACCTAATAGAACCTACCTCCCTTACTTCATTTCCTTCATGTATTTGAAAGTTTCTACCTCTCCAAGTTAGTTTTATAACTTTAAGAGACCAGCTAACTAAACTGAGGAAGAGCAATGGCTGAAAATAAATAAATAAATAAATCATTTTTACCAGCGCCAAACATTGCAATTCAATGACCAATAAATAAATAAATAAATAAATAAATAAATAAATAAATAAATAAATAAATCTTTTAACTCTGCTGGCTGTCACAATGATAAATCCAGGCTTAAAAACAGCTTAACATTTACAGATAATTCTGAAATGTTAAAGTTTGTGTTACCTTGATATTTATACTCAACTTTGCCAACTTCTGTTGTTCAAACTAATTGGGATAGTAATGCCTACAGTCTCCACAATTTGATGTGAAGCAGGCCATTTGCATGCTCCAAGCCTGAAGATGAAGTCAGATGGATCTAGGCTTGAACCAGAGGTTTAGCCAATGTGTGGACAGTGTAGATGAATAGGGAGCTGGGGTTTAAGCCTGGGCTCCCTCTGTCCCAAACATAAAATCAATAGCTGAGGTATGCAGTCACCTAAGTATCATGGGCAGTTCTTCTGCAACATGGATCCATCATGCCAAGAAAACAATGACACACAGCTTGGCTCTCTACAGACTCCATCTCTGTACTGAAAACATCTTCCTTTCCTGGCCAGTTGTGCTTAATGAGGAGTATCTCTGTGTCTGCCCTGAACAAAGCCAATGCTAATAAATGTCAAAGACTAACACTGGCTCTGTGCTGTGCCATGGGATGACACGATTTGTCTTCATGCTGTTCCAAGAACTAGCAGAGAGAACAGTATGTAGGCAAGCCTATAAGCATCTCTCCAGAGAGCCAGATACCATTTTGCAAGGCTGGCACTGGGTTGGAGCTGGAACATCCTTCTACATCCAAGCTGCTCTGGGCAGAGCTGCATACCCACTACACTCCATCTTCCAGAGGGGTATATTTGCTCAAATGCAAGAACAAGCAGATGATGGGTCCTTGCATCTGCCTGGAGCAAGACGCAGAGACTCCTGAGTGACTTTGCAGGGGCACTTGCAGGGCAGCAGAGTAACACAGCCCACATTGTAGCTTCACATTGCAGCCCACTATCTATGTCTTCCTGTTACCCAGGGAATCCTAGCACCCACAGAAGTGCAGAGCTGACAACCACAGAGGCAACAAATGTTTTTAATACGTGTTTCATGCTTTAACTATCATAACTTGCTATTTATACCACTGAATTGTATAGGCTGGGAGGGATCTCTGGATGGAGATCACTCAGCCCAACTTCCTGTGCAAAATAGGGTAAATCCCAAACTGAGCCATGGGCAAGCTGATCTAACATTCTAGTTGGGTCTGCTTCCAAGTCACTCAATGCACTTCCATTTCAGTTATCTTCTATTAAATATGTAGAAACAGATTTTTTTTCATTTCAGGATCAAGCCTTCTTTGCAATTCAAAGCCATACCATTCTACATAAATCTAAGCAGAAAATTCTCACACAAAATTCACTGACTCATCTCTGTACTACCATCAAGCTCTGTTAGAATCCTTAATGTGAAATATATTTGCAGAGCAATATGCACTCTTCATAAGAAGAGGACTTCAAATTATTGCAGAAACACACAGTTTTTTGAGGTCTCCATGCACAGGTAGACACTGCTTTACATAGTTCTAAATGCACTGCTGTACATGAGAGTTAATGTACAACATGCAACTGGCAGTAACCATGAGATATTGAGTATATTTTAGAGAAAGGAAGAAATTTTGTACTGTTTAAATACATCACATGAAGCAGTTAATCTGCACAGAAATAGCAACACAGAACAACCCATTAAATTGAAATAAATAAATAAATCTACTAACAGTGATTTAACATTTGTTTTGTTAAAAGTATCATTTCCTGCTAATACTGAAACTGTTAATGCAAGAGCTTTTAAAATGCATGTGTTCCTAAATTTCTGGACATCACAATCACATATACAAACAAAATACATTTTATTAACTCCATTTTGCATGAAACTATATTATTTCAGTTACTCATGTTATCTGCAACATGTTTTAGAAATCTTAATGGGTTTTGGAAGAACCATACTAGCCACAGATTTAGGAGGCCAAACACCTTTTGGGTGAGCTTTTGAAGACTGTGGCATTCTGTACACGTTTATCAGTCAGCATTAGGAATTTGCTGCTCAGCATACAGAAGAAAAAAAAAAAAAAAAAAAAAAAGCTTCTTCCTCTTCAAGAAATTAAATGTCTGTGAACTAGCAAAAAATGACACTACATCCACTCACATCTATTTGTAAAGAAGTGTGATTTCATTTGTTCACTTTCTCGATTAAAACTGTCTTTGAAAATCTTAGTTAGTTGACACCATTAGTGTTGAAATTCTGCATTCATCTACTTAGAGTTAACCTGTCAGTACAACACAGATTAGCTTCATTTCTAGGCCCAACTAATCCAAAGAAATTAAGAATAATTTTCTCAGATATTCTGTCTCTGAAGAACTGTTCTCTTCTCTGAGCAGATGTACTTCCACTGTGTGAAATTATTGCTGAGGCCTCTCTTTGCTTTATTAAGTTTCTTCCATAAATGAAGTATTTTCAGGGAATGGGAAGAAATATCACTTATTCTGGACTGCCGTCTGTGACACTCAAGAACAAATTGATCAACCTTGTTATAGCCACCTGTGGAAGCATTCGTCCTGCCATGGCCTGAGGCTGTCTGCCCTTCAGCTCACTACAGGTATTACATGCCCCAGCAGAGTGGTAGCTGCATTAGGCAACCTCAAAGCCATGTGCAGGCACTTCTGCATTTCTCTTGAGACCACCATTTAAGTGCAGTTTAGCGAGTCCTTCGAAAATTTTGTAATTAATCTCCCACCATCATAATGTAATTGTAAGATAGGGGTTTAAAATCTTTCTCATTCCTCTTTTCTGAGTAGTCCACGCATAGAATAGCATCTTATTTTAACTACCATCTGGTGTAGTTGCGTATTTAGCTTAAATTTGAGATTTTTGTGTGGAGGCTTGAAGGTTGCTGGGTTCAGACTCTGAAATGCTTATAACAGAGAAATTTTAGTTCACTTTTAATTTGGGCCTGCTCAAGGACAAATTAAAAGACATAATTTTCAATAGTGTGTGAATCGGAACTATGCCTGAAATACAGAGCTTTTGGTGATAAATACAAAGCTCTGTCACTGGAGTACCCCATCAGAAGATGAGAATAAAGCACTGCTTTTCTGTCTTATCTGGACTAGCTACAAAGGGGAGATACAGCACTTACTTGACTACTGCATATTGTTCCTTTCCCTCATTAAATGGGACAGGAAGATGCACAGGGCAGCTACGTAACTGATGTTGTGATATTTTATAACGTTAAACTAAAATTGAAACAGGGCAATGGGGAGAAGCAAAAAAACTCACTTGACACACTGCTTTTCCAAACCAGCAAATCAGGAGCTGATTTTGTTGGTAAATTTCTCCAGTACATGAATACTAAAGCAGTTAACATACTAAACATGCTATGTTTAAACATATTACCATATTAGAGTATGTTAACAAGAACACAGCTACAGGGTATGGTAGGAAATGTTAGGGCATGTAGAATTGATGCAACAAAAAAGGATGGATATTGTTTGTATTAATTTAGTTAAAAGTTATATCAGTTTATCACTTTATATCAGCAAACTAGCTTTCCAGTTTGATCCCTCTTCAGTAGATCATTAATGTTAAGGATAAGAGACTTTTAATCCTGTAGTTAAGTTCCCTACAATATCTGAAATGTGACAGGCTTGATTCATATCTGCTTTAAGAAGCATTATTTTCATGACAAAATGAATGAATTCAAAACTTTGGACAAGAAAATTTATTCCTATTCTGATGTTAATCTATTGGTTTCCTTAGTTATGTTTTCCCAATGGGCCAAATGGGACTCTCTATATATGTGTGTGTAAAAAAAAAAAATACTCATCCTTCAAGATTGAAATTCAAACACACCATTTCACCTAAGGATCATGTTCAGATAGAGAAACACAAGAGAGATCTAGCAGCTTTCTTGTTCTCTGTCACAGGTGCCTCTCGGATATAAATCTTGAGTTTTTTTTATACTTCTGTCTTTTTAGTAACATCTTTTCCTTTTCTTACACTAATGTTACTTGAGGATTTGGTTAAGGCAATTGACTTGTACTTGTTATTTGTAGGTTTATTTTCAATTCCTATTGAAGAAGCTCTTATACTGGAAAAGCTAAGCTTTTTCAGTGTCCTTAGGTGGGTTACAAATAAAAGTTTACGAATAAAAGGTTACAGATAGAAAGACCATAAGGACGATCCTCTGTACATTAAATCCAGCATCTAAACATATTTTCCTGAAATGTTTACAAATAAAATCTGATATACAGGTTTGGGTCAACAACTTGCTTTGTTCCTACTTACTTTGATTATTTTATTTTGTATAAAATAATGTAAATTTGAATATTTAAAAAAAATCAAAAACTTCTTTTTTTTCATTTTTGCATTATCAAATGGAAGGTGTCAATGATTTGAAAATTAATGAAAGAAAAAGAATGTCATTGAGCAATTAATTTAAACCAAGCCCTTCCACTGAGAAGGCTGTAGGTTAATTACTTGAAATTTTCAACATAAAGGCTTCACCAAAAAGATGTCTCAGTGACTATACATTGCACCTTATTTCATCTTTTCATGCTTACCAATAAAACACTGCCAATCCACTAATCAATAATGAAGTCTAAAAGAAAAAAATCCTATAAATTTTGGGTTGATATACATCATAGGCTATTAGTATGCATATTTATACATTGTTTAGTTTTAGTTGTAAACACATTAAAATATATATTTTTTAATTGTATTAATTATTTATATGCAGTATTTTAGTGAGGACTATCTTACATTACTCAGAGAACTAGTGCGTGAACACATGATGTTACCATAGTGGAAGTAACAGGCTCTAAATTCACTCCTTTACTACACAGTTGAGCATTTCACATTCTTAGATAGCTATGCCAATGTTGTAAATCATATTTCTATTCTTGAGTGATCAGAAACAACACAAACCCCTTTGGAGAACTAAAAACATTCTGCATCAAGCACGGCATCGCTAGTAGGTCAAGGGAGGTGATTGTCCCGCTCTACTCTGCGCTGGTGCGGCCTCACCTCGAGTACTGTGTGCAGTTCTGGGCACCACAGTATAAAAAGGACATGAAACTGTTGGAGAGTGTCCAGAGGAGGGCTACGAAGATGGTGAAAGGCCTGGAGGGGAAGACGTACGAGGAACGGCTGAGGGCACTGGGCCTGTTCAGCCTGGAGAAGAGGAGGCTGAGGGGAGACCTCATCGCAGTCTACAACTTCCTCGTAAGGGGGTGTCGAGAGGCAGGAGACCTTTTCTCCATTAACACCAGTGACAGGACCCGCAGGAACGGGGTTAAGCTGAGGCAGGGGAAATTTAGGCTTGACATCAGGAGGGGGTTCTTCACAGAGAGGGTGGTTGCACACTGGAACAGGCTCCCCAGGGAAGTGGTCACTGCACCGAGCCTGTCTGAATTTAAGAAGAGATTGGACTGTGCACTTAGTCACATGGTCTGAACTTTTGGGTAGACCTGTGCGGTGTCAAGAGTTGGACTTGATGATCCTTAAGGGTCCCTTCCAACTCAGGATATTCTATGATTCTATGATTCTTCTTGTGAACTGATGCTTCATGCCAATACTGGGTGCACTGTGCACTGAGACAAGCTCTTAATGTGTTTCCATTACTGTTGGGCTGGTTGTAGCAACAGGTGAGCACTGAGCAATTGCGCAAGCGCATTTTATATCCAAAAATATTACTGTAGCAGTGACAGAGAAGACAATAGGTGAGCACTTCAGGGCAAATGCTGCAATTTTGCAAATATTTTTAAGCCCAGCTTCTTGGCAAGTGTCTGTGGTGACCCAACACAGGGTCGTTATTTATTCTTTTTATTGCAAAAGCGTCTAGAGACCCTGACTCTAAATACAGTTCCAGCATGCTGTGCTACAGTGTTGCAGTCACAAACCCATAGCATAAAACAATCCAGGCCATAAAATAATGGAAACCTTAACAAGAGGGTAGAGTGAGCTAGAGGTAGTGCTATACATGCTTGTTGTATAGGCAAGGAACTAATGCATGGAGAGATTAAGGCCATTGTTTAGCAAAACCCTTAAGCACATGTACAAGTAATCCCACGCCTGTTCAGGATGGCATTACTGCTAAAATGAAGGTCTATAGCCCTTTGTGTTAAATCAGGGCCTTGGTGACATGTTCAAGGTCACCCAGTAAATCTGAGATAATGCTGGGATTTGGACTCAAGCCTTCTGCTTTTCACTAAGATGCCTTAAACAGAAACCCAGTCTCCACTTTTTAGTTTGGCTTTATTACTGTTTTGTTTTATTCTACTGTTTACAATTTTTAAATACTTACATAGAATCTCAAACAAGTAGTTAACCCTATGAGTCTCAATTGCAATGTGCCTGAAATAGATTTAACTGACATTAAATATATATAACAAAGATAGGGCAACTATAACCAGAAAATATAAAATAATATAAGCATAGACATGAGACCAGAATTTTGCTGAAAAACAGGTATGCACACACACACACACACACACACAAAAAAAAAAAAAAAAAAAAAAAAAAAAAAAAAAAAAAAAGAGTAAAATAATGTTTTGTAGAGCAAATTTAGAAAGATAATTTCAGGAAAAAAGAGAATAATCAGGAAATACAGTGTGGTTTTTTTACAGAAAACTGAAATATCTTTCATTCAAAACCATACATGGTTATTACAAAATTGATTTTATTATTAAAAAGCAGCCACTTAAAATTTACACTGAGAACAAAATACAGTAGAATTTACACCAGGCTTAATTAATTCAAGATATCTTACCTGAATTCGCTGTTTTCCAATGAAGATACACTGTAATGCCTTTGACTTAGTTATATCAAATCATTTTCCACTAAAAAGCCCAGAGGCAGATAGGAGAAAAGGCTATTACTGTACTCAGCACTTCTAAACAGCTTTTAAGCCAGTGTAGTGGATGAAATTATATACCTGACTCGTAAAAGAGAAGCAATATATATATTGATATAATGTATTGATCTAACAAAGCTTAATAATAAGTAAGACAGAGACTTAAAAAGATTCAGGACAGCAAGATACACTTTATTATTTACTGCATAGAGAACAGGGTAAGTCAGATATGTCAGGGATACCCTCCCATTGAATCACAAGGTTCAGAGTGGACCCCCTTGCTTTGTAAACTCCTTGAACCAAAGGGGTAAGGAACCTAGATACAATCTAAGACATAATCTTAGTGAAGCTTTCAAAGTTTAGCAAGCTATAAATTACTTACTGAGGATCTGTTGGGGCAAGGAATCTCTCACAAGCAGGAAGGAGTCGTGGCAGCAGGTGTGACCTTGAGAGGCATCCCTGTTAATTGGGAGATTAGACCAGAACAGATCAGAACAGAACAGAATAGAATAGAATAAATTAGGTTGGAAAAGACCTCCAAGATCATTGGTCCAACCATATACCTGCCACCAATATCACCTATTAGACCATGTTCCTAGGCACCATGTCCAAACTTTCCTTAAACACCCCCAGGGACGGTGACTCCACCACCCCCCTGGGCAATCCGTTCCAACGTCTGACCATTCTTTCTGAGAAGAAATTACTCCTGATTTCCAACCTAAACTTTCCCTTGAGCAACTTGAGGCCATTCCCTCTGTCCTATCACTAGTTATCTGCGAGAAGACATCTACCCCAGCTCCCCACACCTTCCTTTCAGGTAGTTGTAAGAGAGTAATAAGATCTTCACTGAGCCTCCTCTTCTGCAGACTAAACAGTCCCAGTTCCTTCAGCCGCTCCTCACAAGACTTGTGCTCCAGGCCTTTCACCAGCTTTGTAGCCCTTCTCTAGACACACTCCAGGGCTTCAATGTCTTTCCTGAAGTGAGGGATGCAAAGATGAACACAGTACTCAAGATGCAGCCTCACCAGAGCTGAGTACAGGGGGACGATCACCACTCTGGTTCTGCTGGCTACACTATTCCTGACACAAGCCAGGATGCCGTTGGCCTTCTTGGCCACCTGGGCACACTGCTAGCTTGTGTTCGGGTGAGTATCAGCCAATACCCCCAGATCCTTTTCCTTTACACAGTTTTCAGCCACTCTGTCCCAAAAGCCTGTATCATTGCATGGGGTTATTATGGTGAGACAGGTTAGTTTTACACTACCGATGATGTGGTGTTGCAGTAGTAATCCTGCTCAGTACGAGAGGAACCACAAGTTCAGACATTTGGTGTATGTGCTTGGCTGAGGAGCCATTGGAGCAAGGCTACTATCTGTGGGATTATGACTGAATGCTTCTAACTCAGAATACCCCCTAACATAATGATACTGCAGCGCCAAGGAGCCTTGGTGGGCTTGCAATAGCCGGCCTCTCCGGCAGCTGGTGTGGAGTGCTGCTCGTGGTCTGGACTGGAGTGCAGATGGATGTGGCACTACCTCTCCCCTGCCATATACCACATGTTCGTGGGGAACCCAATGCTAAATCATCCACAGATAACCTGATTCTGGGTCAGGGTTTTATATATAGCAGAGCAGCTCCCTTGCTGCAATCTATTGAGAGTCAGCCCTCGACAATAATTTTTACCACCTTAAAGGAAGTTGTGTGAAGCTAGGGATTAGCCTCTTCTCACAGATAACTACTGATAGGACTAGAGTAAATGGCCTTAAGTGGTTCAAGGAAAAGTTTAGGTTGGAAATTAGAAGACATTTCTTCTCAGAAAGAGCAGTCAGGCATTAGAATGGGTTGCCCGGGAAAGTGGTGGCGTCACCATCCCTAGAGGTGTTCGAGGAAATGTTGGACATGGTGCTTAGGGACATGGTTTAGAGGGTGACATTGGTAGTAGGGTGTTGGTTGGACCTGATTATCTGGTAGATCTTTTCCAACCTTAATGATTCTATGATTTAAAGTGCAGTACCCGGCACTAAGCCATGTTGATCCTGTCATGCAGCCAGCTGCCATGCAGAAGGGCTCTTGGGCTGCTCTCTATTTATGGGGTAATATGAGGACTAACAGGAAGACTGTTTTGTTGTTGTTGTTTGTTAGACATCTGTCTGTCAGTTTCTCCAGCACTCGGCTTGCGGTCATTATCTGCCTGAGCAAGGGCTTGGGTGCAACAGCTATCATTTGATCAAGAAAACACCAAACTGAAGGGGAGGGAAGGGGACAGAGGGGCAAGAAATGACACCATCACACCCAGAAGAGGGAAAAAAAAATTAGCCCAGTTAATGGGGTCCCAGGTACTGCAAGACCATTTAATCAAAACAGCTACATGAAAACTATCACTTCATTTCTCTGAAGTTGTTTAAGAGGCTTCTTTTGTTTTCACTCCCTTCCCTTTTTCTCAAAAAACAAAACCAAAAAAAAAAAAAAACAGCCATACAGGAAGCTAATTTACTCACCTATTGTCACATTTGCTGAAGCAAAGTTCAGATTCAACTGAACTGACAAAACAATTTGACTCCTTTATAGCTAGACATTTGGTTATGAAGTGTAACATGTTTAATTTTGCTGCCAGGGTTACAGTGAAGGAGACAAGTTTGTGACAGAACAGGAGAATTGAGAACCAGCTGCACAGACTGTGCTATCAAAGGAAACCAAGAACCACATGAAGACAAGGTTTCCACAGGTTGCAGTAGCATTACTTAGCACATTTTTAGGTCTCAAAGGGAAGTAACACTTCCTTGGAGGAAAAATATTCCTTTAGGGTATTAAGCCTGATGTCTTCTTAACAACACTGAATGAGACATTTAGAGAGGTTTGTTAGCACAGTGCCCTCAGCAGCCTGCTGAAAAACCCTGTACCAACAGGCATTGCACACAGTGGTAAAAGCTCTCACTTAGGCTAATTCAAAGAGCAAGGTTCCCCATTAGGCTTGCCCACAAGTGCCTACAAACCAGGTGATTAGTCCATTTTGGAATCTGGCACTGATTTTCATTTGTATATGCATACATTAAAGAAATTTTAGTGACCCTTATGCATATCGGTTGGTACCATCCATTAGTAATGTTGTCAGACACTTCCCATTGCAACACCTTGCTTGCTTATTTTCTTAACCTTGCCAAGCTAAATGGGCAGAAATTTTCTAGGCCAGATGTCTGCCTGAGATCACACTTTAATGGAAAAATTCTAGGAGAATAGTTCAGCTGGGAACCAAGCCAGAAGAAAATATTTTTTGTTTAAATATTGAAAGCATTTATCTTTTCTGGTAGAAGTTCTACTGGCCCCTGACTCTGCAAAAGATCCATGAAATTTGGCAGGGATGAGCTTTTTCATCAAGAATGTGCCTTTTGCACCCCATATGAAAATCACCCCCTCTGGTTTCAAAGACTTTGCAAAGTCGGGCTTTGCATGGATAGGCCAAACAGAAACTTGCCAAAGTTCCTGAAGTTGTAAAGCTAAAGTTCCTGAAGGCTTATCTTCACTGCACCTGCATCTGACAGAAGTGCACAGAAATGGCAGAAAGCACAGACAAATTCAAAAAAAAGGGGGGGGGGGGGGGCAGGGGGGAAGGGGGAGAGAGGTTTGGGGAGCAACAAAGCAGAGGAAAGGGCAAAACTGTGAAAAAGAAACAGAAACAGAGATCTTGGTCAGAATGCTATCTGAAGATACTTGGAGCAGTAAGAAAATGAAATCCGCTGTGTTCAGAGAAAGGATACATCAAGTTTTTTTTATAAATAAGCAAATCCGCATCAAAGAGAGGTGAGCCTTCTCATCAGTTCTTCCTCCTAACAGAAACAATCCCTGAATTTTAGCTGAAAAGGAATTAAAAGTGAAGGAAGGGAAAGAAGTGGAGGAAAAAAAAAAAAAAAAAGTCAAGAAAAGGAATAAACAGCTTTTTTGCAACATTACTTCCCTGTCTTCTAGGAGTTTGATTTTCTTCAGGATACTTACTCTGAATTTTTAATTCAGCTGGAAGGACATGGGTTGATATTGATCACCAGATTAATGAATTCACACCATCTGAATATCAGACTTTGCAATATTGTCAGAATTAAGTGAAGCTCTATGTAATTATTAATATGATTATTTAGAAAATACGTGTATTATAAAAGCAACTGTCAGTATTTATGGTTTTTCTCAACATCCTGTTTTTGTTTTTCTACATGGAACTACTTTTGTTTATCAAAGTATATTTCTGTGGTATCATAAATAACCATATTTATGGTTACCATCATGTGAGTAGCAGCTTGTCCTAAAAAGCCATGGACTGTGGGATTTGAAGGCAAATCCAATTTAGTTCAGTCTCCAGTGGCCACTGCTCATAAAACTGAACATAATTTGTCACAATTGGCAACTTCAGTTGAAAAGAAACTTCAAAGTTCCCCAGTACTATAAAGTATAGAGCTGCTATCAAACTCCACTTTCTTTCAGCTGCAGGGATTTTGGAATGGAGAGAATCACAGCCTAATTTAGTTTTCCAAATCCTTTTCCAGGATCTAGGCATACATATATTATCCTTATTAAAGTTTACTATAAAACATGGGGAACAGGAAAACCCCACTAGTTTCAATGCAATCTGACACCATTATATTTAGGATTTGCTTGAGTGTCCATGGAAACTTTAAAATAAACACTTGACTGTATTACTGAAAAACTTAGGAAGGATTAGTAATTTTGGAAGAATCCTTGTGGAACAAATGGGAATACAAATTCAATGTTAAGAAGCAAAAATAAGAGATTTTTTTTCCACATGGGTGACTAATTGTATAAAACAGTCTTACTCCAAAGATGACTGTTGTCTAACTCATCTCTAGGCAATGCTAGAACTGTTGCATAAAACTGACATACATGTACATGGTAGTAAATAAAATGAACTTGTGACCACCATCTTGTGCTGAGGCCAATTGTCATCACACAGCTTCTATGCCTGCAGCTAAACTTTTTCCCATCCTGAAACATGATGGTTTCATTAGAAACACCCCCTGCTCTACAATACACTCCAAGCAATTCCTGGATATTCACTTTGAACATATGAGTTGTCACGGGCTGCAATTATGCCAAGGAGCATACTAGCAATTCATCTTGTGTGGAGAGTCATAGAATGGCACTACTACATCTCCTTTGTCCTCTCATTTAGTACAAATGCAAGCAAAAGTCTCCAAACATGTTAGGATGTGCTGCATGGACTAAATTGCTAATATTGTGACCTCTTTTCTGATGAAAGAGCAAGCCACCCTGCATCAGGCACCAGCAGAGGTAAAGTTCTCACTGGGTAATCCCCCAAAAGACATGCATTTTAAAAAGCAAGAATGACCAGGGTTATCAACACTGGTCTTGAAGCTCTGAGACATGGCACATAGTCCACGACTACTTTTAGAACAACAGCCTCGATGTCAGGAAGCCTTTCAAAACATATTTTGTTCAAAGGAGTTCTCAGGATCAATTTCCAAATAGAGGAATAAATCAGTAAGCAAATTCTCTGCTTTCTGACAAAGCTCTTTGCCAAGGAGAATAATAGAACTAACTATAACAGTGTGTATTGTTTAGGATTTGTTAGCTCAGATGTGTCATTGTCTGACCTGAGCTCTCCACAGATGTGAATAGACAGTATTTGCACAGCAAAGATCTCTGCTAGCCTGGAGTCTTTGTACCATTCTTCATTTTGTGGTGTAGATTTTCCCTGGAGGTGGCAGCATTGATATCAACTGCTTTCTCAAGGGAACTGGCAGGAGTACAGGGAAAGATTTTCTCTTAAGACATTGAGGTTTACTGTATTTTTCCACCCATGCAGCAGGCAATTTCAGCAATTGCTGATTGATTTTCAAGCAATTGTAGAAAGTAGATTTGATCACTGAAATCAGAAGGGCAAAGACAGTAGAGTAAGCACATGCATTTCAGAGAAAGTGGAAGAGTTTGTATGAAAGTGATGACAGAGTCCCCTGCTGGGTAAGCTTCTTTATTATCTTATCTAAGCTCAACTGCAATGCAACTGAAAGCAGGCCTGTTCACTGCAGGCAAGGCTTTAGCTCCAGCTTGTCTCTTCCATGGCTTGCCCTTTATCTGAGACTGCTTGACTCCAGCATTATCCACACCTACCCATTTGCCATAGGCGCCACCATTAAAAAAATTGCAGGTAGCCCTTCTGTCTATGAAAAAGAACTAAGAGGTATTTTTGTCATTCATTATCTTTAAAGAATGGTTAAAGTACATTGTTTATAGGTTGTTTTCTGATGAAAGCTTTTACACACGTGAATAAACAGCTTCCAGTCTTGCATCTTGACATTTCAGTTACACAAGGAATGTGAGCTAATTATTATTTGCTAACACAAGATGCACAAGGATATCATTTATTTATTTTTTCCACAAGTTCTGCCTGCCTACTAGGAAAGAAAACACCAAAATGGGCTAATTAATTTACAATTTCATTATCTGTCTCAAAGCATTCATCCATTTGTTTGTGAGAAATTTCATCTTTGCAACTCACACAAGTATCACCTAAAAAAGCTTTGTTCTGTTTCTCCAGTATGGTTCTTCAGCAACCTATTCACAGAATGAAATGAAATCTTACTCCCAGTGAAATCAATGGGCAGTTTGAACACGATTTTCCCCAGTCTTCTCCACAAACGCTTTGAATTTGTCATGTTATTCCAATCAATTTATACACGCGTTGCTTTACAACTTTTGCAGCCTCTTGGCATAAATTGAGCATAATCATTTTTTTGTTGTTGCTGTTTGTTTTGGTTTGTTTTTTTTTTTTTTTTTTTTCCTATTTTACTTTTACCAGAAATAAAGCAGGTCATAACGCATTCTTACCTTGCCTTCACTGTAAAACATTTAGATGACCAAGTGCAAATCACCTCTAATTTCCCTTCAGGTAGTAAGTTCTACGAGATTTTTTTTTTCTGCTCAGAAACATGCTACCTTCTCACTTAACTTGCTTGTTGATGACATATATTGACATCATATTCAAAATCTACTGTGATTCTTGATCCAGTATTCTTTCAAATTAATTTTGGAGGTGCTTTCCTTTATTTTCTGAAGTCTATAATGACCATTGCAATCTAACGATTTTTTCTCACCATAGAATCATAGAACCACAGATTCTATGATTTGGGTAAGGCTTGGAAGGGACCTTAAAGATCATCTATTTCCAACCCCCCTGACATGGGCGGGGACACCTCCCACTAGACCAGGTTGCCCAGGGCTTCATCCAACCCGGCCTTAAACACTTCCATGGATGGGACATCTACAGCTTCTCTGGGCAACCTGTTTCAGTGCCTCTCCAGACACTGAGTGAAGAATTTCCTCTTAATTATCTAATCTAAAACTCTGCTCTTTTAGTTTAAAACCATTCTCACGTGTCCTATCAATCTATACATGACTCTTCACACAGAGGCCAACCCTGCAGTCAGCTTTCTGCTCCCACCTCACCCCTAATACAGTTTCTTCTTATTACTTTTTTATATAACTTATATATAATAAGTATTATTTTAATATCTTATTTAATCTTATAAGCTAGAACCCAGAGGAAGACTTCAGGGAAGCAAAAGTAGTACCAGCCTTCAAGGGGGAATGATGATAAAGCATTTTATAATAAACATTTTTTCTTTGCCTAATGAAAAATTGGATAAGATATTCAGATAAACCATCAGGAAGCAAACAACAGCGAACTGAACCATGTTTTGTAAATTGTACAAATTGATGAATAAATCTTGCCAAGCAAATATGGTTGGTTCTTTTGATAAAATTTAATTGCCATTTATTACTACATAGAGTATTTGTCTATTAATCAAAGTAGGGGCAGGGTATAAATGACCAATTATTACTAGAGTAGATAAAAAGAATTCATTGTAAGTAATAAATTGATACTAGATTGAAATACTTATTCACAATACTAATTCATCTTAGCTGAAATTTTCTTTATAGCAATAAAAACTAGACTTCAAACTTGCAAAATGCAAAGGACTGTTGAAAAATAATTGTGGACCAGAACAATCAGAATGTCCATATTTATATATGCCATAATGTTAAAGCCATCTTATTGCTGATTTTTAGTAATGATATGACAGATGATGAAGCCATGTCATTTGTTTATTCATAAACAAATATAGAGTAACATAAATGGTACATAGAGGGGAAATTGGCAGAAAATGTCCTCAAAAATGGTTCAGCAAGTAATGTCTTCCCCATTTTTCTGTTTAAATTCTTTTCACAAACAATTTGACTAGTTGTTTTCTGTTCTGTAAAGACTGACCTTTAAAACTTCAAGCATGAATATTGCTTGTTCTTAATTTCTTCTCTTTTCAAAAATATAATTGTCTTGGTCATTTGCACTTAAATAATCACTTATTGTTAGTTTTGTGATAAAAAATATTTTCATCACAGTAGGGATTGTCAACAAAGTTCTTGCCTTGAATATCTCATTTATAATATTTTTTAAATTTTACAAAATTCTAAATACTGTCAGTGTAAACCTTCCTGAACATGTTAGTCAGATTAATGTCCTAAATAATAACAGGTATTTTTTCCTGCTTCTTGTAGATAGCTGCTAAATGATTGACTTTTTCTGTTTTCCAGTCTGTGATTTATCTATTAACACATTGATCTATGCAATTCTGAGATTATTCACTTTAGAGTTAGCTGCAATTCTGAAACAAAAGATGCAGTTATGACACTGTGCCGCTACCATTTTCTGTATTGTTTCTTTATCTAGCAAGTCCTTCCCATAAAAGTTTTATAAACTTAGACTAATATTCCAGTGATGTTCAAATGTTTAGTGGTATTCAATAAGATACATTTTATGCTAGCAAACGATGCACTTTATGTAATGATCAAATTTGTAATGTTAATAAGCAAGTGATTTTTTTTAAAAAGTGTTCGTTTTAGAACCACCAAAACCTTGGCTCTCCGGTGATGTCTTGAGTTTATTTCCCTTCTCATATAGGCTATATATAGGATAGATGATAATTCCATAAAATTATAAACTCATGTTAATATATTCTGTTGCATATTCTTCTTCAATTGACCTGTTCCTAATGCAATGCAACTAAAGCAAAGCTGTTTACTTTTGTGCTAAAGAATTATTATAACTTCTTATCTATAGAGGCCTTATCTATAGGCCTCTTTGTAAATTAGTTATATTCCGGTGAATGAACAAGTGTTAAACAAGGACCTAAGAAGGAAGCCATTTACTTGATCCTAACTGAAGAAAGAATTGTATGCATATTCTAGGCACAGACAAAAGCCAAATTTGGTTAGAAAAAAAAAAATGCCTTGCATTTCAGTCTACCTTAGGTTGGGTCTAAGTAGTTACATTTCACAAAACAAGAGTATGAGGAAAATAACCATATTCATATTTCTTCTTTCCAATAGTGTCAGTATTGAGAAGTGTTGTGAGGTTATGGTCTCCAAGATGAACCTCAATGCAGCTGCAGAATCATCTTACAGGCAGCTTATAATGCAGCAGTATTAATCACTGGTGTGTTAAATAGACTATTGCTTTACAGTAATGGAAAGTGGCTTGAACTGAAATAGAACAATGGTACATAGAGGAAGAAGGACACTTAAAATGGATCCACTGAACATGCAGTGGTTACAGCCATCTGATAAATTGTAAAGCACAAATAAAAACAGAGACTTGCAACAGCAAGATAGAATCTGGTGTTGGTATTAGAACTCTGAAGAGTAGAGGAGATAAATCCTATAATTACAACAACACATTTCCTAACACCGCATTTCATATTAAATTAAAGCTTGTACTGACTTCAGCTCATCACTTAGGAAATGTTTCCTGGCAGAAAGTCCATCTTGTTCTCAGAAAGGCATGTTCATATCTTTCCTGACACTGCAATGTGCACAGGCTGGAACTGATAACAGTTATTTTTCACCATACAACTTACCCTTCTGTGAGACATAATTGCTATTTACATTTCAGTTTTGCCCAGGGGTCCTAAGATTGTTCAAGTAATGTACAATCACACAGGAACAATTTCTGAATCCAAACATTTACATCATAAATATCCTGAAAGTGCTGTTTGTCTCCTGCCTTTGCAACAGTGCTTCAGTTCAGGCTCACATTCAGCACGTTCCCTGGCTTCAGCTGGCTGTATCTACTATGCCCTGCACCCATAGGGTGAGGCTGGAGTTCAGCTCAGTGTTCCATCTGTGATGATTCCCACTCTTTTTTTTCTCTTGCCTAGTACACGTTTACAGGTGGTAAACCATTTGGCTTGCTCTAAATTTGAATCAGTCTGAAAACCAACACATGACCAGAGATCCCAGGCTTGCACTTGACCTTAAGCCACAAGCTAAGATGACAACAGAAGGATAAAACTAGGAGACGGCAAGTATCTGCCCCAATTGTCATTTGCTTTGTGCACTGCTGGAGTTGGGAACTGATGAATGCCCCTCAAAGTAAGAGGAATTTTCCTGCAAGAGAAACCTGTTCCAACTTATTCAAGGTGCACTCAAAGATAGACCTAAAGTATAGCCACTTTCCCTGCACCTGCAGCCCAGTTGGACCAGAAAGCCTGGTGCAATTGGTAAACCACCAACTTCTGAGAAGAGACAGCATTTTATGGCTTATCTGCACCTTTCTATAAACAAGTAAGTTAGTAAGACTAGCAAGCTTCCTGAGAACAGTAAACTTGAATCAAAGGAAACCAAAGGGAAGGGAAAGAGATATTAAATATACATATATATATATATGATAATATTGGGCAGGTGATAGGGAGGAAATTCTCACAGAAACACGATGTGTTAACATGGAAAATATAAGGGGTTTTGTTGTTGTTGCTTTTAAAGGTTGAACTATCATAGGAAAGTAATGCACAACTGTCATGGACTGAAGAAACAAGTTATAATGAAATGCTATTTTTAAGATTATCTATGAGACGGAAGACAAAATGAGAGCAGAGAAAATTACCATTATGGGTCAATCTGTTTCCTTAACTAAGGATTTTATGTCAGAAAAAAGAATCATTGGATTAATTCATTTCATTTATCAGATGAATTGCATTTCAAATATCAAATCTTTTTTATAATAACTATGAACATGTAAAATCTTTTTCCTCTTTCTCTGATGAGTTTTGCTGCTCCTGAACACTTCTGGACATATCCTTGCTTCTCAGACATCTTCTCTTAATGATAGCCAGGTATCTATCTTCCTCCTGTCCTGGCATTGCCCTTTTATTCCACAGTATTACCACACATTTAATATTTGATATTTAATATATTGATTTATTTTCATCTGTATGATAAAGAACATTTAGAAACAGCAATAATAAAATAATCTAAGAATAATAATAATAGGATTTGTTTCTAATTTGCCAGTTTGTGCTTTCAGTTAATAATGCATGTTTGTTATGTGTAAGCAAAGAACAAAGAAACTCAAAATGAAGCCTCTTGTATCATCAGGGATTATACGCTAATTGGTTTGTCTCTTAGTATCCTATTAGTTAATCAGAATGTTTACACTCACTGTGGTCACGCTATATGTGTGTGCGTTGCTTTTTAAATAAAGTTTCTACTAACCAGGGAAAAAACAAAAATTATCTCTTTAAAAAGGTCTCACTACTATTCTAGAGAGACTGAACTGAATTCTAAGTTGCAAGATCTACAGCACAAGGAATAATCCTCATTATAAAGTGATAACTTTGTGCTAGAAAATTGTTAAATTCAGCGAATAAATGTCAATGTAGTATTTAGACAGTTAAACATTTTTCACTTTTTAACTGGCACATACTATATTTTTAAGTAGCATACCGTATACTACATTAAAAGAAAATACACAGATATTTACTTTAAGCATAAAAATTGGAATTGAAACATATTTTATGTATAGGAGAAGTATCCACATTCATGATGAAAAAAAAAATCACTGTACTTTTTAATTTATATTTATTTGATTTTGGAAACTGAACTGTATGTTGCTTTTGATTTTTCAATTAATATGGTAATAATTTTATTTTTTTTACTAGGCTTGTTGAACAACTGCAGCAACTGCCTGAGATAACTGTAACGTGTATTTAACATATAATGTGACAAACATGGTATCATATGCAGTGGACAAAACCTCAACTTTTGCCTCCAGTTAAATTTATTTTTTGAGGGCAGAAGAATCTGAAGATGGCCATTCTAAGAGTGGAGTTGAACTGCCTGTCAATTTTGAAAGGTAATGATAACAGCTAAGGTATTAGTTAATCATTTAAGAAGATATCTGCAAAATGATATACATGTAACTATTCACTTCCTACAAAGCCTACAATTAGACTGTCTCTGCTACCTTTCAGTTGCTTAGCTTCTTGACACTGCAAGATACCATGGTCCAGGATGTGAAATGTCTTTTAGTTATGAATAGAATTTTTAGTTATAAGCAGATAAAGCAGTTCTCATAAATAAATAAATAAATAAATAGAAATTTAATCTTACCTCAGTACCCTTACTGCTATTTGAAATGCAGAATTGCTCTTTATAATTGCTAGCAATTGTTTCAGATAATTCAATCTGTGAAAATGAATATAATTTTCTCTCTGGCTTTGCAGTTCTCTCTCTCTGGTCTCTTTTTTACAAGGCTGTTCATTTCTGTATCTGAGGGACTTCACAAACTGTTGTCACAGACATAATTTTAATTACTTTAACAACATAAGAACAAAATCAATACAGCACAGCAGGCAGAAATGCCATCTAACCTTTGAGTTCATCTTGACAACAGTCAATGTCAGCATGCAGCAGGAGAAGAACCAAGCTTTGATGCTTTTATTCACACTTAGCAAACACTGAGTCCTAATGAGAGTGGATGATGTATGTCCTCTCTCTTGGGGCTGACTGCTCTCCATGTTGCCTTACCTTCATAAGCAAACTGTGAAGGTTTGCCACATACTTAATGGTGATATTTCCTAGAAATTCTCAGTTCAGAGAATCACAGTCATCAGCAACAACAGCATGCCAGACTGCATACACCACCACCCCGCTGGAAAGGTTAATCCCATGATATTTAACTTTTGTGAATCTAAAAGTCACTTCCAAGCCCTCCAGTTCAGGTGCACATGCCACAGTTGTCACCTGAGGGTAGTCCCTGCCTGGGAAGGGACTAGTGAGAAGTCTTGAAGCGAGCCACAAGGTATGGCATACTCCCCTCTCCATGGCTTGAAAATTGGGTACCACAGTACAAACTCACTGAAAAGCTTCCATGCACTCAGTTTCACAGTCAAGCTGAGAGCTGGGAAGTAGGGAAAGGATATAGGAATGGGCAACACTTTGACAACAAAGCATTAGCCTTCTGAACTGAGGCAAAGTGCAAAGAAAAGATAGTACTCCTTCTTCTCTATGAACCACACTATGATGCCATTTCTATGAGGAAATACATCTTGCAATTACATAGTATTCTCCATGTCCTAAGAGTTATAAACTATATCAGTTATAAAAATGATGTGCCTAATTATGTATCACCTTCAGCATGACTGCAATGGGGATCATATATTTTACTGAGTGATATCCAAGTAACATTAGTTTCCTGATCAACATGACTTACCTTCTTTACTCAGAAATTAATTTAATGTTTCAAATAAATAATACAGAATCCATTCAAAAAGGTACTTAGGTTTGCTGCCCTATCTTAAACCAGCATTTACATTCTTTGTTAGACTGGAGTCTCAGTGCACAATTTGGCAGATTCATCTTCACTGCACCTAGCTGTATAAGCCCTAGGTTAATCACTAAATAGCCAATGTAAATGCAAAGAAGCATATGCCCAGTGGCTTCATGACAGCAACCGGGGCAGACATAACCTACTTTAAAAACACCCACTGAAACAAGAGCTATTTGTCTTCTGCATTTCATCTATTTTTTTTTTCCTTTCAGGCAATTTTTGAAAAGAGGCTCTAAGCTCAAGCGACCTATTGAAAAGTTCTAAATTGACTTAAGTAGGAAGATTTATCAGTCTCATGATTGACAGATAGTAACAAATGATTTATTCAGCATGGAGACTTTGGTCTCCAAGAGAAAGTTATATCATACCTAATGTCTCAAGGCTACAGACTACAAAGAAGGAAAATCTTTGAAGATTTTAATAAAATAATAATAATAATAAATAATATTTATTTTATTTTATTTTATTTTATTTTATTTTATTTTATTTTATTTTATTTTATTTTATTTTATTTAAAAGGGTCCTGAATTGGAGCACTGAATGAGACTGGGCAGCAATGCAAAACAATGGTGGAAGAAGAGTAGAGTCTACAAAAAGAACTTCTGCAAGTTGTACAGTGCTCATTGCTGCAGTGTCCAGCCTCCAGACACTTTGTCTTTGTAGATGAACCTGTAGATAACCTGTAGGTGATGAAGAGCCCTCTAAAAATTATCACAGGAGGGGAGCCACAAAAACTACCTAATTTTAAGTATAAGAGAAGAAAGTGTTTCCCTTTGCCTCTCTCCAGGCCTAGAGATATCCCATGATTCACAGATCTGAACTCCTTCCCAAATAAGGACAGAGGAGCCATTTAATTAAAAAAACAAAAACAAAAACAAAAAAAAAAAAAAAAACAGATCTTCCATTCAAAGCAGTGTTCCTTTACTCAATTGCTTGTGAGAGCATCCATTCTCTACTAATCTCATGCAGATTTGGTCAAATCTGTTTGCTAAGCAGTGTACACTGATTTCAAGGGGTATGAGAAAACCCTCTTTTTTGACATATTGAAACTATTTCATCCCTCATGGTAAAGAAAAAATTGGCTGCTGCTCCACCACAATACATGCAGAAAGCCCTCATCAATAGGCTAATGAATGGAAAGGGATGTAAGTATTACTGAGGGAAATCTAATACATTGTGGGTGGACCTCTCACCTACCTTCAGCTTTGTAAAAGTGATAGTGCTATTTGAAAAGATAAGATTATTAATATGACAGATTACACTTTAACTGCAATAGAGTGTTCTCCAAACCTCACTAAATCCTGTCAGCATAAAAGATTTTTTCTTTCCTTTAGACTTCTGTCAGCAACTGGAAATATCAGGCAATGGACAAGATCATTTTTCCTCTCTCTTCCTTTACCCTATCAAAGATACATCTTTAGGATTTTGATGCACTCCTATTTTGTAATTTTCCATAGGCCACAGACTAGAGATGGAAGGTGGCCATCAACTGCCTGCATCTGCAGCAAATGAATCTCAGCCAATATCCCAGCACAAAACCCTCAGCAAGGAGTAAATTCTAAGTTGTCTAGAGAAGTACAAAGGAAAATTATACTATCACTACATATTTTCAGGGATCGACTGTGTTTTGAAAACTCAAGAGGCAAAATGCAATCTTGAAATATAATTATTTAAAATACTTTATCCCAATGCAGTCCCAAAAACACGTTCACTTGAAGACAAAGTCAATTATAATGTGACTTTCTTTCCTTATATATTATCGTATCATACTTCCATCATTTACAGTTTAAATTCAGCACATTGTATGAAAATCAAACATTATAGAACCGGAACCCAGCACCCAGCACAAAGGGTGCCACTGTTTTCCTTCCTTTTCCTAGCTCTCTCTAACTGAATAGCAGAGAAATTTTGTCCATTGATGAAAATACATAAACTGAAAACAGAGCATTTTTTTTAAATGAAAGAGACAAAATTCCTGTAGATTTTAATTTTCGCTCTTTGTGCTGCTTTCAAAGCATAAATATACAGGCAGAAAATCTTAATTATGTATGACTGTTTCAATTCTTTTTAAGGTCTTTGTTGCTTACAAGGCAGTGATTTCTGTTGAAAAGCCAGTGACGGAACAAGAAGCTGCAGGCCATGTAAATTGCTTATCTATTGATTAGTCAGTAGAAAGTGCACAATCACAAAGAATGAATCGGTTTTGTATGGAGGCACCTTGAGTTTAACAATAAATGTCAAGTGTAATTTGGGATTAAAAACAGAGAAGTGAGTGACTGCCTTTAGACAAAATCTGACAGCACAAATATGTTTATCAAACTAGAGGGTGCCTAATAATATCCTATTCAGGCAAATGTGACATTATCAGAATGACAGAAACATGCTGGAAATGGTTCTTCTTCTTTCTACAAAAAAAAATATTTCACCGAGAGTCAATGGCAAATAATGTTGCAGACTATTTCTTTCTTCAGATTCTTTCATTTATTCTTTTATGTATAAAATTTTGTTCCATGCATGACATGAATGTCTCGAATATTACAAAACTTTTTCCTTTCTTTCTTTCTTTTTTCATTTTTTTTTTTTTTTTTTTTTTTTTTGCGAGAGAGAGAGAGATGCATAAGATACACAGTTATTCTGTGAAACTACTACAATCAAAAGTTAAGGCACCCATGTCAGATCACCATCTTTCTAAAACAGAATTCTCTTATGCTATAAATATTTCCAGTTTAATTGCTGATCATAGCAATGATAATTGATTTCTTGCTTTATCTAATCTTTACCTCCTGCGACATAGTATTAATTCCTGGGCCTTTCCTGCCTCCTCTGTAATAGTATGCAAATGTTACATTTTATTGATAAGTACTATGCCACTACACATGGTATCCCTATGCTGACTCTGTTCCATAAATCATGCAGAGTTGTAAAATGTGCCTTATCAGTTCTTGGAAAACCGAGTTTAAAACACAACAGAAATGTTTTTAGCTTGGGGGGGGCTGAAAATAGTTGTGACAGCTACAAGGCTGAGAAATACCACAAGTAGCTCAATACAATAGAGAGTGTTACGTGTTTAGGTATGTCACAATGTGACATACACACATACACATTTTTCCATTAAAAAGAATTACTGAAAATCTAGATGAGCATATTTTGTTTAACCTTAGGCAAACCTCACATGCTTTGATTTCCTCCAATAAAAGTAAAACAACAACAAAAGCCATTGCTTATGGCAGTTATTTGGCTGAAAATAATGGTTGTTGCATGGTTGCACTAATAATTTTGGCAACAAATGCTTGGGTTGTGAAATATACTACGCAAATGTAAAACTTCATTGACAACTTTTGAAATTTTCTTGCCACTATTACATTCACTAGTAACAAATTATTAATTTCATCTCTGTCCAGTCAGGACACAACTCCCTCCACTATGAACTGTGGGATAACAAATTAAAATTTCCTAATTTTCAGCTTGATATGAATCAAGACAGCTCTTACTTCCACAAGAGTGATTCTTGTCACAAGTCATTTTCAGGTCCCATGTAATTCTTTGCTATTTGCCCTAGCAACAAATCACTTCCCCCTCTCCTTTACCAGCTGCTGCTGAGACTTCCCATTCTCTTACTACAATGAATGGCTTTGCTTCTCTTGGTGGAAATGGTACCAAACACCAGCAACATCTGTGTGACTTCTGCTATATTACTTCATAGCCACAGGAGCAATGGGGAGAAACTGGAACTATGTCTCCATGGTCCTCACCACTACCAGTGCCTTATGGTGCCAGGCCGGTACTCAGAGACCTCTGATTCCAACATCTGTGAATTCAGTTTGGTAAATGTTAAATTGACTCAAAGTCAATAAGGGCTGTTACCAATATTCTACCACTCCTACAACTGGCCTTGTTTAATACAGACAGGTGAAGCATAGTTTGCCTTTAAGAGTACACACTTAAGAGTGTGTTATGACAGTACAGAGTTCAAGGACCTTTTTAATGTCTTCAAATTTTAATAATAAGAAATAGAATACAGAAGTTGAATAAGCAGTATCATCAATATATCACTTTTTAAATGCTACTTGTCCCAAAGGATAATCCATTAAAGTGTTTGTTGTTGTTATTATTGTTGTTTTGTTTGTTTGTTTGTTTGTTTTTAAAACAAAGCAACTAAATTCAAAACTTCACAGCCCTTCTGTGGCAGGCATGAAGTGACCTGTAGGAACTAAGCTGGAAATTCTCCACAACACTGGATTACCACAAAACAACTCTACAAGGAAAACTGAAGTAGTTCCTTCTCTCTAAATTTCATTAAGAATTGGAACTCTAAATATTTAATTTGATTTTATTAAAACCTCCTATCAAAATGAAAGATTATTTTAAGTTATTTTAATTAAATATTTATTTTCCAGGGGAAAAAAAATAAAATAAACCAAGTTTTCTCTGAAGCCTAGGCACTTTCAGCAAGAAATAAACTTGTATTTGATTATAAATTTTTAACAAAGATAAAATACTTGCACAATGAAACAAGTTACAGATTCCTATCCATCTGCACTCATCTGTTTAAATTAGTATCAGCTAGGGATAAATTCAGTGGGCACTATGGCTCACAAAGGCAATAACAGAGTGTTAAATGAGACTTACAGCCTTCACATAAATGAAACAGATATTGTTGAAGACAAACTGCTATTGGTTTGCCTAAAGCTATTTACAAATTCTTTTAGAACTCTTTTTTAATGCTAGTAGCCCCATCTCCAGCCACAATGAGATCACCATCCACACATATCTCGGGGAAGGGGGGGAGGTAAGGGGGGGGGAAACGAGGGAGGGCGGCAGAAGGTCACTAAAAGCCTTGTACAGTCTCAGCCCAGAAACTAAGTCCACTTCACCCAGAGTGGTGTAATAGCATAGATATGTGCCAGGGAACTTCTCCCTGCAGCACCACACACTGTAGCCTGCATGACTATGTATTGAGATGTTACCTACATCATTTCTTTTCATTACGTATGAATATTAATTTGTACTCTGACAACAGCTCTGCAAAACACACATCAATTCCATCCTGAATAAAATAATTAAATAACTAACTAAATAGATAAATAAATAAGAAGCATTTAAATACATGCTTGTTCATCCCTAGTTTAGGAAGGTATTTTAACAAAACTTGAACATGCTCAAGATACACATACATAGAGAACTAAAGATTTCCATGCTTTAAATAGAACGAAGTCTTGGCGTTCTGGTCAAATCTAATCTGAGGAAGTTAGAGGTTCTTCTAGTCACTCCTGGGTAATATGACATAAGAATGATTTGACTTTGACATTCTTTGACATTGAAGATAACTTATCATTGTTCATTAGACAGAAAGGTAAGGACTCTGTTATTTTTCATTTTGTTAGGACTGAAAGGTATTATGACTAATGAGAATTAGTCAAGTAAGTTGATCTGATACTTTAAAATGATATTTATGAGACAAATTGTTTTGACTTTAAAATAATTAATTTGTAATAATAAGGTTACCTTCCTTTGTTGTTGTTTTTGGTTTTGTTTTTGTTTTTCCATAAATATAAATAAGTACATGCTTATCAATAGTATAATGTCCTACTTTCATTGTGGAGTCATAAAGACCGCTTGCTATCACTTAACAGGTATATAGATTTGTTGGTGTTAAAACAAAAAGATGTTAAGAATGATTGGAGATGTTCCCCAAAGTGACAATTTGATTAACTTCATTCAACTTTTTTTCCAATGAGTGGAGAGTTTGTACAAGTTTACTGCTAGGATTGACTTTCTCTTAGCAATAATGGCAAATTTTATCAAATTTTATTTGGGGTTGTTGTATTGGATTGCTTTGGTTTCTGCTTCTGTGCAAACACAAGTCCTTACAATACACCTCAGCCAAGCAACATATTCTACTATTCCAAGTTTCAGAGTTGCTGAATTACCTTGATTTGCTTGCTACTAGTCTAGGGCAAACAGATGACAGCCTCTAAGAGGCAAAACCAGGGGAATTTCTGTTCAAAGTCATAAAGCAGAACTGTCTGGGACACAGGACAGAGGAGCTTTGGAACCTTCAGAGATATCAGTGTTAGATACAACTCTTGTCAGAGGGCTTTCAGAACTGTGGATAAGATGGGGTCGGGCAGTCACACACTCCAGCTCAAATAGAGACTTACACAGAAATATAGCGCAAGTGTTCTCTATCTCAGGTGAAGGAACTTGAAAGGCAGGAGTTGGAAAATGGTGTCTAAAGTGCCTGTCCTCTGCATCACCATGTATTTGACACTATCAAAATGTCAGTTCCTAGATTTTCATTCTATCACTGACCAGAATGGAAAAAATCATTTTGTGAAATACTTAACAATAAGAATAACTTAGCTTGAAATCTCCCACTTTGTTTCTGCTATGGAGAGGTAAATGGTAGCCATTCTTGTGTTCAAGTGTTAGAGTTTCTTTGGCATGAATCAAATGATGGAAATTATGAGTCATACAAAGCTTTCAAAAAAGACACAAATAATGATATATTTGCACTGCTTTCAAAAGCACTCGTTATTGCTCCTGTAACGTATTGAAATTCAAAGAAATACTTGCAATTAATTTACAGTGAGGCTTTCTTTTGCTCTCTCTTCTCAGAAAAAATATTTAAATTATATTCTTGTTCTCATAACTTCCAAGGGCAGGATAACAAGATGTATACCCCAACTGGGAATCTTCTGCTAGTCATTAAAGATCCAGTGATTAAAAGGATATTAAATTAAAAATCCTTGTTACAGTAGAATCAATCACTTGGTTTCTTTTTGAAGGTAGCTTTCTATTCTTTCTTGGTAATAACAAGAAGACTCAGATTTCTTATTCACAATTTTTCAAGTAGACGATTTTATCAGTTTGGTGTGCAACAAGGAAAGTAATACTATGTGACACATCAGTAGAAAGAAAGAACACAATAGAATGCAATAGAAACTTCTTTAGATAAAATAATTACATTTTAAGAACATCTAGGAAATCATATTTGAGTATTCTGATAATGTTTTCCCAAAACATGAATTACATTGAAGGACATACCTCCATTACAAAGAGTGTCCCTCTTTCCTGTTTATAGAGCTGAACGTTGTTTCCTTTGAAGAACAAGAGAGCTTTGCTAAATTTTCATTTCAGAATTGTATGAAGACTGAAACAACTGTTTAACCACAATAAAAATATGTTAATTTTCTCTGCTGGACAACACAAATTCATAAGACCAGAATCCAAGAAAAGATAATTAATACTACTACTACTACTAATAATAATAATAATAATAATATAAAGTAAGGAACTGTCAGCATTCAGAACTGAATTATTTGAATTTCAACGCACACAATAGTCATTTTGCCATGAGTAGAAAAAGGGTTATGATTTAGATAATATTTTCCATAAGGTCCTAAAACTACATGCTTCTTTAACCTTTGTTAAAGGACCAGGACCATAAAGAATATTACTGCAACTGTTGTCATCACTGAAATACACATTTTTAGCCTAATAATATAATGACATAGTGGTTTTTGAGGGAGGTTTGTAGAGAGTAGTGATTTCATAGATGCTGAAACTGTTGTGTTGGGGTGGACCAACAAGTGTAAGCTTCAAAAAAAGCTGAGAGCCAATGCCTCGACTAATCAAGAGACAGATTCCTATGACTCTCCAACTGAGGTGAAAAAGTGATGGGGCAAACTATCATATCTTATTATCTTGACAAAAGGAGGTGCCTTGCCAAGTACATAGACAATACTTAGCTTTTAGATGGTTAAGCTAGGTGATGGTTAAGCTAGCTATTTTTTTCCTAAACAATGTGGAGCACACACTTCCGAGTTCCAAATTTGTCTGTTAAACTATGAGAAGTTACAGTAACAAAAAAAAAAAAAAAAAAAAAAAAAAAAAACAATAATTCATTATAAACTATAATTTTGTAGCAGTGAAGGAGTAAGTGTACAAAAGGCTTTAAAATTCTAATTAATCTTAAGAAATAATTAAAAAAAAAAGACAAGTGAATAATGTGCATTGTAATAAACACAGGAGAAACTATGCTGTAGTGGTAGTTCAGAAAAATGATTAATTTTTTGGTTAAAAAAAGTGATTTCAAGTTTAGACTGAACTCACTTTTATTGAATACTGGGTTTGTATAGGGTGACTAAGATGGCAATGAAATGCCCAGAAATCTCATGGTGTTTTCTCTAGTCCATCACCTTCAAAATATTGTGACTCCTCAGTCTGGCAAAAGTTTTCTCACCTCTTTTTATCAGCAGAGGAAAGATGCTTAGGAGAATGCTTCAAGGTTTTCAACTGCAGTAGAAGAGCTTACTCTATCTACACTCCTCCTTACGTCTCACCCCAGAATAGGCACCTCTAGCTGCACCAGAATTTTGTTCTATTTTCCTTACTTCCTTAGAGGAATTAGAGGAAGTGATCCGAACTCCATCTCAAAAAAGTTAATTTTGTGATGTCTTTCCCATTGTGTATCATCTGTTACTTTCCTATCTCCTGTGTATCTAGGAGCACCGGGTCAGTTAACAAGGTACAACTTCTTCCTCAGCATTGAGGAAGGTACAAGGTACAACTTCTTCCTCATCATCTTCCTCAACCTTATTACATTGACCCAGTGGTCAGTTCCATGGAAGGAAGTGAGATAGCCTATACCATTTTGAAAATGTTTTCAGCTGAAATTGATCCTAAGCCCTGATTTTTCAAAATTCTTATGATTCACAGCAGCACCTGAATTCAGTGTGAATGAACGTAATGAATCAAAATTCAGATCCTAGAAACCACAAACCAGGAGATGACTACACAGAATACAGTCTTCTTGACTAAGTCACCTGTCTATAACATAAGTACATTCATTTTCTGAAGAGTTGTGAATATTAATACTTTGTGACACACTTCAATTTTATATGGTAAAACATAAAGCTAATGAGAAAATATTCAATTCTTATTCCCGAAGAGTTTGATTAGCATGTAGAAGATAATTTATTACATATAAATGCATTATCAAAAAGCAAAGTTGAGCATATACAAATATGTTTCCAATCTTAATTCAGGCCTGTTTAGATATGTATATATGTTACAATACACACATGTACTTTCAAGGTACATATAGTATCAATGCAAAAATATAATAATTGTTTGGTTTGATTAAATATCACCAAATTTTTTGAGAGGTTCTCTACCTCCTTAGAAATTATGCAAAGATGATTAAAAAGACTTCTAATACAGTATTTTCCATTTCCATTTTTAATACAACAAGTCTCCGATTTTTTATTTAAAAAAAAAAAAAAAAGCTTTTCTATAATGCCAGAACATTCTGTAAAGAAAATGGTTTATGAAAATCATTAGGCTTTTCTAACAGGAAAGAGCTTTGAGAGTGAAAAATGTACAAAAGATGTATTTAAGATGTTTCTTTTTAAAAATAAACACTTATATTTTCTTATTAGAAACAAGCAATCCATACACTTATTGTCCCATCTTCCAGATTTAGAGAGTCAGAAGCTGGAAGTTGTATGACCCTACTGGATATCTGGGAAATTCTGCTCTCTAGACATATAAAGTTCACATTTTTCTCTCTGAAGGGTTGATAGATACAGGACTTTAAGTGGTCACTTGTGCATGATTGAATAATACCCTCCTGTATTCAGACCAGCTTGTTTTTGAGGCAAAATTACTTAGCTGGAAAATTGAGTTTGATTTTTAAAAGGTAGAGTAACTATTTAAAGCTACTTAGAGCCTTAGAGCAGCTGAATTTTCCTAGCCAAGATGGAACAGTAGAGAGAAAAGTGATGAAGCAGATAAAATATCAGAGGCATAACCAATGTGGTTAATGACCTAACCCTGCTATTTATGTCATATTTATTACTCTTTCCAACAGCCATACAACTATTTCTGTGATAAAAATATGTATTACATTTTTATTAATTATAAATTAAAAATATTAATTGTGAACTATATTAATATAAAGCATGAACATATCATAATTATAAATTATATCAGGATTTATTTTTTAAGTAATATAATTAATTTATCGATTATTATTTTTATTATTGATTGTTATTTATTGTTGATTATTAATAATAATTGATTTATAATTAATTTGTAAATTCTTATAAATAAATTATATATTTATTGGAATTATATGTATTTAAATTATAATTATAGATGACTATTATTATTACCTCAGGGCAAAATCATACCAACTCATTAATCTGCACTCAGGGATTCTTTTTTATTAAATCAATAGTTGCAAGATAAAGGGGGGGGGGGGGGAAGAAAGTGAACAAAACACAATGTAAAAAATATATTTGTGACAAGACTAAGAAAAGAACAGATCATGGTGTATTCAGCCTCTGCTTTCAATCCAGGGGCAAAAGCAGGGATAAAGTTCTACACCCTCTTACACTCTCCTATTAAATATAATCAGTTTATGTTTAGTTGCTAGAACCTGTAGTCACAGAACAAGATATCTGCTGGAATCCATGTTATATATAATGATAATAAACTTTTATTACAGCAGTGCTTAAGAGTGCAAATCAAACTGTTTTCTATGTGGTACAAATGGAAAAGACAACACCAAGATCTCTAGATTTCAAAACACTGAGAGCACTGGCATGAAAGCTTTTCTCGGTACAGAGTCAGCGGGTGTAATGAAGTCAAGGAAACAAGGAAACAGAAAAGACTAAAAAAGGAAAGAGTGAACACAGTATTTGAAAAAGAAAGTAAAATAGATAACAAACAAACCAGGAAAAAAAAAAAAAGAAAAAAAAAATAGAGAGAGAGAGAAACTGAACAAAAACAGAAAGGTAAAAAAAGCAAAATCATTTGACTGGCTCCCTAAAACTGCCATTGAACCTTCCTCCACTTTGTGTTTTATATTATGGATTTAAAAGCAGAAAATATGTCAGCTACATAATCAGAGTAGCTGCCATCTAAAAACAAGGAAAATCAGCACTCCATTGGTAAGAGGTGAGCCTGAATTCCAGGTTCTCTCTAAAAGCTCCATATTCCTTCTCTGATCCCTGCTGAGCTCTATAAAAAAGACAATGTCCTCTGAGAACTATGGAAAAACTCAAGCTTAAGTCTGTTCAGAGGATTTTAATTCTCTTTCACTGTTCTCTGTCCATATGCACAGTTCCTGCTGATGAAGAATATCAGCTGATAGTTGCCAAGCAGATTTATATTTAATACTTCAAATTTAATAGAAGAAAACACAGCCACTAACACACTAACACAGTTCACTTGAAATATGCTCCTGTTACAAAAATGACACGTTCTTTATTTACCAACATCTTTAGCTTGTGATGTTTTTCTACACAAGGCAACTGTCACTGTAATTCATGTTGGAGTGCTTTAGTCCACAGACTGAAACATGAGCTGTTAGCATCCTAACAGCAAAACACACGAGGCTGTCATGTCATTTTAAAAGGCATTCATCTGGTTGAGCAGCCATCACCAAATTTCCAGAAAGACCTTCTTAAAACTAAGAATTATCATGTCAAAAACCATAAATTTAAAAAAAAAAAAAAAAAGAGAGAGAGAGAGATGATAGAACAAACTGCAGTGTATATGCATCTTTTACTTCCTTAAGTTTTACCATACTCTGCAACACCTACCAGCATTGCAAACAGCATTAGGTCCCTGTAAAAGAGCATTAAAAACTTCCCATTTCCTTCCTGTATAGACAGTTTTCAACTAATTATATTTCTTAAACTCCAAACTCTCTCCATGTTAGAGTTTGAAAGTATGCCACTGTTTATTACTTGCCCTCTCATATATTGTTGCTCTTCTTCTCTCTCCGTTTATGCTCTTATTAGGACAGGCTACCTCATTTCATAAAAGGAAATGTCATAACCAAGGTCTATAATATTGCTTCACAGCCCATCCCACACAAAGTATTTGTAAACTTATTACATATCTGCATTATAATATGTTGCCAGTTCACATCTCCATTTTGTGTTTCTCTCGTTTGGCAAAGCACAGCCAACTTTCATATGCTAAGAGGATGGCAGATCAATATCTTATACCCCTTTGGCATGAAAAATAATTGTCACCATCATTCCTTTTTAGACTCTCCAAACGGCACTGCTACTAAACAAAGGGTACCACAAGACACAAACATCTTCAGAGGATAAATCCTTGTCTCTACTGCTTCTAGAACTGAGTCACTGAAGAAATAATTTTACATATGCATGCAACCATCATCATGAAAATATCTGACAAATGGGACTGTAGGTAGGAGAATAAAGTTCTAGATGAGAAAGTACAAGATGAATTAATCACTGAAAACTCAAGTGTATTATTGCAGGAACAATATTGTTTTCAGCTTAGCCCAAGATAGGTCATTTACAGATTGAATATGTTTTAAAACATTTTCCTTTGGGAAGCCTGTGTATACACTAGCATTCTACAAGATCTTTTCTAACAGTAATGAAAAAGGGAGATATCTGAGGTAAGGCA
This sequence comes from Anas platyrhynchos, assembly GCF_047663525.1. Lineage (NCBI taxonomy): Eukaryota > Metazoa > Chordata > Aves > Anseriformes > Anatidae > Anas > Anas platyrhynchos. The sequence goes on from NC_092589.1 coordinate 87,434,637, forward strand.
AGTATATTATATACCAGATATGTATGTTGGTTAATGCAATCCATCTGTAAGAGAGACTACCAACAGTCCATACACTGCTAGAATGTCTCATTATGGGGGGAGAGCCACATTTCTCTAGCTTCTTTTCAGCATCATATTATATTAGTTACATCTAATTAAAAAAAAAATAACAAAAACTTTATCTTTTCATTTCTACACAGGTGTGATAACTATTTAACACTTTTTCCTATATATCTAAAAATCTAAGATATAAAAATGTGCTTATATTTAAGTTCTTATAGTTCTCACAAGTCCTTTCCTTAATTGAGAGAAGTTAGAAAGTTGTGAGGATAGATTCTATAAAAAGAAGAACTGGCTATGGTGATTAACTTAACTTACATTTCCAATACTTATTATGATTTAAAAAAAAAAAATCAGACATGACAATATGAAAACTCTGATGAGTTATTTTTGTATATTGATGACCAAATCAACTATTCTGTCTCTCATTTCTTCAATCTGTAAAACAGCAATAATATACTTCCTTATCTATGTCTCTCCTGTCTACTTGGGTTGCAGAGCCTTTGGAACCACCTCCATGCTTTGCACAGTGGGCCACAGAACATTGCTAACTGTCCCATAACATCTGTGACAAGTCATGTCACAGATGGCAGCAGTCACAGTCTAGTCAGAGTTGCTGTCAGGTTTAAGTAATTCAGGCTTAGAGTAAGAGGATGAATATAACAAATATTGCCATGTTGAACTGAGCTCCCTGGTGGTATAGCCACAAATCAGAGTAACATATCCTGTAAAGATTTGAGTTTGAGAGCTAATTATAGTTAACAGTTATTAACTATATAATAGTTATATGTATTGCTATAAAATATATATATTGCTATAATATATATATATATAACTCTAGTTATATTAATGCAGCTGCATGTTTAACCTAAGTAACCCCACCTGGCATCTAACCAGTCAAAACACAAACACATACAACCAGTTAGGTACTGCTTTGCGCCAGACCTGTTGAGTAATTTAGTCATATCTATTGTCAAACCTTACGTGGTTCTTAGTGTACTTTATGAATGCTTAGTCAGACCACAATATGAATACAGCCATAATATCATACAGAAATGGACTTAAATGATTAACCCTGATCAACTTTCAGCTCTCTTCCTAATGATAACTACAACTTATTTTTCATGGATAGCTTGACTAATTGTTTCACTTTTTTTTACCAAGGGCAAATCTGATTGAAAAAAATGAAATATTAAATACTAAATGGCATATTAAATACTAAAAGCATCAGACTGTTCATCAAGAATCCCCAGATGAGATGGTGATGTTTTAGTGATCAGTGCAAATAAAAATATTTTCAATCTTTTAAAAATAGCTGCAAAGAATCAGTGTTACATCAGCTATGAGGGGGCTAAAAAGAACTTTTAATATGGCTTGCAAATTAAATTATGTCCACTAATTGAAAATAATGTCAGGCATTACTTGGTCATTGTTTTTTAAAGAGATCTTTATCATGTCATGAAAGTATATATATGAATAATTTAATGTGTTGTGAATTCATTGAATTTTATATAGTACATTTATTTTAAGCTGAATCTGTCTGTATATATTTGCAACTAATTATCACTGCTGTTGGTCATCAGGGTTCTAATTTAGGCTCTATCTAGCTGCACTTTTCCAAAATACTATTTGTGAGTTGAAATTTGAATCTCATTTTAATGTTCACTATTTAATATTCTAAACACTGTAGCACAGAGTATCAAACAGTACAGTCTCCCTGTCACATGGACTGTGTGAAACATTTGCATCCAGACACATGGAAATACATAGCTTTTCTCGCCAGCCTTCTGAAGTAATTATTTTTAAGCACTTTCATGTGCTTAATCTTTAATCCTAGCACTTAAACAGTCTTTAATTAAGAAAATCGTGGAGCCCCTTTCATTATTACTTGAATGACTTAACAGCTTTGACCAGTGAAATCATATTTTTGCAGCTGGCAGATACTGCATTATTTTTCAGGTACGTACTCTCTGTGTTTCAAATTAAATGGGGAAAAAAGTGTTTTGTATGCAAACAGAGAGCATTTGAGGCCAGGTGCATTGTCAACATCTTATTTTTATTCACAGAGTACAAGCATAATCCCATGCCCTTAGCACATATTCTACCATCAGCTACTTCCTCACAAAAACCATTCGCACGCTACATCGCAACTCAATGGCGAGATCCAGAACCAAAGCATAGGAAGTGCTGTTATCCTGCAGACTTTCTGGATAGAAAGAGAACTTACAGCAAACAATGTAGCTTGCATTATTACTTACATTACAACTAACTTACATTACAACTACATAGTTTGCAGTTTGTACTAGTGAACATAGGTGGACTCAAGTCAGTGGCTAGAGATGCTGGTACCGCAAGATATGCACTTATGCCTGAACCTTGGTTGCTGATGTTAGACAGGAAGGTGGAATAGCCCCTAACCACGCGCAGTTTACAATCCAGCATAGTTGTGTAAACTGGTATTAATTTTCAGTTACCTTGGCATGTTTGACTGTAAATGTTTTAGCTTCAGTTCATGTATTCATGATTCTAGTTCATTAATGTAGTTCAGCAGGGGAAATAACAAGAAGCACTAGCTGCCTCAGACACACACATTTAATCCACCTGTTTTCATCTACATTTCATGTCACTAATGGATACAAATTTTCCCTTACTGCTGCAATAAGCCATGAAGATGTGTAATACATAAACAAATTCTCTATTCTACACATATGTAGTCTGAAAATAACATGAAAATTAGCAGTGACAATTGTATAGAGCTGATATGCGCATTAATCTGTTTGGTTCAGACTATGAAATCTGTAGAAAGAGAAGCAAAATTTAAATGAAAAATGGGAGACTGTATTCCGAAACACATTTATACCGAGAAAGATTCAGGGTCATAGTAGATGAGCTAATTAAGTGTGAAAATCCAGCATAGTGCTATAGATAAGAAAATAACTGATTCCTGGATGCCTAAGACAGCAAATACTAAGATTAATGAACAGCTGGCATTTATCTCTGTAAAGAGTATTAGAGAGATCATTACTGGAATATTATGCCATGCTGTGTAGCGCACGATTTAAAATAAATAAAAAATAAAAGAGATTCAAAGAAGGTCCTGAAGAGTAACTTGTAATATGGAAAATTAATCTAACTGTGAAAGTGTCATTAAACTCTAAAAGTTTATCAATCAGGAAGCAAAAATATGAATTGACCAATGTCTACAGATATCTGTATGACAAAGATATCCTGTTTTATAGCTCCTTACAATAACAATATAAAAAAGCATAATGAGATCAATCAACTGGAAAACAATGAATGATGAAGTTCAGGCTAAGGTTTACATATCAGCTGTAAGCCTAAAATATCATTGGAAAAATATTAGAAAAGAAATGGATTATCAAGAATTTTTGCCTTTTTGAAATCATACCTTTTTTGGAACTTGCTGTATTTTGCACAGAAATGTCCCTTCTTTCTTAAAATTCCTAAAGCTCTAGGTATTTCTCAAATTGCAGTATAAAATAATAATAATAATAATAATAATAATAATAATAATAATAATAATAATAATAATAATAATACTTGTTGGGAATTGGCATACAGGATGTGGACATGTGCCCGTGGAACAATTGTTTGATCTGAGCTTGGTTTGCTCAGCTACAGCAGGCCCTGAGATTTCTAAGGCCTACCCCTGGTTGCTTAAAGCAAGCTCAGATCGAACAATTGTTCCACGGGCACATGTCCACATCCTGTATGCCAATTCCCAACAAATAATAATAATAAATAAAGTAAGGGAGTCTCCAAGAAAAATATGATTGTTGGCCTATATGTTTCCCAAGTGTATGTCATCTAGGACAGCATCTGATTGCATTTTTGCATTTCAAAGTTTTCCACAGTCTATTCAGAAACTGTCATATTCAGATCTGAAAGGTTAGTTCCTGAAGTCTTTTCAAGAAGCACATAAACTGAGCATCATTAACAAATCCCAAAGGCAATTATGAACAGCAAAGACCTAGAGGACATGTTTAAGACACACAGAGGCAGACTGAGTTCTAACAGACTGATAACTAATGTCTAGCTTGATTCTTAAGAAATCTAAACAGTGCCTCAGCTATGACCATCCTGGAATAACATCTTCCACTACTGTTTATAGTTTGTTTTTCAAATCTACACTTGTTCTTATGATGTTTGCCCTGTGCAGGGTAGAAGCTATTAAGTACTAGACAGCCACCATGCTGCCTTATTTTGAGTTGTGCCTGCATGTCTGAGATGCTTATGAAAAGCTTGAGAACATTCAGGTTGTTAATCTTCTGTAAATAATAACAATAATAATAATAATAATCATCATCATCATCATCATCATCATCATCCTTTCTAAGTGAGTACTTTTGTCTTAATGTACTATACTCCCCATTTACTGTACACCCATTTTTGCCATGTGGTAAAATCCTATACTTTTGGAGACAAGGGTTCCCTTTTTCCTTTACCTGGCCTGGTCCAATAGGGTCCTAAGCTATGTCTAGGACCAGTCAGTAGTAAGAATTAAATAGAGTTAACTAACAAAATTTACAATCTTGCAATATCTTTGAAAATAGTGAAATGTGGATAGAAAGTATAATTCACTAGTTTATATTTACCATTCTTGATGTCACCAGCTAGACAGTTTCTTTTCATTCACAGTCTAGATATGATGGCTTCAGGACTGAAAAATCCTACTTCAGTTCCTGAAAGTGAGTTCAGCTAATGTTTCTGAAATCATCAAGATAGGTAAATATCAATATATTTTTCTCTTGACTTTCCTTTATTTTTACCTTGCACCTCATATTATTTGTCATTCTAACTTCTTGTAGGATGTCAAAATTACACAGCAAGTCTTTCACTCTGTAATACATTCTGCACACTTTTGGCTTCTGCACAGATAATGTAAGCAATGGAAGTTCTGTATGAATAATATGAAAAGAGTTTTTCTAGTACAAGGAGCACTTTAAGAAAGCATAAACCTCAGAGGGAAAAAATAAATCTGAATAGCTTACTGCATCAGGAGAGCACTATGAGGTAGTAACAAAGAGACAGATGGTTAATAGGCAAACCCTATTAGCCACTGGTGATATTAGATGCTACTTTGGTAATGTTCTTGTGCACATGTGCATCCTTATTTTAAGTGAGTGATCTATCAGAGAGATACAGAGCTGCATTGCTAGCAAAAGGCAGCTATTACGCTCAACAATCAGGCCAAAGTTGAAGTGTAATCTGGCCCAGCACGTGAAAATATAATCAAACTAAAGTTGGGTAAAAAAATCACAATCAGCCCTATTTGCTGAAGTAGGAGGTATCACATTCAGTATTTTGTTTTCAAAAAGACACTGCCAAAATTACTTAAGTTTATGACAGAGCATCTTAAGTTATTCAGTATGTAAGAGGACATATTTTGATGTCCATACTTTACTACTCACAATTTCAAAAACTTAAATGATTTCAGGAAGAAGTGTGAATCCATATCATGCTACTGCACATATAATTACACTTGAGAAGATAATATGGAAAGCTTACATGCATATACTGGGCCTCATTCATTAGTTATCCACATTTATCCTTGAATTCCATTTGTTTTTCATGAAGTGTGTTATCAATACCATTTACCTTTTGTGGTTACAAGCTTTCAGCTTTGACAGATAATGATTGGAGTGAGCTCTTCACACTATCTCCGTCATTTTCTTCCATTTCTTGCCCATTTCCCAACTCATTCTATGAATTTAGTAACAAATGCAAAAACAAGCATTTGCATATCTGCTAGCACATATACTAAAATGTCTCTGTCTTAACATATGGTTTAACCAGAACTAATCTCAAAAAACACACAACTACAGGCTGCATAGGAGAGGTGCATTGATTAAGCATAGTAGAAAAGAAGTGCCATGCCACGCAAAATTAGGAGGCTCTCTAGGCTCCCTGTTTACCTGTCATGTGGAGCATTCAGCAAGATGGGGCAAGATTAAGTGAAGTGAGATTAAGTGAAAGAAGGTTATTTTCAGTTGACCTGAAAAGGAGAAGCTTTCAAGGAAAACAGCATTTTGCTCTTCACTTCACTTCACTTCACTTCACTTCACTTCACTTCACTTCACTTCACCTCTGTGCATATCCAGTTTGATTAATTTGTCAGGTCTACAAGAATAGCAATAAAAGAGGAACTTATTCATGCCAACCTTGGGAGAGTAGGCAAAAAGCAATATTCCCAAGTTCAGTTAAAATAAATGCAGACAAAATTATATTAGTGTGAGCTTCAAATAAGTGCTGAATATATAACTTTCATTAGGTTTAATAAATTTACTTCCAATAAGAGATAAATTTTAAGAACCAACACCATCCAGACCTTAAGTTTATACCCAAGAGGACAATTTCTGGCATCAACTATATCTGTCATCACATGTGTCTTTATCTATCTTATCCCACTACATTAAAAGTTAAAATCCCATTATTTGTACCCATATCAATTACATTGGTCCGTGGATACTGGCACAAAGTTCACAACTGTTTTTAAAACTTGTTCTAGGACTATGTTACATAAACTGCTCTATCAGAAGAGAAAAAATGAGAGATGAGCAAACAAACAAACTAATACAGTTCTGTCATTTAGCATTGTCAGGATGCTTATATATATAAATATATATATATAAAATTCAGTAAAGCTCCAGTGTTAAACAGGTTTAAACGTTTTTCCCATATTAGTTATTTAATGTTTTCAGTGCTATGAATCCTTCAGAATGGTAAATAAATTAAAAAATAATAATAATCTTATGCTATTTGTAACTGTGATGGAGGTACGTGTTTTTGTTAATGCAGTAATAAAGGAACTTTTCTAAGCTTTATTTTCTAAGCTTATATACTTTATTAAATTACATATTGTTATGGATGGACTTGCTGGGAAACACCTGCTTTACACAGCTCATATCAATGACAATACAAATTAGAATAAATTAAAAAACTTGTCGCTTTTCAAGCTACATCTCCATCTCTCTCTTCTTGCTAATTGTGAGATCAAGAACATTCTAGACTATCTGCTGTATTACCTGTTCTTCATTTCACATTGTGAAATTGCTAGTAAATTTATGATTCTGGCTCTACAAAAAATGATTTTTTATTTAAATAATTGGACTAAAAATTCAGGCAGGGAAAAAAAAATGCATTTGAATTAAATATGTAAATATTTTCTTTAAAAAAGCAAATAAAACAATTTGTGTTTTTTTTTTTTTTTTTCTTCATCATTTCAAGATAAATCATATTTCTCCTACCCTAAACGAAAACAGTGGTGGTTTTTTTTTTCCATTTTTTTTTCTTTATTTCTTTCTTTTTGAATACCTGTATCTTAGCAATTAATGGGATAGACCTAAAAGGCATTCACAGAATTGATGGCGAAGATGTGATATCTTTCTCTCCAAGGTGCCAAAAGCAGAACTTTCACACCCATGTGAGACTCATGTTCAAATAAATTTTTGTTCTTTTTGATGGGATTTGAACCTTCTTATCCCAGTAGACTGTTTTTTCCTACCAGCTTTCTTTATATTTCTCAGCAAATTTTTCTCAATCTCTCTTCTTGACACCAATACATTTTGCAGAAAAGTGTGACATACATTGCATTAGAAAGAGGGTAAGAGCTATTTTATAGCCAGTAGATAGCTTACTTGCAAAATGCCATTCCTAGTGGAATGCACCAAGGTGCATTTTTTGCAAGTGGAATAACATGCAGGAGAGACAATGAGAGACAATGTGCTTTGAATTTTCCAATGGAAAAAATGATTAAAAAGCAACAGGAGGATCTTTGGCTACAAATGCTGAAAAGTACTGCCTGCCTCTCATTTTTCTGAAATATTTCTTCTTCTTGAAGACTTGGATAATCCAATTCAAAAATCACAAACAGTTTTGCATTAAAGTATTTTTAAAATATCTCAAATATATAAAATCAACTTAAACTGTCTATATCCCGGTTGCAATGTTAATCCAGATATTTCTGAAATAGCACAGTTATTTTGTCAGTTGGAGCAAATACACCTGCAAAGCTAAATATTAAGACACGCCTATTTCACTACTTTCAAATAATAAGTTGGCTCAGTACTGCCTAGGATGATCTGAAAATATTACCGTTGTTAGTTCAACTTTGCACTTGAAATAACTTACAGAGGTTTGCAGATGTTTATCTTATGTTCAGCCATTCTTTTTTTCCCTCTCCTGTCTTGTTTTTGCTAGCAGACCCATATTAAACCAAAACAAAACAACAAGAAGCATTTCCACACACAGGTCAATACACCAGACTATCAAATGATTGCAGTGCAGCTCCAAATCAATTGTATGATCCACAGAGGCTACAGAAAGATAATCACTTCTATTCTTTCTGTTGAAGTGTTGAAGGACATGAAATATTGACCAGCATGAATTAATAGACAATATTTTAACTATTGAACAAAGCCTATCACAAACCCTATCACATGATAAACTTCAGATAATAAAGTACAGGAGACTGCCAAAGCAGATCTGTGAATGCACAATAACACAAGGCAGTGCAATCCCTGAAATATCCCCAAACTCCCATTTTGGCAAAATGGCCCATACAGACACAGTGAAATGATTTTAGCTATCAGTCTCAAAGGTGTATCCCAGTGACTCTTGAATAAATAAATAAACTGTGCTTAATAAGCAACTAAACTATGCTTAAGTATTCCACTGCTGTGAGATGGTTGTATGTCCTCCAACTTCCTTTGGTGGGATGGAGCCAGGCTGGTGAGTATTTGTGAAAGAATGGACTCTTTCGGAGATCCACTGTGTGGCATGGGCATGCTCTGAGGAGCTCAAGAACACAGCTTCTATTGACTTTCAATGGAGTTGCCATGCCCCATGGTAGTTTTCTAGGTGGGTGTGACTTAGTGACAAGGTCATGTTGGATGGGACTTTGGGCAACCTGAACTAGTGAGAGATGTCCCTGCCCATGGTAAGGGGGTTTGAACAGATCATCTTCAAAGGTCCCTTTGAACCCAAACAATTCTATTTATTTTATGAAAATCCCAGTGCTCAGAAGCAACAAATTAAAAGTGTTAAAGTTTGTTTAAAGACAATTCAGCAGATGTGCACATAACCTCACAAGTACTTGAATGTGCAGCATAGGACAGCATACAATACTCTTCAGCACAGTGATCCAAGAAGTATTAAAAATATGAAATAATAACTCTAATTAAAACAAGGGGTGATTAGAATTACCTTGAATAGCTGATGTCCCTGATAGTACTGGCCTAGTTAGGCCCTAAGTAAGGTCAGTCAGGGGCCACTACTAAAACACATCCTTCCCAAATTTCAGTATTCCCTTTAGCTCTGGACCTCCCCTCTCCAATGCTGCATGCAATCTGTAAATCACACCAACTACTGTGGTCATTGTTTCATGATATTAATGAACAGGAACCTGATTTTCAAGGTATTATTTTTGTAGATAGGTGACAACATCCCACGTGTATTTCATTTCATTTCATTTCATTTCATTGATCTCAGTTTAACCCCAAATTTTTGCCCTTCCCATTCTCTACTCCCCATAGGGGTGAGCAAGCAGCTGTGTGGTGCTTACAGCAGTTAAACCACAACTTCTCACTGAATGAAGAAGACAAGAGACACTAGATTAGTCATAAGTAGGTTCCTATCTTCTTGGAGCAAATTAAACAAATGCATTGTCTCAGACTACAGCTAGACTGCAAAATTACAAATTAATGGTACACAAAAGAATATGTGTTAAAAGAGAATTATTAAAGTTGCCATTCAAATGTTAGAATTCAGACACAGGAAATGATAGAACAAATATACCCTCTTCCACTCCAGGAATGTATCATCTACAACAACATTTTGTTGCATAATCATTCTCTGCGTGCAAGCCTACCAAATCTCACAGACTCACGCAGCTGGCTCATATCGCATTCTCTCCCACTGCAAGTCCTGTACTTTTCAGAGCAACATGGGACCTTCCTATTGTCCTGTGACTTTGTATCAGGTTTTCCTAACTGCATGAACCTGAGGCAGTCTCTGCAGCTTTCAGTTGAAGCACTGGAAGAGTTGTGCATGGTGGAGAATTGCCACCTAGTGTTACAGCACCATGGTGTAGTGGGTTTATGTGGTAAGGTTTTGGTAGCAGGGGCCATAGCTGCCAAAGCTGCCCCATGTTAGGTAAGAGCCCTGCTGCTGACCAGAGCTGATCCAATAAGAGCAATGTTGTTTGCACCTCTGTGAGAGCAGAAAAAAAAAAAAAACCTGCTACACAGCAGCTAGGCAAGTGAAAGGAGTGAGGAACAGCCTTGCGGGCACCAAATCTGTGCAGAAGGAGGGGGAGAGGTGCTCCAGAGACCACAGCAGAAGTCCCCTGTGGCCTGTGGTGAGGACCACGGTGAAGCAGGCTGTCCCCCTGCAGCCCATGGAGTACAACAGTGGAGCACAGTTCCACACTGAAGCCCATGAAGGAGACCATGGCAGAGCAGGCGGACCTGCACTGACAGAGGCTGTGGCCTATGGAGGACCCCAACTGGAGCAGGCCCTGGGACCGGAGCTGTAGCCCATGGAGAGGAGCAAGAGCAGGAGCAAGGGATCTGGCAGGAGCTGCTTACAGTAGGGGATCCAGGTTGGAGCAGTTTGCTTCTGACAGATGGACCCTGCGGTACGGACCCATATCTGGAGCAGTTTTTGAAGAGTTGCTGCCTGTGGGAAGCCTACACAGGATCAGTTCAGGAAGGACAGGATCCTGTGGGAGGGACCCCATAACACAGAGGAAGAGAGTGACTGGGAAGGAATGGTGGAGACAAAGTCCTATAGACTGACCACAGTCCCCGTTCCCCCATTCCCCAGCACTGCTGAGGGGAAGGAGGTGGAAGAGGGCAGATGGGGGGAAGGCATTTTTGGTTTAATTCCTTTGTTCCTCACTTCTCTCGCTTGTTAGTAATAGGCAATAAATCTTACTGTCTTCCTACTCTGAGTCTGTTTTGCCTGTCACGAAAATTGTTGAGCGATCTCCCCATCTCTATCTCAACCCTTGAGCCCTTTTGCATCATATTTTCTCCCCCTTACCCTTTGAGGAGGGGTGAGTGAGAGAGCGGCTGAGGTGTAGCTTGGCTGCCCACCTGAGTAAAACCACCACATGTGGTCAACTACCTGTCATAGGGTCCAGATGTACAGGATGGAGTGCACCGTGAGGGAAATAACTGAGGCATGCACATTTTTTTTTTTTTTTTTTTTTTTTTTTAACTGCAAAACATGTCTAATTTCATGTGCAGGATGAACTGTGCTGTACTAACAGGGTTGCTATTTCCTGCACAGTCTTCAAACCTCATTATAAAAGCAAAACATAAATTTACACACAGTTTTTCATAAAGTGGTCTTTAATATGATTTGTGAAGACTTCATGGGCATTCAACCATCTTCCCAAAACACTTCCATGAAAGGGGCTGGTGGCTTTAACTTTGAATGACAGAATCTGAAACATATGACAAAGTCATAGATTTTCTCAAAGCATTCTCAGGCTCCTTCCAGGTGGTTTTCCCAGTCTGTCTCACTAAAGTGATCCCTAACCATTTTGTTTTATTTCTTATTTACCCTGCTGTACAAATCTAAGTACTGATGTACTTAGTCATCCCAGCTCATTCTTCAACTCTTTCACTCCAATTCCTGTTTTCTGCATTTGAACACCCGACTCCCAGCTTCCCATTTCTTCCTCTTTCAATTCCAACTGCAGGATCTGCTCTGTAATTCCTCACCTACCTTGCACAGCAAAACTCATTATCTTGTTTCCTTGCCCTAATTCATTACTAACTACTTTATCCTGTTCCTTCTCCAGTTTTCTCTCTTCTGATTCTTCTCCAGTTTCTGTCTCACCACACTTTGAATTTATTCCATTTCCCCTTTCTTGTCTTACCCTATTCCCTACAGTAAGAACAGATTATGTGCTCTCTTTTAGGAAGCTAGGCTCACCAGAAACCAATTAAGAGGAAAGGCTTCTGAAACTTCTGTATCACTGACCTGAAGCATACTCAAGTATTTTGTAGGAGCAACAATTATTCAGCACAGTCATTTCTGAGCTATATGAACCACATTCAGTTATTCCATAAGGAGGGTACAGGGATGAGCATCATTTAGAACTTGTCCTGAAGAGAATCAGTGTGAACACAAACAAGGATTTTTTTTATTATTATTTTTTACCGTTTTAACTGTGGAAATTCAAAAAGTCTCTACTGAGTATTTGCCAATTTAAGGTCTCACAGAGATAGTGAAAACATTCCCCCTGACAAAAAGAGAACCTATTCTCCAAATGTCTGAGAAGGTGAGAGAATTTTAAAAATATAAGTTCAGAATATTATAGCATGGACAAAATAAAATGTATTTCCTATGATATTTTAGTAGTGTGTGAGGAGTGAAGGAGAGAGAGAGAGATAAAAGGAAGTTGTTGAAATAATGGCTGCATTATTTTTGGCTGAAATATCCACCACCACCACCACCCCCCAAAAAAAAAAATAAGAAAAATATCAAACATGTAATATTTCACTTCAGATAGTGCAAGGTTGTAAAACTGCATTCTCTTTTAGGTATCCTGCTCAGACTTGTTTCAAATTGCCCCCCATTGTAAGGAAATGTTGCAAATGGTTTTATACAACTAAGCTTATGTGTCTTTTAACTTCTACATATCTGTGGAAAATAAATTATTCATTAGGAAAAAATATAATATTCTGTATATTGCATTTATAGCAAAATATAAAGCTTGAAACTCAGTGTCTTTCTAGGTTCAGCAAATATTGGTCAAGAATTGTTTGCATGCGGTCATTCTTCACTTGGGAGAGAAGGGTGGATTCATGCTTTCATAAAGTTTCTTTCAGACTTATTTCCTCTGATTAACATAATCCTACAATTTTTTTCATTAACATCGTCAGTAGCCTAAAAGAATCTCTTTTGCATCAGCAATTTATAAAGACAGGCAGCGACTGTTCATGTTAACTGCAGCTAAATCTATTAAGATCTGAGTATTTTGCCTCTAGCCATTTAAGTTGCTACAAGTCATGCAAAGAAACCACAGAAATTAAAAGATCTGAAGCACTGTTGAGCCTACATTTCCACTAGCAAGAGGCAGAACGCCCAAGTCGCCAGGGGAAGGGAACTGCCCAATTCCTATCAGTTTGATGCCAGCACCAACAATAGATGGCCCAGAGCCAGGAAAGGAATCAGAGATCAGTGGGAGAACACCTGAAGAGCACCACAAAGTAATTCCAAACACTTCATCTGATAAAACTGTTTCACTAGAGGGGGGGGGGGGGGGGGCACCTTAAGTGCCTCCACACAAACTCATACTGCATGGGAAATAAATAAAGGGAACTGGATGTTTCAGTTAAGTCCCAGGGCTATGATATCACTAGCCTCAGTGAGACATGGTGGGACAACTTGCCTGTCCAAAGTAGTAGATAGATGGTTACAGGCTCTTCAGGAGAGATAGGCAGCGAGGGATAAGAGGTGGGGTAGCTCTGTGCATTAGGGAAAACCGTAACTGTGGAGTTGGATAATGGTGATGAAAGAGTTGAGTGTCTCTGTAAAGAGCCAGGTAAAGGCCAATAAGGCTGATGTTGTGGTGGGAATCTGTTAGAGACCACCTAACCCACCTAATCAGGATGAAGGGGTAGAAATATTCTATAAGGAACAAGGAGAAATGTCATGATGGTCACTAGCCGTTGTTCTCACAGGGGACTTCATCTTCCCAGATGTCTGCTGGACATACATCACAGTAGAGAAGAAACAGTCTGGGAGATTTCTGGAGTATGTGGAGTATAATTTCCTGATACAGATGATGAGTGCCCCACCTGGCATGTTGTTTGGAAACAGGGAAGGAACTTCGGGTGATGTGATGGTTGGAGTCTGCCTTGCGTGCAGTGATCACAAAATGATGGAGTTGTTGATCTTTGGTGAAGTAAGGAAAGTGGTTAGCAGAACTGCTTGGATTTCCAGAGGGCTGACTTTGGCCTATTTAGAGATCTGATTGTGAGTCCCTTGGGAAGTGGTTCTGAAAGGTAAAGGACTCCAGGATGGCTGGATCTTCCTCAGGAATGAAACCTTAAAGGCACAGTAGAAGGCTGTCCCAATGCAATGAAAGTCAAGCCAGCAGGTGAGAAGACCAGCCCGGCTGAACAGAGAGTTTGTTCAGGAAATCAAGAAGAAAAAATAGTTCATGAACTGTGGAAGTAGAAGCAGATAACTCAGGAGGACTATAGATCTGTTGTCAAGCTGTGAAAGGAGAAAATTAGAGAGGACAACACCCAACTGGAACTCAATTTCACTAGAGCAGTAAAAGACAGTTAAAAATGTTTTCTAGATACATCATTAACAAAAGGAGGATTAAGGAAAATCTCCATACTTTATGGAATGTGAGGGGAAACATAGTGATGAAAGATGAGGATAAGGATACTTACTTAATGCCTTTTTTATCTCAGTCTTTATTAATAAGACCAATTGTTGTAAGGGGACCCAGACTCCTGAGTTGGAAAATGGTAACAGGGAAAGAGATGAGGTTCCTATAATGAGGTTCCTATAAGGGAAACTGTAAGTGACCTACTATATTATTTGTGTGTTCATAAGTTTATGGGGCTGGACAGGATTCATGTAAGGGTACTGAAGTAGCTGGTGGAAGTGCTCAAGACTATCAATATTTTACCAGCAGTCCTGGCTAACCAGGGAGGTCCCAGCTGACTGAATGTTAGCAAATGTGACTCCAATCTACCAGAAGGGCAGGAAGGAGAATCCAGGGAATTACAGGCCTGTCAGTTTGACCTTAGTACCAGAGAAGATTACGGAGTAGATCATCTTGACTGCCATCACATGGCATATAACAGGACAGTCAAGTGATCAGATGCAGTTAGCATGGGTTTTTGAAAGGCAGATCCTGCCTAACTAACCCTATCCCCTTTTATGACAAGAAGACCTGCTTAGTAGATGAGGGAAAAGATGCTTATGTTATTTACTTGGATTCCAATAGGGCTTTTGATACTCTTTCCCACCATATTCTCCTGTAGAAACTGTCTGCTCATGGCTTGGACTGGTGTGAAGCTGTCTGGGTGAAGAACTCTCCGGATGGCCTGGGTCAAAGAGGCATACTGAATGCAGTTCAATCCAGTTGGCAGCTGGTCATCAGTTGTATTCTCCAGGGCTAAGTACTGGTGCCAGATTTGCTTAATATTTTTATCAATAATCTTGGTAAAGGGTTTGAGTGCACCCTCAGTAAGTTTGCAGATCATACCAAGTTAGGGAGAAGTGTCAATGTGTTTGAGGATAGAAAGGTTTTGCAGAGGAATCTGGATAGGCTAGATTGATGGGCTGCGTCAAATTGCATGACTTTCAACAAGAATATATACTGGGTCCCGTACTTGGATTTTAACACCCCCGTACAGTGGTATAGGCTTGTGGAAGGCTGGCTAGAAAGTTGCCCAGCAGAAAAAGACCTGGGGGTGCTGGTGAACAGCCAGCTAAACATAAGCCACCAGTGTGTCCAGGTGGCTAAGACCAAGAAGGCCAATGCCATTCTGGCCTGCATCAGAAATAGTCTGACCAGCAGGACTAGGAAAGTGAAGTGATTTTCCCCTTGAACACAGCACTGGTGAGACTAGACTTCAAATATTGTGTTCAGTTTTTGGCATCTCACTACAACAATGGTATTAAGTAGCTTGAGCATGTGCAGAGATGTGTGAGCAGAGTGAAGCTGGTGAAGGGGCTAGAAAAAGAGGCTTATGGGGAACGTCTTAAGAAATTGTGAGTTTAGTCTGAAAAAGAGGCTGAGGAGAGATCTAATCACTCTTTTCAACTGTCTGAAAGAAGGCTGCAGCATGGATGTTTGTATTTTTTATCAGTGATAGAGACAAGTGATAGGACACAAGGAAATGGTCTCAAGTTTCACATGAAGATGTTTGGATTATATCTTGGGAACAATTTCTTCATAGAGAGGGTGGTCGAGAATTGGAATGGGCTGCCCAGAGAAGTGATGGAGTCATCTTCCTTGGAGATATTTAAGAGATATGTGGTTGTGGCACTAAGGGAAATGGTTTAGAGATGAGACTCAGTAGGTGATGTAGACAGTTGGATTTGGTGATTTTGAAGGTCTTTTCCAACCTAGATAATTTGAGGAGTTGTGGACTCGAATGAGGGTGGAAAGGCCTTGCAGAGGGATCTGGATAGGTTGGAGAGCTGGGCGATCGCCAACCGCATGAAGTTCAATAAGAGCAAGTGCCGGGTCCTGCACCTGGGATGGGGAAACCCTGGCTGCACGTACAGACTGGGCGATGAGACGCTGGAGAGCAGCCTAGAAGAGAGGGATCTGGGGGTCGTGGTAGACAGCAAGTTCAATATGAGCCAGCAGTGTGCCCTGGCAGCCAGGAGGGCCAACCGTGTCCTGGGGTGCATCAAGCATGGCATCGCTAGTAGGTCGAGGGAGGTGATTGTCCCGCTCTACTCTGCGCTGGTGCGGCCTCACCTCAAGTACTGTGTGCAGTTCTGGGCACCACAGTATAAAAAGGACATGAAACTGTTGGAGAGTGTCCAGAGGAGGGCTACGAAGATGGTGAAAGGCCTGGAGGGGAAGACGTACGAGGAACGGCTGAGGGCACTGGGCCTGTTCAGCCTGGAGAAGAGGAGGCTGAGGGGAGACCTCATCGCAGTCTACAACTTCCTCGTAAGGGGGTGTCGAGAGGCAGGAGACCTTTTCTCCATTAACACTAGCGACAGGACCCGCGGGAACGGGGTTAAGCTGAGGCAGGGGAAGTTTAGGCTTGACATCAGGAGGAAGTTCTTCACAGAGAGAGTGGTTGCACACCGGAACAGGCTCCCCAGGGAAGTGGTCACTGCACCGAGCCTGACTGAATTTAAGAAGAGATTGGACTGTGCACTTAGTCACATGGTCTGAACTTTTGGGTAGACCTGTGCGGTGTCAAGAGTTGGACTTGATGATCCTTAAGGGTCCCTTCCAACTCAGGATATTCTATGATTCTATGAATTATATGATTCTGTAATGTTACTGAACTTTAAAACTGAATTACCCATACTTACATAAAGCTTTATATTTGCCAACTAGGGAAAGGAACCAGACAACTTGAGGTCTGCACAGGTAAGTTAGAGATGATGTTCAACTTAGTTAAACTCTCCAGATATGCTAAAGGTCATGCAAGGCTAGATGCAGAGAATCTGGGTAGACTGTGTGACAAGAGGAATTTACAAATTTTTACAGGATTGCCTGAAGCTACCAATTTCTAGATTCCCATGAGTCCCTATTATAACTGAATTCTAACAATCTAAGAGAAAGCTGTGATGTAAATATATGTATTGTTCTAGTTATAATGCCTGCAGCCCAAGTAACTCTTATCTTAAATGAGACATACAAATTAATTCTTCTGATAAATGAGGAAAATTCTGTTTATTTATCCAATGAGTGTGAAGGGACCTGTGATTGTGTGGAAGGATGTGGGGGCTGTTTGTTTGATTTAATGTGTATAATTTGTGCACAGAATATTCAAGCATTCATGAAATTTCAAGCACATCATTATGTCTATGTAGAGTTTCATGGAAGTATACTTTTGCAGACCTTAACAAAGAAAAGCACAAGAGATTTTTTGAGATATTTTTCCCTCTACATTTCCATAGAATGAAATTAAAATAAAGTCTGTAGCAAAACCTGTAACTTGAAAAAAAAAAAAAAAAAAAAAAAAACAACTATTCAGCAAATATGAAAAAATACAATGAAAATTCAAGCTCTTACTCCATAACCAGTTGAATCTTCCTGATTCAGCCAGGTGAATATTCTCCAGCTTTTTAACTCATTTTTGTGTGAGATCCAAAGCTAGATTTTAAACCAGAAGTTTAAAGCATTTCATAAATGCTGAGTATAGGCAAAATGTTGTTATGTAAAAGATAATATTCTAAGTTGCCAACTAGAGAAGAAAATCTGTCACCACTAAAGTGAACCTGCTTATCAAAATCAGCCAAAGCCCAGGTGAAGCAGAATGGTATAAACTGGTTTAAAAGCATTTTGACAAAGGGGTCTCAGGTCGGTGTCAGGTCTGCATGATTGTTGTAGGTCATCACAACTCTGATGTAGGGGATGACATCACAACTCTGATGTATGGATGAAGGATTTTAACAGAAAAAGAAGCTTAGCATTGAAGCAACTTACAGATATATTGCCTGTACATTGGTTGAGGTTGCTTATTCCGTATGAAACTAGTTATGAGGCACTCCTGTTCCATGCCTGGAACTGTTTCAGTGAGCTTTGTCATCATGGTTATCCTACCCATTAAATCCTGAAAACACTCAGCAAACCATGCTTTTATAGATCTGGCCTTTCAGAGGCATCAAGAGTAGATCAGGTTAGACTGAGAGGAATATAACCAAAGCTTGAGACAAACTTATGATTGCTGTGCAGACTTGTGGACCTGCTCTTAACATCTGTCCATTCTTTTTATATCCCCTTTTTAACCATTTCTTTTCTTTAGCATACTTATGTCTTCATTCAATAATGTCTTGGTTTAGCATACCAGAAATATCTCTCAAACTATGCTATGAGATCATGATTGACAAACCAAAAAATAACATTGACAAACTAAAAATGATATTGAACAAAACATGTGACTGACACGTGTATGTTCAGCTTTGGAGTGTGCTATTGCTGCAGTCTTCCAGCAATGAAGTTGAGTCATTATTATCTGCAAAACTACCTGAACCAAGGCAGACAGGTGGGTTTTTCTTCTAGAATTACTCACTAGCTGAAGGAATTAAGGATTTTATCTAAACAAGAGTAGTATTTCAAAGCTGTTGTTGAAGTTGGCATACACTCAAGAACTTTAACATCCATCCTAGCCATGGTATGATAGTTATCCGCTATAAGCTCCAAACAAAGGCACTGCTTTCAAAGAGAATCTCCTCCTCCACCCAATGTATGTGCATTTACCACTTCACCAGCAGTAACTAATCACTTTCTAACTCTTCTGATCAAAAGGACAGAGAGAAAATTGCCCTCATACAGCAATGAAGAGAGGGAGGAGTGCAGAACTGCACACATTTCACAGAAGAGAAACATTGAAAACAGAGGTGAGATAAGTTTAACTGCAACCACCTTGGAAAAGCCCAATACAACTCCACTAGTTCTTGCACTAGTGCTTTCTAGAATTAAAATGAAAATATGTGTGGGTTTTTTTTCTGTCTCTTTATTATTTGAATTATTATTAGAATTGTTATATTTTACTAAAAGCTACACATTTCCACATAAACTAATAGAAATAAAAATGACAAGCATGCATGGTCAGGAAAGAGTATATTGAGTTTTCTTGATAATTATCCATAGAAGTTTCCAATTTCTCTCTCTCTTTTTTTTTTTTTTTTCTTGGTTAAAAGCCCAAACTGTAAGAATCAGCAAAATATTCTTTCTCTACTCATTCTCATTTTAATCAAAGGTATTTTCTTTTGTCTTTGGAGCAACATCTCCACCAAAAAGCTACACAAAATCAATCGTATTTTTTTTCTCAGTAGAGTACCATT
The DNA here is from genome assembly GCF_047663525.1 of Anas platyrhynchos. Taxonomy (NCBI): domain Eukaryota; kingdom Metazoa; phylum Chordata; class Aves; order Anseriformes; family Anatidae; genus Anas; species Anas platyrhynchos. Next base: position 87,454,242 of record NC_092589.1, read on the forward strand.
TCATGTTTCACTTATAAACCTTAATAACTTTACATCAACTCATCTTTCCCAAGGGAGCAGAACTTGTCAACAGCTTAAATCTACTGCATGGACACTGCACTGTATTTACTAGACAAACTGTTATATAATGTGATATAGTATACATCTGTAATATACAGATTTTATTTAAGTGAAATTCTGACAGTTTACTCCTTATGTCACATGTAGAGAAAGTCAGGGAGACCCCACATAATACAGGAGAAAGATGAATGGATAAGAGTACTGTCCAGCTGAAGGCTTCTATTTGGGAACCTATGCAACAAACATAAACGTGTTAGTTATTCTTGTTAAATTAGTCTGTGGGATCTCAGCCCTATCCCAAAGGGAGATCCCGTGGCTTATTTTTTATTTATTTTGCTGTCACCTTCATAAACCCCACCTCATTCCAAAACCCATTTTCTCCTAACCCTGTGTGCTGACCTACAGCCCATCTCCACTTCCTCTCCACACCACAGCACAACTTGTTCACGATCAGGTAGGGGTCTACAGTGACTGCACAGCTCACAGTCACAGTTCATTTGAATTGGTTATGTCTTCTGCTTCTTCTGCAAGAGAGGTCACCCACATACTACAAGCCCTCAGCAGGACCCTGAACCATTGGATCAGCTATTTCCAGTCTGCAGAGTGCTACTGGAGTGCTTCAAACCATACCAACAACTGCTAAAGGTTTGCACTCTGGAATGAAGGGGAGTAGAAACACTATTTTAGATGATTTCTTTACCCCAGATCATTACAGCAAAGCTGTACTGGCATACCAAAGGGGTTTGAGAGTTGTCTTGGGGGCTGACAGTTCCTGACACTCTGTAGCCACTCTTTTTACATATACAAGAGGAAAATCCTGTTAAAAAGAGTAGTTCTCACGTAAGTTGTTCTGTGAAGAAGAACATGGAAGCACCATTTCAAGCTCTCTTCCTTCTTTTACCTTTGTCTCAGCTATGCTGACAGGAAATTCATATAATCTCAAAGTTTAAAGGACTTAATTCCACATTCTTTTGTGACTGTTAAAAGAAAGAAGCAGAGGCAAACTTAACTAAAATGTGATGTTCAATTATTTCAATTACCACCTCCTGCCTAAATGAAGTCTGTTCCTTCAAAGACATCTGCAATTTTGCACTCATTTGCTCTTAAAATAACATTAATTATAATGGTTTCCCTGGAAATAATAAAGGAATACATGTACAATTTAAATAATTACTTACATACATTAAAAAGTTACATACATGTTTAATTTATAAATTAGTTATTTACCTTACCTAATTAATCATGCATCCAAGAACAAGTCTAAACAAATATCTCATGAATGTAAAATGAGATTTTGTTCCCATTAAAAATATCCTTTTCACACATGTTTTAAGAATATTAATATGGGAGCCAATTCTGGATGCTATTTCACAAAACTGAAAAGACAGATCTTAAGTAATTGATACTTACAAAAATCACAGTGAAGTGGTATAGTTTACAATGAAAATGTATCATGTTATTTCTTCGGTGCTTTTTGTGGGTTGGGGATGATAGGTGTTGGGATTTTTTTCTTTGTGTGAGATTTTGCTAGTGTGGATAAATGAAACGACAGAACAAAGAACAAGAAAAGAAAAAGCTTGAGGAGAGAGAAAAACAAGACAGAGAAGTAGAGAAGATAATGAAATAATGGGGCATAGTCAGAAAAGGAGTGAAGTGACTGTGAAGCTGGCTATGGGGTTCTGTGTAGGGTCCCACGACATCCACTGCAAAAAGCCTGCTGGGTAAAACACAGATAAAGGCCGTTATGGGAAGGCAGGCAGATCTTTGCTACTTACTCTGTATGAAAAAAGGTATTTCTTAGTCTCTGTGTAAGGATTTTATTTCAGTTATGCAAAATGGATGTGAATAAAGGCCTTACAGTGGAGAAAATAATTCAGTGTAGGAGGTATACAAGAGTGAAGTGAGTTTTAATTAAAGACAATGCTGTTGTATGGCTGTTGTTACTGAATTTTGTTGGAACAAAAAATGAACTGACACAGATTGTTACATTTCTGAAAGATCCATTTTAAATAATATTTGCACTTCTTGTATGATCCTAGGAAAACATTTCTGCACCAAAAAAAAAAAAAAAAAAAAAAGGCAAGTGCAGCAATTTTGAGGTGAATAAGCAATAAAGTCACTGAATTTCTGCTTAGACTGCCAGATTCCATTAAGTCTTACCTATGCCAATCACCCTTTATGTATCCAGGGAGAAATAGAATAAAAGACATAATTCCAGCATGAAAAATCTACCTATAAAAATTTCATTCCTAGAATGCAGCCAGATGAACAATGGACATTGGTAACAATATATTGCAAGAAATCTTTTTTTTTCTCTGCTCTTTTTATTGTGCTCCACAACATAGATTGATGATTTTCTGGGATAAGTGCCAAAGACACCTCTACTTATCTTCTGAATACTTCTATGCACCATACTGACTGGATTCCCAAGATATACATTGCTAGGTACATACTGATTCTGTATTACTATCTTGTAGGACTGACTCAGGAAGACAGAGAAGAATATGCTTCATTTTCTGCAAACCCATACCATTTGCACAAACTCCTAAGGATGGAGTTTGTCATGATCCTGCAGTGGGTGTTGGTAACTGGGTTTAACAGGATGAACATTAATGGTACCAGACATTGAAATTCTCTGCACTGCATTAGAGAACTTCATGTGTTAGCACTGTACTAAACACGGTGACATCATTCAGCAAATAATTATGAATCAATGCCCTGAGTATATGGAGGCTGGAAAGTTAGTCTACCTTTTCATGAGCACTGGCTCACATTAGAAAAGCACCAGCAGAGTTAGGGCTATGAACCTAAGAAAACACGGCAGAAATCTAAAACAGTTCTGTGGAACATATATTTTTAGTTCTATACTCCTAGTTAAATCCATGTTTATTTTGCCTGGTTGTTCCTTCCCACAAAACCCACAGGTCTAATGAAGCTTGATGGTTTTAGAATGCCTGTCTTAACTGTTTTCAAATTCATTTTATTCCAGAGTTGCACAAAATCTATCAGATCCCAAGCAACTGCTTATCTCCAAATCAAAATGAATACATTAACTTCATCTTTTGAAAAAATTGCAAGAATTTTATTCTGGAACCACAGTCCATATACCCAGTTACAACTCAGTGAATCTCTGGAGGACATGTGGAAGTGGTGATTGGACCTTTAAGGTATTGTAAATGGTATCATGAACAATGAAATTCTACATATAAAATAAACCTGACTTAAAACAGCTAGTATCTCTTCCTTATTTATTTCAGAGAGTTAACTAGTAAAGGGGGCAGAAAATCTTAGCCTTGGGAAGTCAATAAAAGCTTATTTTCCTATTAGAATCATACTGAAGGAGGAGATGTAGTGCACCAAAGTCAGGAGATTACTCTTGCTGACTAATGAGTGATACAAAAAGTGGGTGGAAGCACTGTTGAAACTTGTACTCCTCAGAGATGTTATATCTGAATAGTGAGATTGCTAGATAATAAGAGGTGCTGGCTTCTTGTTCCTCTCCTTCTCAGATAATTCCAAAAGGAAATTATATATACAACATGCACTCTGACCTCTGATCTCTCAATCCTTCTTTCTCTCTCTACATCTTACTCTTTGTCATTCCACAGTGCTTCTCCTCAGCTAACAGCTGAGAAAATTCTGCAAGTTTGGCATGGTAAAAACACCTAGACAAATAGCTAGAGTACATGTTTAAACCTCAAGCATTGTTATATGAAAAAATATAATTATTTTGTTCATTGAAAATTATTTCTCTCTGCTTAATCAGACATTAACAGAAAGAGACAATGATTCCTGGAAATGTGAAAAGGACACTGAGCAAAAACCTTTCAAACTTTTTACTTTTTTTTTTTCCTCAGACCTTCTTTGTTCATTCTCAGTAGTGATACAACCAGTTCTCTGTATGCCCTCAAAGTCATACATTACAGTTAAAATAATTTTTAACATACAGAATTAATTCTGACAAATGTGAAAAGTTTATGAAAAATGTTGACAGTTTTACTTTCTGATTTTCTTTTTAAGTTGTAAAAACTATGATTCATTACTAGTTGATAGCCTTTAAAATTGCATTTAAAAGCTCTGCCCATGATACCTAAGGAACTGCCATGCAGAAAGTACTTTCTCCTACATTGTCCTCAAGAATAAGCTTTCCTTCTTCAGTGTGAGGGTGACCAAGTACTGGCACAGGTTGCCCAGAGAGGTTGTGGAGTCTCCATCCATGGAGATCTTTAAAATCCACCTGGACATGGTCCTGGGCAAGCTGTTCTAGGAGGCCCTACTTGAGCAGGGGATTTGGACAAAATGACCTCCAGAAGTCCCTTTCATCCCCAACTATGCTGTGGTTCTGTGTGATTCTAGTCATGATTCTAATCCATGAAAAGTTACATCCCTGAAAGCTTGGACTAAAGTACTATGGCCCCCAGTTCTGCTGACAATATTCAACTTTTACCAATTCCGTTCTCACTGGAAACACTCATTTGGAAAATGCTGGCCAGTAAGGATGGAAAGGAGTCTTTCTTCCTCTGCAGAGACATTTCCAGGAGGTGGAAACATATGGTAATGGCCAAGGAGGAAATAAATCTCCTGAGCTGCTAGATGGAGAGCAGTAGCTTGGACATGTGAGGTGCATGTCTAACAGGTGGCTATGAATCATGTAGGAAGAAATTTGACTCAAGATCAGCACATGGCTAATGGTAGAAAGAGGCTGAAACAGCACAAGCAATGTTATGTGTCTTCCTCTCCACTGTATTAACCAGGGTACCTTATGATGTTCTCAAGAGCGGTGAAAGAGCTAGATAGTCTAGACAAACAGAAAACAGGGGCCATGACCTGTCTCTCTGACACTTCCACTATTGCCTAAACAAAAAAATAGGTGGTTACAGGCCACTTGATCAGGAGGACCAAGCAGATGAGGCCTTCTATAGACAGATGGAAGCAGCCTCACGTTCATAATCCTTGGTCCTCCTGGGGGACTTCAACCACCCTGATATCTGTTGGAGGGACAGCACAGCCAGGCACAGGCAATCCAGGAGGTTCCTGTAATGCATTGATGATAACTTCCTTCTCCAAATGATAGAGGAGCCAACGAGGAGAGGTGCTATGCTGGATCTCTGTCTCACCAAGGAGGAGGGACTGTTGGGGAATGTGAAATCAAGGACAGCCTTGCCTGCAGTGACCATGAAATGGAGGCATTCAAGTTCCTTAGGGCAGTGAGGAGGGCGCTCAGCAAGCTTGCCACCCTGGTCTTGTTGATACAATAGAAGAAAAAAGGGATGCCATCCAGAGGGACCTGGGCAAGCTTAAGAAGTTGGCCCACATGAACCTAATGAGGTTCAACAAGTCCAAGTGCAAGGTAGGTGCTGCACCTGGGTCAGGGCAATCCCACACATGAGGACGGACTGGGTGAAGAATTCAAGGAGAGCAGCCCTGCAGAGAAGGATTTGGGGGTTCTGATGGATGAAAAGCTGACATGAGCTGGCAGTGCGCACTTGCAGCCCAGAAGACCGACTGCATCCTGGGCAGTATCAACAGAGGGGTGGCCAGCAGGTCAAGAGAGGAGATTGTCCTCCTCTGCTCTGCCCTTGTAATGCCCCACTTGGAGTACTGCGTCCAGGCCTGGGGCCCCCAGCACAAGAAGGATGTGGGGCAGTTAGAGCAGGTTGGTCTGTAGGAGGGCCACAAAGATGGTCAAGGGGCTGGAGCATCTCTGCTGTGAAAAAAGTCTGAGAGAGCTGGGGATGTTCAGCCTACAGAAGAGAAGGCTCTGGGGTGACCTCATTGCAACCTGTCAGTACTTGAAGGGGACTTATATAAAAGATGGAAAGCAATTCTTTGCACAATCAGATATTGACAGGATGAGGGAGAATGATTTTAAAGCAAAAGAGGGAAGATTTAGATTAGAGGTTAGGAGGAGCACCTCTCCAATGAACACAGGCTGAAGGAGTTGGGGTTGTTCAGTCTGGAGAAGGCAAGGGTCTGGGGAGACCTTATAGTGGCCTTACAGTACCTAAATATGGCCTACAGAAAAGCTGGGAAGGGATTCTGTCAGGGGTTATAGGGATTAGACAAGGAGAAAAGTTGTTAAACTAAAAAGGATAGATTTAGATTAGATATTAAGAAATTATTTTCCCAAAGGGTGGAGAGGCACTGAAACAGGTTGCCCAGAGACACTCTGGAAGTTTTCAAGGCCAGGCTGGATGGGGTTTTGAGCCATTTAGTCTAGTAGGAGGTGTCCCTTCCAATGGCAGAGTGGTTGGATCTGGATTATCTTTAATGTCTCTTCCAATTCAAACCATTCTATGATTTTATGATTATTCTATGATTATTTTTTCCATTGTTACTGAGCTCTTTCTTCAACCTGAGGCAGAAGATGCTTCAGGAATGGCCCATCATGGCATGATGCTACAGGGAAGGGAGTTAATTAAATCAAAAAGGGTTTCAGCTGCTTTACTACTTACATTTTTTAGCAGACAAAAAAGCCTCCTTGAGAATGGAAATGGAAATATAAATAATACATCTACATGAAGAAGTGTAGGCAGCAAACATATGTGTATTATTTGCATTTACATAATAGTACACATACATAATGCACAAGTATTTTGACACTGTATGATGCCTGCTACTATTGCCCAAAACAGGAGAAAGGGGACTAAGAAAGGCTAAAAGAAGTCATATAGTCAGAAACCTCTTTCCAAGACATCACAGAAAAAAGACTTTCTGTGTGTTATAGTACATGTATATTGCCATGTAAAATATTTAAAAGTGGAAGATAAACAAGAATTTTCTGACAATTTTACTTTCAATTACAATTAGCTTTCTATGCATTTCTCTGAGTAGGAAAAGCCCTGTAATGTTTCACTGGCCTCTTTTATATAACCAGTTTCATCTGTTTATTACAATTTCTTTTTGCTATTGCAAGTTTTCAGCATTTCCTCCAAGGCCAAGTGAAACTAGACTAAACTATAATTAAAGGACAATTTGTAGGCAGATGAAAAAAAGATGAAGAAACCAGGAATATATCAAAAATATTCTGCAAATACAGAGTATAAGAAAACAACATTATTATGCTATACTAATGTTATTTTATGTATTATGTATTTCTACCAATATTTCATTTCAGTCTTTCTGTATGATTACAGTGGTGACATCTCTGAAAGAAGCAGCTACAAGGACAAATTTATGCAAAAGAGATCATTCTGTCAGCCAACAAAGCCACAGGAGTTGCTCACTAGGTAAAAGACTAGTTCTGTGTTTTTGATTACAACGTCAAGTAAAAGGCTGTTTAGCCCAACATCCTCTCCCTGTCCAGAGGCCAGTGCTTAGGGAAAGAGTACAAGAAACAAGGTGACTAAAGCTGAGCCTTTCCCTAGTGGATTCCACCAATTTCCTGAAAAGAGCAGATTAGGCACTTCTTCAGTCAGAAGCTGAATACAGACCATCATGTTTAATAGCTGCTTCGTAAACAAATCCATTGTTTTCATTTGTTTTGCACATGATGTCTGGTAGTTTCACTTGACACATTTGTGTCAAATAGGAAGTAGAGCATTCCCAGGAAGTAGAGCATTCCCAGGCATCTACAGGCAGCTGTGGTACCGTAATGTTTAGTGTGTTCTTATCTGGAAATGATCCTGTACCTCTGACCATCTCGGTTGTCCTTTATTATTCCTTTTCTTCCAAGTATGGCATAAACAGAGCTTCAATCAGCACATGCTGATTGAAGTAGTATAACCTGTTACAATAGGCCCAAGACAGAAAAAATGTGGTTTCAGTCATCTCACCAACCAGCAATTTTCATAATTCTAGCCTTCACCACAACTGAGCTGAAGTACAAATCTCACATTACAAATATTTAAATAACCAGGTTTTAAGGTAGATACATGAATTGCATAACAAAATAATAGACTTTGAAATTTAGTTACGTCCTTAACTCTAATTTATATAATCATACTTATGATTTTTAATTTTAGATTATGATTATTAATTTTAGAATAAGGCTGATTTTTTTGCTTATTTTTCTAATTCATCCTGCAATGCTCCCGGTAAATCCAAATTTATCTGAGAAATTACAGTCTGTCAAAATATTAGATTCTAAGGACAGAAACAGAAAAATATGTTTTTCAAACATGAGAAAAAGTAGTTGTATATATACAACTTAATATCAAGTATATGGGAATGATTTGCCATTCAAATATACATTTCTTTAATAAACACAAGTGTAACACACCACAATCAATTGTCAATTCTTCCTTCTTATAGTAAAAATCCTTCTAGTGCATTAAATTCATAAAAGAAATGGAGTTTAATCTTAAATAGTATGCTAAGCATTTGACCCTCAATACAAATACATAAATTACTTGTCCATGTCTGTACCAGATATTCTAAATAATGACTTCACTGATATCAACTTTAACAACGCTTAACAAGCCACTCATCTAAACCAAGTAAGAGCTGTCTGATCTGTTAGGAGATGAGAGTGCTATGTGCCTCTTTGTTTTCTGGACAAAGTTACACATCTTCAGGATCAAAGAGTACGGTATTAATTACTATGTTAAACACCTATTCTTTTCGGGAAGATGCATTTGAGTTCAGAATGCACTCATAACTAGGAGATAAGAACATCAGTGCTTCTACTGTAAACCCTGGAACAGAGCAGTTTACACATGAAAGGCAAAAAACTCTCCAGGTTGATCCTTTTTATCTAAAGTTCACAATTTGTAAGCTATTCTGAATGTAAGGAATTGAAAATCAAAATATAACACAATGCCAGCTTCAGAAACCACTGAGAACCTCCTTCCCTCTAAACACTTTTCAATATGTTTGGATACAAATAACTCTTGTAGAGAAAAAAACTTATCCTTTTATCATCTTGAGAGGATAACAATGGGATTCTCTCAATTCCCAGGGTGTAATTAAAAGACTGAGATCAATACATTTATTCTCTTTTCCAATAAGTTTTCATGATTATACAAGTGCCCAAAGTATGGCTTCAGACATCATCCTACACAGAATTTCAGCATAAACATCTTCTAAGGTGTTCCATGATTATTGTAAAGTTAAATGTATTTTATAGCTGTCATTTATTAACCATTTTAAAATCATTATTTTACATTTAATACAGACTATTTATTGCAAGTAATAAAACATGAATCCTAACAAAACAAAACAAAACAAAAAAACAGCTCTAATATTTTCTTGTAACTTGAAAATGTACAGGATAGACCCATCTAATTTCATTCAGAAGTTGCTATATCCCAGAAATAACTACTCAATACATTACTTCTCTGAAGATTTTGCAAAGATGGTCACAGAAAGAATAAATCAAAAGAAAACAATGACAAGAAGAACATCTTTGAGAGAAATGTTGGCTAGTCCTAACTTCAGAAAGCTGATGGTCAGTCATGCTAAGCAAGAATGTGAAAAAAAAAAAAAAAGTTTATTGTAGGTATAGGAAGCCATAAAATAAATGTTTCCATAAAAATGAAAACATCTTTACTAAGAAAAGCAATTACTCTGAATCCATAAAAGAAAATTAAACTGTTCCTTTGGATTTTTTTCAGATTTGTTTGAAGCTAGTCCAATTGTCTCCCTTACAGAAGTGGTTAAGTGCAGGCCACAGTAAAGTAGGGAATACTTTGCCACCATCATTGTGTGGCATTAAAAAGCCTTGCACTAGAGAGTGATTTATCTTCTTTTTCTGCAAGCAAAGGGCAAGAGAAAAATAATTATTACATTTACAAATATTTTCCAAAACTTATGGGGATTGATGTAACTTACTGATGTAGTGTGAATGCTGATTAAGTATTCCAGCTTCATAGGGTGAAAAGTGTGAACTGCAGGGCTTGTTCACCTCCAGGTTTATGAACTTACCATATATGCCAATATATGTTCCTTCTGCTCCTAAATGTAGCAGAAGTCCTTTTTGCATTCAGTAATTGTAACACTAAGAGTACTGTAACTGGTTCTGGGCTCACAGGGTGTATGAAAAACACACCGGAGTGAGTCCAATGAAAGCAATCATGATGGTTGGGGTAGAGCACAAGACGTATAACAAAAGGCTGAGAGAAATGGGCTTGTACAGCCTTAGGAAGAGAAGGCTCAGATTAGATTTTAAGTAGTATTAGCTATGTAATTGGAGGACATACAGACGACAGACAGACAGACCCTTCCCAAAACGTGCTCTGTTCTTGCATTTTGTCTATACCTATGTATTGTGGCTTGCCTCTATGGCTGCACTGGCAAGATAGTACAGGCCTACATAGAGTCCTGTGGTGATGACCCTTGGGATGAAATGACTCCATAGTATAAAATCAATTCCCAGGTATTATAAGTGGGAGGAAAATAAAATACAGCTCAGAGGCATTGTGCAGAATTTTCCAATATATTATTAGCAATAAAACATAGAAGGCTTACTTTCAACTTCATCATTCTACTTCACAGATAAAGTATATCTTGTTGTTGAGGTGCCAAAGTCTTCAATCTTTTGCTTGCAGCTTGTATCAACCTGCCAAAACTTTATTGATTCAGCAAGAGTGCTTAAACTGTTATTCCAGTGTTATGAATACAGCATGCATATTAAAGGTGATTTCTGATTAGTGGTTATATATCTGGCTTGCTTATAAAATATCTAAATTTTTCTCCTTTCTTAAGAAAAGAAAAAAAATATATTAGTTTTGTAGTACAAATTACATCATTGTCAAATACCATCTGACAGGGCTACAGAAACTGGTGTAGATTTCTGCTGTCATTTTGGTTTAGCTAAGTAGAGGGAGCAAGCTTTTCAAACAGCTATTAACATTTCATGCAACTTCAATCCCTTCCTGGCATTTCAATTAGTGGCAGAAGCCAATGCAGCTAAAATCCTGCCGGCCTTGAGGGACCTTTCAGCTGGTCTCACAGAGCTCTGCAGCCCATGATTTGATGCAGTCAGCGTTTCCCCAAGCCTGGTCTGACACTCTGGTTCATGCTTGCTATCTAAAAGGAAAAGTAAAGGAAGTTTTGTAACACCAAAGAGCTATGCTTTGTCATTAAATGCTCTCATCAGTAACAATATAATATTCCATAATTCCCCAGCATCTCCCTCAACAATAACATAGCTAGGCTCAGCTTAGTGGAACAAGGAACTGTAACTTTTCTGATATATACACATATACACAAATTTCCCATTAATCACAGTGCTGATTTAACATATTTTAACAACATTTTGGTTCTATCTTCACAGCAGTTGAGAGTATATGAAAAATCATACTTCAGAAATGTTCTTAGAGGTACCTTGGTGAATACAAAAACCAGTTGATTGTCATTCTGTACTAGTTTTAGCAGGAAGACGTAATAGATCAGGCAAGTTTCTCTGATGTTCACTTAGTTCTCTAAATTTAGAGGTATATAATTGGTATATAAATCTCCTAAAATATTCTGGAATCTTGTAAAGATAGTCCATGGCACACCCCAGAAAGATGTCTTATCACCTCAATCTTCCACAACATCAGAAATGCTAAACAGCAGCTGTATTTGAGTGCTCACTTATGCAGATGAGGATTTAAAAGTATCACCCCTGAACGGGAAAACAAGAACAAAACATGGACTAAACTTGAAAAATTTTGAACAAAAAATTGAAACATTTTGCAAGGGGCTGGAAACAATCTCAAGAAATTATTAAAATCACATCCACTAGAATAGAAATATTTGCATAATGAATTTTCCATCAGTGCCATGAAAATACTGGCTAATATATGTATAATCTGTGTATATAGTATAAAGAAACTCTAATTACAAGAAAAATGTGCATGCTCTTTATATTTCTAGCAGATAAGAGGTTTACAACAGCATACTCAGATAAATTATTTCCAAGTCATATTTTTGTTTAATTAATCCAGCAGTGCAGTCTAAATCCTTCTTGAACAGGTAGCAGGCATCCCAGCTGAAACTGGTGTCCAAGCACTTCTTCAAAGCCTTAGTGTTTTCTATAATTGTTATCCTGCTAAAGTGGACTGTAAAACCCACAATTTCTGAAAGGCATATCCATGACTCAGAAGAAATGTAGCTCCAGTGTGCTATGTCTCTGTGACAAATTCAAGTGAAGCCAGAGTGCAACAGAGGTTTAGCTCCCCTCAGGGTGTGGCCTATGAAATCTTAGAAATGCAAACAGATTTAATTAAATCAACAGTAATCTCCACCAAAACCAGTCAGAGCTGTGGCATTTATTTCTCAGATATTTTCAAGAGAGGTTATGAATCCACCATATCAATTTGTAAAACGAAGAGTGGGAGGTGGCACTGTCTTACTGCTCCCTTGAAATAAGACAACAAGTTAGATCCTGGCTAAGACTGTGAAGATCTGCATTCTGACTGGATCTGTTTCAATGGGAGTGCTAGATTAGGTAACCTCCAGAGACCTCTTATAACCCATGCCATTTTGTGATTCTGTTCAAACATGCAACAGAGTGCTAAGGAGTTTCAAACACCACATTAGAGAACAGAAAGAATATTAAAGGACCCTACATAGCATCCATCACTGCATGTACTGTATGCAAAGGTTTGTAAAACCATGTCTGATACTCCTTATTCATTAAACCTTTAATGCAGTGAGGGGAAAAAAAGACTGTTCTTAAGCATTGTGTAAAGTATATACACAAAGTAAAATTTATACTTACAGCTACAGTTATATAAGTCCAGCTATATAATATTTTAAGTATATTAATTATACTTATGGATATATAAGTAGATAGTGACATATAAAAACATATAAAACATCATTTTTTTTCATGATAAGTGTAGGGGAACATTGTGGTCTCTGAAAAGATAGATGAAATTTACTGTTAAAATTGTCATCTGAAACAGACCTAAGCATCTCAGCAATAGTCTCCAGATTGCCTGTGTCACTGCATGGTTTGAAGTCTCAGGCCTGAAATGACCCTTGTTACTTGTCTGGCCTCCAGCTGTTGATCCAGGAGGTCACAGGTCTAGCAGAGGCAGTGGGTCAGATCTGTCAGCCATATTTTGACTGCTTGGTTCCCTTTGGGAACCTCAGATGACACAAGACACATGTGGGGTAAGTCAGTCTAGCCCCTTGGGATTTTTTCATCAGCAGCTTAATTCTGACCGTAGTTACTCAATCTCTACCAACACTGTCTTAGAAACTTAACTCCTGTGAAGAAAGAGAAATTACATTGAGAAACCTGAATTTGTATTTCTTATTCTCAGTCTGGAACCTTTGCTGAAACATGAAGGTGGATTTGGCTATTTGTTTAGAGAAAAAAAAAATAAAAAAAAAAAAATAATAATAATAAAAAAAAAAGAGTGAAAGGCTATAAGCATAATTTATGAAATTTCAGAAATTTCTCAAAAATTACTTTCACTACTGTTACTACTACTACTGCTACAACTAATATTACTCCGTGTACTTTTATAGTTCTCCCCAAAATAATTGCCATTTTTTACAGTGATGAGAGAAAGTAAGAAAAGTATTTGGTCCTATCTTTTATGTCTGTTTATATTTTTCTTGTCTTTTTATGAAGAAAATACAGAAAAAATAAAGATATACAAATAATGTGTCCTCTATTTTGAAAATTATAGTTTTATATTATAATTTAATTATTATTAATTTAACTATAATATAATTAAATGTATTCTTTTAAACCAGAATCTTATATATAAGCAGATTCATCTGTTTAGGCAACACAATCTCATATCAGGGGCTAATCAGTCACATAAAAATAGGTTTTAAAATTATAGATACACGTAGTTTCTTGAATTTTACTTTCAGTAGGTGCCTCATCAGAAATGCTAGGATTTTATAAATGATTTATCTCATTTAGGAGGTACAATAGATGCAGCATGAGCAGCAAATGGGTTTCGTAAGAATACTGGACTGCAGATTAACATTTTGAATCAATCAATATTCATGGTGTCTCTTTAAGCATTAAAAAACTTTGCCCTCTTAAATGCTAATAGGATGTAATGTTCTGCACCTGTTATATCACCTTCTAAGTAGGGGTCTCAAGGTAATTATCAGGCATCCATAAATTAAGCCTCAGAAAATCAATGTTACATCAGATTATTCTCTTGGAAGTGAAACAGGAAAAGAATGTTTCCATGTCTTCCTGGAGGTTATGCAAGAAATGTTGTAGAGCAAAGTTAACAAAACCAAAGACAATATTCCACGAAGTACATCCCACTAAGTTACATGAAAACTCCACAGAAAGTTCAGAATCATTTCTCTCCTATTTGGGGTATTCTCTAACCTTCATTAAGGGCTCTTTATTAAGACCCCAGTGAAAGATGTGATTAGTTTCAATCATTCCTTCTAACACTCATTACATTGCATACATCAACCACAAATTATATTCACCATCCTACCACTCAATTTCCTAATTCCTTCTGTAGTTCCCCTGAAGGTTATGTATAGAATCATATACAAATGTAATAGATATGAGTAATCATAATGTTTTCCAGTGTTCTATATGTCTGCAGGTATATAAGTATATTGGGACAAATTCTGTTCCAATGATTGGATGGTTCCTTTGAAGCTGAACATATTTCTGACTGTGCAGGCCTAAACCTTTAAAGATTGTAATCAGGAAAGGGGTACACCATTGTTGTCATTGCTTCAACTCCTCTCAGTAGAAAAGAATTACAGTCAACAAACACATTGGATATTTTCCTTTTCTTTTTACATTCACTCCTGGCTCTTAATAATCAAAGTTGTAAACAAACTGAGTCAGAACACAAAGGCATATTCACAACATTTTTGTTGTCTGTGTCTACAACTCTGTGACTCTAGCACTTCTGATAATTTTAGAGGGAGGAGTCTGAAAAACAGTCACAAATTGGAGCAGCACAAGTAAATTCAAACAATCTCTATGATTCCAAAAGTAAAGTTGCTATTGTAGTCTTATGTAAAGAAAATTACAGCAGCCCTTATCTTCTCTACAAATAAGCAATCACTCATGCTTCAGTAACTGCTGAAAAGATGATAAAGATGATTCCTGAAAATCCATCTTATGACAATGACACAAACAGAGGGAATGTTCAAAGACAGGGTTTTGGTTTCATTCCCCAGGAGAGAGATTTTCAAATAGATTTTTATAAGGAAAGAGAGATCATATGGAGAAACGTTCTATCAATGATTTAAAGGAAACAGGGAAGCCAATAAAGAATGAGAAGAGGTCCCCAGAGTCCACTGGCATTTCCAACATAGAGAAAACCTGTCAGGGATATTTTATTTTATTTGGGGGAGGGGAGGGTAGCCAATGGGAGTTATAGAAATCCTCAAAAGGTTTTAAAGTTAAGCAGGCAATGACAGGCAGTCTATCTTTTTGTTTTAATAATATCAGAGTTCAATGATTTCTTTTTTTTAATAATTCCCACTGAAGACACCTCTCTTGATGAAAACAGAATTAACCAGCTAAAAACTTCTTTGTCAGTACTTTTATTCAAGACCTTGTCTTGATATTGCCTTGTCTGGTATCTTGAAAAACTTGAGAAAATATTACCCTATGCAAGAAAGGAAATATTTATTATTATGATTCAAACGTGTCATTAAAATAACATCAACTTCATTAAAAATAAACAGAAAGCAAAAAACTTTTGCAGGAGCTGCTGTTAATTATTATGTTTCAAATACAGTATTTTAATGCAGCAATAATGTAGATACATAGTACAATTACTGGAGTAGCAAAAAGCCAAGAAAGAGGACAAAATACATACAAATTAATCATCCCATCTAAACTCACAAATGTTGCTATGATACCACACACAAGATATCTGTATACAGAAATGACTATTTGTGAATAATCAAATTATTCACATAATAATCATCCTTCCAATTTTAAAATGCCTTCACTATCAAAAAAAAAAAAAAAAAAACCACACAAAAAACACTTTTTAACATTCTTATCCTCCCAGAGATAGGCAAGGTTTATGGAAATGAGTTAGACCAATCAACAAGGCTCCAAATCATCAAAGCCTGGCAAATCCCTGACTCCCACAAACTGCAGGCTTGGGGATCTGGCTCAGGGGTTTTTCTGAAGGTCACACAGAATATCTGTAGATGAACAGAGAATTCATTCCAAATTTCTAAAATCTGAGAACATTATTCTAATTACACTTCCTTCAATTCCTTAGGAAGCAGCCTTAGGAAGACTGCTAAGATAATTTTACTCTATGTGCGGTACTCTGATTTTTTTTACATATACATGTAGGTATCTCGTGTGACTGTAAAACTATACCCTGCTCAGTGGCAAAATATAAGTGGGGGTAAGGGGTTAATGGTGCTAGGTTGTTTCAATTAGTTTTAATATTGCATAGGTCAGGATATATATATATATATATATATAAAATAATAATAATAATATTAGTTTTAATATTGCATTATCTCAGTTACTTATTCAGTTGACAGTTTTCTTCAGGTTCTTATTCAAATAATACTCAATTTTATTTGGTTTATGTAAAGGAATATTTGTATAGAGGTGAAGTAATTTTCTGAACACCTGCCTTGCCTGCGCCACCCCAGCCTCTCCTTGAGGAGTATACACTTTTTATCTACGGCATGAGGCATATGTTTTAACTGCAGTCTCTGATTCAGTCATTAGATGTCCCTGTGCACTGTGAGGGACTGTACAGTGCATAGTGCCTGGTAAGCAAGACAGAGTTGAACTACACTGGTTCTGGGAAGTCTGGATAATGCATTTACACTTGGTACTATCCTATTGAATACATTTATCCTCTTTAAGGTCTGTTATTTACCATTTGGCAGAATCTAAGTGATTTCATATCCAGAAACATCAATTGGCTAATCCTAGTTAAGTAGCATTGTTCCTTTTATTCACTAGGACAAGATGTTGTCAGCTGGCCTTTAAATCAACCCCTTTGGTTTGCCCAGATTAGATTAGATTAATTAGTTTCACCAATGAGAACTAAAGGTCAAACTGAGTTGCTCATGTGCCATGAGCATCTCTGCATCTTCCTTTCCCTCTCTGTTTGCACCTGTGCCTTTTTCCAGCTGTCTGGGATTCATTCTCTACCCATCCTCCTTGTGTAATATAAAAAATCTGCTGAATAACAGATCAGATTATATGGGGTTGAAAATTTGTTGATTTTCTCAGAGGTTTATAGTTTTTCATTAGACTGGAATTCCAGTCTTAGCAGTTTTATAGTCATGTCCCCTCGTATTTGCCACAAGTTAGTTAAGAAGCACTAAAAAAAAAGTGAACAATGAATCATAAAACACAAACGTGGGTATAAAATAATACACAGTTATTCCCTTGAGACCATAATCAACTTCAACAAGACAAGAGCACTGACTGCACAATTAAAGCAAAGCAGAGCATTTTGTGTTATATTGAAAAGATAATTGTTTTCTGCCTTATTAGGAAGAGGAAAGCATGTTCACAGTGCACTCAACAAGTGCTGGAAGTTTCAGCACCAACCATCAATACCAAAATATCTATCCTGCATTTGTGGACATGAAACAAGCCTTGCAAAAAAGCTTTGCAAAAACTGAGGAGAGAAAAGGTGCTTTTCTGCCCTCTGACTTGGCAAGCTGAACTCATGCCTTACAATATGTTCATATTCTCTAATGCTTCAGCAGCTGTCAAGTGAATTTCACAAAGCCCTTTTATATTATGAAGTGGAAAATATATTCAGAAGCATCAGAATTCACTCATATTGAATGTTTTTTCTCTGTAATGAAGTCTGTGCAAATGTAACAAAAGCAACTACTGTAGCAGTGATTCTAATTACCTTCCGAAAGCACGGAAAGAAATGCTGACATTTTAATGGCAATTTATCCTCTGCAGTTTAACGAAGCTGTATGTTCCTGTTATTGCCTTATATCGCTTCGAGTATTATGAACATGTGTAGGACTGTGTAGGTTTCCACACCCTCAAGATATGTTTCAGGAAAAATATTTTAGTGAACCTGTTACTTTTCATTATTTTTGTATTTTGCAGAAAATACCATAAATGACTTATATATATTTTTTAAAGAGTTTCTGACAAAATTTGTCATGACACATTTGTATTTGAACCAATCTTTGTGGAGTCCAGATGCATTTTTAAATTCTTGTATTAAAAATAAATAAATAATAAGGTCTCTATGAAACAGCAGCCAACTTTTATTATCCAGTCACAATCCAAAACAAACCAAAATCTAAAATCAAAACAACAAGCTAGTTTGGCTTGGTGTTTTATTTATATCATGTCTTTGCTGCTTATTTATATCATTCTAAGATTTCTGTCTCTGTAAATTGTAGCTGACAATCTCAGAAGGAAACAAATACATTTATTACACTGAATTAGAAAACTATTAACTGAAGAAAAGCTTGTATACAAGGTTTCAGTCATACAAACACATACAAATGTGCTACACATTGTTCACAAGCAGAAACAGTAGTTTTGATTAGACTAATCATGTATTTTAATACATTAGTTTGTAGAACTCAAGCCAAATATGTGATGGAATCAAGTCCTTTATTAAGAGTACACTTGGGACACTTTGTTACAGGACCCTTCAGATTATAGCTCTCCATCTGTTGTGTGTTAAGGGAATTAGAATAAAGCTAATTTAAGAGCTGAAAGGCAATGCACTTTCACTAAAAAAGCACAAATCCAGTCTACTAAGAGGGTTAAGAGAAGAATCAGTAATGCAAATATAAGATACTTATCTGATACTGGCTCTGTGCAGTTTTCTGGAAGGAGAAGCTGTCTTCCCGTTCAGCAGATGTCCTCCCTTCAGTCTCTGCAAGTTTGCAGTAGACCCATCTGCTGCAATCCTTATCTGAATTCTATAGAAGACAATGATTAAGTCTCATGTGGGACTTTTCAGCTACTTTCATAAAACACTTAAACTGACAACTATTCTACAGCATGAAATTCTTTGAGGAAAGTAATATAACTTAACCAATGCAATAAAATTAAGCCTGTAACATAACATATAGCAACCCAAACTTAAGTCACATTAACTGCTTTTCTGAAGTAAAGTCAGCTATAATATGAAAACATTTCTCCTTCTTTGTGAATACAGATGTGATTTTGAAGAAATTATGATGTATCACAGAAACTTTCCTGTATCTTTCAGTAGGCTCTGTAATGTTGAATGAAGAACTATGTGTCTTTGTTTTGTTTCTCAGCCAATCTAGTGGTTGTATTCAATAAAGAAATGTTATTTCTGCCAGGAGAACCACTTGTACCTCTAGATCTGGGTATATAGAATCAGAATTCTTCATCACCATGAATGACATTTTTAACCAGCCTTGTTCCCATGAGACATGCAACATGAATGGGTTCAAAACAACTCCTATAAATTCAGATGTTTTTATGTACGTTTTGCTTATTTGTTTATTTTGTTGTGATATTTGCTGGGTAAGCAATGTTTCCAAAGTGCTACAGAAAATCAATGTCAAAAGTCTTGCTGGTGGAATTCTAATGAATTGGAAAAATTTTACCATGTTACTTAATCTCTGTTGCCTTTGTTATTGGGAATATTTTTTGTCACATGTGATAAGACTTATTGTTACTGCATTAGGAATAAAATGAATACTGATAAGAGGCTATTAGAAATTATGAAAATTTGATCAGCCTGTCATATTGTAGCAGAACAGAAGTCTGTTTCTCTATTCAAAAAAAAAAATTACATTATGAAAGAACACGGAGTACTCTAGCTCACTTTCATAGCCAAAGTAGGAATATTGACAGTGGTCCTACACACAGATTTGTAAAGTATGTCTAAGATTAGATTTCAGTCCATGTCTCCCAACATTTTAGCTGACTTATCAAAATTCTTGGAGATTTAGGCAAAAGTCACCTTTTTTTCTTGGGTGCTTCATGAATATGCATAACACCATATTTCATTGACTTTCATCATCATTATTCCTCACACTGTTATCATTATGTGTTTGTTGCTATTGGACCTTCTGTTTCTCTTTCTATTTCTTCCTTATGACCCATTTTATTTCATTATAACATCTGCATTCCATTCTCTTTTGATTGTGTAGGTTTGTTTGGGTTTTTACACTTGGTTTCACATTATGCTTCTGGATGAAATCCTGGTCACTGTGAGGGATTTTTGCTAATCAGCTCCATAACAACAACTCATTCTTTTAATCTACACAAATCAACTTCTCTTTTCTGACCATCATGTGTCATAGTGCCTAAAGCATGTTTGGAGTTTTTATTTACTTAGGGAAGTTATGTTTTTTAGCACAGAGCTTAAAAACATGTAACATTTCCCAGAGTGGCCACTGATCACTGCATATCCTACCACAGTGTTAGACTTCCTGTGAAAAGAATATCTAATACGGTGTCCCACATACATGTTGCAGGAGATTTGGCAGATTTCTGACCCCAAATCGACAGCACTAATCCTGAAACAATTTGTACAGCACCCTGCCCAATATAACTGACCCAAAACCCTGACCTGAAGCTCAGATCAACCACAGACATCCCACAAGCTTATTCATGGAAGCCCTTAGGACACAGCAAAATAGCTTATTAATAAGTATTTCTCTCTTTCTCTCTCTTTTTTTTTTTTTTTTTTTTTTAATCAGTTGCCCAGATTGCATTGCTACTAACTGCAGCAATGCTATTTCAGGGATTCCCGCTTAGTGAGGCTTAGTATTCCCTTGCATTGTTCTCAAAAAGCTATTTTATTTCCCAGAACAATAAATGCTTTCCAACTTCCAGTTTCTACACTAAGTTATGGAGACATGCCTGCCTTGGATGACAATGAGATGCAGGGGAAAAGAATATGGAAAGAAAAATGGGAATAAGTAACCATTTTATGTTACCTTCAGTATGACAAATGGACAGAATGCTGCTTTCACCTTGTCCTTGTAGTGTAGCATGGATAATCATATTGTCATATATTGCACGTAAACACAAATGGACTTCACATATTGCTACACAAGTTACAAAAGGTCTCAACAGAGGTCACTCAAACTAAAACCACAGGCATCCGTAGTAAATAAGGCAGTGGTAACCCTCCGAAGACATTGTTTCTTTTCATACTAAGCTATTCAAGCTTCTTGAAGAAGTTGAAGATGCAACCTAGTGCTGCATGTACCCATGTCCTCATGTTCCCATGCATGTGAAGAAAGGTCAATGAGACTTGTATGTTTTAAGTGTTATTTTATAAAAATGTTCTATAAAAAACTGAAAATTTTTGATGGAATCTGGTGCCCAGGAAGATCCCCCAAAGAGTTTTCAGCCTAACTTGATGGTGACAGTAAAGGTGTTGAGTTCCATAAGCAGGACCTGTTTGCAGAAGCAGATCTCTAGCAGGCAGCAGTAAAATAGCTGCCACTAGCACCCTCAAGACATGGCAACAGCTGCCTCTAATGACCTTCAAGCACTGTGTGATATTAGCTCTTATTATGTTTGTTACCATAGTGCTTAGGAAAGTGGAGCTTGCACAATATATACACAGCATCCCTGCTCCACAACAGCTTCTTATCTAAATAGACAAGCTGATAAAAGCTAGCGCAAAGGATTAAATATACAAACAGAGCAAGAGGAACAACTGCCTGCAAATTTTATGTGTGCTACTCTGTTTACTTGTCCTTTGGGCAGAGTTTAATTAGTAAGGGATTAGCTGACAGATAGTCAGAAGACAGGATGGTAAAGAAAGTCAAGGAGAGGGAGGGAGGCTGAGATGGGAGTCTGTGAGAGGAGCCTCAGGGATTGCAGAAGGTGGCTGCATGGTACAAGGGAGAAGTATTCATACGCCAGACTGTAAAAAGGCAGACTGATGGCTGTGGTGTTAACTGTAAAGGGACAGAGGCACAATCCTGTCTTGCCATTAATGGGCTTATAGCAAGGAGGCAGTCCTGAATGGTTATTGCTGTTAGAATACTCAGCCTGCCTACAGTGTGTCTCACTTGGGATTATCATTACAGGGGCATAGCTGTTATACAGAATGCTATTTGTTTTAACATCCTCAGAACCAAAATCAGCCTTGAGCTGGTTCCTCCAAAAGCTTTTGTCTGGCTGAGTGCTGATGGGGTGCAAAAAGCTGGTGCATCCTACCGGGTACCTATGCTTTGCTGTTCCAGATCAGATAGCTGAGGAGCCCCAGGGACCCCCATCTCTTTAAAACCCCACTTATTTCAGGGCTGAGATGGCAGGAATCCATGTAAAATGTCCTTACCCATTTGCACTGAGCAGAGCACCAAATCTAGTTAAAAACAAGGACTGGTTTCTGAAGTATGCTTTGTATTGTGTCATGGGGAAGCTGCGGACCAGCCATCAAGGTAGCCACCAAGAAATGGGAGTCAGAATTTAAAAGATGTCAGAAAAAAAATAGTGAAATAAACTGTCATGATACCAAAATCCAATGCAGGGGCTGAGAAGGACGGTACAGTGGCATTGTTTCTTTTTCCTAATAAAAATGTAAGACATGCAGCTTTCTAAAGGATAATTCTCTTGTGAATTCTGAAGGCAGGGGATATCCATGTGTTGCTGTAGGCTCCAGTGAAATGTAGAGGGAAGGAGAAACTGCCAGTGGAGGGTGGTATTGTACAACATAAAATAAGTAGCTTCTCTTACTTTGGAGTTACCAACCAGGAGTAGCAGTTAAACCCCACAGTAATCCTCCATTCTTAGTTTCCAAAATAACACACAGTGGTGGGCTGGAAAGCACTTTCAGGTCAAAGACATGAAGAAGATGAGAAAACTGCAGAAAGAAGTAGAATGAAATAAGGAGATGTGGAATGTAAATTAATATGTGTATATATACATGTATATATATATATGTGTAAAAATAGATCGGAGAAAAATTGAAGGGTTAATTTAGGATTAATTCTGGACTGAAGGAGAAGGAACAGGACCTCATCCAGGAACAACAGATTTCCTGATGCAGATTCTCCCTTCCTGCCATTCATATGCAATGTCAATGCTATGCAGAGGGTAACAGCACCCTAACTGAAGGATACAGGTTATAAACTGGAATTAACAACCACAATTGATCCTGCTTATACTGTGAAAACATTTTTGAACTCCTGTCCTACTTTGGCCAATCCTGTGTGCTCTTTTACGAGAATGAGTCATCTTTAACTGAACATTTATACAGTGTACCTTGAATAATTGAAGCCTACTTTAGCAATCACTGATAAGAAGTATGATTTTAAAATACAAACCTGAATATGTGATTGACACCATTTCTAACACAAAGGAACTTTTGCCAGACCCCAACATTCTGTTTCAGAAATGAACAAATTCTAGAATTTATTGTTTTTCTTAATCTAAAATTTTCTTTCTTTAAAATATAATTTCAGATTTCTATACATAATATACTCCTAACTGTACATTGAGTAAATTCTTGTTCTGTGTAGGTTAGACTTTAAAATATTTGTGTGTAAATGTATTGGCCACATCAAAGAATCACATTGAAAATACTGTTCAAAGATAAATGTGGCTTGTAGAGGACATATAGCAGGCTAAAATGGTGTTGAAACAAATCTGAAAAAGTTACATGTTCATTTACAGTTGTTTCTGTTCACTTACTGTTAGAGAATTATACATCCTCAAAATGGATAAAGTAGGAAGGGACGTTGGATGTCATCTAGTCTAACCACACATTAAGATCCAGGTCAGTCAGAACAGGTTGCTGAGGACCACATCCAGTTGGATTTTGAATATTTTCAAGAACAGAGACTTTACAACCTCTCTGAATAGCACTGTTCCAGGGTTCAATCACCCTTATATGTAAAAATGTATGCTTAAATGTTTAAACAAAATTTCTTGCATTTTAGTTTGTGCTCATTGCCTCCTATCCTTTCAAGAGACATCACAAAGAAGTTTGTTCTGTTTCTTTTACCCCTTCCCATCACTCACTTAAAAAAATGTTGTTAAGATCCCCCTGAGTCATCTCTTCTCAAAGTTAAACATCCCAGAAGTACTCAGCATGTACAGTAGTGCATGTATAATACATTTCACCCTTTAGACTAGTACACTGAAACTGAAAACGCTTCTAGAAAAAAAAATCTGTAAGAAAGAAAAATTAATGGCAATCAGCAACTTCATAGAAAAGCAAGGTCACAACCTGACTAAATAATATATGACAAATTCTCAAGCTGTTTAATGAAAATGAAAAAGCAATATTTAAACATGAGAATGACTTCAAAATTACAACTTTCAGAAATAATAAAAATATACCTTACTTTTCACAGAAATTAGTCAAACCTTTTTTTTTTCTCTTTGGAATGTACAATGAATAAGAGCTTATCTATTGTTTATTCTCCTTAAAGTTTACCAATAACAAAATATCAAAATGAGAAAGGGCAGCTGAACAATACAAATGAGAATCATAACATGGTTTGAAAGAACTAGTACAAACATCTCTTTGTCAGTAGCCTGCATCAGCTACGTTTCCAAAAGGATGGTCAGGCACTGGAATAGGCTCCCCAAGGCAGTGGTCATGGCACCAAGCCTTCCAAAGTTCAAGCAGTGTTTGGACAACTCTCTCAGACAGACGGTTTTGGGTGGTCCTGTGTGGAGGCAGGAGCTGGACTCGATGATCTTTGAGTGTCCCATCCATCTCAGGATATTCTGCGATTCTTTGATTCTAATGTAGCAGTGAGATGCAGAATTAGGCCCAGCTGCCACAGAGACATTTGGAAAGAATGTAAAATGATACTACAACTTTATTGAACATTTTAAAACAAGGTGACTAATGATACAAGGAAAAAAAAATCTGTACAGACACAGAATGCATGATCTAAGCAATGACATGTATGATACTGTCAGCTGCATAGAGAAGAGAGAGAAATCCTTCAAAAACATAAAATAAGCTTATTTAGATGATAGGCCAGGACATGTAAAGTCAATTTGCTTGGTGTATTACTGAAAGTAACTGAAGCAAAAAGACAAATAATACAGATAACAGCAGTGTTTAAGTTACTTAAAAATTTCTCCAAAGCTTGCCAGGCATAGTTCAATGCAACCTCAAAACTACTTCCAGTTTCTTGCATTTTGTTAAGAAAATCTTGGAGTGAAGTTCAGATATTTACACTTGCTACAGTTAAACTTAGTTAATGACAGTCATCATCACATGTGTAGATCAGGAAGTTTGGGGCTATGGTCAGGACCAAAAAAGTCGTGCTGACTGTCAGAACAGGTCCAAACCTGTTCCTTGCTGGAAAGAAAAAAAAAAAAAAAAAAAAAAGCAACACTCATCTGAAAAAGGAGAGTAAGAAATTGTTACCAGAACATTTAACCTTAGCACAGTATAGCTTCCACCAAAAAAAAAAAAAAAAAAAAAAAAAAAATTTCATAGACATTGTTACACATTATTTTTCTGGTTAGGTTTAAGTTTTTCTTCTCTCAACAGTTTAAGTGTCACACAACACTGGTGCACATACTAGCTTTTCTGTAAGACCGTTTCTTCAGGTAAATTTAAAAACTAAAATACTGATGAACTGGTGCAGCTGTTGTGCATGATGAGGAATAGCTGGGGAAAAAAAAAAAAAAAAAAAAAACTGAAAGAAAACAAAAGAACAGTGTTAGAGTGTTAGACTCAGCAGTAAAGTACCA
Source organism: Anas platyrhynchos (assembly GCF_047663525.1). NCBI lineage: Eukaryota > Metazoa > Chordata > Aves > Anseriformes > Anatidae > Anas > Anas platyrhynchos. The sequence goes on from NC_092589.1 coordinate 87,479,821, forward strand.
AATTTCTCACAGAGGAAAAACTAAGCTAGTATGGGGATTCAAGCACACCAAACACTTCATATTTTCACTTCTTGCTTTCTTGTTCACTATTAAACATCTTCTTCAAATTGTCATAAAATGAAGTGGAGCTACCAGCTAATCATGTCTTTCCTGCTTCTGTTTAGACAATATGTATTTTAAAAGGCCACATCTCTGCTTCACATAGAGAAACACATTTGGTAATTTTAGTTTTTTATAACTGGTAACTGCATTTAATTTGCTACACTGCCCAGGACTGTTTTGTGAGCAGTGAGTCCATCAACTAACTCTAGATTTAGCTAATAGCTAAAACAAATATTCTTTCTAAGCATTAAGAGGAAAACAATTTGGAAGAAACATGTTTCAGCTCAATACAACCCCCCATGATACAAACCTAAGCAGTTCCAGGAATAACAGAAAGTTGTGTATGGATATGCAAGTAACTACGTGTTAATCTGTCTGAGCGGATGTACTTTATCTCTACTGACTGGAAGCTAATGGTCAGCTTGCTGTGTCACTGCCAACTAGAAATAATAATAATAGTAATGATAATAATAATAATCCCTTTTAGATGTTTATTGATAACAAAGGAAGATCATGTAACTAATAACATAAGCATAATTTATCAGAGATCATCCTGAAACAGCTGACTGTAGTATTTTTCTCGTTATTATGTTGAATTACTTGGTTAATACTACACATTTTCCCTTATCACATGAAACAGCATCTAAATTCATTAATCATTTTAACAGTGTACAGCATAAAAAGCTTTATAAGAAAGCACTGATGATGGTGTCAAGCAGTTGTCAGGGATGTGCCTGTAACTCTCATGAAAACATATGCCCACAGCATTTGTTCCCATTCTAAATAGTAAGAGGTGCTAGCACTACTTAACTGTGTCAGCAATGGCAAAACAGCAAAGCCTTTTAAAGACCCTAGAGAATGTTAGGGATATCTTTTGATTACAGAAGAGTTATACTAGTATGTTCCTGAAAGGAGACAGACAACTGCATTAATCCATCACCTGCTTCAGCTTTGTGTTCAGAATGGGTTTCCACAGAGTTTGCTGAGACTGCAGAGCAAAGTATCAGGCTCCTCACCTTGGAGGAGAAAGGTGAGGAATCATAGGAAAAAGACCAGGCTGTTGCACCATTTAGTATGAGCAGGAGTTGTTATAACTCCTTGATGTTAAGCTTGATGTTAATGGCAGAGTAGTCTGGGTTAGGGACAGCTCAGTGTCTATCAGTAGCCATGTTGGACCAGATCAATGACCCAGTTAATCTTCTATCTCTTCTATCTACATTTATGGCCAATAGCAGATGGATTGGGAAAGAATATAAGAAACAGGCAAGCATAAAATTTTCCAGTTCCTAGCTTGCCCTTGCAGTGTTTGACACTGATTAATGGACTTTGTGCAAGAGACTGAAATGGGAACAGCATATGTATCCCACTTCATGATGACCATTCACAAATTTCTTGAATTCCTTCTTATTTTTATATAAAGAAAGTAAATATTTCAAAAATACAAATAAGTACTTTGGAAAATGTATTGTCCCGATAAGCTGCTGAGTCCAACAGAAAAGGCTCAGGAACAAGGCAGAAATAGATAACAAAAAATTAATCTGGGAATTTTCCAGTTTTCATATTATGAGAAAACCTAAATGATGTAATCATCTTCTCTACCTCTCTGTCATCTCTCTTTCAGGCCAAAGACTTCTAGCCTATGTAACATTCACGTACATGGAAACCATTCTGCAGCTTAGTTATTCACATTCAGCATCAGGACACAGATCTGTATCTTTTCACTATTACTGAAATCAAAATTTTAATGATTCTGAACTATTCTGTACCACCAGCAAATTTTGTCATCATATTACTTGCCCTCCGCTTCCAGTTTAAAACCTAATGGTAACACCTAGCTAATGAAATGCTTGCTTCTTTCCATTAGTTCTCATTTTATAACAAGCTGTTAATACAGAATATTTTTTTTCTTTTTTTTTTTTTTATTCCATGACAATTGAGTTTTTTAAGGGTAGACAGCTTAAAAACTGTTGGATATCCAAAAACATTGTATCAACCAAATTATTCTTGCTATCATACTTACTTATTTTGTTATGAATTATATCAATTTGCCTAGTACTGAAGCTAGAATTGCTGAGATATTGTTCTCCAGGTACGTACCAAAATCTTTCCAAAAACTCTTTCCTTTGGTATACAGGCTGTTTTAATGAGTCAGTTGCACAACCCAGAAACCCAGAACTTTAACCTCTGATTTTCTTTTGATTTCCTTGGATCACCGATATTTTTCTTGGCTATTTCTTCCTATATAATTCACAGCTTTAATCAAAACTAAATTATTACTCCAATTTGGCATTTACTCAAACTAACAACTAACTTAATTTCCACAGCATTTGCTGCATTACTGACACCCCAATAGAAATGGAGGTAGGAATTTCAATGTATTATCCAGTGTTATCACTGTGTATGGCCACCAGCAAAGGGAGTTGTGTGACTCTCTTCCAGGATACACCGGCCAAGTTCAGTTTTGAGGGGACAATGAAGGAATTTCCAGATGAAATGGGTTTTAAAGAACCATTGATCTGAAAAGCAAGAGGACATTTGCAAGAAAAATATCTGGGCACTGATAGCTTCTTTCAGACAGAAAATATCATTTCTTAGTGTCAAAATATCTTTCTTTTATGTGATCTTATTTGGTCTCTGCTACTAAGGAGAGACATGAGAAAGAGGAATTGTCTAAGAAATACAAAGAAAAACATTTAACAAAACATAAGATTATTTTTTTTTACCTTCCTGAGAGCCATGGGTTTATGTTGTTGTTTTGTTGTTGTTGTTGTTGTATTTTTGTTTTGTTTTGTTTACTTACTCACTAAATATAAGTTTTACATTAGTTCAGGAAGAAAAAGAAAACACAATGGCTGGGCAGCAGTCGTGGGAAAAATACAAATACTACCCAACTGGAAAAGTTTAACAAATAGACTACTTGTTTTCTTCACAACAAACTCATTAAATGAGTAGTACTGATGCCTAACTTTCATATGGAAACTAGAATATCTGAAAAATAAAATAACAATTCAGCGCTTTGTTTTTAATTTAAAAGAATACTTTTATTTGTGAAATATTTCATCAACATTTTAATTGCATGAGAAAGGGGAAAAAAAATCTTTCTTACATCTAGTTTCTTGTTTGTTCCTGCAGATGCATTTCTAGCTCTCCAATTTCATCCCTTCCATTTGCAGATACAGAGTTTGAGAGACAAGGCTTGGTTTGGCCAAACTCAGTAGCAAAGAAGGGTGCAGAGGAACCCTTCTGAAGAACTGAGGAAACTGCATTTCCTCAGTTTTAATCAAAAGCCTACAAAAGTCTAATGCATAGCAGTTGCAGGATTCCAGTCTGGCTCCTACAGAGGCAGGGAAAGACTTGGGATTATTTAAAAACTACTTCATAAGTACAGATCTACCCTTCTTTGTGGTTAGGCAAGTTTCTCAGGGAAATGCATCATGGAAATTATAAGTAAAAAAATTTGCTTGACCAGAAGGAGTAATGACTCAGAACATCTAAAACTAGAACACAAACTTAGATGATTTAGAGTGCTGTTTGGAAGAGAAAATCTGTCTTGTTTGCATTGGCACTTGAGTTAGCTGGCACCCTGATTTCCATACCTAAGTAGGGTACCTAAAATTTAGCACTATACATAACTACTTTTAGATCATCTCTATGTGGCAACATCTTGAACCTCAGTCTTGCCCACCATTTACATAAAACATCTTCAAAACATGGTTCTCAATGGCCTAAATTGTTATTTTTTTTGCAAACAAAGGAAACAGCTTTTGTTATATTTAAACAACATGTCAGCATATCATTTTAGATATGTGCAGTGATTCATTGAGTTGACCATTAACAGGTCTGATTTAAAACATTTAAGAGCACTTATCTTGGATGAATGGATATTTTAGTATACAGTTTTGCCTTTCCCATGTCTTGGTAGTGTATTTGTACTGCACTATTGAATTTCAGTTGATTTTTTTTAATTGCCTCTTTAAGAATATATAATTATTGTTGACAGCAAACCAAATAGAAGAAATGCTTCTAGATTAATTAACAGTGACCTATAATTAAACACCACAGCACTTAGAGATGGAGTGGTCCCTAGATAATATTGCTTTAGCTTTAATGAGTGTTTATCATTCTTGTTTGTTTCTGCTGTACCAGTTATCAAGGTTAGTTAAAAAAAAAATAAAAAAAAATCTTAATTAAATGGAAATACATAGAAGACACTTCCTGAACAGAAAACAGCTTGAAATATTCATCACTTAAGCAGCATCCCAATGTATGCACATTCCCACCCTACAACTTTTAGTCAATGTTTACCCATGGAGCTTAATATTTTCCAAAAGTCATACCTTGACACTAAACAACAGTGTGGTATCTTCTAGTATTGTTCCTGCACATGTTTATTTTAAATTCTCTGAAAGATACAAAGCATGTTTTATTAAATGTGTGTCTTCTCCTATATGAGAAGGGCTCACTCAACATTTCTAAATGAAAGGATTTCTGATTCTTGCTTCAGACTCCACTAACTCTGCATAGTAATTAAGTAAATCTCTTTATTGCACTTTTTAAAATTCAGTCCAATGCTTAAATTAGATTCCTAATGGAATTAATGGATCACATTCCTACCAAATTCCATAGGAAGTTTTGTACCTAGGCTTCTCTGAAGAAATGGCCTGTGATTTCCAGAAATGCCGACCCTGCACTTTCAGAAGATGGTGCTAGAAGCAGTGGATTCCACTACCATAAGAAAAATTTCCTGTGCTTCCAAAAGTTGCAGATCCAGACCTGAAGCAATCAACGAGATAATATGTTAGGGGAACTTCCATCGTTCAACTGTAACATGCTTATAAATGAGTGCTAAAGATTATGTGGATCATTGAGGTAGTCCATATATGACTATACCACATACCACTTGATTATGATATATAAAACATATAAAGTTGAATACTGGTACTGCTAAATAATGATCCTGCTTTAATACTCAAATTTTCTCTGCTATATATCCTGATCATCTCCACTGCTGGCTTTCGTTGTGCTACTGACAAGGTCTTCCTAATTTGTTTTGTTAGAACAGTAAAACAATGTAAATGAAACAACATATATGAAGCATTACAGTGAGTACTGAAAATCAGAAAAAGATTGGGAAAATAAGAAAAAGCAGACCTTGTTGGTCTCAGCTCAGTCTCTTTATTAGCTGGTCTGAGTAGTTAAAATTAGGCTATCTCAGGAAGGGAGGGAGGTTGTCATTGTTTAAATCCTAAGTAAAAATAGAATACTGATTGGGTTCAAATGAAGGTTGTTCTTAAAACAACTTGAATTTACAGAGCTAGAAAACAGAGTTGCTGCCAGTCTAGATATTTCCTAATCTAAAATCCAGTTGCACAGAAATCTCTGAGTGAGACAGACATTTACAAATACCCTCCTGGTAGTCTTTTAGGTTTGTTGAAACACTATAAAACATTCTTGAAAACAAAAAGTATGGCACTTTTACACGTTCCAAATATGTAACAGGAACAGTTATTTGGGAAACTGGAACAGAACCATATGAAAACTGTATTCACTCACTGCCAGTTCTTGGCCCAGTTATAGCTGTGTGCTTGAAACGTCATTTCCCACCATGTTGTTTTTTGTTTTTTTTTTTTTATTCTCCTTCCATGCACCACCTTCCCTCCCCCACAACCAATTTGGAATCAACTTGTGCCAGCCCTGAACACTGCTGCAATTTACTGCTGAGTCACATCATTCCCCTGCTGTCATAGAACATCATCATCAATTCTATGATAGAAATATCACAACAGCAACCTTTTGGTATGAGGACGGAGAGGAGCTTCCAGGTCAAATGTAGTGGGTAAGCAGAATATAGTATGTTCTTTCAGAGAAAGCTCTCTTCCTTTTCAAAGGAATTTCCCTGTTTTTTGTGATCGCAGGTTTGGAAATAGCACAATCATCTTTCCCCATGATTTCACTTCTGCTCACTTGCTGTACCTCTGGAATGTCCAAATGAACAGTGTTTGAAGGCAATGGGCACTAGAAGAGACTTCCGTTGTTTATCGTGATAGTTCTGAAGTCTACTGGGGTTGACAGATGCTGCTCCAGAAGGTTAATAAGATGAAGAAAGCTCTTCCAGCTGGACCGTAAGAGGGATTATGTCTGAGCAGCAGATAAAAAGATTATTCCCGAAACAGACACTGCTTTTTTTTAAGACGTTGTCACTCTTGTCTTACCACTCCAGTCCCCCAGGCTAGAAGTGTTTGCGTTGGAGGTGTTTGTCCAGCTCTTGAATTCTGGCACCTGTTCCACTCTTCACCTACTTGCAATTCAAAGCAGCCCACATCTGAGGACACCTGAAGAAATAACAAAGAAAAAAAGAAAAAAAAAAGAAAAAAAAAAAAAAACCAGGGAATATATTTGGAGATTTTAACTGCTGAAAAAAAAAATAATAATAATTAATAATCTTCTACTTGACCTCAACATTCTTATTTCCTGCATGAATATTCTTGAAAACTGTGAATGATCAATAGACAGCATGCATTTGAAAACTGGATTAATATTTTTGGTCATTTGCCTTGCTCTCCAAGTTCAGGAAAGCAGAGGTAAGTTCATATATAAAAGGATTATACTAATTAACTTTAATAGGTTGGGGGGGGGGGAAATGGAAAGATCGGGTCATTTTGTGATTATCAAATTATTTGTTTGGAATTTGGTGTCTTGACAATTCAGATAGAGACAGCACAGTTGGTGAGACAGATATGAAGTTGGAAATGGAAATGTTGACAATATTTCTCATGTGTGTTCCCTTGTCTTTACATTTTCTGTAAGAGATATATTTTAGTTTCCATTCACAGGCATATGCTCTTTTATGAAAATATATATATATAACTTCAAAAATAAGTATATGAAAGGAACAAAGCAGCTGAAAGAACATCTAAGGAAGAACATTCTAAGAACATGTTCTTAGAACATTCTAAGGAAGTGTTGACATTGTTAAAGATTGTCTGATATCTGTGAAATTAAGAGAAAGTGAAGTATATTTTTATATTTACCAGCTATTATCAGAAACAACTTCAAAAACTTTTAGAAATACAGATTTTGGAGGAATACAACATACTGCCAAATAAACAAGAAACAGCAATGCTAAGATTTATACACAGAACAGAACGAACAGGAAAATATAAATATTACAATAGGAAAATGAAGAGGAAATATCTGCTAACATAAGTACATATTCAGAAAAGCTAAAATAGAAAGAAAGCACCCTATAATTATAATAACATGACAAAATATATTCCTTTTGTGATGCATAGTATAATTTTTAAATACATTCCAATAAACAGGTCTCAATGAAAATAAAATAAAGTAATAATATGTGAAATTATTTGCAAGTAAATAGAAATACTGACAACTTTGGTGTACTTAGTACTACAGCTAGCTATTGTTCCCTTTAAAAACATCACAAAGTTCACAGCAATTTTAAAGCTTCTTCAACAACAGAAAACAAAAAATGGTGGTGTGATTTTTTTCCCTTTTTTTTCAATTTAGATGTTTGGGGAAGGTGTTTCTTTTGTGGCGAGATTTCTTATTAACTTTTCTATCTATGCTTTGATATTAAAAAATAAATAAATTAATTAATTAATTAAAAGCCAACATCACAATTGCTTTATGCTTTGCCCACATGAATGACCTCCTATTTTCCATCAAGTACAAGCATATTAATTAAATGTAAAGAATATAAAATAATAAAAGAGAAGTCTTCCCAACAGTATTGAAATAGATATGGTGTGAAACAGTCTACTATCAATAAGTATTGGGAAGTTTTATTTCCACTTCACTTGTTTTTGAGTCTTGTTCTTCTGTGTACAGATTTGCTTTAAAAAATAATTCTGTTCATGTATCTCATTGATATTATGTAAATCTTCTCTTGTGGACAATTACAGTACTGAAAACATGCTTGGGAAAAACTAATGCATTAGCTAACACTAGATTTATATTCTGTTTTTCTTTGATTTTGCCTTTTAACTTCATGTAAATAGTGTTATTTAATCATTAATGATAGTTTGGAACTATGGCAAAAATGAGAGAATGAATGATAGTTCATCTCTGGCAAGGAAAATAAGGTTTATCAAAATACACAAATTGCATATTCTCTGATGGAAAAAGATTAAGTAAATTTCATGTAATTCATGCATGGTTGATGATATCATTACAGTCTATATTTATAGTTACGAAATGAGAAAGTAATAATGTGAAAAGTGGAGACACAGTTACACCCATCATAAATTGTGCTTGTATGTTACAATGCATTTTCCATAAAAAGATAGTCACAAAATTATAGGAGAGCATCTTGACAAAGAGGAATACAGAACTGTATATTATTCCCCTCAGAGATGCAGTACTTGGAAAATCTCAGCACTTGGAAAATCTACCAACATTCAGAAAGCAATGCTGAATAATACACTACATATAGTATCTTGAAATAGGGAGAAAATGATTTAACTGTGAGCTAAAAGTCTTTTTTATATCTTGTATTTTTTCTCCTTTCAAATATAACAAGCAACTCAGCTGCCATTTTAATATATATCAAAGCTTTTATAGTAGTCTTTTAATTTTCTAATTTTTGATGGCTTTCAATGGAAAAAATATTTTTTCTATATATGTATGTGAATGATAATTGGAAAAATTTCTTCCCAGCAGTTTTTTTAGATACATTTGGTATACACAAATACATAATAACTGCTCTTTATTGTTATATAATTATGCTATATATAGTATTTTTAAACTGTGTTGTTATCTCAAATACACATACAAATCTCAAAGGACTTAATGCTTATCTTAAGATATTTCTTCATCAGAGCAGAAATGCATCCAGAACTGCTATTTTATGACTGAGAATTAGGGTAAGATAGTTAGAGAATATATTTTGAAAAGTACACATGCTCTCCCAATAGTCTGAATACTTATATTAATAACTTATTAAAGATCCTAACATAGATGAGTCAAGGCTTTTAGGACTATTCTAGTTTAAAGTACATTACAACTATGACAAACTAGGAAATAAAAGATTAAGAAATAAAATACTCCAAACTTAAAATAAGAATAAAAAGAATAAAAATATCCAAATCATTTTTTATTTTATTTTTCATTATGAACAAAACTATCTGAAGCTCAAATTCTTGTTTTACTCACATCTGTGTTTTAGGGTGAACAAAAATGGGGCTTACTCAGAAATGTCTTTTGATTCTTCCTTCCTAAACCATATTTTAAGATTAAGACCCATCTCTTAGGCATTTGGATGCTGTCCAGGAGCACCTCGAATACCACAGATAACAAACAAGAAACTGTAGCATGCAACATAAAGACTTCAGAGAGTGTTTATCTTTGACCATGGCTAGTGCCAAATTCCAGGAAATGACCTCAGGACTTGAACTCAGATCTTTGTCACTGTCCTGACAGAAACTGTTTCTAATAATGGGAAGTGAAAGTGAGGGGGACAAAATCTGTGTGATGGCAAAATACATGTATATACAATCAATATGACAGTAATTTTTAATTGCTGAATTGTAAAACATTGAACATTCACACTAACCAGCAAAATACACACAAGCTTTGAACTCCCCAAACTATACACTGATGCTGAGTACATCCTAGCACTTGATACTGAGAATGTAAAGGAGAGAGAGAACATTCAAGAGTGCTTAGTGTTAGTTTTTAATCAGCAAGCAAATATACTCTATCTACTCGGTCATTCTTTAGGACACAAAGGCTTTCTGTGTGCTCTATGAAATCATTTTAATTCATTCTGACTTACCACTTCCCTCTCGACTGTTCTAATTTGACAATAACTGTTGCAGATCTTCATTACTAAAGCTGTCCTCAAAAAAAGGGTTAAGCAAATCTGTGCCAGACAGAGAACAAAGTCAAAGAATATATATCTTCAAAGAAAGAAAAAAAAAAAAAAAAAAAAAAAAAAGAGAATACATTAGCTTCGTGCATTAAGATCATTCTCTACTTTCACCTATAAAACAAGGATTACCAAACTAAAGCTAGCTATCCTGGTTGTGCTTATAAATAAATGAAAAGTAAAATACTGTTTGTTTAAACGAATACAAAACTGTTAGCTATTTCCTGACCAAGAGACAAACTTGGATAAAAATACTAAAGTATCAACATGGAAACTTAAAGATTAATTACAGTTCTCATCACATCCATTCTACAGTAATTAGGGAAAAATATGTGACACTATATGTGACTGAACATATAGCTGGGAGAAGGGAGGTTGTCTCAGAAAACAACTGTGGACAAGACAAACATTCTTAATAATAAAATATTTTCTCTCTTTACAAACGTTTAAAAAATATATTATTAAAATATATTGTAAAAAATATAATTAAATTATAATTATATTAAATTATAAGATATATTAAAATATAAAATATGAAAATATGAAAAAAATAAAATATAAATTATATTAAAATATATTTTAATAATACAAACTTTTAAAATATATTTTTTAATATAAGTTACAACAAAGTTAATTGAGGTCTTAACCTATTGGATTATTGTTTTGGGGATTCTCCATTTCTCAGCTGACAGGGGTGTCCTAGTAGCTTCAGCAGTGCACTAGGTGATATGGCCTGTATTCATCAGATGTAGCAAACCTTGTTTTCTTCCCAGAGGGAAAAATATGTTTTCCCCTTTACTTTTGTACTTCTGTCCTATTCACAGTCCCTTTGGGTTTGAAGTGAGACATTTACTCCTTCCCTATCATTCTTCCATTTTTATCAGAAATTAAGTGCACTATCCTGCATATTTTATGCGTTTTGCACTTAGCAAGCACTACTGCATTTCAAAGAATTCCTTCCCTGTAGGAACATGCAATATTGAACAACATATATCCTAAAAAGAAAAATCTATCTTGCTATCTGTCTGTCTATCTGCTTGTATGTCCATATAGATGTAGGTTATTAAAGTGTGGAGAAGGGCCTTGGTACTATATTACTAGCATATTACTTGGTACTACTATACTGGGATTTAGTCACTATCAACTTCTATTTACTTGACTATCAACTTCTATTTACTTCAGAATAGTAGCATATCCAGCAATCACAGAATTAACAATCGCCTGGAAGTACCCCAACACCTGCTACAGAGTAGGCGTTTATATACCCTTACGTAATTGTAGCATGCCTTATCATGGTATGCAAGAATACCACCTGTTTTAACCTTGTTACCTGACAGAGCAACATCATCATTCTCACATGACAAAGCTTGAGAACCTGAGGTGTAACATAGAAACTGAAGTCCTGACCTGTATGAGGTACTAGTCATAAAACACAACTGCAGTTTAGCAAGGTGAGTCTTAAAGCAACTGTCTAATCACACAGACATCTGCAAGTCAGTAGGACCCCGATTATTTCTAAAAATTGGGAGCCTGCATAGCTAATCACACTTAGGCTACCATGTTTATCTTTTCTGTAGTGGGGTTCTTTCTCTAAAATACCTCGTTTGGTGCAGAGCCAAGATCACTTGCTTATTTACCACTCCGAACCTTTTACTAGCTTTCTCGGATTTTATTCAATCACATATTAACAGTCTAAGAGTCCCTGAACTTAATTTACCTGAAGTGCCAGTTTTAGTAATTGTGCTCCAAGTATATCTTTCATACATATGAGTCAACACAGAAACCCCAGAAATTTCAGCAGGAGATAGTAGCACATTCACATTTTACTTTATGATTTTGTGGTTATGGCACTAATGGAGATAGTTCTAATGAAGTCCTTTTCCCTCTCTTCTTCCCCATCATAAGTGGATCATTTGAATCTAGATCAAAGAATGGCCATGCATAGAGCAAGGAATAGGATTAGGCGATCTCCAGATATCGTTCCAACATAAATTGATCTATGCAGCTTGACACTTGGGCTTCTCTACTATTCATCTTGGAAGATAGCTTAGTTCGGTATGGTAAGACCAAGTCACTCTCTGTCAAAATAAGAAGGAATCAGTTAACTAGAGACTGTAGGTTGCATTGCAGGATGAGTGCCCCTAAACTGTGAGAAAAATTGACCAGTTCCAGTTACAAAAGTTCAGGCAAATAAATGGTTCAGTGGCTTCTGTATCCTGGATGCTGGATCCTGCACGGCAACTGTCCTAATCATCATCACATTTGAATACAACTGCCTCAAAAATTCCGGTCTGCACTGTGATTCTTTGACTCGTGCCATTGTGATTGTTGATATGTTGATAAGTATGGCATTATATCACTGCAACTTGAACTTATGCTTTCTCACTGACTTTCTCAGAGCATGGCTGTACATCTTGAGTAAGATTAGTTAGACAATGAATAGCAGGGGTGTTCAAGTGAGTGTTTCATCACTGCTGATTGGATGCATTCCTCCAAGAACTGCTCAAATGTTTAAAGTATTTTCTTTAATGTTTTGATGCAAACAATATCAGATCATAGAATAAGATTTCAGGCCAAATGTTTTTAAGATATCCAATGTAATGCAAATAGATATATGTTTCATACAGAAATTTTAAAAGAATAAATACTTCAATGCTGTTTCTATTCTGAATGTTGGACTGTTGCAGGATTCAGATGTTGGCAATAAAACCATAAATGGCATGGTATCTTCTCTGTGAATTCCAGCAGTAGCAGCTAGTAAAGCTGAAGAATAATCATGGAACCATAGAATCATAGTACAGTTTGAGTTGGAAAGGACCTTAGAGATCATCTAGTTCCAACCCCCCTGCCATGGGCAGGGATACCTCCCACCAGACCACGTTGCCCAGGGCCTTGTCCAATCTGGCCTTGAACACCTCCAGGGAGGGGGCATTCACAGCTTCTCTGCCAGTACCTCACCACCTTCTGAGTGAAAAATTTCCTCTTAACCTCTAATACAAATCTCCTCTCTTTTAGTTTAAAATCATTCCCTCTTTTCCTAATATTATCTGACTGAGCAAAAAGTTGCTCTCCATTTATCTATAACCCCCTTTAAGAATTGAAAAGCTGCGATAAGGTCACCCTGGACAGTGAGGATTCTTCACCAGAATTTGCACTTATCTGTCTGAAAGAGAAAGGATATACATGTATTGCTACTCTAAATGGTGTCAAGGAAAACATAAGTTTCTTATGGTGCTCTTTCAGTTAGGAAAGTCGTGTCAGAATCATGTGTTGACTAAAGATATTTTGTATGTTCAATATTTGTGGTTGGTACTGGCTGCAGTTATGGTGAATGCAAAGTTAGTGCTGCTCAGTGTACGACAACTGTATTCACAAAAGCAGAAGAATCTTCCCTGGGCTTATGATGTTTTCTATTCTCAACTGTAATAGGTAAATAATTCACCACAGTTCATTTATCATAAACTGTATAGTTGGAATAATTCAATTATGTTACTACATTATCTGTTTAGAAAGGGAGAAAATATTATGTTGGTCTGTAATAAGGCCTAGATTTGTATTTCATAAAAACTGTTTCAAACGACCATGTTCTTAGCCTACTTTCTGAAGTCAGTTGATTTAACAATTGCATTTCTCCACTTGGCATAGAAAACCACACAGATTTCTGTGAGTAGTTAGGAGTAATGGAACAGCTGTGAGGCTATGATGTCTAGTTGATTTTTCCAATGTTAATTTGCAAATATGATTATTTTTTTTCACACTTACTGACATTCCAAAGCACCTTAGTTGATTAAAACTGGTCTTTGGTACCAAAATGTAAATCCAGGCTAAAGGGTTTTGAACAAGAAGAATAAACTTCTATTACCTAATTCGATCTGCTAGCTTTGAATGTATCACCTTTTATCACCACTAATAAATAAATAAATAAATAAATATTGACATTTACTATTGTCTTTACTATAACCATATATTTCAAAATAATTTATCACATTCTTCTCTGGATTTACTGCATACTGTTTCACTATAACCAATATTTAATATTTTTGACAGAAAAAAAAAAAAAAACATGACTCTATAACATAAGGATTCATGGAATTCTTGTCTTGTTTGAATATGGTGTTAACACAGATAAAATCTTTGTCTTCCATAAAAGTTTAAAGGAGCATTGTCATGCATTCCTACCAAGAAAAAGGATTTATGAAATCCCACCATCTTTCTGAATTCTCAGGAAGCAAAATCCCCTGTTACCAATCCAGATCAAAATAAAAACATAAGCTTTAAAAGGCTGAAAATTACAGAACCTATCTTTTAAGTACCTTGATATTTTAGCTCCAAACAAGGAGCCTGGCAATCCTCTCCGGTGTCTTAGTGGGCTTGAGCACAGTTTTTGAACATGTGCAGGTAATGTTTTGTCATGCTGAATGCAAGTGAGAGATACAGGTATCAGATTTATTGTATCTTTAGTACAGAGTCCCAACTGCACAGGCAGGGCTGAGCACCTCCTTGACATGTAAGGTAACACCAAATCTACTGGAACACTGATAGGTACAGTAGAGGTTTTGTAGTGCTGGGTATGTAGACATCAACTTCATGATGCTTGTACAGAAAGTTTTCTAGTGGAAATTTTGAGCAACCTGATCCAGTGGGATGTGTCCCCGCCCATGGCAGGAGGTTTGGAATTAGATAGTCTTTGTGGTCCTTTCCAGTGCAAATCATTCTATGATTCTATGACAGGGTCTTCCAAGCTGGAGGCCTGGTAGATCTTTGCCACAGTTGGATACGCAAGCCTCATTCCACAGGTGATTTTACTATTCAGTGACATTTCACACAACCCAGCGTGTCAAATTAGAATCACCTAGCTTATTGTTGCTGATATCAATTCTGAGGAAATAAAATTCAATTTATTTTTAGGATAAATTCCTTAGCTCAATTCCTCTCTTTTAGGAATACACAGGCATTCTCCTTTGGCCAGTATTTAGCTTCTGCTGAGGCCAGGCACCTATGTCAGCTCCTTTTCTTTCAGCAGTTCACTGACTGAGTACAATAAGCCTGAAGAAGTGAGATGCAAATTGAGTTTCCTCCAGTGCCTTGGCTACCCCAGGTAGATCCTAGATAAGACTCACTACCCTCTAGGATGCGTTTAATGCTGCCATCAGTTCTTTCACTGTGTGCCTTAACATTAGTTAAAGAATGCATAGGGCCCAAAGATAAATACAAGCAAGACATATAATCTTGTACTCATATGCAGGACCTAGGCTGCATAAAGCCATGCCATACGTTAATCTTTCCCTGCTCATCTAAGCCCCTTCAATCTGTTCAGACCTTTCCCATGCAAATAGGATTGAGGCAATGTGGCATAAAAAGCACATTAAAAAGTATATAAGCAGAGAACACACTTTGGGAATCCTGTCTGTCATTGTCAAGTGCCATTTGAATTTGGGGTGCTCACTACTCCCATAACAGGAGGAGACTGACTCTGAGAGAGAAGAGACCAGGACATTTGTGCTTTCTGCATTCCATCTGGTGTTTACACTAATCAGCCCTTTCAGAGATCTCAAGATCAACTTCCATGACTAATCATCCTTACTTTTGTTACTGGTTGAATTATCAATATGGTGGTTGTTGGCCCTGCTGGCCCTGCTATATATTTAATTGGATCACATAAGCACATTTATGGCATCTTTCTTTGATTCATCCTCTTTGATAAGCTTTTATCTTGTTCTATTTCAATAGTTCCACTTAAATAAGCCCTGTATTTTAATTAATAATTATTTCACTCTGAAGGCAGTATGTCTCATTTATCAATCAAGCATTCCTTGGTTTCCTAATATCCTAACTTATTTTCCAGACTTACCAGTTTTATCATACATGTTAGACCTTGTGATGACTTCAATGATGAATTATTCAGATTTCAACAGTTTTGTCCTCATATCACCCTGAATTCTGATGCTAAAACCTTTACCACATTTTAATTTTTTCCTTTTTGGATAGAATATTTTAATTTTCAAAGGTCAAGTGAAACTACCCTGCATAGGCAAGCAGAACAGTGATAACTGGAAACAGGTAAATATGTGGTCACTTTCTCAGAATGAAAAGCCAAAATAATAACCCTAATTTGAGAATAGGGAGAGAATTCAAGGTCATTACAACAATGATTTGTGAAGAGTCTCTTCTCTGAATCTTATGTATAGTATAATTCTTAATTCAAGTTAATGACTTAGGGGCAAATCCTGGGGAAGAAGCAAATCCTTCAAGAAAGCCCTCTGCTCCATACAAAAGCTATCAAAGAGCTTAATGACAAAATCCTCTGCCCCAGTTGGTCAGAATTCCTCAGCAGCTGGGCTATAGCAGTTAATAGAGCTTGTAACAGGTAATAGACTTACAACCAGCTTCTTTCCATGTAGATTATTGGTATTTTATTTTAGAAGATTTCAGGGGACTACTCTGAGATTTTACTGGCAGTGGATCTTCCTTGGTGGTAAATCTATTACTCTCTTCCCATATACCATTCAAATCATTCAGTGTCCTGAATAATCTAGTGTTTGCCCCCTTGTGATTTCTGGTGGACACAAGACCACATTTTCACAGAGCAAGTTCCTTTTATGCAGTGTTACCTTTATGGTCCATGATCTGATATTACTGTGGAAAACTAGTTACTGCCAATGCATTCTATAACAAATATCATATGACTACATCATCATTTTCATTTACTTTACAACAATTAGATAGTTCTAGTCATGCCAGCTGCTGCCTCTAGCATGTTCTGCAAAACCACAAAAACCGCCTGTTGCTTTCATAGTATAAGCTTCTATATTTGTAAAATATTCTTCATAATCAAGTACTCAACTTCTTTCCATATCAGAATACCAAATACTTCATAATATAAATGTCATTATTATGACTTTTACACAGAAAAAAATTGAATGTTAGTTCTGACATTAAATAAGAACCGAGACATACATATATATATTCGGACATATATCGTAGAATTTCTCCCATTCTTTACTTGAAGTACTGTTCTTTCCGCAGTAGTATGCTTTTCCTTTATTTTTCTCTTATTGATCAGCTGCTAACTTATCTTTAAACATTTAATTAACAAAGTTTCCAATTGTCAAGATAATGTGTTACCTTCCTTATTTTTTCTTGATTAGTACAAGTAAACAATAATTAACATTTATTAAATGCAGCATGTTATTTCTTCTTTATCCTGTAAACTCAGTTTTACTTTTATTTATTTATTTTAATATTACTCTCACTAAACTTATTTCTTTTGAACGATATTATTTCATTTTATTATACTTTTACAAATTTTTAAACCATTCATTAAAGCAACAACTCAGGCACACATATACCATGCCTTTCTTGCATTTTATTCCTTCAAGTTTTCCAATTATCTACAAAATTTACCCTTTCTTTTCTAAAAAGTTCTTCTAACAAGCCTTGTATTCTGACTACATTTTACTTTATTTTTCATTGTAGCACATGAAAATGCATAACATCAAATGTATGAAAATGAAAAAAATAGATATTTTCATATGAATTTTAATATCTTTATTAAAATGTATGCAAAATTTTGGGAGATAATCTAAAATACAATAATGGCTCCTGTTGCATGATCCTGCAAACTGCTGCACTTCAGCTTGCTCAAATGTATACCTGTTTTTATTGTTAACATTTTAACATGAAATTTAGCTGCTATGTCACATAATAGAGAATCTCATATATTTAGGAAGTATGACCAAATGAGTCTTGAGTTTTTGTGTTCAATCTAATATGAGTGGTTCTTTGCTTGATTCTATTTGGAGAACATTTTTCATAAATGAATAGCTGCATAACTAAAACTTGAGCCTAGCTCTTCAGTTTCCACTTAGTGACCTCACTTTTTTCTACTGTAGCTGTTCCACTTCTCTGGGAATAATTAAAGATCTATTGAGATACAAAGAGCCAGAGCATTCCTGACACTATCATCCAGTGTCAAAGAAGCATAATTGCAGTCTGTTCTGATTAATACATCTGTTTTGGTGAGGGATGGAAAGAGAAGTGCACTGTGGAGTAAAAGAGGAAGACTGGAAACAGCTACTTCTTTCCCCAAAGACAATTAAACTCCTGTTCAGCTTTTGAAAGGATGTGTTACACTACACATCCAAAACATGTGTTGCACTAGATCACAGATGTGATCTAGTTCCCAGGGTGGGTTCAAAACTATGTACCCAATGTGAAGGGAGATGTGACCTGAAGCCCAGAGCGAAGACAAGAACATCTGAAAGGGTACCCATTTAAGGTACTACTATTTCTCACATTACATATTTGTTAGTATAGATATATTTTTATCCTGCAAGCTAATACAGATATGTTTCACTTTCCACAAGCTCCATAGTTACTTAACAGAGTGCTGTAAACTTCCCCATAGGGTTATAGTCTCACAAGTGAGATGCTGTAGCACAAACTTCAAACACCTAAGTATCCTTTGTGGTTCTAACCCAAAGACACTACTGAAAACAAGATTTAGGGCTTCTGAAACCTTTACCCTGTGTGAACTGACAGTCACATGATGAGTTATAAGGAAATTAGTTACCAGTTTTTTGAGTCATGGTTGTCCAGCATAATCAAAGGACATTTCTCCTCAACACATTAATTCGTTCTGTACATTGAAATCACCATCACAGTTAAACACAAAAAACTCTCAGATTCACAAGTATTTTCCAGTCATGATCTTGCATACTGCTTATGCAATGTATCTTTATACATGTTTACCTTTTATCTTTTCCAGAAAACCCTGGTAAAATAAATCGTGGTGAAGCCAAACATCTAACAGATGCCTCAGGGTCAGACAAAACAGAAAGAACAACAAAGAGGTCCAGAGTTTCAACCATAAGACGGATATTTGACATGGCAAAACACCGAACAAAGAGGTCATCCTTTTTCTCAACTGGTGTGAAAGTTTGCCCACAGGAATCAGTGAAACAGATTTTAGCCAGTCACCAAGCTTATTATAGATTAAGAGGTAAGATAATGATTGTAGCCTGTGATTCTTCCCTGAAAGTATTGACAGAACCTAGTAATTTTTCAGAATCTTGTTTTTTAGCTCTAGAAAATGTATGTGATATTTACTTTATGATTAAATATTATATGCAAATAAGCACAGCTCAAGACAGGCAATTACCAGAACAGAATAAAACAATGCACTCAAAAGACTAATGGTATCCATGTAATTGCATATTTTTCTAGCATGACAGAACTTGAAGACCAAATTATGCTTGCACTACTGTGTAAAGAGGTACCATTTTTCTCAAAAGTGTAGTTGTTACTATCTTTGCTACTCAGAATTAATCCCACCCATTCAAGACATTAAAATAAACTATTCATCTGCCATTTCATGAATACATTGGTGTATCTGTAGTTGTATTAAGTCTATGGCAGTGTTGGTACAACATAAGCACTAATATAATTGCAGCAGCACCTGACAAGACCTGAGTATTATTTTTTAAAATCTAGAATGTTTTTTTCCGCTCTTTCCCAAATCCCTCTCTCCCTCTCTCCCTTTCTTTTCCTCCCTTGACTGTAGAGAGCTTATAGAGTTACCACTCTAATTTTAGGTCCCTATAGAGAATAGTGCAAACAGTTTTTGGTATTTCCTATCTTCCTCTCTCTCTCTTTTCTCCATTCAGTGACTGTTCCAATTTGTACTTTTTAAAAAATAATATTTTGGAGTTGCAACTAGATAGATCAAATATAACTCTAAAACACAGTCAGCACGTTAGGGATGCAAGTATTTAAGGGAACTTCTATTCTCTTAAATCATCTTAATTTATGTATCTGTTCCTCTGTATAGGTCTTCAACCATTCACATACATGTATTCTAACTTGGTTGATCCCCAGATCCCTTTCAGTAAACCAGTCTGTTCCCTCTGAATTGAAATCTGGATGTACAACTGCAAAAATTTTACTCCAGTAGCCACTTCTCATAGGCAGAATGGACAAGCCACATCATGTCTATAGTCATTCCTATGGATACAAACATATCTGGAATCTATTGTAGGACTGAATTCCACACCAGTGGGCATTGAAGCAAACTCTGAAACCTATGTCAAAGAGTCTGATCCAAAAAGCCTTTCTTAAACGTGAATTAAGCTTGAAAATCCTTAAAACTTCCTGGTTATGTCCCTGATAAAACAAGGTTTCCTAGGACAGGCAGCTACCATTAACCTAAATTTAAGGAATGGCAACTGTGAAATTTTCCTTTAAAACCAATGAGCATGCTACTAACATCTTTTCAGAGAGCAGCACATCACTTCTGAGTGGGAGATTGGGCTTTGTAAGCCTTGTAGTGCAAGCATGCTTAAACTTACACCTCTTCTTTGCTAGCAGAACATTATACACTCACAAACTCTTCTGAGTAGGTGTCACACGGTTCTTCTGGAGTACAGCTGAATCAGAAGTTCTTCCCCAAAAGTACACAAGAAAGCAGGTGACTGCAGCTAAATGATTGGTATACTCATTCAGAAAAAGTGTTTCTGTTCTCTTTAATAGTTGCATGTTTTGCATTACAATGCTCCTGGTTAAAACCTCAGAAAAACTTTCCTTCAAGGAAAAGATCAAAACTCATGACTTCTGTCCTTTCAGATGAGCATGCAAATGTACCTGACAAAAGTGATAAATGAAAAAAAATAAATAAATAAATAAAATAAAAAAAATCTGAAGTGAAAACTTTGTGATTCCACCATTATTCCTGAAGTTACACCTAGTAACCACAGCACAAGCCTTCATGCTTCATGGAACAATGATTTGGTAGCCACGTTGGAGTCTTTCAGCCTTCACTAGACAGCCTAAGAGTGGGACAATCTTATCTTCATTTTGTTTTGTAGACAAAATGGTCCACTGTTTTTCTCATCTAAAGTTTAGAAGACCACTTCCACCCCTCTCAGTCCCATGAAATATTTGGAAGTATGAAAGCACTGTGGATCATATCTGTCCTCTAGAGAATTTTACCACTTCCTGAGTAATTTTTTTTTTTTTTAATATTCTAATTAATTCACACTAAAACGCCATCAGGAATGAGCACATAAGAAAAAACTGCTCAGGTATATGTGCTCAGAGGGTTACTAATGAAAAACCTTCATCAGGATGAAGATAGTCTTTCATGTGGGGCAAACTGAGAACATGCACAGGGTGAGTTATGATGCCTGGTCACATGTCACATTTATTTAAACCTTGAAAACTGGATTTTCATCAGATATTATATCTTTATTCAGCAGCTACACTGAAAAAAAGATGCCAGAGAGACGTGAGGAAAAAAAAAAAAAGTGATAGAAAGAAACTCTAACTGCTAGCTCATAATGAAAATCTTTTCAAAAGACAGCCTGTTACTTTTTAATAATCTGGCCACCTCTGCTCCACATACAGCTGCTCTACAGGGAGGGCAGGTGGTTGCTGAGTTATTATTATAGTGCCCTAACACAGCTATGTGAGTACATCCTTACAGCAAGTTTTGAGAATACCCATTTCTAGAACTGATTACACTAATTGCAGAGACACTGGTATTTTAGATAATGCAGATAATTATCTCACCGTAAGTCAAAGCATGTATCAAGTATTGAAAATAAATGTCCCATCTCACAGTAATGAACTCTGCAAAGTAAAGTGCTAAAGGCAACAGTTTTTAAATTGCCACCAAGGCTTTATTAAAATGCTTTTTCTACTTTGCTTGAAATTCCCCTTCTCTAAAAGCATTTAACTTTAAACAACATTTTGAAGAAGCCTGTTCCTTCATCTCGAGTGAGTGAATATTATCCCTTTATAACAATGAAAATACAGCTGGCTTTGATGAAGAAGAATACCAGAGGAATCACCAAGTAGCAACAGAGGCAGTCACCCACTAACGGGGCATAGAGCAATAGCTCCAATAAACTGAACTGATGCTGCTTAAAGCACATTGGTTCTAGCCACCACCAAACCATGTTGGTTGTCTTCTACAACTTCACAGGCCCCGCAGGAGTCAACCTACAGAAGTGAGCATTTCTGCAAGTGAGCAAGGACATCCACACAGAACAGCACATCTTGGCCAGGTCTGTGCTAGCCTGAGATAATCTAGTTATCTCTTTGCACCACTCAGTGGTTTTAAACGTGACCCATGTACAGACAGGAGACATTCAAGGTTTAGTTGGAGGCTGTACAAAGTGCATGCAGTGAAATCCAAGCACTCTGGGTGTATGGATTGTCTGGTGTCTGAACAGAGATACAAAGACTTGCATAGTTAGTCAGATAGGCAGTAGCTGCCTGGAGGAGGGATCAGTTTATCTTCCAGAATTGTCTGAAATTAGAAATATTTCAACTTAAAACAAAGAGGAGACTTCAACAAGATGCTGGTAAAAGTGCACTCAGAACTGTGGGCCCTGATTGCTAGAAAGTAGTTCAAAAAAACAAGACCAAGCCCTAATATGCATTCTGGGTTTCTACCATGTTACAGCTCAACTTTACAGCTTTCTTGCATAAGCAGTGAGCCAATGGAATTACATACAAGTACTAATCTCCACTATTACATATTTTATATACTGTCATGTACTTAAATCAGTTAGCATCCAGTAAATTAATGTCCTTTACAGCCATTCCTGAATACCATCTCTTCCAATTCTCCACCTCTGTCATATTTTCATTGTGTTCACTTTCATTTCCCTAAATAATACAGAACGCTACTGTTCTCTCCGCAGCCACAGTCCCTGTTAATCTTGTCTGATGTAGCTTGGCATTTAACTGGGTGATTCATCTCCACGGAGGAGATTTTTAATATTGAATACATGCGTGTGTACAGTTGTCTAGAAAGGAAGAAAATGGTGTTCTTTCCAAAGGAATTTTACCCTTACTAAGTCATTCAATTTTTCCAGAGGTGCTTAAAGAAACATAAAAGCCTGTATATGCTACAGGAAGTCCTTAAAACTTTGAGAAGTCTAAAAGCATTGCAATTTTAGAATGTAAGAAAATGAATTTAGCCTGATGCATTTAAAAAATATATTTTCCATTGAAGATGGGCCAGAAGGAGGACCCAGGGAACTACAGGACTGTCAGTCCGACCTCAGTGCCAGGGAAGGTTATGGAGTATATCATCTTGAAAGCCATTACATGGCACATGCAGGACAACCCAGTTAGCATGGGGTTATGAAAGGCAGGTCCTGCTTGATGAACCTGATCTCCTTCCAGGACAAGATGCCCTAGTTAGTGGAAGAGGGAAAGGCTGTGAATGTTACCTACCTAGACTTTAGTAAAGCTTTTTACATCATCTCCCACAGCATTCTCCTGGAGAAACTGGCTGCCTATGGCTCGGATGGGCATACACTTTGCTGGGTAAACAACTGGCTGGGTGGCTAGGGCAAAAGTTTTGTGGTGAACAGAGTTAAATCCAGCTGGAGACGGGTCATAAGTTGTATCCCCCAGGGCTTGGTATTGGTTATTTAGCCAGGATGTGGTGGTTTTACCTTGCTAGGCAGCTGAACTACACCACAATAGCTTTCTCACTCCCCTACTTCAGAAGAAAAGGAGGCTCAGGGGAGACCTTATCACTCTCTACAACTACGAGCCTGTAGCAGAATGAGGGGCAGTCTCTTCTCCCAAAGAACAAGCAATAGGACAAGAGAAAATGGCCCCAAGTTGCACCAGGGAAGGTTTAGATCTGATATTAGGAAAAAAATCTTCACTGAAGGGGTTGTGAGGCACAGGAAAAGACTGCCCATAGAAGTTGTTAAGTCACCATCCCTGGAAGTATTCAAAAAACATGTAGATATGGTGCTTAGGGACATGGTTTAGGGGTAAACTTGGCAGTGCTAGGTAAACAGTTGGGCTTTTCCAGAGGTCTTTTCCAACCTAAATGATTCTATGAATATCGAAATCTTACATGTGTTCTACTTAGCTTATTCTATGTCCAGTTAACCATTCTGATGTACAAAACTTGTATATACAGTTAAAATTTTGATTATTCAATTATGAAGACTGCTAGAATTATTTTTCTTTAATTTACCTCGCTGTTTGCTGTCACTGGAACATCCACTGTATTATTTTTGAAGTAAACAAAGTGTGCTTTGTGTTTGCCCTTTCTTCACGCTGATGATGTTAGACCAAGTTAATCTGTTTTCTAAAATGAGGGAAATTACAGTCCTTAACTCAGAGAAAACTAATCCTTCGGCATTAAGGCAAATGACTGTCAACTCAAAAGTACTTAAAAGACCTAGAAATACCCAGAAGATGGATTTATTTACTAAGTACAGTAAAATGTGTAAATCCCAAATCTCTTTAAAAAGGGCTTTCAACTTTACTTTTTGGTACAAAACATCCATCCCTAGCCCCTTTCTTCTTACTCAGTCTGCCAGGAAGCTGTGTGGGAAGCCTTTCGTATTTTTCTGGATCGGATTCCTGATACTTCTGAATATCAGAACTGGGTTACTGCCTGCCAGAGGGAAACCTTCTGCATATTTGACATTGGCAAAAACTTCAGCAATTCCCAAGAGCACCTGGAAATAATCCAACGGGTAAGGATTACTGACGTTTGTTTAGAAACTGAGGGAGACTTCCAAGTCGCTTCCCCATCTGCTTATATAAGGGCAAAATATTGCTCAGGAAGAGGAGGGGGCATGTGTTAGAAGAAACATGTAAAAAAATAAACAAAAGAGCTAACAGGCTTCTGCTCAATGGTTGGACGCATCCACTAGTAAAATGCTGTTTTTCTTAATCTTTTTGCAGCGAGTAAAACATAGAACCTTCCAGGAAAGGTAAGTAGCACAAGTAGAACCTCATCACTTCATGTTACTGACTTTTATGAAAAAGATACGTGTAGATGTGTGTGGATGTGAGCATATATGTGGATAGCACTGTGGTGTATTTGGTGTATGCTGTGAGAGATGTGTATGCTGTATGTGTTATAGATTGCAGTAATTGAATCACAAATAATTAAGGCAGGCAAATATCTGAGTTGCCTGTTCACTTGGAGACAACACAGGATGTCTTCTTAGACTAATGTAAGCACTGCTCTGGTAGAGCTGTGGCCTTGCATTAGACTAATGTAAATGGAGAAAGTGACAAAAGATTACATGCAATTCCTATAATTTTCAAAAGGAAAATCAGAGAGCTGAAAAAAGTTTATCTGAGAGGCTACTTGAGAAATAATATGAAAATGCTATGCCTTCACTAGCTTTCCCTTGTATTTTTACATGTCATGTTCTCATAAATTAATGTGATGTTTTATTCCGAAAAAACTCTCTTGGAAATAAATTATGTTTCAGATAGTGCTCAGAAGTCTGAGAATGAGAGGATTAAAGTTACAATCTTGAACTCTCTGCATATAAATACTACAGCACATCCAAACAAACCATTGTCGACGGTTTCTCTGATTTATGCATTATTTTTCTTTCAAATATTCTTAGATTTTCAAATGTAGCAAATAATCTTCTCTATTCATATGTTATAGTGTCTCATGATCACAGAGGTCTTCTATATCTTTCTTGATTATGACATGGGAGCTTTGAGTATTCTTCTTTCTAATAAATGTATTTTTAATAATGTAAGGCCCAATTAAACTCACCTGAAAGTCCAAAGGGAGGTCTTCTCACTCAATCTAGTGCAAACAGCAGCAGCAAGGCAATAAATGAAGCGACTGATTTCAGAGTCCTTATGCTCTATGTAAACCATGAAGTTTTCTCTAGGCACGATTCGGAAGATGAGGTAAATTCTATGAAATTAATAATATTTTAGTTGGAAATACAGACAGCTGTGCTTATGAATTGTTGGACTTTCATCCTTACTACTATGTGATTTAGGGAAATGTTCTGTATCTTCTGTAAGTTATCATGTAGAGATATTATTTGACTTTGTGAAAACATTACAAATAGAAATTTAGTTCACACTGCATAAGATACCTAATTAATGTGTAAATCAGGAGTTGTCATACTCTTCATTTATGCTACTAAACAGCTAGTCTGGTCCTGTGTAGGAACGCAGACGAGCCATCTTTTCTGTTCACACTACGAGCTTTACATTGTCTCAGTTAGCATGACACTACACATTTGCAGTGCCCTCAGGTCTTTCACTCATACCAGTTTTCACAAACACTCCACCTGCATGCACTGTCTTAATAATAGATATTTCTATATAAATGTTCCTCATTAATGTCCATGATGGGGCTTCTTTTTTTCTCCCCACTCTACTTACAACCCAAAACAACTGAAATTATTCACATCAAATATTAGGAAAGAAAAATCTCAATATATGACTTAAAAGATTCTTATCTAAGGATCCAAATGTTTCCAAGAGCTACAATTAATAATTTTATTTATTTTTTTTTTTTTAGAGTAGAAATTATTCTACAGTCTTAACTGCAGGAAACCTTAAAACATCAACTATATAGTGTACTTTTTGTACATGTGTTTATACACAACACTTCTTCCACCACGCAAGCTAGCAGAATCAGTTCCATTTTTTTTTCCATCAGCATAGAACAGTAAAATGACAGAAACAATAAATAATAACACTAACATTACAAAAATGAATCCTGTCACACTTGTTATCCTGTTACTTGCCATATACTTGATGTTTCAGCTGTCTGTCTGGTGACCATGGGAAGCATTAACCCATGAGTATTACATCCAGATCAAAATCTAAAGGTTCCTACTATCATTATAATATTGTCCCAGGAATCTGAATCAAAACTGTCTTTAGACTGATGATATTCTAGCGCAGGCTGACAACTAAACAAAAAGTCCTCCCATCCTCACCTCATATCAAAGTATGAAATGCCCTTGAAACCATTAAATGTCCATTGGATATAAGATTAGAAGGCCAAAACACTCATCAAACTATCCCAATAGGATGAGATATAGCAAAGGAGATAACCAGTTGGTTTAGACAATTTATAAGGTCTTGTTCTCATTACTGTCAGTGGTCAACTATTTATAGACTCTGAAAAGAGAAAAAGAAGATTCTGTGCAGTGTGCTTATCTCTGTGACTCCATCCTTCTTACTGTTCAAAGAAAATCACTCATGAAACCTCATGAGCAGACTTCCAACAGGACTGGGTAGAGGAATATATCTGATCAGTATTTTTGTTCATTGTAAGAACAAAAACCATATTGAAGAAGAGTACAGGAAGCAAATACTTCCATAAACTGATTAATATAAAACAGAATCTAATGGTCCATTGCCCTGTCTAATCAGCTTATGAAATATTTCACTACAAATAACTTTTTTCATTTAATTATATTTAATGTAGGTGCCATTTCTACATTTTGTTACACCTTCATCATTGTCAGTACAGCACTAAATCACTCATTTCTATTTGATTGATAGGAAAGATGAAATATCCACAGAAAAAACAGGTGGCAAAAAGCTGGAAGACATTCCTTCTGTTTCTACAGGTAAAGTCAAATCTGTTTGCTGTGTAGCTGCCCATTAAATAGAATTGCTAAAATCAGTGACTCGGATCTTAGAAGTCTGTAATTGAATGAATGCAGTAGAAGCATGACAAGTTCAGTCATGTACAATAAAAATGGTCTAGCAAAATATTCTATAAGAAACATTTTTTGATTTCTCTACAGCATTTCTTCTATGATTCAAGTGTAGCATTTCAGTTTTTCTTCACTGTCTTTAATGCATCTTATAAACTATGTTTTCACAGTTTCACATGCAGTGAGTAGAGCTGATTTTGCTTCATTTATGAGATAACATTTATAGATGCTGCATTTTGTTAACCAAAATAAGGAAATGGATGAAAATAAACAATTACATTAGCCAGAAAGTCACAGTGATACAAAGACATTAATCTGAGTAATTGATCCATTTAGACCTACCAACACTGTTGTATGTCAGAGTTCTTTAAAAAAAGATAGAAATTTATTCCATGATAATAATCTGTAAATATGAGCAGTTTGATTCAAGGAGGAAACATCCTGCATACATATTTTTAAGAGGATTGAATATGACAGAATCTTACTGATAATGACTACTAGTGTGGTAGCTTTGCCACCAGCTGGAAAACTGTCAAAGACTTGTTACTTTAAATTGAATAAATGGCCATCACAGACACAAAGATCTCTCAGGGAGCTGACAACTGACCAACACACAGAAAAGGGAAGATTTTTGTCTATCTTTGATGTGCAAACCTGTTCTCACATGATTTTATTTGAATCTCTGCCAGGTCCCCCTGGTTCATCCCTCCCTCCATATGCACCGATACCTAATGGCACGCTACTCAATGAAATTGTCAATGACACGAAGACTCCTGTGAAGGTGAGGATAGCCCGTTTTTCTATCCCTCCTTTTCACTCACCTTTTCTTTTTTTGAACTCAGCTAGCAGGAAAAAAAAAAAAAAAAAAAAAAAAAGGAGGGGCAGAAAAACAGGGAAAAACTTTTAAAAGTTTAATGTTTATAAACCATTAATGCTCCCCTTTGTTACTGACAGTAGGGTTGAAGGGTTTTATCAACGTCTGATCTATATCATGAATGATGGCTCTTGCATATGCAGTAGAAAGTATAAAAATATTGCAATCACTTTTTAAAGTCTTTTTTTGTTTTCTTCTTTTTTTCTTCTTTTTTTTTTTTTTTTTTTTTTTTTTTTTTCTGTTAATTGGGAGCCTGTTGCTTTTTTTACACCATTTTGCAAATTGCTTTTCATTAAAAACCTTCCAGAAGCCCTCTGGAGGCAGACTAAGAAACCTTCCAGAAGCCCTCTGGAGGCAGACTGAGATCTGTCCAGGGCCCTGGGTGGGTCACACATCTGAGGAGCTCCAGGCAGGAACCCTTGTCTTGAATTTCTCTTCTGCTTTGCTCTAAGGTTTCTTTCTCTTTCGAAAGAGTTTACCCTTCTGGAGTAGCTCTTTGGAAAGACTGTCTGGGTTTTTTGTTGTCTGTGTGCTCTCAGCATAAACAGAGGCTCATTCCACCTCCTCCCCACTTGTGTGAACTTAGGGTCTCAGCATCACCACCAAGAATTTCAGAGTGGTAATGCTGGCCAAAACCTCACCCACCACACTACAGAAAATGCTGCCTTTCACCATCCCACCTCAGCAAGCTTCTCAGCTCTGGAACAGGAATTACACCAGGATAATCCTAGATAAACAGTATTTTTACTGTCTGAAATTATTTCATCCTCAGGATCCAGATAAACAAACTCATCTTAAAAGTCTCAACTACCTACTTGTATCTCATGCCATCTAGAAAGCATATATTCCTTGATCTTGTATTTATATTGTATAATGTTACAGAACAGTCATAGAACCATTAAAGTTGGAAAAGACCTCCAAGATCATCTGATCCAACCATCCCCCTTCCACTAATATCACCCACTAAACCATATTTTTATATACAGTGCAAAATATATTTTCCTTCAAAACAGAGGCATCACGTGTCATGACTTAGCAGAGCTGAGTTATGCAGAGCTGAGTTATGCAGAACTAATGGGGGCAGAATACATTCTTTCCTCTTTCACTTATTCTTTATTATATTAATGTCCTATTTTCTCTCTTATCCCCTGACACATTGTAACTGTGCATATTTCTTCTGCTTATTCTTGGAAGCTATCGAAACCCAGGTGTTATATATCGGACAGATGTCTCCTGAGCATTATGCCAACCCACCCAACAGCAGAAATGGAAACCCCACCTGTCTGTGGGATTCAGTCTGGTCTGCTGCTCTCTTGGGCCAGCTTCTTCTCATAGAATCATTAAGGCTGTAAAAGCCTTTTTGACCTCCAAAATCATGTGGTTCAACCATCTCCCTACCACAATTACCCACTAAAGCATGTCCCTAAGCTCCACATCCAATCTTTCCTTAAACACCCCCAAGGGACGGTGACTCCACTGCTTCCCTGGGCAACCTGTTCCATTGCCTGACAACTCTTTCTGAGAAGAAATGTTTCCTCATTTCCAACCTAAACCTACCCCGATGCAACTCGAGGCAAGTCCCTCTAGTCCTAGTCTAGTCCTGTGAGAAAGGGCCAACCCCCAGCTCCCCACACCTTTCTTTCAGGTAATTATAGAGAGCAATAAGGTCTCTCCCAAGCTTCGTCTTCCCAACTGAACAACCCCAGTTTCCTCAGCCACTCCTCACAGGACTTGTGTTCCAGGCCCTTCACCAGCTTTGTAGCCCTTCTCTGGATATACCTTCAGGGCCTTGATGTCCTTCTTGTATTGAGGGGCCCAAAACTGAACACAGTACTCAAGGTGTGGCCTCACCAGAACAGAGTATGGGGGGACGATCACCTCCCCGGTCCTGCTGGCTATGCTGTTCCTAATACAAGCCAGGATGCCATTGGCCTTCTTGGCCACCTGGGCACACTGCCAGCTCATGTTCAGGCAAGCATCAATCAACACCCCCAGATCCTTTTCCTCTGCACAGCTTTCCAGCAACTCTGCCCCAAGCCTGTAGCACTGCATGGGGTTGTTGTGGCCAAAGTGCAGGGCCCAACACTTTTCCATGTTGAACCTCATCCCCTTGGCCTCTGCCCATCAACCCAACCTGTCCAGGTCCCTCTGCAGGGCCTTCCTACTCTCTGGAAGATTGACACTTTCCCTCAACTTTGTGTCATCTGCAAACTTACTGAGGGTGCACTCAATTCCTTCATCCAAATTGTCAATATAGATATTAAAGATGATGGGCCCCAACATCAGGGGCCCCAACCATTCTCAATCATCCTGTTCTTGTTGTTCTTTCTAACCAAGGTATAAAATGTATGGTTGAGAGTAGAATTGTCCATGAGCAAATACAAATGCAAAGAAGTGTTAAAAGAATATAGAGTATCTAACTATTATTAATAAGTATAAATAAGCAATGTATATCCAATCATAGTAGTAAACAAAATTTCTTGTTCTGTGTTAAAGACTTTCATATTTTTGACAGCCAAACATGGTAGAAACCTGAAAGGTTTTATTCAAAAAGTGAAAGACTTCTTCTGTAGTAAAATAGAAATAGACAGAAGGCAGAGTTTCCTGGCTGGCCTCCCTGAATCACTTCCCTCGGGTGCTTGTGTTCCAAGATATGAAATTTGAAGCTGAGCACTGTTTGTGAACAAGAATTCCCTACTGACGCCATAATCAGCAAAAATATTACATTACATCTGGGATGATCTAGAAAATCTTTCTGAATGCACCCATAGTGACATTCCTTCCTGTGGTCAGGGCATGGTAGCCTGCAAAGTAATTGGCTTTTGGAGATTAATATTGTTAAAGGAAAAAATTTACTAATGTAGGCCAAAATCGCAAACTGTTTTGGGAATCAATAAACATAAGAGTACTTTTAAAAGCAGTAAAGTCAACTGCACAGGAAAGGTGTAAACCAGGTAGGGCCAATTCTACTTTACTATAAGGAAAAAAAATACATATGTCTGAACATGATACTGTAACAGATGGTCTGGCAGTCTTGCTTGTTGACCAAAGGCATTATAAGGGTAGGATGCCAACCAGCTTTCAACATTTGCTTGTACCTTGAGGTAACAAACTTTCCTCCAAAATGTCAAGTAAAGCCATAACACTTTCGTGACAGTGGAAAGAAGAAGAGTTCTTTCTCTGCAAGAAATGGCTTGATTCTCTTCATCATCTTCATTATTGCATATAAAAGGCAACACTCCAGTCACAGTAATAGAAACTTGTTCGCAAAGGCAGAAGAAACAAGCCAACAGATACATCTGGGAAGCCTTGCTATTTGCAGGATATGGTTCAGAAAGCTATTTTGGGGAGGGGCCTAAAAGGAATAGTTCTATCTATTCAATATTGAAATGTAGGGAGAAAAAAATCACTTGCCTTTATTTCTCCCATTTTTTTCTCTCCTCTTTTTTTCCAGGAACTAGGAACAAATACAGTCCCAGAACTGCCTGCAGAGCAAATGGTAGAATTCAGTGTCACTCTCACTGATCAGGAGTACACAGCTGAACTTAATGACCCCAATTCCCCACAGTACCGACAACTAGCTGCCAAATTTCAGCTACAGGTAAGGAGGTTTAGTGAATGCTGAAAAGCTGGCTTTATACCTTTTTTGAGATTCATAACATGAAATTACCTTCACAGTGAAAAAGAACTAGAATCAACCATCCTCACTTAAAGTAGATAATTTCTATTGTCTCAAGACCTTCAGTTTTCCTTCATGTACAGATATCTTTTGCCCTTGTTTAGGCCATCTGTCCAGCTACCAAGCCAGCATCTTGGTCAGCAGTAGAGCCTCAAATAACTGATGAGGAGAATATTGGTCCAACTGTAACTTTAGGTATATAATTTGGGCTTAATCAGGAATTCATGGACAGTACTTTGTCATAATTTAATTTCTGTAATAAAACTAATGAGAAATGTAATATAAATGTTAAAAGCAATTAGCTGCTGTTGTCTGAACTACTCTTCAAAGGACTTCCCATCATTTTGTTGTGCATTACCATAGTTTCTGTAAGAACTGGAACATCTGTTGTGTCTTTGTATAATTAATAATGATAACTGAATGTTCAGCTATCATTTATATAGATAGCAATTAATGACAAAATTCCCCAAAGGCTTACTTAGTAAATTTAACAAGTTGCTCATCAGTTTCATGAGTGTTCGTCGGTACAAGCTATTTCACTATCCTGGTTCATTTTCAGATATGCATAGAAAAACAGTGAAGAGAGTTTTGGCAGAACAGATAAAAAGTGGCTTCTCTGGAGATTTCCAGTGTCATCCTCAAAAAGAACTGCCTGCTGACTTTGGTTGTCACATATTTAATGATGCAATTCAGCAATCTGACTTTTGAGTTATTTCATTAATTTTAAAATGTTGCTATAGCATGCAAGTAGAATATAAGGAAGTGCATATCGGAGGGGGAAAAATGTAAAGTTTCCTGATTGTTAGGTTATTTTCCACTGCCATGAAACTTTATCTGTCCACATTAAAGAATCCAAAGCTGTTCTTGACATGAAATATTGACTAAATAATGATTAACAGTCCAGTACCATGAAATACAGCTGATGCACTTTCCTCCAAACAATTCCATGGAGGATGCATTATTACTTGCATAATTACATAAATATTACTTCTGCACTACTTTCTAGAGTCAGACCACGCTCAAAATGAAGTAGTTACCTCAGTTCCTTTCTTACTGTCCTGTTGTGAGAGATGTGCAAAGGAATTATAGATGATACCCATTTTCTGCACTAGATATTAGCTTCTCTTATGTTTGTTGGGAGAAAAAAAAAAAAAAAAAAGACATCTAGGAATATTAGTGATAATGGTATTGAGATAATATCCCCATTTTCTTCTACTTCTTCACTTAACTTACCTTAGAGATACAGAGAAAGCTGTAGGTCTGACTGCACATTCCTTACCAGTTCTGATAAATGTTCACTCATGAATAAATAAGCTTTAAATTTATATGGCGTTTGAATGGAAATATACAGCTAAGGAAGAGAAAAGACCTCCACTTTTTACCTCATATACATATAAATGATATGCTGAATTAAAAAGACCTTGTCCCTCAAAAAGTGTTTTCATTTCTTTTTAAGTGCTGAATTCCCTCAACTTCACAGGCTTTGCTAGGAGATGAAATGCCTAGATAATATGTTGCTTGATACTTAACAGGACCAGAAAATGAATCAGAAAAGAACACTGGCACTGTGTCTTTAAGAAAAATCCATCTTCTGACACAAAAGATATACATCATATACTCTTTTTTGTTTAGCTACAACAGAAAAGGACCAATTTGTGCTTACCAAGTCAGTTAGAGTTCAAAACATTGTTAATTATTGAGGTGCTGATAGAAACATGTTATTCTAGTCTGAAAAATGTATACAGAATTCATATTCTCTGCTCGTTATTTATTCTTTTATTCAAGAACATTTAATTGTACAATTGTTTGCATTTGAATTGAAAATATACAGTGATTCTATTTGTATGAGACAGCTCAAACTTTCATTTATAAAGAAGTTCACAGATATTCTAAATATATCTACATGTGTTTAGTATTTCAAAATAATTAACAGTTCACAGTTAGAGTGATCTGAATGACAAAACAATTTATGAACCAAAACAACTGAAAATAAGAAAAACGTTTTATTCAATGCATCTTGCTTGACTCCCTCTGTTATGTAAATAGGTGATAATCCAGTTAATAACTGCATTACTTTAAAAAAGACACATTTTGTACTTCATTTCATCTATTAACAGGTGATACAAGCAGCATGTACAAACCAAATATTCTCTTTAAGTTGAGCAAAGCTGATACCACCAAAAAGGGCACTTAAAACTGTTTCCTAAAGCTATTTCTAAAATATGAAAAATATAATCTAGTTATTTAATATTTTATTTTGCTTTTTTAGTAGTAGAAATTATACTGGATTAACAAGTTTATGTTTTTCTATAGATGCAAAAAATATTTGAGAAGCTTCCAGGATTTAAAGAAATCCACGTATTAGGATTTAAGTAAGTAAGAAAATTGGACTCATATTTCTGCTGGAAGAGACCTATTAATAGTGGAGTATGTATTACTGTAAACAGAAAATAGTTCTCTGGGAACAATACAGTGACAATATGGAGAGAAGTGCAAACACATTCAAAGTGAGACTATGAGCATTTGAATTATTAAGAAGTAGCTTTGATTCTCTGTGGGAACTAGAAATCCTACTGCAGGTGAAGTAATAAATGTTTTGAAATTGTTTGTTTGCTAGCAACATTGTATTAAGGAATTTCTTAAATGACAAGGCAAAGAGAGTTAAGAGCATGATGATTTAGGTGGCTACTTTTTTGTGTGTGGATCCTGTGCTCTTCATAGATCAAAGTGAAGGTGCCTTGGAAAGAGAAGGTTGCAGGAGGATACATGTTCACACTTATAAAAGTTTTCCAATAGGTTGCTCCCAGGTATGTCAAACAATTAAAATGCTTTATTTTTTAATAGATTCCTGTTCTGTCTTGCCATTTATGTTAGTGTTAGCTTCCTTGTATGTTTACTGCTGATAAAAGCTACTGTATATTTTTTCAATAGAGAATCTACGATTTCTTTCAAAAACTGAATATTTCATTTGTTAATGTTTCAACAAATAACACATTAGGTAAAGAGCCAAGGGAAAACATTATTACTACTACTACTAATAATAATTAAAAAAAAAAAAAAAAAAGACAAAGAAAGAGAAGGATGAGACAGAAATATGTGGGCTTATGGCACGATACCAGAAACATTCAGCCCTTCTAATAATACTTAATACATGTTGAAGAACATTGAGATATGAAAAACATATCTCAATGCAATTTTAGACAAAGCATATTTCTTCCCAGCTTTTCCCTCCGCAAAATTGCTGGGAAATAGGAGAGAGAAGAGCAAAACAGAGTGAAAATGACTGCTTAACATTTTGATAATTAATGTAAGAAAAGAGAAGGCTGGCTACTGCATGACCAGCTAAGAAAATCTGTAGTAGTATCTCATGGTTACAACTTACATTAAGTAATGTGTTTCAGTCGTGACTCAGAAATCTGTGATCTGTTTAGTAAATTGATCTTAGATCTCAGGAGCTGATAAGTACATTCATCAACAAGGATGACAAGGATTGCTGCCCATCATCTATTTAGTTAGCTCATGATCACCAAAGACAGGTCTTAGATATGTTGTTGTTCATTCTCCTTTCACCATATTTCCTCATTTATTAGCAGCATATCCCACAAGGCAATATGGACTGACAACATTAGAGATGTGCCAGACAATTCATCAAGGAAAATAATAGGGCATTATATTACAGAAGGTCAACATAGGCATGTCCTCCAGAGGTGATTAATAGGTCATTACCCCTGTGACTAGGATCTGAGTAGGCACCATGAGTGGTTAAGAGTAATTGTTGCTACTACTGTTGTCAAAGGTATTTACTACCACCACAAAGATATAAAATAACAATGACAGTGCTCAAATTGTGTCATTTGTAGTGGGAAATAGGAAAGCTATTTCAAATATTTCAGACTATCAAGGTAAAGTAAAATTCTTTTTTTGTTGTTGGGTTTTTTTTGTTTTTTTTTGTTTTTCACTCAAAACATGATGTTTTCCATTGTTTGGAAGGGAAAAAGTGTAATGATGGAGAGTAAGCTGTCATTTTCACACAGAGATAAAAATTATAGATGACACACAGAAGATAAATTGTCAAGAGCTGTTTTTGATGTGTAAGTGATTTACCAGTATACATGAATCTTTGTTTTTCTTTCTTTTGCAATCCTTTATCACACCCTTTTTTCTGTGATGAAATGAAGACAGAAGAAGGAGAAAGATGGGTAATTTATCTTTAATTCATAATAAAGATAGATCATTTTATAGAGTAATAAATGTAGATAAATACATCAATAATAGGTTTTTATCTTGATGTGACAAAATGAATTGATTTGTGTTCTGCTCAGGTACAAATTCTGTGATATAAAACAGCAGGGCCAGCTTTTACTTTAATCTGAAAGGTTCATGCAAACAAAGTTTATTAGGACCTCTCTAAAGGGAAGGAAATTGACCTAAGAAAAATTATATTCAGATGACAAAAGATCTCTATCAGTCATAAACTTACAGTAAAAACAATAAGGAAACTTAAATTTTCATTTTTAATCACCTGTTTCCTAGCTGTGTTTCCATATATACATTATCTTCAATGAGTATGTAGGATTTGATTTGTTAACTCTGTTATCAGGCCAGATAGAATGGCACCAGTCACCAGCTTGATGCAGGTAGTTGCTGACTGCTACTACAAAAAAAAAATACAGCCTTTTGTTGATATTTAGGAGTGTTGCTGAGGAATAATTTGTCTGGAACTTCCCAGAATTTCTCTTTTATACATAGTTTAAAAGGAAGGAATCTCTGCTTTTTTTTTCTGGATTCTTGCAATGTCGTGTAAATGCATAGCACATACTAGGTAAGGTGAAATTCCTCTCTCTCCAGGTATTTGATGCTGTAGAAGGCAATTAATGTTTTGTTATTTTTCATGTTAATTATGTAAATTTAGTATATGAAAAGTGATGCATTAATAACAGGAAAGACTCGAGTCTTCTGTTGAACAAGTACATCTAGGGAGACGCTTTACACACTCATTTGAACTTTGAAAAACTGCCTCCCATTGTGAAATGTGGTTTGCTTGCTGGCTGTTAAAATTAAAGATATGATAGGATTTTTGATAATCTGTAGTTTTATGAATTTGCTAATCCCTTCTTATAGGTTCTTGTATAACTAATAGGTGATTATGGCTTCTATTAACTGCCAGCAGGCACTTGTGATTGTTTAAACCAATAAGCAATGAGTTCAAACCATATTACCACAGGTCTCTGAGTAGTCATCTTAGACTGGATTATGTTAGAACATTTTTATAATCTTTCAATATTGGAATTTTAATTAAAAAGAATGTATTAAAAAAAAAAAAAAGCTAATGCATAGCAGAAGTATTTTTAAGGTGACAGGTTCATTAGAAAGTAGTATATCTATGTCATTCTTACAGGAGAAAATATGTTGTGGTCGCATGAATGTTTCTGTTCATTTGTAAAAAACAGGTTTCACCCATTAACTGCTTTTGCTGCACTGAACATTTTTGCATCTTCCCCTTGCAGATCAAGCAGCACTATAGCACGATACGTGGTAAACTTTGAGAGAGATGGCTCAGAAATCAAAAGCACTGTCGATGACATCTCAACTATTGGATCAAATAAGGTTGAAAATGAAAAGACTCTGCTTTCTCCAAAGGAAGAGAGGGAAATATCAGCAACTAAACTCACCGTAACAGACCTTCAGCAACTGGTTGCCATAGCACTCCATGAAGACAGGTCCCTGCCAGTAGACCTTGGGACACTTCAGTTTACTGACGGTCAGTAGTAAGTCCAGTAGCAGGCGCAAGTCTGAAATTTGCTCTTGCAAATTTATTCACCTTCAATACCTTTTCCTTTGCTTTGCTCGCAGATCATTTTCATCTGATGTATCCCAGTCTCTTAAGTGTTGCACAGCATTCAAAGGATGCAGAGAACAAAGTTAAATTTTACAGCAAAATATGATTTTATATAATCATATAGCCTAACTTCCAATCACACTGAAGAATCTGTTTTTATTGTTTGTTTGGGTATTTTGCACACTAGGACAAACAAGAGGAGAAGCAAACAGCAAGATATCATGAATATTCACTAAATCATTCTGATTTCCCAGTATGGGGGAAGGGGGAGTGAGGGAGGGGGAGTTTCTTCTAAACAAAACCTAGATTTCGAAAAGCTAAGCCTCTATTGTAAGCAAGTTATCTAACCTCCCATTGGACAAACAAAGGCACACCTTAGAGTGCATTTGATCTCAATCTATAATCAGTGGCATGAATCATTTTTCTCTCTGAAACATAGAGGAAGTGTAGAGACAAGTTTAGGATAACACTAAAGCTTGTTTAGAATAGCCCTAGCAGGAGGTTGAAGGGCTACATCTAGTCCAGTAATCCAGCTAATAAACATCCCCTTTATAGCCCAACAATAATTTTTTCAAAGCTAGCGTACACCTAGTTTTGGGGAGATGGATCAAAAATGGGGAAAAATTTTTAAATATTTCTCATATGTCTATTTGTCAAAGTGATGCTAAAACACACACCAGATCTTAGCCAGAAAGTTTCATCTAGAAACAGAAGCATTTTTGTCCCTCTAAAAATGTTTAGATGAACTAATACGGTCAGTATTATTAAAATATCATATTTGAAGATAGATTGAAAGTGCCAAGCCAAATTTTTGTGGATATGGAACACTTTAGTAATGTCTATTTTTAATCAACTATTTCTCTCTAGTTATTTTTAATAATAAATTTCAGAAAAGCAATTTGCATGCTTATCCTCTCCCTCTATTCTGCCCTGGTCAGGCCTCACCTGTGTCTAGTGTCTAGTTCTGGGCTCCCTGGTACAAGAAAGACAGGGATCTCCTGGAAAGAGTCCAGCAGAGGGCCACAAAGATGATACGGGGCCTGGAGCATCTTCCCTATGAAGAAAGGCTGAGAGACCTGGGTCTGTTCAGCCTGGAGAAGAGAAGACTGAGAGGGGATCTCCTCAGTGTATATAGATATCTGAGGGGTGGGGGACAGAAGGATGTAGCCAACCTCTTCTCAGTGGTTTGTGGGGACAGGACAAGGGGCAATGGCTACAAGTTAGAGCACAGGAAGTTCCACACTGACATGCGAAAGAACTTCTTCATGGTGAGGGTGACGGAGCATTGGAACAGGTTGCCCAGGGAGGTTGTGGAGTCTCCTTCTCTGCAGATATGCAAGGCCTGTCTGGACGCCTACCTGGACAGCCTGCTCTGAGGAACCTGCTTTGGCAGCGGGGTTGGACCCAATGATCTTTTGAGGTCCCTTCCAACCCCTACAGTTCTGTGATTCTGTGATATGTGTTTAAAGATCTCCTTTGAGAGGGTTAAAGAAGCAACTGGGCACAAAAGCCAAAGCAGTAGGAGTAACAATAGCATAGACTGTAGGTAAAACTGAAAAAAAATTTAGTCTTAATGAACAGCATGATATAATGAGTTATCATAACCTATGTGGATTTAACTGTGTGGTTCATACTTCAGCTGATTTTAATCATTCATCCATCTGTGCCTGGTTCAGCCCTCTGCAGACCTATCCCATTTATACTAAATAAAGAATACAAAGAACACTGCATATGAAATGCTTGCTTTCTTAATAACTGCCAGTTTAAATTGAAATTTATGCTTCTCTGTTCTTAACATGGATCTTTTTTTTAAAGTCGTCTTTAACGGAGAATAGTTTTAACATTGTTTTTACTGAATTTACGTTTGAAGAGTATTCAGTGTGCCATTGCTGAAATATTGCTCACTCTCTCTCCCTCTTTTTTTATTTTTTTCAGAATCTATTAAACCACCTAGTGATTTTGATAATGATATCCAGGCCATGGTCACTATTCCTCTGGCAGGCCCTGATTTGGTGAGTTAATTCCAGTTGATTTATTTATTTATTTCACCATGAGAAATGAACTTAAACACTGTGAAGAAGTTTGTAAATATACAGAATAAAGCTCTTATGCAAAAATACATATCAAGGAAAAAATGGCTCACTAATTCAGAAGCACATCTCAATGAGAGAAGAGCAAATGACAGGGTTAGTAAAGGTCATCTTTCTTTGATCATTTTTAAAAGGAAAGATAATGTGATTAGGATCACATGCACGTACCAAATGTTTCATATATCCCACAATGTCATGCTGAGTTATAGTTTGCAGGTTCCCGTTACTAAAGATTGTTCTTTTTAGCAATGAACATTAAAAATGATGATGAACCATAGAGAAATTTGTGTTGGAAAGGACCTTAAAAATTATCTAGTTCCAACCCCCCTGTCATGCCACCCACTAGATTATGTTGCCCAGGACCCTGCTGAACCTGACATTGAACGCTTACAGGGATGGGGCATCCAAATCTTCTCTGGGCAACCTGTTCCAGTGCCTCACCACCCTCTGACTGAAGAATTTCCTCCTAAGCTCTAATCTCTATCTCCCATCCTTTAACTAAAATCATTCCGCTTTCTCCTGTCATTGTCTGCCCAAGAAAAAATTGTTCTCCATCTTTTTTATAAGCCCCCTTTAAGTACTGGGAGTCTGCTATAAGACTTCTTAGAGCCTTCAGCCTGAAGAAGAGAACAGCCCCAGCTCTCTCAGCCTTCCCTTACAGGAGAGGTGCTCCAGCCCCTTGATCATCCTCGTGGCCCTCCTCTGGACCTGTTCTATCAGCCCCACATCTTCCTTGTGCTGGGGGCCCCAGACCTGAATGCAGCACTCCATGTGGGGCCTCATGAGGGCAGAGCAGAGGGGGACAATCTCCTCCCTTGACCTGCTGGCCACTCCTTTGTTGATGCAGCCTAGGATGCAGTTGGTCTTCTGGGCTGCAAGAACACACTGCTGGCTAATGTCAAGCTTTTCATCCATCAAAACCCCCAGGTCCTTCTCTGCAAGGCTGCTCTCAATGAGTTCTTCTCCTAGTCTGGGATTGCCCCAAGCCAGGTGCAGCACCTTGCACTTGGCCTTGTTGAACCTCATTAGGTTCACATGGTCCCACTTCTCAAGCTTGCCCAGGTAATTAAAACTATCCTTTAAAACTTTTTTCCCTTTTTCAGGAGGATGCCATGGGAGTGGAGCTCCCACTGGGTTATCCTAGTCCACCAGCATTAGACCAAACAGGAGACATCTTGGTCAATGAATTTACAACTGAAATACCTGTGCTAAGTGGAGAGATCAGAGTACCTGAAGACTTTGATAATAATTTTGTCTCATCTGAACCTGTGTACCCTACCAAACCCCCCAGAGAAACATCTCAGGACAAATCGTCTCCAGCCATGGAAGATACCACTACTGGTTACCAAAGTTTCACAGTGCCTTTCAATGTTCTGGTTAGTACTGACAGTTCTCCAAAACCAGAAAATTCCTATTTGCCTCCTCCAGCAGATGAGTCGGCTAGCAATGACTTAGTCACAGATGACTATGAGTCTCCAACGGAGCAGGCTATCACTCTGGCAGTTTATACCACTGGTAGCTTTACCCCACCTAATCTCCTGCAAGCCACAGATGAGAATACTGAAGCTGAGGAGAAGAAGGAACTGGCTGGAATAACAGAGCTACCTTTGGAAGAAGCTGACCAAGATAGTCTGTTTGACCAAGGTAAGGTGCTAAAAATTTTTACATAAGAAAAAATAGTAGAGATCCACTTGTTATTACACATATGGTCATATGTAAGTATAGTAAACATTTTTCTAACTTTTCACTTTCATTTGTTAGAAAAATATTTCTGGACCATCAAAGGTGAAAAATATAATTTGCATTTCTGATGCTCACTTCAAAGTCAAATATATTAGGATTTTCTTGAGGTTAACAACATAAAAACAACAACAAAAATAAAACAACAAAACACAAATGCAAAGGCATAA
Source organism: Anas platyrhynchos (assembly GCF_047663525.1). Classification (NCBI taxonomy): domain Eukaryota; kingdom Metazoa; phylum Chordata; class Aves; order Anseriformes; family Anatidae; genus Anas; species Anas platyrhynchos. The sequence continues at coordinate 87,521,681 of NC_092589.1, forward strand.
GAAAGGATTTGTACAGGGTACTACAGTAGAAATTCAAAATTTCAAAAAGCCAGAGCAAAAAGACACGCCAGAAAAAAAATAAATAAATAAATGAAATCCCAGCTAGCACAAATGAGAACAATTCCAGCATTTAAAACATGGGAGGTAAATTACTATATGTTCTACAGACAGGTCTGGATGATAGCCACAAATGTATCATGAAATAATTTATTCCAAGCAAAGTGTACTCTGGCTCAGAGAAGTTTGAATTTCTGCAAATCTGATGAATGTAAATATTAAAAATAATAATAATAATAATAATATTTCCATGTTTGTTTATTCAATTTTACTAATGCAATAGGAATTTAATGGTACTCAAAAATACAATAAAAAATAATATATATATATATGTATATATATACATACATATGTTTGAGTGGAGAGTCTGCATGATCTTACGCTAAAAACGTACACGATAGCCATGTTTTACACAGCTATAAGGAAAGTGTTTACTGTGCAAATGAAAAATGTTAGGACAAAGACTTTAGGGTCAGCTTTACAGCACAGGCACATTAGGCTTTTCCCTAGAGCAGCAAAATCTCAGTAAGGCCGATGCCTCCCTCAAATCTATCAGTGGTCTGGAAAGCCAGCTTGGCCTCACTAACTCGGCATTACATCAGCAAACTTTAATTTTATTTACATTTCTAAGAGGCTTGTACTTTGTAAGATGCCAGAGGTCACTACAAACACATGAGTAGAATTAATTCTTGGGTGAATAATCAGATGTGTTTTGGCTCAGATTTTTGGCTGTCTGAACAGAAAAGCAGAAGGCAGGTAAGAACTTCACATGGTACTTCTAAGTCCCCAGAAATGTCATGCTTAAAGTTTCTAGGTTTGCTCTCTGTTATAGGGAACGTCCCTGCTCCCACACGAAGCTCTGATCTACCCCTGCTCCCTTCTTGCTTAATCCTTGGCCTTCTGCATCCCAGCCTGCACTCAAGAAGCTTCTTGGAGAGAGCACAATGAACACTCCCCCTCCTTTCGTGTTCCTCCTGACTCAGCACGCACAGAATTTGCCAAAATTCCCCCCTCTTGCCCAGCATCAACCTGTAAGCCAAGGGGGAAATGCCTGTATCAGCGTTGTATCAGTGGCACTGCTCTTTCTGGATCTAGTAAATACCACGATGTCCATTTTAAGGAATAAAGAATATAAAAGCTGCCACTTGAGATCACACACCACCAAAACCCCAAGCAGAGAAGAACACAGAATACTCCATTGTCATGTTACTGCACATGGCAGTTTCTCTGGTAGTTGGAGTTAACTGTTATTACCTTTTTAAGCATTACAGTTCTGCTGCATAAAATACAAGGGTTTACCTTTACTGAAATAGCAGATTCTCACACATGGAAAACTCTAGATGCATTCTGTTGTGTTTTTCACTGGCAGGAATATCACATGTCATGACTTAGCATGAGCAATCCTCGTTGTGTGTACAGGTTTATCGCATGTACTAAGTAAGAAATTCCCATTCTGTACTCTTGCTTTCATACACAGAGTTTTGAAGTGAAAAAAAGCAAATACTTTGTGATTAACAGAGTGAACTAAAATTTAGAAAAACACTTCTTACAATAATTAACTGTGAGATGGTCCTGAAAGTTAAGTTTGTGTTAAAAAGTGTTAAACAAAACTGTTTTCAAAAGCTTACTGAGAAGTCTTATAATGCTACTGATAAAAGTACAGCATACCTTTACATAACACTCATTACTACTGTAGAAAAGTGTCACATTTGTGGGGGAGGAAAGACATGCATTTTTCATTTTATTCACTCATTGGGTTAGGGACTTATCATAAAAATACATAAAACTACATACCTGTTTCACATTTTGCTAAATAGCTGGAAAACCTTATAGCCTAAGAGTTCATGGTCGGGGCATTTTAACTTACCAAAAATACAGAACAATGTATGCAGAGAATACTAGATCCATTATTTTTCTTCAGATCAAAAATTGTAAATAATTTGTTGATTGCAATATTTTACCATTACTGCCTGAGTGCTTCTCACTGGATGGGAGGAGGGACACAGGAGATGGGCCTCTGTTTGTCCCCAAGGTTCAAGCTTGCTTGATTATTACCTGCTGTCAAGGAATGACCACAGTTTATTTGGCTCTCACAGGCCCTGTTACCTCAGGTCAAAATTAGCTGCTGTGTTTCTAAATGATCCTCAGAGACAATACACTGCATAGGTTAATGACTTTCAATGTCATCAGGCAAATGTCAGGACCAAGGGAAATGTTAGGAAGGGTAATACAAATGGAAAGTTCACTGCTGGAAGAAATTCAGATTTTGTCTACATTTTTTTCTCATATAATCAGAAAGTCAGAAAAAAAAATATAATTAAAAAAAAGTTGGTTGTTTTTTTTTTTTGCTTCTTCCTGAAGCCATTACTGCTTGTGCCACACAACATGTAATTTTTCACTTAAAAAGAATTGGATCTTCTGTATTTGTAGGTATACATGAGTAGATTTGATATTGTAAACATCTTTTGGGACTAACCCTTTGAAAACTACTTTCAGAAATTATTTGTTGCACATTTGGGTTAGAACCTATCAGTCTGCAAAACAAAATGAACTGTCTGGAGTTGTTTAAAAAAAAAAAATCCTTCTTGAAAATAAGGCCCACTATCTTGCTTGTCTTGGTTGAACATGAGTTATGTCTACAACAAGCATTAACATGTAAGAGTTCCATCATCACGTCTGCAGATTAGCAGGAGAAAAATAAGGGTTCCTTCTCTAAAATGGTGGGAAGCCACGTTAGCAATGACACATAGCTGTATTTATTATTTCTGCTTAAAATCTTCTAGTATGCAAAACATACTACATACTTAACCTAAGAGAGACGTTGAACATTATCTACTGAGTTCTTAAAAGACTAAATTGTGCATAACCTTTAAAACTTTTTCACTTTTTATAGCTTTTTCTATTCTGGCAGTACTGTGTACAGTATCCCCTGCATTCTTTTCTTTTTCTAGATGTTGCATATTTTATAGGAAGTGACAGAATTAGATCTGAAAATTCAGGACTTACTTAATATTTATATAGAGGTTTTATTAAAGTCAGCAGTACCAGTGATATTAACTGTAATGTTGCAAGCAAATTTCATGACTAGCAGGTAGAGAATTTTTCTAACTTTGTGCCTGGCTTCATTTGATAGCTGCATTTCTTAGTAATCTTTTAACTTTTCACTGTTGCTGGAGTAAAAGAGCAGGAACTACTTAGATGGTGTTGTATAAGGTTGGACAGAGGGTTAGGATGTAAAGAGTTTTCTGCAATTGTACTACATCTATTCCCAGCCCTTTTCCCACCCTACAATCCAAAAGATAGAGTAAATTTTCCTCACTGCATGTTTAGAACTTCATAAAACTAAATTTACTCATCTTCAGCATGAAGGGAAGAGATGGGTAGCATAAATAGCTTAGTCTGATGTTCTTGTATGTGTCCCCATCAGCCTTGTGTTTCACAGTTTGAGTTAATTGCATTGGTTATCACATGCACATAACTAGAGGGTAAGCATTACTACAGACTTCTGAACATTGAATGACTAAAATCCATTCCTGTTACTTCAGTTGTACCTACCTGAAGTCATTGAGCAAAGCAATATTACAAAATAAATAAATAAATAATCTGTCACATCTACTGGAAAGGTAATCATATCTGCAAATTCACACAAAATGCGCATAAATTTCTGTGTACAAGATCTAGGGAAAGGAGAGTAAAAATCAAGTGAGGAGTAAAATTAATGAGAGGTGTCCTTTTAAGTCATGCAGGAGGGATTTAGTAGGCTTGGGCAGGCAGTGGAAGAAATGAGACAGGAGTAAGTGCATGCTCATTCTGGATGGTGATGATGTCCACGGGCAGTAATGGGGGGACCAGTGAGAATCAGAGAGGTGTGCTGGCCAAACGGTGATGGTTATTACTCCAGACCTTGAAGCAGACCAGAACTACCAGGAAGATACTAAGCTATCTTTAAATAAGCCTCAAATTTGAATTTCAAGTTCTGTTTTTAGATTTCTCAAAAGAACTAAGAGAAAAGCCCTTGTATATATTTCCAAGCTTCTTACTGTAAAGTTATAAAATGCCTGGATTAGATATCAAGGTTTAAACTTCTGAGTAGTTATAAAAAGGTTTTTCTTTGCTGTAGTGCCTTCCAAATTTGTCTGTCATTTTCCATTTACAAACAGTGCAAGCAAAACTTCTCTTTTCTACTGAGATACTTGTTTGGTGTTTTCTAGCATTCCTCTTTCTTCTTTTTTTCCCTCTGGAGTTCACTCATCACTCTCTCTTCTGTATGATTAAATTTCTTCTCCCTTTCTTTGCAGTCTTCCCAAGACTCTACTATAAACAGTATGACCGTTCAGAATGGAAGCCCCTGATGTTACATTAGACAGCCTGTTATCTCAAAATCCAAGAAAATTTCAGCATCAAAAAAAAAAAAGGCAAACAAATGTAAACACAGATAAAAGTGTTCACAAACACAAGTTGCAACAACAATCATTAAATACTTCGGCTTCCTAAACAGGAAGAAGAACTTTAACTTGTATTTGTTTTAACTGTAGCTATTTACAGATCATATAATCTGGGTAAAGGCTTATCCCCAAATTCTGACCATCATAGAGGAAACAATATTTCTGGATATGTTATTCCAGAAGTACAGGGCAAAATAAAGCTAGCACTAAATTACTTCAGCTATTCTATGTCTTGGTCTATTCATATGTCTTGGTTTTATCAACTTCAAGAAACACTTAAGAGAAGAAGACTCTGCAGAACATATCACAGTGTTTTTCCTATGAGAGAAAAAAAAAAAAAAAAACACAGCCAAGTATGTGGTGGTCACATCCCTGTATGTGTAACTGATAAGAGACTCATTCATTTTAGTAATTGCTCTCATGTTAGTGCAGCCTTGTTGTAAGTTGCATCCTTTGATTTCTTCCTCCTGCCCAGCAATTAATTCAGTTGCATATTCCTCCTCCCTCCCTTATTTCCTGGTAATATCTAGGGGAAAAAAAAAATCATCTTTTGGATGTTTGGGGATTCTTTCTACTTCTGGTTCATCCCCAACTACCTGAGGGCTGTCTGTGGTTACAATAACTTTCTATTTGGCATAACCAGCATTGGGGTCATGGAAACGAAAACCCCATTACTTCTAGCAAGAATGGCTCCAGATGTTCCCAGGATCGGAATTTACACTTTCTTTGTGCCAGGAATGCTGACCAGTTTATTCACGTCACTGGTTATACAGGGTAAGAACTCCTCTGTTTTTCTTGCCTGTTTTTCTACTTTTATTGTTTTGTTTTTTTGATATTTAAATGACAGAGTTTTCTCAACGTTCTTCATCAGATTCTCTTGGTGCCCTTTCACTGGTTGCTTGCTGATTCAGATGTGCAAAGAATGATTTTCATGAAGGTGCTGCTTCAGTCTGATGATTGGAAGAGTGAGTAGGTAGGTGTAGCTGTGTGATCTTCTCAAGCATTAAAAAAAAAGATTGATAAAGTTATCACTAACTGAATTGACTGAATTGAAGATGAGACTAAATGCAAAAGTTTCAGCAGGTCTATATTAAAATAGGATTAAGAAAAAAGTTCATTGTATGTGCATGATCAAGCTAGAATTACATATTCAGAGTACTACAGGTATCCTGAAAAGTCCTAAAGGTTATGTAGTAGTGATCAGCGTGTGACCAAAATGTGATGAGAGCTTGCTGCTCACACGTAGTAAAAAGCTATATGGATACCTTTTAGTGTACTCTGTAGTTATTATTGTTAAGTGTTTAAACTGCTCCCTGACAATAGCGCTCAATATTTAGATCTGTTCAAATTCAAAATTCAAACATAATAATATTTTAATTTTATTAATATTTTAACAGGCTAAGTCAGCCCTAAGGTATCTGGTCCAAAATGATTATCAATATCACTAAAATTGAAATGCATACTTATGATACAATATAGTGTAAAACTAGTAGGATTTTCCCAGATAGATACTTTCCGTCTCTCTCTTGTTGCATTTTAAAACTATGAAAAGAAAAACAGATTACCTATATCGAAGGCACACTAGTTTAGAAACATAAAATTGTCTTCATTCTGTGACATTCACAGAATCACAGAATTGAAGGGTTTGGAAGGGACCTTGAAAGATCATTGGGTCCAATCTCCCTGCCAAAGCAGGTTCCTTAGAGCAGGCTGCCCAGGTAGGCATCCAGACGGGCCTTGAGTATCTGCAGAGAAGGAGACTCCACAACCTTCCTGGGCAGCCTGTCCCAGTGTTCTGTCACCGTCACTGCGAAGAAGTTCTTTCACATGTTGGTGTGGAACTTATTCATTCCATTAGATCCCTGTTTTTCAAATATAAGTAATGGTATAATATGGAATAATAATAATAATAATAATAATAATAATAAAGTATACAGTGGTTTCATGTATCTTTACATATCTAAAAGTACTCATATGATGACAAGATCTTAAGATAGTCACAGGTTATAACTTTCTAATTTCTTGTTTGTCTTTTCTGTTTTCAGGTCTTTGGGTCAACATTCTACTTGAATGTATATCATGTGACTTCTATTTTGTTTTTACCATTTCACAAACTAATAAACTTATTTGATTGGGCCACGACCTACAAACATTTGCTCTTATTTTTTCTATCTCACAGTTGAGAAAAACAGAGAAAATGGAGAGGGATTTGGAGGATATTTTCACTTCTAAAGGACAGGAAGTGTAACTTGTCAGAATTTATTTCTAATCATTCAAAAGTAAAATAAATCAAAAATAGTATTCCTGGTTCTAGGTTCTCTATCAAGGGAGCTCCAAAATTGTATCAGTGGCATGCAAGAGTTTTTGTGACATTTGTGTGGCTGCTGCTTCATGTTTCCAGGTATTTATAAACCTTTCACAGTCTTTCATATTTAAAACTCATGAAATAAAATTTTCAAATTGAACTGTAGACCAATGCAACTGGAACAATTGGAAAAAGAAATAGCAATCCTCCTGAACCTATGATTTTAAGCAAAATATTTGTTATTCAAATTTGACTCTATTCCTTTGTAAGAGCATCTTCATATTTGCAAATTCACTGCTTCTCAGTTTCTCCATTTAATTTATTGATGCGAATACCAGTCAAGTTCAGACTTCTCAGTTTAGTATGGTATCTTACTTGTTTACAATATAGGTTAATACAATATTAAATTGGTAGCAAATAGTGCAGAACCTTAACATGAAATAGCCTTCCAGAAATAGTCACAGCAGCCTCAGGAAGTTTTGATGTATTTTCATTGTAAATGAAAGTGGGGTTCACTGAAGTCAATGGAGGAGTTCTGTTGATTTCACTCAACACTAGAACTGGCTTCTAGAGAGTTCATATAGGCAGACAGAATGACAGCCCTAGGTCATTCTGGCTTTTGTGTTTTGGTCTTACAGATAGAAAGACGAAATTAATCAGTAATTGTGTGCTGTGAGGCATTTGTTGTGACACATTAAATAAACGATCCTTTTCCCCAGTAGTTTTCTTAATCCTCATCCTACTTGTTCCCTAGTTAAAAATGAAAGACCTCAAACATAAAATCAATACTTTACCTATTTTTATATTTTATATAAATATATATGTATATCCGTCCTGATTCAGGGATTTTGTGGCATTTCAGTCACCAACAAAATATGTAAATTTGAATTCAGCTACTTGCTGTACCATTCCATCTGGTATTTATGTCAGCAGAGCTGCCCATATGGAGATTCTTACCCTGCATTGTGGACCAGTCTTTTAATTGCATACTTTTTCCTTTGTTAGTTATTTTCTTCAGTCAGCTTGTATACAAGTATATCCATATACAGTGTAATAGTGTAACTTTCATATACAGAACAATATGTCAGTGGACTTGTAAAATTTGTCCATTGCCAATATGAAATGTCAATGCTTATTAAGTTCATGAATGAAATGAAATGCCAGGCTCTCCTAATGTACAGCCTTCTGGGCATGCTTATTAATGCAAAGCCACTAGAAAATCTTTTCATGACAATTTGACCTTTCACAAACAATAACTCTTTATTCATGGTCAGTTTGAAGGGTTTTCCTCACTTAACAAAAAATATAAGAGGACAAACTAATAAGATAAAGTTGTTGAAATGGCAGACAGTTTTTCAAACAAATGTATATTACTCCCTCAGCTGGGAAAAAAATGTCTGAATATAGCACTGTTTTTACAAGGATTTAATATAACAGTGCACCCAGGAAATTGCCTCTTAATTTACTGTTTAAGCATCTTTGCCAACAGCAGTTTAATTTTAGACATAAAGCTATCTTCAGTACAAAATTGTCCTGCCTTGACCATGTAATACAAAGAAGAAAAAAAAAAAAAAACATCTGGAGATTTCAGGGAACATCTTGGTAGTTGAGAGCTAAGATCATTGTTTTTTTTATCACTGACAGTAGTGTTTAATTTCATGTCATTGTTTAACCTTCAGTATGGTTATTCTGGGGGATATGTTTGAATTCAGCATCTTCTTCCATGCTCTCTGCAGGTTTCTTACACCAAAATGATGGTGTTGTAGACCAAATGGTGTGCTGAAATAAAATATTCTGAGGCTAAGAATGTCTAAATCTTCAGTGTTCATGCTTTTAAACTTCTCATAAAATAATTGTTTGTTTTTCTATCCTGTCGTAATGATCTCACCTAAAAGGCAAACTGGGTATTACAACTAATTTCTATATGAAGAACGAATTCAAGTGTATTTTGCATTCTATTTCAAAACAATAGATAAATATACTTATATACACATATACAAAACCATGATTCTAACTGCAAATGCAAAGGGGTCTTTTAGAGTCCAAATGCTTGGGTCTTCTTTATGTTTCACCCACATTTTTTTTACTCCCGAAGATTGATTTCATCACACACTCTTATGCAGACAGTGGAATAGCATGGCAAAGCATTTCAAATCATTTTACTCTGACACACAGAGCACAACCAAAAGAAGGGTCAGTAATCCCTTGTTTTTTGACTGATGCTGCATTGCAGTAAGGGCTCAGCAGGATTTTAGGCAAGCCCGTTTCCTTGCACATTGCAAGGGACTACCACCACCTCTGTGCTCAGTCACAGCTGGAAAGACAATGACTGATTAGTTAGAATTGGCAGCTTATGAAAACAGTTAAAGTGTGCACCAGAGATCATCTTAGTGTGCCCTCAAGTCCTTTTAAGTTACTCTGCTTCTAATAGGATGATGCTTTACAGCCTATGTATAACTTTTATATATATATATATGAATACGCAACTGCATGTATACATCTATATTCTAAACCTGTAGTATATGTTTTGTTATTCGGCTTCATACTTGCTGCAATTTCAAAGATATTTCAACATTTCTTTTTCCTGCAGTTACCTCTTTCTAAAATACAATCTAGAAAATACCATCACAATTGTATGCTTGGGTGTATGTTGTCACGCTGTCATCACCCTGTGGAGTTACGGGTTCATCCCATCAGTAGATCATCCTGCGTTAATACCTCAAGCACTAATGCTAAGAAATCTTTTCTGTGTTCCCTTAACTAGTAAGGCACTCTCACTCCTTATCAGCATAACACGTAACACCAAGAGCTTTGTAAACAGAGAACATTGCTAAGCTCAGTTTGGATTTGTTTTTCTAATCTGTCTGTATCCTTGATTACACAAGAAACATGAGGACGTGACAAGAGAAAAGCATCTCAAGTTCTTGATGAAGCATTAGGACCTCAAGCTGTGGTGCAGCATTTGGTGCATGCTGCATGCACAACCATGGCTCTGTACAGCACTTTGCTATTTTCTTTGGGTTGCTCTCTACAGTTGCGAGGACAAGGGCTGTAGCTCTTGCATTATACTATTATACCATCAGCAATGCAAATAACGTATCTCAACAAATAAAAGAAGATTGTGTAACTGTGCTAGTTTAAGTGGGTTTTACTGCACCCATTTCATGGTCCTGTTGTGCTTCCAGGTCTCCACAGTTAGGTCTCATAGTAAATGAGAATGCAGCACTTGGTCTTTTTCTCCATCCCATCCAGCAAAGATGTTTCCTATTAGCAGTGAACTTCAGTGGCTTTTTCTGAATCACCAGTACTGTAAGATCACTTGTAGAGTGTACATGTGTCGGTCGTGACGCATGAGAGGAAAGAGATAATCACATGAAAGGTAAGCAACATTTTGATAATCTGGCAGAACACAATTCCTCTGAGGGCTATAGAACTGGGCACTCCTGATCCTCAGGGCAAATGCAGATTTCCTTATCCCACTTACTTTGGTTTTAGGCTACCATAATTCATCAATTTCAGTGAGTTCACTGTGGACACAGATGTGATTAGAACTCAACCCTAAATATAAAACCAAAAATAGGTGAAATAGTCTCCCATCAAGTGGTAAACTGTCACTTAAATCATTCAGGTTTCCAAATATACTGCCAATAAAACTGAGGCACCCGGGGGACACACATCTTCATGCACGCAGATGAAGGCAACAAACTGACTATAAAACTTTCCCTTATCTAATACAGGAAAGGGATACTAAATATTGACAGGGATGCATTATCTTCAATAACCTCTACTCGTTCTAAGCACACAAGTCACAGAGAATTCATCTTTAGGTCTTCCACTACAACAGAAACTCTGAAAATTTAAGTGTCAAGTTACATTAAGTTTATAATTTACCCAAAAAACTGGGCATCACAGAGGAAAATTTGAGAACTTCTTTCCTGGCTGAATTAAGCAACAGATTAAAGGAGAAGGGGAAAGAAGAGAATAAATGGTAATACCGAATCTAAAACCCAGCAACTATGTAAGAAAATATAGGCCTCGAATTCTGTTCCCTGAAAGTGGTCAGAAAACCACTGTGGTCAGCATGCTTTGGAAACAGATCGTCTGCAAAGGGTACAAAACTCTCATCTCCTGATACCTAAAAGGCAGGGAACACTTTAGAGAAGCTAAGTATGAGATGTGTTTTTGCCTCTTTCCACTTACAGTCACGTGCAGTGTCCAACTTTGCCATTTGAATTAACATTTGGTAAACTAACTTACCATCAACCAGTTAGTGTTAAGGGCAAAACAGGTATCTTTTGTGGCATGGTACTGATTTGTGGTTGCCTCCCTAAAACCTGATCTCTGGAAAACCTTGGCAGCGCTCAGCTCCTACTGGTTTGCTCTAATGCACCAAAGAATAACATGTTTGTCCATCAGCAACAGCCATAAAAGTCAGTTTGTGAATGGTTTGGAAGTGTCTGGTGACTTCACTACAGTCAGCTGCAGGATAGCAGGAGAATCCTGAAATAACCTGTAACTAGCTATTACAATTTTCTTCAAAATGTGGAGAACACCTTGGAAGCCACTGCCTTATAAACTTGAAATATTTTGCACATCTAGAAAGCAGCAAATGTGAAAGGAGTCTATTTCTTGGCTATCTCTATCCAGGGTAGTCTACATATTTTTGTATCTAGAATGCTTTTTGGTGTATACCTATGAAAACCTGTGCTGCTCCTGTGATAAACTCTGTTCTAACTAAAAATTGTCCAATATTTCTCATCAATTTTCTGGAATACAATGTTAGCATCTATTGTTCAATACTTGTTAAAAGCAATCTTAAATACATTGTGCTTTCAGACTGATATTTTTGTAATGGAATAACATTTGCACAAGTTACTGATGTGTTGACTGCACAAATAGAAACAGATGCTGTAATGATCTTTCCAGAATGCTTTATCTGAGAAGTTCTGCTTCAGAGTATCCAGAGAAAGTGCTCTGCACTTTTCTGCAGAGAAAAGCAGAGAAAGAAAAGAAAAAAAGAAAAACAAACAAAAATGATCTTCCCTTATTGAAGGCTTGTAACACACTTGTAATGGATATAAAAACCTAGTAAAAACTTAGAACTGAACTGAGACTGGGAGGAGGAACACTTGACATTTGAGCTTGTTTCTGGTATTCTGGAGTAAAATTCACTGAATCTTCAGAAGTGCCAGAATTACATTTCCCTGCTGGTAGAGTCAAACTGTAAGTCAGTGTAAAGTGTTTTCCTTTTTCAAAAAACATTCATAGTTCTTATTACTCTAGTACTTGAGCACCTCAAAGAAGCCAGTGAACCTCAATAATGCTACAGAATAACAGAAACTATGGAGGAGAAAAATCAGGCATCTTACATAAATTAGTTGCATATGTTTGGAAGTCTACAAAGATACAGGCACTTCAAAAGATCCAACATATTTTGGATGGTTATCTTGATCTGAGATAAATGTCTCTCTGTTGAAAAAGATGTAAAAGATGACTGGCTTAGCAGGCATTTAAAAGTTAGATGCATCATCTAGAAGTGAGATCAATACCACACAACAGTATATTCTCAAGACTCCCAAGGAGTCTACAGCAGAAGCAAAAAGTAATTCTGGCTTTCTCACAACCTACTCCAACAGTTTAAACATATGTCTTAGCTAAACACACTGTTACCAATGAATCACCATATATGCATGATAGATAAACAGGTAAAATAAAACAAACAGCAAAGGAAAAATCAAGCAGCTCTGAACATAGGTTCATGCAAATAGTTAATTCTAGTGAAAAAAAAAAAAAAAAAACACATACCTTGATTTAGAATAATTCTTTCCTACTTTGAGAGGTGTGGTCAGTTTAGCAAAATGGGGCTATGCATTCCTACTAAAGCACACTAGCTTCACCTAGTGTACAAAAATATATGTTATATTACATATGTTATATGTAAAGAAAAGAACAATATCAGCAAAGCAATGCTTTATTTGTGGTTCTATAGAAAATAATCCACTTTAGGCAGATTAATGTTTCGGCCAATACATTGTATCTGCAGGGAGGAAGCAAAGAGCATGTTAAATTAACAATGTCAAGAAAATAGTTATCTTGTGCTAAGGTTTTCTTTGTTGAAAATATACTTTTTTTTTTTTTTTTTTTTTTTTTTTCTAAAAACAGCAATACAGCAGAAGATTGGTCCTAATTCACGTAGAAGCAAGGAAAAGGAGACACAAAGACCATCTATGGGCAACTCCTATGCCGTTTAGCTGCCATCTTGTTCGGGGGGGGGTTATTGTACTTTCACTGGCCACAAAGAGGAAATTAGAGCTTAGATAAATGAATTAATTGCAGAAAAGTTCCCATCCTATCAGTTGATAAGTGATTCTGCCTGTAGGGCTGCTAAAAGTCCAGCATGAGGAACATGCTTAAGTATGTTGTTGGAGAAGGACAAAGTTATCAGATGGGGTAGATGTCTGTTGTTGAGACATCACAGCAGGTAGCTGCAAGCCAAATTCAGCGTCTCATCACACTTCAGATTTGGATTTCAGCTATATCTATCACAAAACCTAGGCCAATGCCAAGCCCAGTGGGGGCCTCATAAAATTTTAACATCAGGGTCAAATGGCTGCTTTAAGTGCAGCAGATGATTTCTTAGGGTTTGAATTTGATTTCACTGCTGCTGCCGTCTTCTAGGTAAATCAGAAAAGATTATAGTACCATTTTCCTTAACCACAATTTATGATTACTGGCAGGTAATAGCCTTAACCTCTAATGGAGGGGGAAGCAACAGAATGACTCTGGCATAGAACTGATCCAAGCAGACAACTCAAAGCTACAATCTACTCTTTCAGTCAATATAAACTGACAGTGCAATTATGTACCTTCAAAACAAGACTGAGCTTTAGGAATTGCTCAGGAAATACTTACCAAGTATAATTATTATTTAAACACATCTCCTACAGAAATTTCATCACTCAAACACACATATGAGGTGTTTTATTCCTGTAGTTCTTTGCTGATGGAAATAATGTTTTCATGTTTAAATAGGGCTAAAGCTTGTTTTTAAAAATGCTTCAGTGGAAAAACAAGATGTATGTTGTTTCCATGCTTGAGGTTTTTTATGCTTGTTTTTCAAAATAGGCATTTGTTTTTCCCCTGTTTTTCTGCAGCAGTGAAGATCATGGATGAACTAGAATCATCGGGTGATGACCTTTTATTTACAACCAGCACTTATAAAACATCATTGCCTTTCTTTATTGGTGCAAGTGATCTCTCTGTCACGCAGCCTGGAGAGCTTATTGTAGATTACGTGCTGCCACCAGAGCAAACAACACTGCTGCCTGCAGTGACCAGCCCAACCTACAGCCAGTCCGTCATCATCGACCAGTCCCCCGAAGCACCAGATTCCTCAGTGCCAGCAGCTGACACCATTCCCCCCAACATTGCTGGGACAGAAGTGCAGGATATCGCTGCTGAGTTGGATGGCATCGGTATAGTGAGCACAGCAGCTCTGGATGACGCAGAGCACGGCAGTGGTTACATCTCAGTGCTGACAAGTGAGCCAGCAGAAGCCACCCCAGCTCCTACACTGAAGTATGTAACCACCAGCTCCATGACGACTGCAGCCAAAGGCAAAGAGCTGGTGGTTTTCTTCAGCCTGAGGGTGACCAACATGCACTTTTCTGATGACCTCTTCAATAGGAGCTCGACAGAATACAAAGCACTGGAACAACAGTTCATGCAACTGGTGGGTGAAACAATGCAGTTGGTGGGCTTGAGCAACATCGGCAGAAGTGAGGCATGGCTTAAAAAAATACACACCCCCCCATCTCTAAATTATATTAATTATTGCTCCATAAATCAGGAATAAACAGCAACAATCTTCTGTGAGAGCTGTACATAGAAGTTTTGGCTAGGAAATTCTGATTCATGCCAGTTGGCTCGCTCAGCGTTGGAGAGCTCAATATTTTGGCAATATCAAACCCTACTACAATTCAGCATGATAAGATGCATTTTTAAAGGACCCATAAGCCTGAAATGCTCTCAGGGTGCAAAGAAACACTCCATGAAGTCAGTGATCAAAGTGTTTACTTGTTCAAGAGACTCCACTATATATATATATATATATATATATATATATATATATATATATATTGATAACTAAAAGCAACTATAAGAAAAACTAATAGGGGCTAGGCATTGACAGTAAGTCAAAATAAAAGCAACTTTCTGTTTTGCAGCTACTTCCATACCTGCAGTCCAACCTTACAGGCTTTAAGCAACTAGAAATACTTAACTTCAGGAATGGAAGTGTGATTGTCAACAGTAAAATGAAATTTGCCAGAACAGTGCCATATAATATCACGGAAGCAGTTCACTGCGTCTTGGAAGATTTCTGTGATGCTGCTGCCCAACGCCTCAATTTGGAGATTGACAGCTATTCCCTGGATATTGAGCCAGGTAAGACTGTGTGATCAATATTTACACAAAATTAAAAACATGTAGATCATCTTTTCCTTAAGCTTCAGAAATATTACCATTTTGGAAATAATTGTATAATTAATTGCCTCCCAGTGAACATTAGCAATATACAAAAAAAAATAAAACAATGTTTGCAGACTCAGACTCAGCTATCTGCAGACACATTTCCATACAATAGTGGGGTGGAGGTGTTGGTCTATCCATGTACACCAACTGCTTTTCAGTTCAAAAGCCAAGTACAGGGAAGCAAAAATACTCTAGAACAATGGGTGGGTGAAGACAGGGATAAAAAATGCTCACATATAGTTTACAGGAGCGACTCATCCATAGGCATGATGTTTTACCTACACATCTGAGTAGGTAAAACACCATTTCTGATGACTTTTACAATGTTGTAAAGAAATCATTGCTCAGGACATCATTAAGACTATCTTTAGAGGACTAAAGAGTTCAGAACAGAAGGAGAGAGTTTGTAGGAATGCTAGGATTCTACAGATTCTCACTGACCAAAGCATTAGCATGTATAGTGCCCCATGGCTTTGTAATTCTAGAATCTCTCCTGATTTAGTACTTTTCTTAGAGTCATAGAATCATCTAGGTTGGAAAAGACCTTCAAGATCACCAAGTCCCTGACCCACCAAGTCCCTTCACAGGACCTTTAGTGCCATGTCCACACCTCTCTTAAATACCTCCAGGGATGGGAAATCTGGGCAGCCTATTCCAATGCTACCACCCTTTCCATGAGGAAATTATTCCTCAAATCCATTCTAAATGTCTTCTTGTGCAACTTGAGACCATTTACTGTATCCCTATCATGTTTGACTTCCACCTTTTTCTTATATTGTTTTATAAAACTGAAGCCTGGATTTATTTTCAGATTTTGGTAATTATTTCAGAGTTGAATTTTTGTTGGTATGGAGAAAGAAGATGCCAATACATTAGCATGCAGATACCTTTAGGGGTTTTGATTAAGCTGGGTACAGCTGTACAGATCTCTGACAACTCGAGAACAAAATGTCCATTTATATTTCCTGCAGGCAGTTTCTAGACCATCTTTATTTTAGGTATCTCCTTGTGACAAGTAAGAGAATTGGAAGCAGCCAAAAAAGTTAACAAAACTTTCAAATACTCTCTTAACAAAACCTCAAATAATCTCTCAAAAAAAACTCTCAAATACTGCCATGTTAACCTGATGTTCTGTTGAATAAAGAATAAAGGATTCCTACAAACACTTAACTTTGTGCCGCCACAGATTCTCTGCTTTGGTAGTAAATTTTAATTTAATACAAATTAAATTGAAAGTGTTGTTAAAATAAAAAAAAGAAAAAAAGAAAAAAAAAAAAAGAAAAAATCTGTCATCTTCATCTATATCTTCTTCTCTACTGACATGGTATTTCAACTTTAATTCAAGAAAACATATCACAATAGATTTGTATGACAGCTGTTCTTAGAACAAAACTTTCATGGCTCATGAGTAGTAGTAAGATATAAAAGTGGATTAAATCATGTTTAGAACATATATCCATACAGCCCCACTTTCTTTTTATTTCAAGGGAGGGGGGGGAAAAAAAAAAAAGAAAAAGAAAAAGTTTAGTAAATTAAGGTAATGCAAGCAAATTTCTATTTAGTGTGAAAATAAGAGCCATCTAGTGGTAACAGTGTTATCCCACAATGAAACACTGATGGGAACTGACAGCCCAAAATCAGTTGCAAGACTCATCAACTTTCATGAGAAACAGCTGTAAAGGGCTAACTACATTAGTATATGTATAAAAACATATAATATACATATATAAATAATACCATAAATAGTGACATAAAAGGATTTTTAAATTACCTGCGAGCATTGTTGTTGTTGTTTATCTAAACAAGTGAAAACACAGAGAAAGTGATAAATCATGGCAGGTGCATAGCCCAAAACTTTTTCATTAAAAAAACAAACAAACAAAAAAAAAAAAACACCATCACAAAAAAATGACTCTAACACAGTGGGCTGCTCATGCCTAGCTCTCCTAATGACACAGAAACACACTGATACCTTTCAGCTTTTCAACACTGTACACCATAATGTACAACCGTAGGTAATGCTCAGATAGAGAATGTTTTTCCTTAGTAACACAATCAATCTTTATGTCCACTAGTGTGAAGGTAAACTGTGATCATCAAATCTGGGGAGAGAGTAGATGAGACATGCAGTTAATACTTAATCAGCTATTCAGTCATACTAACTCCTCTGTGGGTTTTTTTTTGTTTGTTTGTTTGTTTTTTCCTCCTGTGGGACTGTTCTGGTTTTGTTTGTCAAGCATTTTTTTTGCACGGGCTAAGAAAAGAATCTGTAGGAACTACTGTCTCCTTTTGTGTGCCACCTGGTTTTGTCCAAATAGGGACTAAACTTTGTAATTTCCAATAATACAACTGACCAGATCAAAGTACTTGAAATAAATGTTTTGCTTTGCTGTTTTGTTCAGTTTTTATATAGGTAAAGGTTTGACTGACAGTAAAGTTGCCTTGTGATTTATTGTACTTCTTTGGTGCCCAATTGTTAGACTTTATGTGTACATATATTTACAGTCCAGGAGCAAAGCAGCTCACAAATCAACAAGTACGTTTTATATAGCAAAAGGAAATCAAGCAAGCTAAAACTGCTTTTGTTGATCTTAAATTCAGAAATAAAAATAATAGTAAAAAAAAAAAAAAAAAGCTACAGAACTGTAGAGGGGTTAGAAATGAATGGCTCTGCTAGATTAATTTCCAGCAGTTAAGCACATCCTGGTGTGTGTCTGAGATTTCCACTAGTATTGTAAATAAAGTGATGCTTATTTTTCATTGAAATTAATATTATTGAGAATCTAGGGCCATGAATTAGCTCTGGAAGAAAATTTTCAGCCCAGGTAGTAACTATAGTATTAGCTGAAATACGCAGTACCAATCTTTTAAAACTGCAGATTTTTCTTCTTAAGAAATTTGAAGCCCACATAACTAGGAGTGGACATTTTTCTTCTGTGCTGGTGTTTTAAGTGATTTTGATTTCTCTAGACCAGACTTGAAATCAAGTTCCTCTCTAGGGCTAAGGCTGTGTGTGCAAATGTCCTTTGGAGAGTTCAGGTCACTCAGGACCTGCTGTCCTGTGTTGCTCAGCTCCAATCTGTACATCTTCTCTCCTTTCCTTCTCTCCTCCCTCTTCTTTACACACTCATTATTTTTTGCTTTTCTTGATTCACACATCTTACTGAGACTGTGTGCTGATAAAAACAGAATTTGTATTCCCTGCCCTGCTTCTCATCTTTTGTCTTCTATTTATGGTTTTAACTTCTGATACACAAGAAACTGCCTCCAGCAGACAAGACTGGTGGTTGCAGCCTTCCTCCTTATTACTCAATCAGCATAGAGTTGGGTGTTAATATGACGCTTTCTGATCCTTTTAGTCATGTCTAGGTAGAAGTAAGGAATGGGAAAGAACTAGACTTGTGTGACAGGTGAAGTCAGGACTTTACGCTGTCTCTGACTTGGGCCTTCCTATGAACATCAACAGACTTGTTTTCCCTTCATCTCACAAAGGCATCCCTTACTAATACTTAAAAACAAAGAAACAAACAAAAGCACAGCAGTTTTTCCCAAAGAGTTTTTTGCTCTTCTGACAAAGCCCCACAAACTTGTATTTTCCACTGACAGTGCCATTATTCCTGTGTTGCAGTCCTCATAGTGTTGTGCAGTACTCACTAAACTAATTCCCTTCCCTAGTCATGGCCTAAAAGCATGTGTTTAAGGTGATTACAGCAAAAACTGCTTCTTGCACATAGGCAAGACTATAGCATGGCACGACTATATCCCTGAGCACAAAACCAGTGCTTTATAGTAAAAAAAAAGATCAACAATATTCAAGTGTGAAAATTCTTGTCAGTAAGATAAAAATAAAATCACAGCTTAATAAGGACGGGGTAAACAAATGTACAAGTAAATATAAGCTTGCATGCTTGCTGTGACATCTAGAGAGAGAAAAATGCGGGTCCTTTTATGCCAGACTATACCCTGCCATTAACATGCACACGTAGCAGGCCAGTAAATGTGTACTGTTTTCTCTAGCTGCCACAGAGCTTGCCAAATACTTTGGGGGTAATGCCTCAATGCCTCAATTAATGATTTACCCATCCTTTACAGCTGATCAGGCAGACCCATGCAAATTCATGGCATGTGATGAATTTTCTGAATGCGTAATGAACGAGTGGACAAAAGAGGCTGACTGCCTTTGTAAACCTGGTTACACAAGCCAAGACGGATTACCCTGCCGGAGCCTGTGTGAGATGGAACCGCATCTTTGTGTCAATGGTGGGAACTGTGAATTAGTTCCAGGAAAAGGAGCTGTCTGCAGGTAAATAAATGATTCTTGACGTGAATTCTGCTCACAGACCCCTGGTTCTGTTCCATGAACAAACAGGGCCGAGTACGTACTTTTCAACAGCATAAACTATGCTAATAAGCCAAGAACTCACTATTCAGATACTTTAAACTACATTGCAATACCCTTCTTTAATACAGTTTCACTGTGGATAAATCCTGTTTGACCTATTAGATGGAACGCACAGAACACCATGATCTAGCTGTTTATCAGAAATGCATTTGAAAGTTATGAGAAATTCAGCATCATTGGCAGAGATGACAAGCACACAACCATGCATTCTTTTCAGACTTCCAGATATATCATGGAAAAATAACACATTCACATTTTTCACTATTAATTACCTAGTAGTATTTTAAGAAATTAAGTTTTCTAAGTCATATTAAAAACGAAATCTGTTTTCTTACAAGCACACCTATGAACACTAACCTTATTCATTCTCTCTTAATACTGACTTTAGAATTAGGTTAATGACATGTCTTTTAGAATACTTAGGATTAATGTCAAAAAATTAGACTACCAAGCAAATTATTCATATGATAATTTCACTGCAAGAACACAACTGTCACAATTCATTTTCTGCAGTGGGCATCACAGAAAAGACAGCAGAAAATTATTTTGAATCCAGCACAATGACTTGCAAGAGTCAGAGCAGTGTAGTGGCAGAATTTTAACTAATAGTCAGCCTCCAATTTAAATGGGTCCTCCTAAAAACTTTACTGAACCAGTTTACTGCTCCAAAACCAACCCACTATGAAAAATAACCTCTTTCCATTTCAGAAAAACCTGGATTAATGTACAGAAATTACAAAACCTTTATTTAGTATGATAAAAATATTAAAAATAATACATGAAACTTCCATGAATTACAACAAATTACATACAAACTTAATACTAGTCTCAGACTTGAGCAAACTTGTGCAGTATCTATACTAAATTATGGTCTACGAAGGGAGCATTTGCTTTAGTCAAGCACTTGTTTTACTTGTGAATTTACTCAGAACTGCACTAGTTTTCCATCAACTGGAAACCCTGTGATTCTCATACAATATGAGAACCTTATCCCTCGCCTTAAAGTAGAGCTCCCATTTCAGACCTCACTAGTTAGATTAAAGTCACCAACAAACACAATATAGGCTTCAGAGATGTGTTTAGGAATTACTCCAAAACACACCTGAACTTTTAAGGTGCTAAAACACAAATATTATTTCAACTTCGTAAATTAGGTAAAGAATGTATCTTTTTTTTTTTTGCTTAACACTCATTTTCATGAATATAATTTTCCTTCTTCTGTTATGAATCACATTATTCCTTACAGATACATAACAATCAATTATACTGTGAACACTGTGCTTATACTTAAACTGCATATTTGCTTTTGTTTTCATTTGAGGTACTCTGTATTTTCTGCCCTCAAGTTCCGTATATTTTTCTCTTCCTCTCCCCATTTTAGATGCCCTGTACGCAGACACACGTTCCACCAAGGACAACGCTGTGCAAAATTTGCTCCAGAACCCACACATCCCTTCACTTTTAAACCTCTCATTTTTGGCTTGCTAAGCTTTGTTTTTCTTTTCACCATTTTAATTATTAAGCTGAGAAGAAAAAGACAAAGAAACTTTAATTTGGAGTAAGCGGCTCAATTCTTCACATTAAAAAAAAAAAAAAAAATCCTCTTTTTTATTTTGTAATTTAAAGTCTTACCTAAACAAAAATGTTCTGCATTGTAGAAGTCCTACTCTCAACAGCCGCACTTCAGAAAATGCTGTAAGGATTAATCCTGCTTTTGAATACGATGAACCCATAACTAGCTTTTGCCATTCGGCTTGTAGCGTAAGTGCTTGTGCCAGTTCTTCAGAGGTCACTGATCAAGAAGCATTACGCAATCTTGAAAACACAATTCAGTATGGAGGTAAAAATGCATGGAAATTCTTCCTTGTTATTCAACACACAGTCCCTCCTCAAATAACAGGTCCATCTTCGTGTTGTAGCTCTCTGACTAAACTAAATTTGATTCTAAGCTCTTCCTCAGCAACTGCATGACTAAAAATACTAATTCCTATATTTACTTTCTACATTTACTTCTTGGTTTTACTTCTTTACTTGGTTTCATAACACAGTGTAGAACTACTTTTCTTACAGCTCTTTTGCATGGCTTTGGTGTTCCATTCTGTCCAAGTGCCTTTTGTAATTTAGTGAAATAACTAATCTGGTGGTGTTTTTTGTTTGTTTTAAACTGCTGCAGGTCACCAGACCAGTTTACAAAGCCAGGACTGACAAGTTAGTCTCTGAAATTCTGCATTTCCAGCATCAGCCAGACAAAAACAAGGTTTGTGACTACTTTTGAGAGCTTTAAAATTCCAACGAGTTTCCTCTTTGTAAATGTTACCAGGAAGCCTCTCTGTACTAGTTCCATCCAAAGAAAAACTCATTTTCTTTGGATGTTTGATATGACAACCACAATCCACTCTGAAGTGCTTTTATGCAACAGGGTTCAGTTCTATGTATATATTTGCTGATGCAGCAGTCACTTAAACACACAAAGAAAGAAGGAAAATCTGAAATGAAAGTTCAACACAGAATGCAAAGCAAAGGGGAGGCTTGCATAGGAATGACTGATTCTTTGAAAATACATAGAGCCTGTTTAAACTATGTAGAGTTGAAGCAAACAGGAATTCCAGCTTGAGCAGATTACCACTCATATCTCAGACATTATTTCAAGTACCTCTCATATCCAGACATTATTTCAAGTACAGGGTATCTTGTATCTTTAGGGGGGGGAAAAAGGACAGAAAGGAGAAAAGCTGAGTCAAGACTTTCTCTAAAATCATCAAACTCTCTTAATTCTGATGTATCTGATTGTGATCTCTTGAAAAGTAGACAAAAGCTTTTACTTTGCTGTTTCATTTTCCTGAATCGCAGCCCAACTTAGAACTAAAGAATTTCGACTACAGCTGCTAGCAGTTATCACTGAGGGGAATATCAGTGCCCAATCAATCACTAGACATACACTACTGGAGACAGGATACTGGGCTACGAGAATCTTTGGTTTGAGCCCACACAGCTAGTTTTACGTAAATAAAGGAAGAAGTGCTGATACCAGAGAGAAGCTGATTATTTTTGCCTATCTTCATCACACAGGATTCCTGCCCAGGTCTGATGTCTTCGGGCACTTAAGGTGACAGGTACAGACTGAGCTAACAAGTGGGGAGACAGGAACACAATGATAGAGATCTACAAGACAGCAGGGAGGAGCTGTTCAGAAAAGCTCAAGAACAAATTGGCTTTGCTGCTGATAAAAACAAGAACACAGACACTGGCAATTGTGTTCCAGTCATAGAAGGAAGTATTTTGGTACACCCATCTTCAAAAAAATTTGTCTGTGGGTAGACCTAAATAATAAATGTTACTTTTATATTGGCTGAACTACTTAAAATCACTATTTACAAAAGTGTTAAATATTTTATGAAAGGTATAAAATGGCACAACATCTGTGGGAGAAAGCTGGGCCTATGACGTCTGAACTATATTTGAATTGGCAGGAGTATACTGACAAAGCTCTTCTCACCTCAATTTGTTTTCTTAGCTAGATCTTGAGAAGTGAGGCAACCACAAAGTAGAAATTGGATTAAAAAAAAAAAAAAAAAAAAGTAGTTGATAATTTTTCACCATAAGTACAGCTCAAAATGAGAAAATGAGTGCTCACTTCAGAGGCTTTATGTTGAATATGCTATAAGTAATTTGGAAAAAGATGAGAGAGAAGAAGGAGGGGACGCATACATAGTTTCAGCTAATGAAAGCTGTGTTCCAAGAGCAACGCTTCCATGTCACAATCTGGAAAACTCCTTTGGGGCCAGAATATGGCATTTCAATTGAATATTCAGAAGCAGTTGGCTATCTAAAATTTTTAAGCCAAATTGAAAATTCCAATTTGTTTGTTTTGCTTTGTTTTGCCATGTGTAATGACAGCAGTTACAACTTTTTAGGACACACTACTTACAATAAGTATACATCTGTGTTTATAAAGGAGTTTAGGAAAATAGGCATGAAATTCTGGTAGAAACCAAAACAAGTTTTCGATGTTTTCCTAAGCATGAAAAATGTTTTCAGTTTATGTTATAGGGGCCCTACATGGAAAACGATTGCAAAACCTAGTTCTCAGAGGCTGTTTTTTATCTGCTGTATCATACAGGAATTAATATGCGCTTTGTGTCCAGATGAAGAACTTGTTCTTCCTTCTTTCTGAGCTCAGCAGAAAACTTAAGTTCGTGCAAGCCACTGACTACCACAGTCAGGGCTCTACATAGTTAGATCTGTGGGAACAGTACATCTTGCTCAGCAAGTACTAATATAGGAAATAAAATGATTGTGAGATTCATCTTTCTTTGGGCAATGCAGAACGTGACCGAGCCAGCATGTACACATTGGAGTGGGCAGGCCCCTTCAGACTGAGACTACAAGGCCAACAAGACCACGTCTAGATGACCTACTACGGTTGAGTCAAACATGACTAAGTTCTCTAAAAACAATCCTGCTGATCTGATTCTCTGCTGGCCTACCTCATCCTGACATGTTTTCTCCTCCTTACAGATGGAAGTTCAAAACACGAGCTCATTCAAAATGCATCGTTTCTCTTGTAATATCCCCTGTCCCTATCAGTGACTCAGCTGGATGTTCTCTACTCAGTGAAAAGGGTGCTGAAAAATAAGACATTGCTTTCAACTGCTAGGGTATTACATCAAGCTGTCTCTAAAGTCTATTATTTTGCAGTTGATCTAACAGATAAATGACAAATTTATAGAATAACATTTGTGCTTGTACGTAGCATTTAGTGAGTGGGCTTCATCTTCAAAATGTTATCTGGCAAAAATCAGTAATGGATCTAATTCTTAAAGAGAAAAAGGATCTCATCTAGAGGGTCTTCACAAACATTTCTAAGCTTGCAAAAGACATATACTGACACAGAAAATTGGTTGCAACAAATTTAAGCAAAACCTTGGAAGACCCAGAAGTATTTGACATAAAATAACCCAGAAGCACAGGCAATAAACCACTGGATACGGGAGGATGGTAGAATAATTCATTTCATGATGCTAAATCTAATTGGCACAGACACAGATCACTTATTTTGATGTATTGCAGATGCAGCCTAAAAGTTGTTATAGATTATCCCTCAGAAATACCTAAAATGTCATTCATCAAAGTTAGTGACTGCCATTTAGCATCATCTTCTGAAAAAGTGACTTTCAGTCACCAAAATGACTGCAATTATATTTGACGGAAAACAAAAGACTGCGATTTGTTTCATCCTCGTGTCAGTCACTTGGATTATCAAGCAAACAGTATTTTGGATTAAAATAATACAAAAGCAATGCAAGATAGCCTGTTAGAGCTCCCCCACCAATATCACAGATTTAGTGTTTCATTACCACAATCACAAGGGAAAGATGTTCTAAAATACTATTGAGATGGAAGGGCTTTACTCTTAGTTCAAAATTTATGGCATTAGGCTTTACAGATTTTAAGTTTGCTTGGCACTGTTGCTGCTCTTACATCAAAACAGTGCTGAGGAACCAAACATCCCAAAGTCTAATTTATCCCTGGTGTGCTGGTAATCTCCTGTAGATATTTTAGTTACGGCTTCTTTTGCAGCAAATTGCATAGTTATTATTTTACAGTCAAAAACACGCTCTTCAAATTATGAAGGTATAGATAGCACTTCTTTGTTATTTCAAACGGATACACAACATTGTTACACCAGGGACAGAAATAATAATTCTTCTCTAAACTCCATGATTTAGTATGTAAAATAGCTTCAGGAGCAGGATTATTTCAATTCTCCTTGGAATGAACTGGAGACTATCTCAAAAGATTTTAGTGAGCTCTTGACTATTAGCAGTGGATAAATAATAAATTTTCAAAATGAAAAATGCTTTTTAAATGTCTTACGAGAATTTCTCTTACAGGTATTCAGAATAACAAAGTCTGCATTATTCAAGACAGCAGTTCAGGTTGACAATGCGTATGAAGAAAAATCGATGATTCCTAAAGACTTTCTCTTCAAAAATCAGTACACATTTAACATATCATATTATTAAAGAAAAACAACACTATCAAGTTTATCAACTATCTGACCATGCCCAAAAGTTGTCTGGTAAGAGATCACCAGTGTTAAGATGCCTGCACTAAGCATACACTGTGTATATATATCTTAATCATATTTTTATTTCACATTCTTGTGCTAGAAATGGATTTTGCTCAAAAGTGGCATTTTTTGCAATACTGTATTGGCTAATACTGTACAACCACTCTGGTAAAAACGCAGATGAAGCTTTCAAGCAGACCTACACCATTTTATTAACTTTTCTTACCTACACTAGAGCAGAGTAAGCAGCAAACATGGAAATTTATGAGCTGTCATTAGTGAGGGTTTTACCTCTTTCCACAGGCTACATTTAAAGTGTTTGGGAACTTCTCCTTTCTCTCCTTACTATGCTCACACTGCAAATCACATAGAAGTTGGAATTATTTTTTAATGGCTTCCCTGAAAATCAGATTCCTGTTTTTCTGTTAATAAAAGCATGATGTATATACATATGTACATATACGCTTCACTGCTTAATTCCTGGTGACAGAATCACCATGATTTGAGTTGGCAGGGCCCTCTGGAGGCCATCTGCTCCAACCCCTGCTCAAGCAGGGTCACCCGGAGCAGGTTGCTCAGGACCACGTCCAAGTGGCTGCTGAACATCTCCAACAGAGTTAAACTGTCTTCTCCTCAAACTTCTCAAACCGTCTTCTCCTTCAAAATTTTTGAAGAGAAAAACTATTTGCAGTTTTCTTAATCCTTTAAGAACATGAAATTCACATTCACAACTACCTTCCTAGTAGCAAGTAGATTACAAAGCCATGCACAAATGTACTTTAAATTCGGTGTATAATTTTGAAAGGTTACTATTAGTTTTTCTAGAAGAAACAATGGGCAGAAAATGGGTGGCCATTAATTACTTATAGGCTTAGCAATTTACGCCCTATGGACTCACAATCCTGATTCAAATACGAGCATTACTTTACCTTGAACATCTTTTTCTTGAATACATATATATATATATATATAAACATATATATATGTGCCATGCCTGTGTTGTATAACATTTAGGCACTGTTTGCTGCTTGGCACACACCACAAGTTGTATTTACAGCTCAAAGTGAGCTTCTACAAAGTTCATGACTATACTGGATGACAGCTCCTCATTCAGATGTGAAACTTTCACATATTCAGGATAGTGGCTGATTGTAGTTATAACTCTTTTTAACTGTTAGTACCACATGATTACCACAGCAAAGACTGAACTTTAGTTTACATTATTATATACATCTATAAATTCAGTTAATATAAACAATTAACTGCACAAACAGGGCTCCTTGAAAAAAAGAAAGAAAAAAAAAAAAAAACAAAAACAAAAACTGATGATTGTGTACAAATGAAGGCAATGTACCAAGGACACAAGTTTAAGTTTCTACAGCAGAAACCATATTTTTACTTAGTCTATTTAACTAGAAAATACTTTAAAACAAAACACCAAGATGCTGTTTTACACAGTAACACTTCAGAATAAAACTTCACTTTAAAAATAGTGCTTGCAGGGCACTGGATGTCATCCCTGTCAACAGCATTAGCTTTTTACAATTGCTCATGTAAGTTAAGATGCATTAAGAATGCTGAAAGCATTCTTTTTTTCCATTACAAATGTATTTTTGTATGTGTTTAGCGTATTTGCATTCATACCCATTACCATTAGGTTAAAAAATGAGTAATTTTAAATTGTGTACTTTAAAAATGATTATTCATGATTGTATTTATTACTCCCAATTATTAATTACCAAATATATTTGCTGGATGTAAGCCTTTTGTATTTCAATAAAATATAATAAAACTATTACTTGAAAATTACACAGGGAATTGAATTATTATTTAATCTCACACTACAATGTAGCACATTATCTTAAAGGTGATGTTTAACTGTAGTTCTAACAATAGCTGGAAATGAAAACCACAAGGAAATTGAGACAAAATTATACCTAATAAAGTCTGAATTACTTCAATTGTCTTAAATTGAAAATACTACTCTGATTTGGCCCTTGAAACAGTTTGATAACTTTTTAAAACAAAACAAAACAAAACAACAACCTGCTCAAACAAAGCTTTTGTTGCAGCACATAAGCTCAGAATATTTTAAGTGGTTTCATTAGTCACTGATTGTTATGATCTAAAATGAAGGAGATGCAAACAGTAAACAGCACAGCAAACAATAAATGCATTGGTTAAAGTAAAACTCTCGTGGTTTAAATAAATAGCAATACAAGGAAGAAAATATGTTTTAAAAAATCCTCAGAATTGAGACAATGGTAACAACATTCTTAATATCAGAATGTTATTTCAGAGAAACACTCAAAGAGTAAAGACGAAATCTTTTCTAGAGCAGCTTTAAGCACCACATACATCTGATAAAAAGGCAGCACGTAGTTCTAGCACCAAATCCTTCTCATAACTTAACTTACCCTTACCTTATTCTTTAAATTTTTAAAGACAAAACAGTACAAGAGATGCAACTGAGATTTCAACATGGAATGTATTTATTTATTTAAATTTTCAGTACAGTATTAGAAGGTCATTTAAATACTTTAAAAATATTTTCGGGGAAAAAAAACAAACAAAAACAGGCTTCTACTACAAAAAGGAAACCGGTCTCATCATTGGGTGAAAGACCTTATGAACCTTGAGTAGCATTCTCTAGAAAATTTATATTACTGGTCAGCTAGTCAGGAATGTAGCCTAGCATGGTGATTCTCTTTCTCTCCTTTTAATTCTGGAGTGTTTCATGGAGAAGATCTCAACTACAATGAAGAGCTACACCGAGAGGCAGGAAGAAATGTTTACAAAAAAAAAAAAAAAAACAAAAACACAGAACTAAGACAAAGAGTTTAGCATTTTGCTTCAGAAACATATTTTTTTTCTGTGTAATTGTAGATCAGAAGGGCATTAAGATAATACCACAATCCCTGAGATCAGAGATTGACTCCAAATCAACCAACAGTATCACTGACACAGTAGATGAGACAATGGAGAAAATCTGTAAAAGCAGATGAATATTGCCACACGTAAAAAAAAAAAAATAGTTCTGAAGTGAACCAAAAATTACTTTTGTTGCACAAAAAGATCAGCAAAACTAAAATCAGATGGTTTTGATATAGAAGAAAAAAGGTATGCTACTGTGCAAACTAGAATACCCTGATTTTTGGAATGTGTCTTCTGGTTGCCTCAGGCATACTGCTGGAGCAATGCAGAAAAGTGGGAACATGTCAGTTGAAAATATCCAGCCACCAGTTCCTCTTCCACTATTTCAAATTTTAATTTCCCTCACAGCTAATATTTCCCATTTAGCTAACAAGACTTCCCAGAGAACCCAATGTGAAAAATAAAGTTTCCTTCTGATACCAGTCTGTAGATAACTTAGTGTCTCAGAACAGCCTGCATCAAGGAAACACTGGCATAATGAAAGGAAAAAATGGAAAAATTACATTAATGATTTTATTTATTTTAAGTTCCCCACAGTTATGTTTACATACATATATATATACACACATACATAAGTATATATATGTGTATATACATACACCCGTACACACATACACTTAAGTATGAGGTTCTTTGCTTAGTGTTCAGTCTCACAAGATCTGCTTTACATATATAAACTGAGACCAAACATGGTAAGTCAAGAATTTAAATCCAGACAGTAATAAATATAGAGTAGGGCTTCTCACCACTATCAGTTCAGTGATTTTCTTTTCCTTGTATCACATAAATGGCCAAAGCTTTCTGCAGTGCTAAGTTTCTGGAGACCAGGATTTCTGAAACCTTTATTCCAATCCACTAACACGTTAAACCAGTAACCTAAATTTCGTAACATCACCTTTACATGTTGAATAGGTCTGCACACAGCTAGCTAGCCAGCAGTATGATGCACTTCTTTCATCTTCCAGGCAAAAATTACTGCTTCGGTGAAGAGGGCTTTTTTTGGGTAAAATGAAAACGTTTTCCAGTTCGGAATCGCAAGACCAAAAAGCAGAGTGGGTATGCAGTGGAAGCTGAGATTCCCTGATGTAGCTAATTCATACCAAGTTAATGTACTACTCACACATCTTCACGTGTATTCCAGCAAGGAGTGAACTTAGACAAAGGCATGTAAGCACAATCTATGGTCAGAAAGAATGTATGCATCATGAGTTTTCTCTATGTACAAACTGTTAATAACTTGGAAGTTACTACGTATATTTATGTATTTAAAAACTAAATTTTTTAACTTTTTCCAAAAAGTTTCAAACATAGTAAAATGAAAGGAAATAATTTTGCAGTGTGAGAAATCTTTGCCAATTTATATCTCAAGCCCTCATTTTTAAACCAGGTTGAATAAGTAATTAGACATCAAGTTACTTGTATTTGCAATTCTTATCAGAGAGATAAAATACATAATCAAGCTTAATTTGTTGAAATAATGGCCAGCACGCTGAAACACTCACATAAGTGAACAAGACACACCTTAAAACTGTAGGAAATTAATAATTTCTATCCACAAAATCTCTAATTGCTTGATTAAGGAACTGTTATAAGCTAGGACACTTGACAGAGAAAATTGAGATAAAGATCAGTGCCTGAATCACTACAATATTCCAGAATACTAAAAATTGTAGCTAATTCAGCAGCACATGGCATATAAATGATGCATTATGTTACTGGACCAAATTTTTATACAGTCTAACAAAAGGTACAGACCTTGTGCATCTCATTACA
Organism: Anas platyrhynchos; assembly: GCF_047663525.1. NCBI lineage: Eukaryota > Metazoa > Chordata > Aves > Anseriformes > Anatidae > Anas > Anas platyrhynchos. Next base: position 87,552,202 of record NC_092589.1, read on the forward strand.
GTTATAATATACAGGACATCTGAGGATCAGGTCTCAATGTTTAATTAAATTATATCACCACCCATAAGCTGAACATATTTCCCTTATGCTATCCTTAATCTTATATGCCTCCAGATATAAATCTTGGACAATTTTGCATACAATATTTAAATTACACTACATGGCTAAGTGAATTGTCCAAGAACGGACAAATTTCCTAATACAAATTTGGTCAGAAAAATAAAAGTCTAAAGGAGACCTGTACTTGAAAAAGAAAAAAAAAAAAAAAAAAGAAGAAGAAGGAAAAAAAGGTAAGAAAGAAAGAAAAGGAAAAGAAACTGAGAGAAGTGGTATAAGCCCTAATGAGCAGTACATTCTTTGTGTACAATATTACATAATATTGACATATATAATGCTCTTCTCAGAACATATAGAAAAACATTTCTTTTAACCCAAGACAGAGAGTGCATTAAGTAGGAATTTATGAGTCTCAAGTGTAGGAGGATTTCCCATCAGTTTCAGAAGAAGTCAGTAAATACAGACACTAACCAGTTTTCAAAATCAGGACATAAAATGTCTCAGATTATATAAAAGAATACTCCAACTTCTCCAGAACAGAAGTCAAAGCTAAGGCCTCACAATTCCAGTTAAGAGATACAGCATATCCTCTTTAGTAAGCCACCACCTAAAACCAACTATTTAGTGTTTTGAATAAGAGATTTTATCAAAAGGTGGTTGCAATGCAGTTCTTTGTGCTATGTACTCAAGTACAGATAGATTACTTAGAAGTGTTAAGAGTAGTAACAGAAACTGTTAAAGAAAATGCAACGTATAAACAAAATGCAACAAACTACACTGACTGAAAATTCTTCAGGGTCCTCATACCTAGTAAGGCTCTCTACCCAAATTAAACATCATACATTACAAATTAACAAACCACATGATTAATAAAATCTGTTCACTTTATATTAAACATCTCTAATATGATTATAGAACGTTTACGTCCTCTGCTGCATAGAGGAACTCTTCCCTTTGTATCACGGACAAGGGTTCTCATCTCAAATACTACTGTGCAAAATGACCACTTATTCCAATAGGTTCTGCAGCATAGCTGTAGCATACGTAGGACGAGCTTGTCTGCTTGCAATTGCTTTTTGAAGATACTGGATACCTCCACAGCGCTCCCAAATTTCTTCAAACTGTCTTGACAAAATTTCAGCACCTCGCTTTCGAGTTAAGCCAGTCTCTTCAAGATTAAGCTCGCACATATCCATATCATCCTTACCTGAAATCATAGAGGGACAAAGAAAAAACTTTGTAACATTTTCACATCATGCAAAGGTCCCATTAACAAAGATTAGATCTTTGTTAATTAGATTTCCTCTCTCAAGCTCTGGCTTGTTGATAGACTTCAGAGCTTATGAGGGAAGAAGTGTTTGGAAGGATTTCTACACACATTGTAGAAAAGCAGTGTCAGAATAAACTAAAACCAGATGATGAAACAGACAAAATTTAAAAAAGTGTTTAAAAGCGAGCAAGAAGGAACAAAAGGGAAGATGCCATAAAGATCAGTATCTCTATCTATTCTCCTGAAACCCACCAAATCTGTTTTAGACATATATACAGTTTTACAGACAACCACTGTTATATTTTTTTAGACGTAGCAATGTGACTAAGAACTTGAGACTTCTGATCAAATCACCAGTACTCCTAATCTGTCAGCCTCCCATGCTAAACAAACTGATGAACAGTATTGCCCACGTGGAATCCAATGAAACAAAGGGTGCAGTTCACTTATTTCAATCTTATTTTTAATAGGTGATCTATTGAATGTGTTATTCACAACAGCTATGTTACTTTTAGCTAGGTGCTTAGACATTGAACAGACAGGAAATGGTACAATTAATTCTATTTAAAATAATTAGCAGAAAACTAAGGAACTTTAGCTGCTAGTAAAGCATCACTCTGTGAAACATGTATTCCAACCTTCTTGTCGAATTAAAGACAAACTCAAAACACTGAACAGATCATTTCTCTTCCCCTTTTCATTATCCACCAGAAAAGGGGGATACTAGAAAGCCAACCATATCCTGAGCTACATCAGCAGAAGTGCGACCAGCAGGCAAGGAGGTGATTCTCTCCCTCTAATCTGCTCTCAGGAGACCCCACCTGGAATGCTGCATTCAGCCCTGGGGCCATAAGAAGGACATGGGTGTATTGGAGTGAGCCCTGAGAAGGGCTACAAGGATGATCAGAGGGATGGACCACCTCCTATGAAGACAGGTCGAGAAAGTTGGGGTTGTTCAGTCTGAAGAAGAGAAGGTGTCTCTTAATGTCTTCTTAGACGTTAAGAGAAGGCTCTAAGAAGACGTTAAGAGAAGGCTCTAGGGAGGCCCTCCAATACTTAGAGGGCCTACAGGAAAGATGGGGAGGGACTCTTTGTCAGGGAGTGTAGTGATAGGACAAGGGGGAATGTCTGTAAACTAGAAGGGCAGATTTAAATTAGATATTCAGAAGAAATGCTTCACTATGAGGGCAGTCAAATCTAACTAAAAACCAGTCCAATGGTGAGTTTAAGTTTCTCAGTTAAGATTTGACCATGTTTTGATGCTGTCTCCAGTTCTGTGAATAATTTGAAAAAAAGTTAATAATAAAACCATTTACATGTAGATTCCCAAATAGGATTCTCTGTCAATGACTTCCTAGATTAAAGTACATGCAAAAGTAAACCATGTGACTAGTTACACCTCCAAATGATGCTCCATGACATCTGGCCACCATCAACAGCAGTTCCAAATCCTCAAATTCTGCCTAGACTTGAACTGCTGATGAAAGAGGATACAACTTGCGAAATTTGTATCATCAGCCTCCTTTCTAAAAGGAAGTCATAAGCTCTGAACTCTTCCAACATCCAAATTCTGCTTTCAATACCAACCAGCTACAAGGAGAATGGGTGCCTTGTCAGGATGAAGTTCCATTTGTCGAGCAATCCATGGCCCATCAAAGTGTGCATACCACCAACCCTTCTTCTTGTTCTGGGGGTCTTTGTATTGGTCCATGGGACGAATGAAGGGAATGCGAAAGTAACGCTGTTGTCTGTTTATTTCGATCTCCTTCTGCCTGGCTTGTAGGGTTGTCAGGTTCTGTTGAGCTATTATACAACAAAAACAAACAAAAAAATGCATATTATGATTTGCTTGATTGATCACCAAACTAAAAACAACAACAACAAAAAACACAACTGAGAGACTCTAAATACAAGGCTCATCAAGCCTGAATGTATTGCAATCTCATACAATGTGGGTGCTAAAACACTGGTGAGAAAAGGTTCATGTTAACTATTGTATCTATATATAATTTGTAAATGGCATCCCTAAAGTAAGTTTAGACAGAAGCAAATAAAATATCACAATTTTCTTTAAATTAGTATTTTAAGTATAACTTTCTATATAAAATTTCTTACCAACCAGAAGAATTAATCAGTAACTGCTCCAGTTTAGTCTCTTTGTAAAACAAGGTTACTGTGCAAAGCAGCATTTTCAGTTATAGTAATACAAAGCACCACACAGAGATTTTTCTTTTGACAAACAAGGATATGCAATACTGTTAGAAATCACTAACTTGTTAATAAAAATGTTGACAAATAACTGCTTACCACAAAGCAGCCTTCAAAAATCACTGTCTGCCTAAATTGCTGTGTACTAAACTCCAGCATTAGGACTACTTTCTGGCCACTTTCTTTTGCAAAGTATTTATACCAGACCATTAAAGTCAATTGACCAAACTTCTCCAGGAGACAGTTATATGAAACCTGTTAAAGTTTCATTTTCGGATGATCGCTTCTTGTGCGTTTTTTGACTCCCTTGGAGTCGCACACATTTATTTCAGGCTTTGGAGAAGTACCTTTTTTTGAATCAAAACAAATACTCTCATCAACTCATCAACTGATCAACTTTCTTACTGTTATATATACAGTATTACAATCAGTTTTAAATAGTTAATGCTCTTATAAACAAGATCCCTTATTTAAATGTCTCCTGCAAAAAAAGATATTGATCTTGTTTTAGTGTTTTATAATGAGTACCCTGTTTAAGAAATTCTGAATGTCAACCTATAACGTTTGTACAAAAGAACATCAGTATTACCAGCTCAGTGCTTCCTTTTTTGTCCATTGCCTATAAAGCAGTAAAACTAATTGTTGAACTAAGATTTAATAGATGAAAAATGACAATCACTTCTAATAATTTATTTTTTCAGTTATGAACAAGACTAATGGACTACATATGTACCCTGAAACTAGTTCTACTTATATTCAAGCAAAGATAGTATTTTAAATGTGAAGAGTGGGATCTTGAAAAAAAATGTATTTTATAAATCATGTCCCATGTCCACATTTACAAAACCAAGAAAAACAAAATAGATTTTAATAGATGAACACTACATTTATACATCAGATCTGACAAAGCATGTGTTTCATACCGAAATATAGCCTACAGTTCATAGGACATTACTTCTATGATCTGTGAATTGTCTGAGCATCTATCAGAGCCAATCAGTGTTTTAGTATTGTCAAACACTTTCTGTACTGTAATGGCAGCTGCTAAGACATTTCTAATCCTATGCATACCTAAATTCAAGAGTAAATCTAGATGATGGGAATGCTAAGCAGCCAATACAGCCTCTAACTTTCAGCACTACTGAAAGTTGCTATTTACTTAAAAGAAACCACCACCTGAATGTTAGTTTGTGTGCTAGGAAAAGAGCTGTTAATTTAAGTTGATTCCACAGTTTTGCTACAATAACAACAACAACAACAACAAAACATGTAATGATATTAAAGTATGGTAGTTAGAAGAAATACAATTTTGGAGGGGGATGGAGATTATCCCTTCAAATAACCTACATCAGAAGATTATTTTATTCACCCTTCCCATGATGGCTCAAATGGGAAGGAGTTCAGGAAAATAAACAGTAATGTACATTAATAAATTAGAAGAGTGACATATAATAACCTTTGGTTGACAAAAACTGCAAAATGCTAGTAAAATAGCATTTTATTTGAACATTAAATTCCATGTACATATGTAGCAAAACAGTGGATTAAATAAAATTAGTACAGAGCTCCTGAGTGTTCCTAATCTTCAAAGTTAGCTTAAATAACCATCTCCCCACTTACGTGAGTTGTTCAAAAATGGTGCAAAATCTGTAAACAAATATTACATATTGAACAAAGCATAAAAGTGCTGATCTTTTTTAAAGTTACAATTTCTTTACCTTGTTTTTCACCAATGTTGAAGACAGAAAAATAGAGAGACATAGGTGTTGAGCTAATTATTTCTATTCATTTCCTTCTCATTGACATAAATATAATGTCTCCTTTCCTCAGCTTTTACAGATTCCCAATTGCTTCTATTTTTTTCTGGATTTGATTTTGAAACTGATTATTTTACAATAAATGTTTCAAAATCTCAGTTGTACACATGCTAAGTACAGGCTGCAAAAAGTGTCTTCATAGTTATTGTAATACTTTTAATTTTTCGTATTTGTTATCAAAAACATCTTTAATTCCCAGACCTCTACTAATATCAAAACTGCCTATTCTAACAATAGCACACAAACCTGTTTAAATCCTGTACTGCATGTATGACTTTAATCAAAGGATAACTCTAAAATCATATGATATAAGTGAAAAGATGGAAAGAGAAAACATCATCATTTGAAGCACATATCCACTGACACCTAGAAGAATTTTAGCTTACACATCTAAGAAATCAGAGTTCCTTCCCACTACCTTCTTGGATAATTACAGCACATAAATGTGAAATGCTCATATAGTATAATTATTTGCATTAAAAAGAATTAGTTCTGACGTTATCAAGAATACCTAAAGTTTCAGTGACTTTCTTATGAACTGCTATATTCTGACTTGTCTTCAGAAATATGAAGCCATATTTCAAGTTAAAAGAAAAGAAGCACTGAAAAATACTGGAGAGAATGCTGCAAATTTCTCATTTTAGCTAAATGTGATGAGAACATGAATATTCTAAGCTTTACTTGCAGAATTCCAAAGATTTTCTGCTCTTTAATATTTCCCATCAGCAATAAAATACATGAATATTTATTTTAGCTATTTAGCTCCAAACAAAATTTGAGAGCTCTAATTCAAAACAACTTACTACTTTGCAGAAATGCTTGAAATGCCTTTTCACGTTGTTTTATTCATAAGCTCTCTTAAGCACTGAAGGCAACATCACAAGGCATGGCCACAAGACCCCAATCTTTGATGAGTTTTTTTCTACGAGTCCTGATCTCCCCTGCCCACATATCTGAATAAAAGATGTCTGAAAAGCTCAAATTCTCAGGTAATGCTCAAGCAATGCCTAACTCTGTAAATGAATCAATAGAAGGTAGACACCTTTGTATAACAACTGACACTGAGAAAAAGAGCACCTGGGATCTACTTTTCCCATGTCCCTGGACTGTGCACTAAGCCCAGGCTAATGGGATGTTGGTGGAAACATCCTGTCCTCATCTGCCCTTTCCTCTGCCTCTTCCCATTGCAGCCAGGACCAGAGGACAGGAAGTCTGAATCATTGTATCAGTTTGCTGTGATTCTGTTCATCTGGTAGACTCTTGTTTTATCAGATGATCACTGGACCAAACAAAACCACCACTACCAAATCTATATACCTCCAGAAACTGGGCACCTCATTTTCAGGTTTGGCAGTAGTAACACAGAAACTCCTACACCTTCTCATTGAATTTAAATGTCAGTCACTGATCTTCATTAGTGCATTGCTTTGGCAATAAGCACCCATCTGTGAAATCAGCTGAATAACTATCTAATATGAAAGCAGACACTCTGCAAAATTTGTAATCCCATAATCAAAAATTGCGGTATCAACACTCGTAGAATTCATAAAAGGAAAAAAGTAACCTGAAATATATAAGGCAACTTAAATGAGGAAATGATTAACTCTCTTTAAGAGCATTGGCATCTACATATCTGTATCTTAAGGAAGGGTGAAAGCAAGAGAAACCACCCAAGGCTTTTTGTTTTGCCTGGACTCCAAATGTTTTTCCTAGCACCAAAAAACGCATACACAGTTCTCCAGACTATTTGTGAGAACTGTTTAGAATCTCTATTCCAGTCTTAGTGATAGTTCAGTGCAGAGAATTACACCTAACAGTACTCTTGCAATATTTTAACTACAGAGGTCAGAACTAGTATGAACTATCTTAAAAATAAAGTCTCAGAAGTCTCAAAATGCAAACCAAGGCTTTATAAATGGAAAACAATCTTCCTTAGTCTTAAGCAGCATAGCAATAAACATTTAATAAAGATGTCTGTAAATACACTACCAAATCAAGAACCAATTTTAATTTCCAACAAATTTTGGTATGGTATATGAATTGGTATGAGTATGGAAATGTTGTTGTTATATGAGTTGGTATGAAAACAAAAAGCTTTAGGAAGAGCTATTCAATGTATCTATTATGAACATATTCTACTTTCTGCAAACTATTCGCCAGTTCCAATCTTTTCAAAATATTTACCTTAATATGAAAATTCTCTTGAAAAAACAATTTCCTTCAACATAACAACTAAATTTGTTCTAGAAATGTTTTCTCTGGAATACTTTCATCAAAATTAATGTAAATATGAAATTCTCTCTCCTCACCATAGTCTGTGACTGATTTTGGAGCACGTTGTTCTGTTTCTGCATTGCGTTTCTTGTTCTTGGATTTCCAAGCATGATACACCTTTAGCCTTCTATGAAACTCTTCCCTGCAAGCCGCGAGCAGTTCGATATCTGTCTCAAAAATAAGAAAAGAAGGGAGGAGTGAGAAAATCAGAAGGATGATTTATGGTATGTCATTTATATTTATGTTTTTCTGTATTGATAGGTACATCAAGTTGTTACATTAATACATTAAATTAGCAGGAAATTGAAATTTTGTAACTGAGCAGTTCTTTGAAGAAGGAGTTAAAAATAATGAAGTACTTTCAAAGACAACTAAAAGCTTATATACGTTCTGTTGATTTGGTATTTTGATTTGTTGTTCAGCAGTTGCACAAACCTCTGTTGTAATTCAACAGAACAATTGAACAGAAAGCAAAAATGCTTTTGGGGACCGTGTGCTTGTTTTTAAGGTGCAGACAAAAATCTTTCCCAATGCAACAATGCAAAGTCTTTCCCAATGTCTACAGCTTCCTCAGGAGGGGAGTGGAGGAGCAGGTGCTGATCTCTTCTCTCTGGTGACCAGTGATAGGACCCGAGGGAACAGCATGTAGCTGCATCAGGGAAGAATGGATAGGTTGGGTATTAGGAAAAGGTTCTTCACTGAGAGTGCGGTTGGGCACTGGGACAGGCTCTCTAAGGATACATCTCTCCAAATGTGGCACCAAGCCTGACGGAGTTAATTAAGCTAATTTGACTTAGATATACATAGTTCTTCCACTTTGAGATCCAAATTATTCGTCCACTTTATTAAACACACTTTAATTTTGCTGAATTTCACGATACTAAGAGACTGATTCCCAGGTTTCTTCATTAGACACATAAGAGGATCTGAACTGCATTAAGGATGAACACACGTTAGCACCATGTATTGGACCAACTATTTAGCTGAAACACATTGTTGCAGTCTTGTATATGTGAGCTTGACTTCTTTCTCTCAGAAATAAGAAAATAAAACTTACCACAAGATGTATTGATGGTGTCACGAAGCTCTGCATATTTCCATTTACTCAGATCATACTTCTTATTACCAGCAGCAGCTTTTGTAGCTTGAACTTGAGGACCTCTATAATTGTTCAAAAAATAATATATATTAAAATATATACATATTTCTTAAGGGACAGGTAAGGAATAGGGATTTTTACAACAGAAGGAACAGGTATTACAATCAACACTGCAGCACATTTATCACAACGAAAATGAATAGCAGGACTGAATTCAAAAGCAAAATAACAAATTACTTCAAGATGCTCTGATGATTAAGAAAAAAAATAGGAAAGCATCTTTTAGGTCCAAAATCTTTCTAAACGAATAATCTGATGAGCTGCTTAAAGGTAAAAAGGAATCACCATGGAATATTGAGTGCTTATGTGTGAGAAGACACATACTCAATGTCTCTGTGTGTACCCCACTCCAGTTTTTTCTTGGTACTAGTCAATATGCAGAACACAAAGAGTGGCTATACACATTTTCAGTTCCATTAGAAAAACAGACAAAAAGGGAAAATATTTCTGAAGGGAGAAATGGTGTTTCTTCTGCTATTTAAAAGATGAACAAAATTTTTTTTCAACACTAGAGAAAACATTCCATGCTTCTGACAGAAGTCTAATTTGAGAGAAGAAAGCAATATAACTCTACATTAATTTTATAGCGGCTACCTGAGAACAGCAATAGCTAGTCTGGAGAGGGGAAAAAAGTCATTATTACAGTAGATAACAAGGAACAAAAATCACATTGACCAGTACTAAAAGACCTAACCAGAAACAGTTCTTTTCAAAGGCAAAAGGCTTTTATCATGTAAGTAGCGTGCAGTGAAGTCAACAGCATATGAGAAACTATTACTAAAATCTCCAATTTCTTTAACAGTACGAATAAGTTGCTAGATTACATATTTTCCTTTTTTAGTTAAGAAGATATAAATATATTTTCTATGAAAGTTTTCTCTGTATAGATGCAGCATTTCTGAAAGCAGAGATAAAAATAAATAGCATTTGTTAAATTTGATAGAATAAAAGCAATCTGTTTAGCCAAATGTTCTTAATAGCAACAGCACCATCTCTTCTAGTGTAATTAAAACTACAGAATCTTACTGTTTATTGCAGCCTCAGTTTAATTATTCTTCCTCATGTTACTAATTTGAGTAAACACACAGCTTCCAGTTATGGTACATGAGAAATCTGACTGAAAAATTACCTCTGCCTTTTGATCAGTACTAAGGAAAGTAACTCTTCATCACACTTAGCATTATTTATGGTAAGTATAATATATATATATATATATATATATATATATATATATATTATATCATGAAATGGAGAATTCAATTCAAAATATTAATTTTAACATTGTTATCAATAGAATGCCAGTAGGACATTAAAGGATTGCTACTAAATGTAAGTTCCGCTATCTGGTGTCTAACCTTGCTGAACTTTAATTTGACAAATCTGGAGGATTTTCCTTATTTAGCAACACCACCTACCACTCTAAGAGTTCGCTACATAATTTAGAGCAGCAGAACGAGGCCATAAGACCTCTGGTCAAAGTAGTAATCTTCAAGAATGCTAATCCAATTGAACAGCTTAGCTGTTCCATTACAGTGCTACTCTGAGAAGTATCATCCTTGACAGTCACTCTTCACCACTCAATTTGGCAATGATCTCCATCATAAACAGTATTTTCAGACTTAATAAAAAACAAACAAAAAAAAACCAAACAAACAAACAAAAAAAAAACAACAAAACAACCAAAAAGGTCTCAAGTTGAAAGTTTCAAGTATATGAATAGTGAAAAAAAAAATTGTCAAACAAGCACGTAGGAAGAAGTACTGCATTTTAAATTCAACCATAACAACTTCTGATTTTAGTCAAAGTTTTGTGGGTTTTGCATATTAAGACTTGGCCATTGTCATTGGAACTTTGTCAATATACGTAGTATAATCTGGCCATCTAGATTCACAGACTAACAATTATAAGCAGCATTGTTTACTTCTATTTTTAAAATACCTTTGCAAGTAACAAATTTAGGCAACAGGTGTGTTCACAATTATCAATGCTGTAACTAGACATCAATCATGTAACACCAGCCATGTTCAGACTGCACAGCAGAGTGCTGTGTTTTACAAGATTCGCTTTTAAAAACTTCAAACAGTTTAACTTCTGATGTGAATCTTCAGACAATGAATGTCAAAATGTTGTCTTTGTCTTCAGGTGGCACCCAAACACCTAATTACTCACTGGTATGGAGGACACTATAACATTTCTTTCAACAGAAAATATATTCTAACAAACAACTATGAGACTGTTACAGTAGTACTGTATTCAGATCTAACCCTGCTTCTCCCTTACTTCTGCATTGTACACAAAATCTTTCATTATTTCACACAAGCAATCTCAGAAGAAAATTTTGTTTACATGCCTTGAGTTGTTTTTTACATGCTTTTAAACAGAGCAATTTTCAAAACTTTTTATTTGAATGGAAACAGTGAATGAAAAGTGAAATATATCCTTATTAAACAAACAGTTATATTAACATAAATTATTTAAATTAACACTCTTGAATTTGTAGAAATTCTTCTTCCACAGATGTGGAGCCCCACTTTTCATCATAAGAATGGTGAAAAGAGGAGAAACCTCGAAGAATGTTATCTATCAAAATTACACAAAATACCAACGTAGAGAAACTGTTCTTACTGGTTTTTATGTAATTATAACAGCAAAAAAATATTTCCTGTAAAATCACATGATGACAGGTAATGAAAAAGGTGTTGAAAAGGGAAATTTATCTGAAATAGATCATTTACTTATTTGCTTAGCACTTAAAAAACAAAGACCCCCCCCCCCGCCTTTTTTTTCCCAACCGATTTGATGTGTGATTTCTTTACAGGAAATGATTGATTCCTTCAATATTGTTGTCTCACCTACCTAGACAATATTTCTGACATTTCACTGACCATTTGTTGCCTACAAAAAAATGGTATGTAAGCATAAAACAAATACATTAAAATAAAAACAGCCTTTCTAATGGTGATAGTCTCTTGCCAATTGAGTACAAATTAAAGTACAAAAAATAAACAGCTACTGATTTTTTAAAAGTATCCATCCCAATATGTATATCAATATGATTCTTTGTTAAGACTAAATTAATCATATAAGGCAGTGAAAAATTGATCATATATGAAAAATTTTACACTAATTATAACCATCTTTAAATAGATATTATTAGATATATTAGGATATTAATTTATTAGACGTAAGGGTATATTATAAATTGATTTCAAAATTACAGATTGGGCATTAGTAAATAAGAGGATAGAATAAATTTCCTTTGAACTGATTAATATTACATTTTTTCTATTAGAGTACTCAAATAGAAAAAAGTGTCATACTCCGTCATTCGAAACTCTGTTCCAATGGCTCTGTAAACAGAAGATATTTACGTTAGGTAGACTACTTCCTTAGTCTGATTCTAATAATCAGAAGCAGGAAAAGGTAGGTCATATTAACATTTCTTCCTCTACAATAATTTGTTATCTCTTTTTTTTAAACTACTGTTTTAAGAAGTTAAGTTAATTCAGAAAAAAATAGAAGTGAAATCTTGAATACTCCTATTTTTCCATTAAAAAATTTTTCCAAATCAAAGATTTAGAGACATGTTACTGATATGTTTTATGCTTGGATAAGCCCATCACAAGAAGTAAAAAAAGTCCTCATTCATTTAGCTTCTCTAGGAACAGGACAGATAGCTTCTTTACGCAAGCTGTTAAAAGACACTGCATCTAAATGCCATGGTGAAGACACACACATATCCCTACAAAAGCGCCAGTATCAAATATGCTACAAATTAGAACTTGGATTGTTCTTACAAGGCTAAGAAGAAATCTCATTTGGGCAGAAAAGTCTCTACTATTTTCTTCTAGATTTAAATCTTATCTTTTTAAGAAAGGATTTACATTGCTGTGTTAATTTGTTCAGACCATTCTGTACTTTCTCATCAGTCAGAAGAGTCTTCATTCTCTGACCAGTATGCAGCAGAGAGAACCTTGCAGTTATACCTATCAGGATGGTTACGTTACCATTCATTTCTGGACTTCACAAGAAAAAGACCAGGACCAACTGTGAGCAGCAGGAAACACTGAGCTTCACTAACATGGGAAAGTTATTGAGTTCTCTGACCACGTCTTGTCTAATCCCTCCCTTCTTCCATCTTTGAGGGAAATTTGCCAGGTGACGCTACACGACTTTGGGTTTACCTTCAAAGTACTATATTGCACCAAAATACAAACAGGGAAAGCAAGAAAATACCCAGAATACTGTCTGTGAAGCAATTAATTTGGATGTTCAATTGAGCGTATTAAAATCACATCTGAGCCTATACAATAGCAATTGTATAAAAACTGAGGACAAAAACACACTAATCTGAGTTGAAGTGTCTCCAGATTAATATTGTACATGACAAAAAAGTTACCTAGCTATGGCACGCAGGCACAGAGCTACTAAAAGCATATGAAATCAGAGTAGTAAAGAGAACACATCTGGGAGCTTGAAATTCCACAGAAACACTTGAGATTTTCCTACACAGTCTTCTTTCAACAACAAATATGTAATGAATACTCACATCACTAGGCCAGTGACATGATCATGTCCTGCATACAATTTGACCAGTAAGTACTACTTTTATTGGACATTTATGCCAAATTCTCACCATAACTTATCCTAATACTGCTGTGTTCTTGATAAAGAAAAAGAAAGCCAATCCTGGTTAATGGACAGATCCTTTAGAAAGTACCCTGACTGGGTACCAAAGCTTTGCTAAGTATTGTCTCTGTCTTGTTCTTATCTGAACTATGTATTCTGAAATTTAGGGAGGTGATTGTCCCACTGTACTCGGCTCTGGTGAGGCCGCACCTCGAGTACTGTGTTCAGTTTTGGGCCCCTCGCTACAAGAAGGACATCGAGGTGCTTGAGCGGGTCCAAAGAAGGGCGACGAAGCTGGTGAGGGGCCTGGAGAACAAGTCCTACGAGGAGCGGATGAGGGAGCTGGGCTTGTTCAGCCTGGAGAAGAGGAGGCTCAGGGGCGACCTTATCGCTCTCTACAGATACCTTAAAGGAGGCTGTAGAGAGGTGGGGGTTGGCCTGTTCTCCCACGTGCCTGGTGACAGGACGAGGGGGAATGGGCTAAAGTTGCGCCAGGGGAGTTTTAGGTTAGATGTTAGGAAGAGCTTCTTTACTGAAAGGGTTGTTAGGCACTGGAACGGGCTGCCCAGGGAGGTGGTGGAGTCACCATCCCTGGAAGTCTTCAAAAGACGTTTAGATGTAGAGCTTAGGGATATGGTTTAGTGGGGACTGTTCGTGTTAGGTTAGAGGTTGGACTCGATGATCTTGAAGGTCTCTTCCAACCTAGAAATTCTGTGATTCTGTGATTCTGTGAAATTAGAACTGCTTCTAGTAAAAGAAAGAAAAAACACCTATTTTGAATGAACTGCTAATTGCTGAGATGTCACTCAAATATATCTTTTTATGTTAGCTCTTTCGGAGAACTACATAGAGAGCACATCTTAGAGATACTTTCTAGGGAAGAAACAAACCCACACAGAAAATACACCAACTATGTGAACATTCGCTGGCTATAAAATTTCTTTAGAGGAGAAGAGAGCTCCTGCTTTGCAGGCAGTGTGGATCTGTACAGCAAAAGCAGGCACTTCTAGAAAACAACAAAAAATGCAAAGACAACAAAAGTTTAAGACATTTGATTTTCAAACCCATCTGTGTTAAATACATTAATTCCGTGGCAATGAATGTACGGACTCCGATGCAAGTTGCAAGTGAAGCAAAAAACCTTCTCTTATCTCTACTTCTGCTCTTTTATACCCATCCCAAGATAGCACAATACCATGGCAACTTCCTAGCAGCAAAACGCAGCCTACCTGCACTTTGTTACTCCCTCCCTGCCAAAGGTTAAGCAAGCACATGGTAGGACTTATATTACAAAAACAACATCTTGGTGCTTTCCCATTTTTTTTGATGGTAAGTATAAAAATATATCTATATCATGAAATGGAGAATTCAATTCAACATGTTAATTTTAACATTGTTATCAATAGAATGCCAGTAGAACATTAAAGGATTGCTGCTAAATGTAAGTTCCGCTATCTGGTGTCTAACCTTGCTGAACTTTAATTTGACAAATCTGGAGGATTTTCCTTATTTAGCAACACCACCTACCACTCTAAGAGTTCGCTACATAATTTAGAGCAGCAGAACGAGGCCATAAGACCTCTGGTCAAAGTAGTAATCTTCAAGAATGCTAATCCAATTGAACAGCTTAGCTGTTCCATTGCAGTGCTACTCTGAGAAGTATCATCCTTGACAGTCACTCTTCACCACTCAATTTGGCAATGATCTCCATCATAAACAGTATTTTCAGACTTAATAAAAAACAAACAAAAAAAACAAACAAACAAACAAAAAAAAAACAACAAAACAACCAAAAAGGTCTCAAGTTGAAAGTTTCAAGTATATGAATAGTGAAAAAAAAAAAAATTGTCAAACAAGCACGTAGGAAGAAGTACTGCATTTTAAATTCAACCATAACAACTTCTGATTTTAGTCAAAGTTTTGTGGGTTTTGCATATTAAGACTTGGCCATTGTCATTGGAACTTTGTCAATATACGTAGTATAATCTGGCCATCTAGATTCACAGACTAACAATTATAAGCAGCATTGTTTACTTCTATTTTTAAAATACCTTTGCAAGTAACAAATTTAGGCAACAGGTGTGTTCACAATTATCAATGCTGTAACTAGACATCAATCATGTAACACCAGCCATGTTCAGACTGCACAGCAGAGTGCTGTGTTTTACAAGATTCGCTTTTAAAAACTTCAAACAGTTTAACTTCTGATGTGAATCTTCAGACAATGAATGTCAAAATGTTGTCTTTGTCTTCAGGTGGCACCCAAACACCTAATTACTCACTGGTATGGAGGACACTATAACATTTCTTTCAACAGAAAATATATTCTAACAAACAACTATGAGACTGTTACAGTAGTACTGTATTCAGATCTAACCCTGCTTCTCCCTTACTTCTGCATTGTACACAAAATCTTTCATTATTTCACACAAGCAATCTCAGAAGAAAATTTTGTTTACATGCCTTGAGTTGTTTTTTACATGCTTTTAAACAGAGCAATTTTCAAAACTTTTTATTTGAATGGAAACAGTGAATGAAAAGTGAAATATATCCTTATTAAACAAACAGTTATATTAACATAAATTATTTAAATTAACACTCTTGAATTTGTAGAAATTCTTCTTCCACAGATGTGGAGCCCCACTTTTCATCATAAGAATGGTGAAAAGAGGAGAAACCTCGAAGAATGTTATCTATCAAAATTACACAAAATACCAACGTAGAGAAACTGTTCTTACTGGTTTTTATGTAATTAAAACAGCAAAAAAATATTTCCTGTAAAATCACATGATGACAGGTAATGAAAAAGGTGTTGAAAAGGGAAATTTATCTGAAATAGATCATTTACTTATTTGCTTAGCACTTAAAAACAAAGCCCCTCCCCCTGCCTTTTTTTCCCCAACTGATTTCATGTGTGATTTCTTTACAGGAAATGATTGATTCCTTCAATATTGTTGTCTCACCTACCTAGGCAATATTTGTGACACTTCATTGGCCATTTGTTGCCTACAAAAAAATGGTATGTAAGCATAAAACAAATACATTAAAATAAAAACAGCCTTTCTAACGGTGATAGTCTCTTGCCAATTGAGTACAAATTAAAGTACAGAAAATAAACAGCTACTGATTTTTTAAAAGTATCCATCCCAATATGTATATCAATATGATTCTTTGTTAAGACTAAATTAATCATATAAGGCAGTGAAAAACTGATCATATATGAAAAATTTTACACTAATTATAACCATCTTTAAATAGATATTATTAGATATATTAGGATATTAATTTATTAGACGTAAGGGTATATTATAAATTGATTTCAAAATTACAGATGGGGCATTAGTAAATAAGAGGATAGAATAAATTTCCTTTGAACTGATTAATATTACATTTTTTCTATTAGAGTACTCAAATAGAAAAAAGTGTCATACTCCGTCATTCGAGGCTCTGTTCCATTGGCTCTGTAAACAGAAGATATTTACGTTAGGTAGACTACTTCCTTAGTCTGATTCTAATAATCAGAAGCAGGAAAAGGTAGGTCATATTAACATTTCTTCCTCTACAATAATTTGTTATCTCTTTTTTTTAAACTACTGTTTTAAGAAGTTAAGTTAATTCAGAAAAAAATAGAAGTGAAATCTTGAAAACTCCTATTTTTCCATTAAAAAATTTTTCCAAATCAAAGATTTAGAGACATGTTACTGATATGTTTTATGCTTGGATAAGCCCATCACAAGAAGTAAAAAAAGTCCTCATTCATTTAGCTTCTCTAGGAACAGGACAGATAGCTTCTTTACGCAAGCTGTTAAAAGACACTGCATCTAAATGCCATGGTGAAGACACACACATATCCCTACAAAAGCGCCAGTATCAAATATGCTACAAATTAGAACTTGGATTGTTCTTACAAGGCTAAGAAGAAATCTCATTTGGGCAGAAAAGTCTCTACTATTTTCTTCTAGATTTAAATCTTATCTTTTTAAGAAAGGATTTACATTGCTGTGTTAATTTGTTCAGACCATTCTGTACTTTCTCATCAGTCAGAAGAGTCTTCATTCTCTGACCAGTACGCAGCAGAGAGAACCTTGCAGTTATACCTATCAGGATGGTTACGTTACCATTCATTTCTGGACTTCACAAGAAAAAGACCAGGACCAACTGTGAGCAGCAGGAAACACTGAGCTTCACTAACATGGGAAAGTTATTGAGTTCTCTGACCACGTCTTGTCTAATCCCTCCCTTCTTCCATCTTTGAGGGAAATTTGCCAGGTGACGCTACACGACTTTGGGTTTACCTTCAAAGTACTATATTGCACCAAAATACAAACAGGGAAAGCAAGAAAATACCCAGAATACTGTCTGTGAAGCAATTAATTTGGATGTTCAATTGAGCGTATTAAAATCACATCTGAGCCTATACAATAGCAATTGTATAAAAACTGAGGACAAAAACACACTAATCTGAGTTGAAGTGTCTCCAGATTAATATTGTACATGACAAAAAAGTTACCTAGCTATGGCACGCAGGCACAGAGCTACTAAAAGCATATGAAATCAGAGTAGTAAAGAGAACACATCTGGGAGCTTGAAATTCCACAGAAACACTTGAGATTTTCCTACACAGTCTTCTTTCAACAACAAATATGTAATGAATACTCACATCACTAGGCCAGTGACATGATCATGTCCTGCATACAATTTGACCAGTAAGTACTACTTTTATTGGACATTTATGCCAAATTCTCACCATAACTTATCCTAATACTGCTGTGTTCTTGATAAAGAAAAAGAAAGCCAATCCTGGTTAATGGACAGATCCTTTAGAAAATACCCTGACTGGGTACCAAAGCTTTGCTAAGTATTGTCTCTGTCTTGTTCTTATCTGAACTGGGTAATCTGAAATTAGAACTGCTTCTAGTAAAAGAAAGAAAAAACACCTATTTTGAATGAACTGCTAATTGCTGAGATGTCACTCAAATATATCTTTTTATGTTAGCTCTTTCAGAGAACTACATAGAGAGCACATCTTAAAGATACTTTCTAGGGAAGAAACAAACCCACACAGAAAATACACCAACTATGTGAACATTCACTGGCTATAAAATTTCTTTAGAGGAGAAGAGAGCTCCTGCTTTGCAGGCAGTGTGGATCTGTACAGCAAAAGCAGGCACTTCTAGAAAACAACAAAAAATGCAAAGACAACAAAAGTTTAAGACATTTGATTTTCAAACCCATCTGTGTTAAATACATTAATTCCGTGGCAATGAATGTACGGACTCCGATGCAAGTTGCAAGTGAAGCAAAAAACCTTCTCTTACCTCTACTTCTGCTCTTTTATACCCATCCCAAGATAGCACAATACCATGGCAACTTCCTAGCAGCAAAACGCAGCCTACCTGCACTTTGTTACTCCCTCCCTGCCCAAGGTTAAGCAAGCACATGATAGGACTTATATTACAAAAACAACATATCGGTGCTTTCCCAAGTTCTTCCTAAGGTTCTTTCCCAAGTTCTTCCTTCTGCCGACCAAAGGAATAAGCCTTTGGTGGCTATCCAAGTTCGTATACGCTTACGGTACTGGCCCCATATAATTAATTCTAAAAAAAAAATTATCTGTCAGGACACAGAAAGAACTGATTTCTGCCTTTAAAGAGGTCTTTTTGTTCAAACAAAACAAAGCAAAATAAAACACATGAATTCATAATATACTATTGGAACCATAAAGTATATAAAAAAGGGTACATTTTATTACTACTTACCACTGAAGAAATTCCATTCCCTACTTTAAGCCAGTCATAAAAATCATAACTTAAAATGGTTGCCATTCTTGCCAGAAATCAGACAAGAGAACTGCAGTCATATTCATAAACATCTACTAAATTACTGATGTAGCAAGACATAAAATGAAGATACTATTTAATTAATAGAAAAATACATAAAACAAACAAGAGTTTAGTTTTCACAAAGGGGTGAGAGAAACAAAAGAGAGAAATTTAAGCTTTTAAGTCTGTACCTGCACAATCCTACATCAAACTTTGTCTCTTCAGTGCTGAGTTCTGCTCCAGTCTGGGCAATTCTCATTGCAAGTTCACGATCACGACGTTCCTGTTCAAGAACTGCCTGGTGCTGGGTTTCCTCTTCTCGTTCTCTAGCTAGCTGAGCCTCAATTTCAGCCTGCATCACAAATATATGTGTAAAAAATGCATTTAGCTTTAATCTATAAAAAACAAAATAGTACATTAGCAAAAATTAGCAAAAAATACACAAATATTTATAGCTTTTTAAAATCTATTTTATTATGAAATATAGACTTAAATTTTGTCTAACTTCATTAAAACTCTGATGACACAGAGCAATATGATTATTCTCCACAACACTAACACGATACTCCCTTGATATTCTGCACTTAGCATTACAAGATTTTACAAAAGGCACTGCTTTGTACTTAGCTTTGTTGTGTATTTTGAAAGGGGGTGAAGATGAACACTGAAATCTTCTGTGAACCTGCTCTGGGTTTGAATTTAAATACATTTCAAAATTCCTACTTAGTGCAACAGAAAAATAATCCAAATATAATGCCTCTGCAGAACAAAGCTGCAATTCCAGCTTACCATCATTATTTAACAACGAGACTTGCAAACACAGTAAGTAAAATGTGACCATTCAGTTCAAACCTCTGCAAGTCATACATGCAAACTCTTAGCAGTGCCTTTCTTGGTGTCCAAAAGCCAACACTGGAGACAAAGTCACTTCCCACTCATCATCATGAATTTGCACCAGAGTGCAACACCAGTGACTTTTTCCTTTGAATTCCATTGCAGATTAGCTGACAGGGGCTACCACCAGAAAAACAGATAACAAATAATTAACTACATAAAAGAAAAA